>NC_133932.1:87141659-87762493 GCF_031877795.1 Strix aluco | reverse complement strand
TGTCTATTTTCCATGTAAATAAAACCCAAGGTCTGGACTCTACGACTTTCCTTCTTCTCTCCCTTCAGGGTTTGGGTGTCTAGTATGCCAGAGACACTACAATCAAGGCTACCATTGATTATCAAATCTCTTACCAGTTCTTCCATGCTCATGATCAACAAATTTAGGAAATCATAATCCCTGGCTAGCTTAACTAGTATCTCTGGTAAGGCTTTTTTCTGTCACCCTCCATAGCCCTCCTGGATTCTTGTGTCCTGCTCTGTCGTCATGCCAGCATATGCCAAGAAGGCTGAATACTTTGGCTTTGTGATTTGGAGAGCTTCTTGAGTTGTGTAGACAAGAGTTTGTCCATTTCTTCACAGTGTTCGTGTGGTCTGTAACCATGCTAGTAATTTTTTATACTTGTCATTGCATAATTATACTTATCAATGCATATTCATCTCCTACCTCAAAATCTGAATGAAGTTGCCGCTCTTTTTTTTCCTCATGCTGATGATCTATAGGCAGGCAGAACTTTAATCATTCAGAACAACCTTCATTTTGTCATTATATGCATCCTCAGAGGTTGAAAAATTTGGAAAATAAGTGACAATAGAAGTCCTGCTCACACCCCACAACTCCATACCAAATCACATTCACTCCAGAAGTAATTGCTAGTGGTTTTTGCTGTCAATATCTGGCAATTTTAAAATGATAACACGTGAACAATGGATTTCAAGATATAAGACATTAGCAGAGATAAGTTTATTTTTTTGAGGCTATTAGGAGGCATATTTCTGATCTCAATGTTACATGCTACTTACTAAAAGGTTTTTGTCCAAAGAATAATGGCAATATTTTCTTCTTTTTGTTTGTTTTTGCAGAAAGACTCTTCCAAGTACTTATTAACACAAAAAATAACACTTTCCTAAACCTATCTCACATACACTTTTTCTTTATTGACACTTCTCACAATTACCCCCCCCCCCACACACACATATGTGATATACAAAAGTGAAACCTGTTTGAAAAAGTCTTACAGAAATTGTCAACCAACCTTAACTGTAGAGGTTACTCAGCTTCTCAAAGTAATACGCAAGAAACATGACACAATTCATTCATATGACTGCAGATTCAACAGAAGGCTGCCAAAAGATACAAAGATGCTCTTCAAAGTTTGTTGCTACCCCTGTTTAAAACAAAGCACTTTTAGAACAGATATTCTGGAGGAAATGACAGTTTCAGCCTCCTTTGTGAAGTTAGGAAGATATGTTGGGTCTTTATTGGGTATTATCAGGTACATTAATATAACATCTTTTTTTTCTTTAATAGACTCTCCAGAAATACCACATTTATTTGGATGGCAAAGACTCATTCAATCATTCATTTAGTCCTGTAGTATTTATTCATTGTTTCAGTCAAATTAGAGTTGCACATAAAAACAGTAATAAGGAGTTTCTCCAAACTCTACATTTCTTTTTTCTACTCAGATTTTTGTAGAATTCTTCTGGTGTGCAGGTGTATGGAAATAATTCTGTATTACTGACCTTTACAAACACAATAGTCTTAGTTTAAAAGTATAAGGTGTTTTAGGTGTTCATTATGGTTGTAATTATGTACCCAGAAACAGATGAACCAAAGAAATACATAATCTGTCTTTTTTTTGGCATTTTTTATGCCAAAAAATGAGAATACTCTGCGATGTAAATATATACTTAACTTACCTTTCTATTTGTACTTGTGGTGGTGTGTTACAGTGGATGTCAAGTATTACTAACCTGTCAGAAAAAAGTCAAATAAATTGCCTTAGATCCCCCACTGAATATCATAACAATAATAATGAACTCCTGTATTTCCTTCATTCCTGACTCTCTCCCCTAATCTCACCCCAAGTGGTGCAGGGGGATGGGGAACAGGGGTTATTGTCAGTCTATAATAGTTCCTCTCTGATGCTTCCTTCTCCTCACCCTTTTCCCATGCTCCAGCATGGGTCCTTCTGTGGGCTGCAGTCCCTATCAGGGAAAATCTATTCCTACTTGGTGTCTTCACGGGCTGCAGTTCCTTCAGGAGATATCCAACTCCTTCAGCATGGAGTACTCCACAGTCTGCAGTATGGATAGCTGCTCTGGTGTTGCCTTCTCCAGAGGCTGCAGGGGAATCTCTGATTCAGTGCCTGGAGCACCTTCTCGCTCTCCTCTTCTATCATCTTGGTGTTCGCAGGGCTGTTTATTACACATTTTTTCCCTCGCTCCTCACTGCCTGTGCCACATTTTGCCCTTTCTTAAATATGTTTCCCCAGAGGTGCCCTCATCTTGGCTAAGGGTCTCAGCCATGCTCTGCAGTGGGTCTGTTGGAGTCAGCTGGAACCAGCTGTGTCTGGCACGGGGCAGCCTCACCCTGTCCTCACTGAATTCACTGCTGAAGGCCCCCTGCCACAAACAGCTGGACACCTGCACCCAGTACAAGCACATAACATAGATATGGTTGCTCTGATGAACAAAGCTGGTATGGCTGAGAATCTGCCAAAAGAGGACCAGTGTCAGTAAGGAGGCAGAAATGGGTTTCATGCAGTTACTTATTCTTTCATGTCTTTAACATTTCACAGAAATCAGAAGTATGTGTAACTAAAGTTGAAGGAGAAAAAATATTTTGAATATTATGTAGATAAAGTGACTGTCAGTTAAAAGTCACTTAAAATGTAGAACAAAAAATACATTCTGATAAAATATTACTTATTTGTGATATATTTTATTTGGTATCATTTGAGACAGTTACTTGATGTTAAAATTACAACTTTAAAATACAACTATAAACATGCAACAATCTTCTGAGGTATTTTGTTACCTGGTATTTCATAACTTTCATGTTGCACTTAAAGAATAAAAATCAACAGTTTAAAACAGGATGCGATATTTTAAACTTGTTTTATTTTATATGATGCTTTATTCAGTCCTGAAGTGTATATTACTAAATTACTCCATTTTCCACTTTAATATAAATGTTTCTACAACTTCTATTTTCTTTGTTTTCTTGGTTATGATTTTTTTTGTTATAGAACAGAAGTGTCTGTGGAATGTATTTCTTCTGAGCAGTGCACTGAGTTGTTGGAGGTCTGTTTCCGTAATAATGACTTGTGTGTATAAAAAGCATTCCCTCAGCTACATATAATTTAGGGAAGAATACATATATAGGTTTAAAACTGGCCTTGTTAAGTCACTGATGTTGAGAATTGTTGGTGTTTCAGAGGTTGATACAGCAAGCATTTCTTGCAAAAATGATGGTGCTTGTTTTATCAGGAAGCCATGTTAAACATCACCTTCTATAAATGTTGATATGGATCAAAGTAGTCGACATCTGACCTTTCAAGAGACTGTTTAAACTTAAAAGACTGCATAGGAAATTACATGCTGGAAGAAATAAATAGAAGCTTCAGGACAATCATCTGAAGAAAAATGGTAATTTTGAATGTCATTATGGAATTAATAGTGGCATATAAAGTGTTTTCAGTTGGATTCATCTAGTCAAATGTGGACAACTATGATTTCTATTTATACATCTGAGTTAATCCTGTAGACTTCCTGCATAATGAATGGAGAACATTAGGTGACATCCACACTGCTGACTTAATCTAACATGGGAAGTGACTCTTGACTCCCTGGTCAACCAGAGTGATTCATGTCAACTATTTTTCAGATCAGACCCTGTAAAGCTGACTGGTGGCATCCACAATTTCTGGACTGTCATTCAGCTCCAGATTCAAGACATCTAGATTTAGGTGTCAACAAACAGGGCCAATGCATTTGCCACCAAGTAGGTGGCCTGTGCCATTTGAGATGCCTTAAAGCATTTCTCTTGACATCCAGCTTCCAACCTGGACACAAACCTTCTATTGGTCCTCTTATTAGATCTACTACCCTTGTACATATCTCAAACACCAGTGGGAGACCTATGTCTTTTCTGAGTAGCAACTGAAAAACAGACAGGATTCCCAAGGGAATATCAAATTACACTTGCTACCCATATATGGGCAAGCAAATTAGACTTTATTTCCAGAAACATATGGAACTATTTTACATCTTGTGCCATATTTTCCAACCCTAAGCAAACTTCCTGCATTCCATAGAATGTCTGGAATGGAATTCGGTGCATATGTTTAGACAACTGAATCCCACACTGAATCTCCACTGACTCTAAAAGGATAACCTGGATTATGTATAAACCTACATTACACACCTACATGTTTAGTGTTTATAATCTATAGCTTATTTCCACACATATGTTGTAAATATGGAAATTCAAGTGAGATTAATATCAATCTTTCTGTATAATTATTACATTTATAGCTTTCACATTTATTAATATCCTTATCTGATGACAGTGTTGTATCATTGACCCTAAACATTTTTAAAGGGTCGAAAGAAACAATGAAATAATATTTTCAGGACTCATTTTTACATTGTGCAACAAGTTTTAAAATGATACATTCATGAATCACAATTCTAGTAGAAAAAAATAATACTGAAAAAAATATGGTCCCAGAATAACAGAAAAGCTAAATGAGTATTTCTGTATCTACATTGGAAATCCTTCATAAGTAGCAACTGCTATCAATACAGTAAAGGGTTAACTGCTTAATGTTTAAAAGACAATTGGAGGAGAATAGTTGACAACTGCTATTGGAAGTTTTGACTCCTGCAACAGTGGTTTTAAAAGCTTGTTACACTGAGTTGTACAGCTGTGCATTGGATCCTAATTATTTGCAATTCTAATCTTGTCAGTGATAAAATATATGACATTGAACATAAACTTTTATTGAAACTAAACACATACTTTACAAAGCACTATCATCAGCTTTGTCCTATAATTTCTATCTCTTTAAACCCTCTATGGGATTCTTTGTTTCCTCCAGTATTAAGCCCCCCAGAACAAGGCTCTTGCTGACACCACTTTATTTATTACTGTTACTATGCTATTACAAAGCCCAAACCATGTACAACTACATGTAAAACATGTACAAAAGCATGTACAGAGTCCATACAACAATTTATTATTGCTACTGGGTATTACATATCCCAAACCATATATTACTGATTATATTATCAATTGAACAGCAAACTGACTGTATTTCAAACTCATCTCTTTAAAAAGACTGAGTAGAAAGGGTTATTATTTCTGAGAAATGACTGACTGATACTTGTCTACCTTTTTACAATATTGCAGGGAGGTGTAGCCTTGTAGGCACAAGTTCTAGGTTCCTGTCCATGAGATACTACTGTTATATAAGTGAACTTCAAAGAGGAATAAAGTTTTCAATATCAAAAGATCATGAAATAAGTATGCATTCTGACAGTTCTTTGTAAAAAGTGTTGTCTAAAATCCAGAGAAGAAGCAGGGGATAGTGATGAAAGCTATGCTCCATTGAATGGGGAATTTAAAAGAGCTCAGTGGTATATGAAATGAAGAATGATATTCCAGGCATATTTCAGAAAAAAAAAAATTTGAAGTTTTGAAAACAATCTCTGCTTTCTGCTTATCTGCAAAGAGACCTAGTATTCTGTTTTGCTCATTACAGAGAGAATATACTCTTGAAGTTACATCAGAAGACCCAGTCTTCCTGCTGACTACTTTGGTGACTTCAAGTAAGTCACTCCAATATGTTTATCTAGGTTTTTTTAACCTGTTTTTAGTCATCTCACCAAAATATACTTCATAGGTTGCACAAAATGCATGTATGGTGACTGCATTAAGGAAAATGTCAGTGTTTGCATTTATAAAAACCACACAGAAATGGAAGGTGTACAGATATAAAGAAGACATTTGTTAGATATGGGATTTAAAGGGTTAAAGTTTTTGGTAACAGATAATACTCATATTTTTTATACTCTCTTTGGACTACCCTCTAGAGAAAAGAAATGGATTCCAAACCTCTGTCTACCTACAAATAGATAAAAGGGGATGGAGAATGAGAATGACATTAAAGTCACAACTGGACATGCACACAGAACTTTATAAGCTTGAGAAGAAATATCTATGAACACAGCAAAGGAATTTAATTGACTGTCTCTATTCTAATAATTCAAATATGTTAACAAATCACTTTTCCTCCATATTTGACATTAGAAAATACTATGTTTGTAACTCCATATATTCATTTAATTCACGTGAAGTGTAGATATTATGTGGCAGGCTATCAGGACTTAATTTTTTTTTCTTAGTCTTGTGTGTATATTGATTTTTAAATACAATGCTTAGTTCTCAGGTTGAAGATCCTCAGTAATAATAAGCATTTTAACAAGATCTTATGGCTCTATTTACACCAACAGTGCTCAGAACTGTTCCTGGGCACCAAAGACAACTGCCATGATACAGTCTGTTTCTATGCTGGTGAAGTGCCTTAGGGTCCCAAACACTGCATACTGGGCAAGAACAATTTAACAGATAAACAATACCCAGGAATTACTAGGGCAAGTGCTATTTGGAATGGGTCAGATCTGTACCAGGAAATATTCTAATAGTTTATTAGCAAACACAGTCCATTGTATGCCAAATTTAATAGTACATATTGACATTTCCTGTTAACTGTACCCTGGTTTTGATACATTCATCTTGTGTCTGAATTACTAAGAGGATGTCTTGCAAGTAGATGCAACAGCTACATTTCTAATTCCCAGAAAAACTACAAAAAATCATATCACCAAATTTAAATACCTAAACTTCTTTTTTTCAAATATGAGCAATATGAAAAAAAACCTAGAGAACATAATCCTGAAGCTAAGTTCTAGGATTTAGTTATTTTAATGTCAATAGTATGTTTTACTTTCTGACAAACCAGCTCCTTGGGATTCCATTTCTGTCTTCAATAAGCAGAAGGACAGTCAAAGGATTGGAACAGGCAATAGAGGGAGATTAAAGTAATTTTCTTAAAACTACAAAAGGAAACAGTGCAGATGAGAATCAGAAACAAATATTCTGCCCTAGGGAGTCTTTAATCAGTATGGAATCTCTCAGACTCTCCTAACTTCTATTGAAAGGAACAGAGTATGAACAAAGATAAGATATGGCTGGATTAGATTTTAAATTAATATATTTTGAATGTTTTAACAGCACTTATGAAGTAGCATAAACTAGGTATCATGAAATACAATAAATAATCAGTGTTTGATACCATTTGTTTCATATATTAAATGTTAGTATTTTATGTATCTATTTCCATCAACACATTACTTGTCTATGAGATTTTTAATTGTCACTTAGTCCCAACTGTCAATCATAAACTTCCAGCAAAAGCTATGAAATCTTTCAGACTCAAATAACCTGCTACAGAAAACAATTGTTATAGGTAGTGTATGACAGATTTTTGAGTAATTGTGTTCATCTACAGAAAAATGAGAAAACAGGGCTGAAACTGTAGTTCAATTTCATAATAAAGTTAAAAAGGAAATATTTATGGGTTGAGTCTAGAAAATATGTTCACATTCAGTATTGTTAATGTGTTAAATTGTCAAAAATAATTTTTTAACAGCTTCCCTAAAAAAACAGAAAAACTTTGTAAGATCAGATGAGTTAACTGGTTCCATTTTCTGCTTAACTCATCTGCAGTCATCCCAATACATAAAGACAGCTACAAGCAGTCTTTTGTGTAGCAGGCCTTACTTGGTTTAGTTTGGAATTTCTCTGAGATGATAGTGCTTATATTAATCTAATTATAGCATAAAAAGAGGACTTCCCAGTGTTCATGGAGCACACACCTTTCAGTATTGTGATTAAACAGAAATAATGATCACAATTCAAAAAGGCATGTTCAGGATTAATAAAGAAAGAGATGAAATGCAATACTACACAGTTTTCTACTTCCTGTGGGTTAGCTTTGGTGGGCAGCTAAGGCCCACACAGCTGCTGTCTCACTCCCCCACAGCAGAACTGGGGAGAGAATTAGAAGGTAAAAGTGTGAAAACCCATGGCTTGCAATAAGGAGTTTAATAGCAAAGCAAAATCAGGACACACATGCAAAGCAAAATAAAGAATTGATTCATTACTTTCCATCGGCAGACAGATGTTTAGCCATTTCCAGGAAAACAGGGCTCCATCATGTGTAACAATTGCTTGGGAAGACAAACATCATAACTCCCCCTCTTCCTCCTTCTTTCTCCAGCTTTTACTATTAAACATGATGTCATATGGTACAGGATACCCCTTTGGTCAGTTGAGATCAGCTGTCCTGGTTATGTCCCCTGCCAACTTTCTAGAATCATAGAGTCACAGAATGGTTTGGGTTGGAAGGGACCTTTAAACAACATCTAGCCCAATCCCCTGCCATGGACAGGGACACCTTCCACTAGATCAGGTTGCTCCAAGCCCCATCCAAACTGATGTGAACACTTCCAATGATGGAGCATCCACAACTTCTCTGGGCAACCTGTTCCAGTGTCTCACCATCCTCACCATAAAAAACATCTTTGTTATGCCCAATCTAAACCTACCCTGTTTCAGTTTCACTATTGTCCCTTCTCTTGTCAATTCAGGCCTTGGTTAAATGTCTCTCTCTGTGTGCACCCCCAGTCTACTCCCTTGCAGGGCAGTATGAGAAGCAGAAAGGCTTTGATGTTGTGAAAGCACTGTTCAGCAAGAACTAAAATATCAGTGTGTTACCAACAGTGTTTTGTCACAGCTCCAAAACATAGCCCTTACTAGCTACTATGAAGAAAGCTAACTCTATCCCAGACCAAACCAGTACACTGCTAAAACCATTTACCTTGCAGTTTTTCATACTAAGCAATAAATAACTGACATAAAGAAGGTAGGTAATAACTGCAAAACCACACTAAGGTTCAATTATTCATGATGATGATACAGAATCATATTAAGGTAATGTGCATTCTAGGATATGAAGGATATTAATACTAGTGAATAAATAGCTTTCTAAAATTATGTAAAAATAGGTACATGTCAAGTATTAGACAAGTATTTGATATAGTATGACACTGGAGTAGAACCTGTTACACACCTTTTATTTAAATTCCTTTTATAAGCTGTAGATGCTACAATTAAATGTTTTGAAATCTTGCTCCTGGCCAAAATTATTATGCAAGAATGATTTTAATAGCTTAAATAAACTATTGTATTACTACTTATTATTCTATGTATATATGATTACCAAGTAACTATTTCACACAGTGAAGTCTACCTGGAAAATGTGAAAATAGTACCTGAAAAATAAAATTCTATGTAAAAAACCCCATAGATATGTAGGATAATGTTAATTGGCCTTTTGATTCATAAGTACTAGAATGCAGTAAGCCACACCTGACAAGGGATTATTCCTATTACCACATTTATACTGTAGTTCTCACAAAGCCTTACCTACAACTGTTTTTCTTTCCAATTACTTGGTCACATATTTTATGCAGTGATCTGCATGCTGATGTATGAGAAGACTATTTTATTTAATCAGCGATAACACAAATCACTTAGTGCAGTGTGAGCATCAATAATATTGAGGAAGAAGGTAAAATAAAGAGTGGGAAAATTACTTCAGAAAACAAATGTAATTCTTACTTACTGCTAAATAGAAGTCTGTTAAATAAACCATCAGAGGGAAGGCTAGCAATGTACTCTTTCTGTCTTATGAGACACTGAATAAACAAATGGCCCTGAAAGAAAGGGAGAGGGTTCATCTCTGTTGTCATGTTAGTTCAAGATGACTGCATGTTGGCATCTATGTGAACTGGAGTTAGGTACACGCATCTGGTTTTCCTCATACAGGAATTTGCTTTAAAAGAGAGACAGTTTACAGAAGGATGTCTACCGATAAACCTTTTCTAACTGTGGCAATGATTCAACTACTCCAGGAAGAGCAGCAGAGTGTTGCACTCAGAATCATGTTTCAAGAAAAAGGGAACACACCATATATAGAAAACTAAGAACTGAATATTAGATCACTTTATGGTTTACAAATTCAAATTATCAAATGAACACAAAGATTTAGTAGTAATACAGATAAAACTGTTATACCCACTTACCACATGCACACTTATGAGTATCTACCACTAGTGCTGAGATCACTCTTCCAATACTTATTGGGAGAGGGGGAGGAAAGGTGTCATTTTCATAGTTGACTTTCTTTCTCACTATCCTAATTTGATTTTAATTAGCAAGGATGTAAATTAATTTTCCTCAAGTCAAGTCTGTTTTACCCATGACAGTAATTGGCAAGCCAGCTCCCTGCCTTTATCTCAACCTGTAAGCTATATATTTTCTCCTCCTTGTCCTGCCAAGGAACAGGGGGTGAATGAGCAGTTGGGTGGGAGCTTAGCCTTTAGTCAAGGTTAGCCCACCACAACCCACCTCCCACATGCATCCTTCTGAGTATCTACCCCTTTGCTCTGGTGCTGAAATCACCCTTCCACTCTCCCTCTGGACCCAAAGGTTGTCATTGTTAGTCGTTCTCAGGGTTGCTGGGGTGGCGGTACAACCATAGTTCACCAGCACTTCAAGCCCCAAGCCAGAAAGAGCAAGGTGCCCACGGTAGGTACAACCCTCTTGGCACAGGGTCCTACTCAGGGCTCTAGGAATGTGTTTCTCCTCTCTCCCTCCCTCCATGCCATCTGCCTCCTGGGGCCCTGCAGGGGAGGATGGCAAGCTCCCCTGCTGGACCTCCTGATACAACAGGCTATTGCTCCCTCCCCTGCCCAAGATCTGTCAGGCTGTCGATCCTGGCTAGTCATCTGTGCTCCCCAGGCAAAGAGCTGCTTCCACCAGGTGGGGAAGAGTTGCAGTAGGGAAGGAACTGGGGCAGAAGACAGGCATGTTCTTATGGCCCTTGAAGGCTCCAAACAGAAGCAGTTCAGAGTGATTCTTCAAACTGAAGGTCATATAAGAAGCCCAGGCTCAGGCTTTTCTGTAGAAAGAACCTTTTCTGAAGACATCTGTTGCAACTGAGTATCTATACATCTATAAGTGTAAATATCAGGGAATTTGACATATATATGATGATACTGTTTAGAAGACTGATAAAGAAGGTCAGTCTCATTCACTTGACTGATACTAACATCACACTGTTAATTGTTATCCTTGTATGTTTTCAGTCATTATAACTGCATTTTCAAAGTAGTCAGTCCCTAAGAATCATATTGTATTTTACCTTTGAGTATGCAATATCATGACTGCAGTTATTGACAGTCTTAGCCACAAAGGCTGAGGTGGCCAGCCTGGAGAACTCCTCATTGAGGCAGGTTAGGACTGAGTTCTTGAGGTTGGGATACTTTAATACTTGATCATCTGTCAGAATCCAATACTTTCTGACCAGGTTCTCTGAGATACTCCATGTATGGAGGATGTAATGTTTAATATCAAATTTACTTATTTGAAGATAATTGATGTTACACAGGATTTCTGATTTAGCTGAGTGATACAAAGCATACTGAAAACACAGTACAAATATAAATGACATTTAGCAAAACAGAGCAAGTACAATCTCAATACAATGTGATTCCTATTACTGATCTCTATAAAATGTTCACCGTCACTACACTCGTGTCCCAGATCACTAGGGAGGAATATGTGTTTCCTGGTTTCAGCCAGGATAGAGTTAACTTTCATTGGACTGAGAAGGAGCACAACAAGAGGGCCGAGTCCGGATCGATCACTGGAGTATTCCATATCATGTGACGTCATGCTCAGTATATAGGCAGACATGTGCTCTCTCACACCCCGCTTTTTAGGTTTCTGGATAGGCAAGGCAGGAGGTGGGCTGCATACCTGACACCCCGCTCGGTAAGCCAGTGATGCATTTTACCCATTTTGGACTTACTATGTTACTGTTGTTTTGTTACTATTACTTTTTTTTTTTTTTTTAATTAAACCTACGAATTTCTTCTTTTGTCCCTCCCCTATTTCTCCAGGGAGGGGGCGGGGGGGGGGGGGGGGGAAGTAAACAACTAGCCATGTGGTGATTGGCTACCGGCTGAGTTCAAACCACAACAGTGATTGGCGCCTAATATGGGGCCCAAAGTTTTGAGATAACAACAGAATGGATAATAATGTCAATTGCTTGGCTCCTTAAGATTGTGTCACCTCATTTGCAATATGTATTTCCCATGCTGTTATTCACAGTCCATGACAGTTGGGCTAAGATTTTGTTTTTGCTGTACTATGTGATGCTCACCTATGATAGGGTGCAGTCATCAGCCCTGGGGCTATGTACATTTGTGTTTGAGAAATTTGAGAATTTCAAATATCCTTGGAATGTTGATATTAACATGGTCATCTTACTGCTAGGAGCTAGTGTGTTCCTGCATGTGGTTCAGGTTTTGTTCAGGGTTAAGCAACTATTTAAGAGTATCACCTGGAAACCTACCCCAAGGTTGGAGAATTATGAGTAGTTGGGGGTGTGGAGTAGCATGGGTAAGTTCCTAGAACAGTGG
The DNA here is from genome assembly GCF_031877795.1 of Strix aluco. Lineage (NCBI taxonomy): Eukaryota > Metazoa > Chordata > Aves > Strigiformes > Strigidae > Strix > Strix aluco. Next base: position 87,750,092 of record NC_133932.1, on the reverse strand, counting down.
GCACCTCCAGTGTATTGGAACTTCACTCCTGCACAGGTACAGAATCCTGAAAAACTAGTAAAATATTTGGAAAAAGTATGTTGTCACCCGGCTAATTCCAGAGAGGCACAGCTCACTGCAACATGCTGGGGCATAGCCCATGTTTACCGAGTGCTATTAAACACTGCTCAGCACCCTCAAGAGGAAGAGAAAGTCTCTGGATCTGGTAACCAAGTAACAGAAACTGCAGCCACTACAACCCTGAGGACAGGTGCTGCAGCTGAACCAGAGAACCAACCCATGACGGTGTCAGTTGCTGCCAAACAGAAGAAGAAATACACAAGAAAATCCCCTTGCAGTGTACAGGGTGATGATGAACGAGGCCCACCACGCAAACAGGAGAAGGAGGCAGAGCCAGTGATAGTCACCCAATTCTTATCCCTGAGAGAGTTGCGAGATATGTGAAAATATTTCAGCCACCATCCAGGTAAGAAACTCGTTACCTGGCTGCTCCAGTGCTGGGATAGCGGGGGCAGTAGTGTGGAACTAGAAGGCAGGGAGGCAAGGCAGCTGGGATCCCTGTCTAGGGAAGGGGGCATTGACAAAGTCATTGGAAAGAAGACACAAAATATCAGTCTCTGGAGGCGACTTCTGTCAAGTGTGAGGGAGAGGTATCCCTTCAAGGAAGATTTTGTATGTCATCCAAGAGAGGAATTCAATACTTGAGGGAGCTCGCCATGCAGGAGACAGTTTACTATGACCCAGATAATGCATGGCTACCTACAGATCCAGATGAAGTCCAATGCACCTGGCCCATGTGGAGGAAGTTTGTACGGAGCACACCATCATCATATGCCAGTGCATTAGCAGTAATGGACTGGAAAGACGAAGAGGGACCAACAGTGGATGAACTGGCTCACCGACTACGACTATATGAAGAAAGTCTCTCTTCCTCCCTCGTCGCGGCTGTGGAGAAACTATCTCAAGAATTCCAGCAATTTAAATAGGACATGTCCTACTCTCCACCTTCACGGACTAGAATCTCGGCTATCAGGAGCAGTCGTTTCTCTACTCAAGAGAACCAGTATACACCATGGGGAAAGCTGTGGCATCACCTGCATGACTATGGAGAAGACATGAAGAAATGGGATGGAAAATCTACCTACCTCCTAGAAGAGCGGGTATGTGAGTTGGAAGGAAGAACAACTACAAAACAGAGTCCTTTTAGGAGAAATACTGCTCCGGTTTCCAGTAATCAAGTGCACAAACAGAGCAGAAAGGTCGACTTTGCTCATGATCCTGTGAGAAGAACTTCTGACTTGTATTCACAAGAAGTGAGTGATCAAGATGAGACTGAAACCCGTGCACACCACACTAACCCACTTGTCTTTAGCGGGTATTATGACCAACATTAGAGGGGCCCTGCCTCCAGCCTGGTGAAGAACAGGGACAATCGAGTTTATTGGCCCATGTGGATTCGATAGCCTGGCACATCTGGCCCCAAGGGTGCGCAATGCACCCTAATTCTGTCAAATTTTAAAGGAGCAGAACCCATTTGTATTTAGGAGTGACAGGGGGGTCTCAACAGTTGACTGTATTGGAGGCTGAGGTGAGCCTAAGTGGAAAAGAGTGGGAAAAACACCCCATTGTGACTGGCCCAGAAGCTCCATGTATTCTTGGCATAGATTATCTCAGAAGAGGGTATTTCAAGGACCCAAAAGGGTATCGGTGGGCTTTTGGTATAGCTGCCTTGGAAACAGAAGAAATTAAACAGCTGTCTGTGTTACCTGGTCTCTCAGAGGATCCTTCTGTTGTGGGATTGCTGAGGGTCGAAGAACAACGGATGCCAACTACCACTACAACAATGCATCGACAGCAATATCACACCAGTTGAGACTCTGTAATCCCTATCCATAAACTGATTCGTCAACTAGAGAGCCAAGGAGTCATCAGCACCCTTTTAACAGTCCCATATGGCCAGTGCGAAAGTCTAATGGAGAGTGGAGATTGACAGTGGACTATCGTAGCCTGAATTAAGTCACACCACCGCTGAGTGCTCCTGTGCCAGACATGCTAGAACTTCAGTATGAACTAGAGTCGAAAGCAGCCAAGTGGTACACCACAACTGATATTGCCAACGCATTTTTCTCCATCCCTCTGGCAGCAGAATGCAGGCCACAGTTTGCTTTTACGTGGAGGGGTGTCCAATACACCTGGAATCGACTGCCCCAGGAGTAGAAACACAGCCCCACCATTTGCCATGGACTGATCCAGGCTGCACTGGAACAGGGTGAAACCCCAGACACTTACAGTACATTGATGACATCATTGTATGGGGTAATACAGCAGAAGAATTATTTGAGAAAGGGGAGAAAATAATCCAGATCCTTCTGAGAGACAGTTTTGCCATAAAGCACAGTAAGGTCAAGGGACCTGCACAAGAGATTCCATTTTAGGAGTGAAATGGCAAGACAGACTTCGTCAGATTCCAGTGGAGGTGATTAATAAAATAACAGCTATGTCCCCACTGACTAACAGAAAGGAGACACAAGCTTTCTTGGGTGTTATGGGTTTCTGGAGACTGCACATTCCAAATTACAGTCAGATTGTAAGCCCTCTCTATCAAGTGACGCGGAAAAAGAATGATTTTATATGGGGCCCGGAGAAACAACAAGTTTTTGAAAAAATTAAACAGGCAATAGTCCATGCAGTAGCTCTTGGGCCAGTTCGTACAGGACAAGATGTTAAAAATGTGCTCTACGCTGCAGCCGGGAAGAATGGCCCTACCTGGAGTCTCTGGCAGAGAGCACCAGGGGAGACTCGGGGTCCACCCCTGTGGTTTTGGAGTCAGCGATACAGAGGATCAGAGAACCGCTATACTCCAACCAAAAATGAGATACTGGCAGCCTATGAAGGAGTCTGAGCTGCTTCAGATGTGATTGGGACTGAAGCACAGCTCCTTCTGGCTCCTCAACTGCCAGTGCTGGGCTGGATGTTCAAAGGGAGCGTCCGCTCTACACACCATGCAACTGATGCCACGTGGAGTAAATGGGTTGTATTAATCACACAAGGGGCTTGAATAGTGAGCCCTAGCCGTCCAAGAATACTGGAAGTGATTATGAATTGGCCAGAAGGCAAAAAATTTGGAATGGCATCAGAGGAAGACGTAATGAGTGCTGAAGAGGCCCCACCATATAATAAACTACTGGATAATGAGAAGCGATATGCTCTGTTTACCAACGGGTCCTGTCGCATTGTGGGCAAACATCAAAGGTGGAAAACAGCTGTGCGGAGCCCCACACGACTGGTCACTGAAGCTGCTGAAGAGAAGGTGAATTGAGTCAGTTCACAGAGGTGAAAGCCATCCAGCTGGCCTTGGATATCGCTAAGTGAAAAAGGTGGCCAGTGCTCTACCTCTATACTGACTCATGGATGGTGGCAAATGCGCTGTGGGGTGGTCACAGCAGTGGAAACGGAGCAACTGGCAGTGCAGAGGCAAAGCCATCTGGGCTGCTGAATTATGGCAAGATATTGCTGCTCAAGTAGAGAATCTGGTGGTGAAAGTATGCCATGTAGATGCTCATGTACCCCAAAGTCAGGCTACTGAAGAACATCAGAACAACCAACAGGCTGATCAAGCTGCTAAGATTAAGGCAGCTCAAGTAGAACTGGACTGGCAACGTAAGGGTGAACAATTTATGGCTGTCGCGGATGAAAGTATTGACACAGTAATGATTTAGTAAGAAATCTAGGTTTAGTAATAGCTAACAGCAATTTATCATTACAAAATAATTCAGAAATGTTGAAAGAAAGAAAAACGACTTATTTACAGATTCTAAAATGACAAGATTAACACTAACTTACTTAACGGTACCTAATTTATACATATATACATGTGCATACACAAAACGTACAAAACACACACACAGAGACAAAAGTATTTGGATCCAGTAGAATGAAGTACGTACCCACACACCAATAAACAGAGAAAGAACAGGTGAAAGAGAAACTAGCTCAAGGAAAATTTTCCCTCTCAAGTTTAGAGCAAATACTGACAATGCCTTGGCATTCCTCAAGGAGCAATAATTGAGACTTGAGCGGGTTAACTTCGCCCTGGCCTTCTGTCAGCTCTGGCAGCAGATGACACCTTAAGGGTTCTGGTACCTGAGAGGCATCCCAGCTCAGGGGAGATACTGGTCACAGGCCCGCTGCGATCCAGGAGAGCTCAAAGGGTCTCCCTTGTGGTCTCAATATATAGGGTCCAAGATAATTGACTTTTGTCAGATACCTTTTGCTCAACCCAGCTCAAACAACGAAGTATTCTGGTGCCTTCCAGTAGTTGCACAAGAACTTGATGAACATGCAACTCTGTTATTGTTCCCATTTGACCACATCCCAGGCACAGGTGTGCCACGACATTAGGAGATGATGGGACATTATAACTGTTTCCGAGCAATCGGGAGGGGTAGGAGCCAGGCTTGTTAAGGAGGCGCCTTAACGTTAGAAGTCCTTATCTCCACGGATTCGTGTATAGCTCGGGAGATGTGGGTGGAAACACACCTAGCACCAAGCAGCCCAACAAGGAGGGGTGGGGAGGGGTAAGAATTACACCACCACAATGGCTTACTGGGTCCATGACTCATCAGGCCATCAGGGAAGAGATACAACATATAGATGGGCTCGTGACCAAGGGGTGGACTTAACTATGGATGCTATTGCACAGGTAATCCATGAATGTGAGATGTGTTACAATCAAGCAAACCAAATGGTTAAAACCCATTTAGTATGGAGGTCGATGATTAAAATATAAATATGGGGAGGCCTGGCAGATTGGTTATATCATGCTCCCACAAACTCGGCAAGGCAAACACTATGTGCTTACAATGGTGGAAGCAGCCACTGGATGGTTGGAAACTTATGCCATGCCCCATGCCACTGCCCAGAACCCCATTTTAGGCCTTGAGAAGAAAGTCTTATGGTGGCATGGCACGCTAGAAAGAATTGAGTCAGATAATGGGACACATTTCCGAAACAACCTCATAGACACCTGGGCCAAAGAACATAGTACTGAGTGGATATATCACATTCCCTACCATGCACCAGCTTCTGGGAAAATTGAGCGGTACAATGGATTGCTAAAAGCTACACTGAGAGCAATGAGTGGTGGAACTTTCAAACACTGGGACGTGCATTTAGCAAAAGCTACCTGGTTAGTCAATATCAGAGGATCTGCCAAGCAAGCTGGCCCTGCTCAATCAAACCTCCTACATACTATAGATGGGGATAAAGCCCCTGTAGTGCCCATTAAAGATATGCTGGGGAAGACCGTCGGGGTTACTCCTGCATTGGGTAAAGGTAAACCCATGCGTGGATTACTTTTGCCCAAGGACCTGAGTGCACTTGGTGGGTAATGCAGAAGGACAGAGAAGTGTGATGCAGCCTCAAGGAGATTTGATTTTAGGTGAAGATAGCCAAAGAATCGAACTGTCAGATAAGCCTCTTATTGCAACTGGTGCCTCGAAACATACTCCTTCCACATCTAAAGCCTCCTGCTCCACCGACTGAGCCAACTCCACCTCATTCCTCCAGCCTTAAAGACTGCCATGACAGATGGAACCCAAAGTTATGGACTAAATGAACTCAGTAGACATTTTGGAAGGATAGCCCATAGACTAAGGGAATTATATCTGTGAGACCTGGGAAAAGGGGTGGTGATTTCTTAGAATGTATTTGGAAGCTGAGCATAACGTAAATGGTGTGGAATAAGGGGTGGAGACTGAGGCCAGGATAGAGTTAACTTTCCTTGGGCTGAGAGGGAGCACAGCTAGAGGGCCGGGTCCAGATCAATCATTGGAGTATTCCATATCATGTGATGTCATGCTCAGTATATAGGCGGATGTGTGCTCTCTCATGCACCACTTTTCGTTTTCCAGATCGGCGTGATGGGATTTCCTGGTGCGGTCAGATCGCTGTTGTGAGGGGGGTGGGCTGCATACCTGTCACCACGCACGGTGAGCCACTGCTGCATTTTGCCCATTTTGGACTTACTATTGTTACTGTTTTTTTGTTATTACTACTAATGTTTTTTTAATTCAACCTATGATTTTCTTCTTTTGTCCCTCCCCTATTTCACCGGGGAGGGTGGAGGGGGAGTAAACAACTGGTCACGTGGTGATTGGCTACCATCTGTGTTCAAACCACAACAACGTGGGCTGAAGCCAGCTCAAGGCCGTTGGTGTCTTTGAAATTATTTTGCTAGTTGTCTAATTTTTGTACTCTATGTTGGGCTGAACCATGTTTTCACTCTCCCTATGCTGGTCTGACTGACTTAAGGAAACATTTACACTACCAGTTGATCCACTCAACTGTTGATAGATGTTTATCTGTAATAAAAGCCACCCTCTGGTCCCCTTTGTGTTGCGATAAAGTCAGCTTCTTTGCATTACTCTCTGAGCTTCACAGTCCTATTACCCTTGCCCATCTCCACTGAGCCTTCTTCCATTATAGGGTCTTATTTATAAGCCACATTTCACCCCTAGGGGTTTAGTCAGTCATACCATTACTACATTGTTTATGGTTCTGGGCCCTCAGCTTTCAACCAGTGCCAGTATTTTCAAGGGTTTTGCTCTTATCCCATGCTTAAAATGCACATTGTAACAAGAGAGATGCCTGGTACCAAGCTTTACACAGCTCACAGCACATGAGTGAAAACATCTCCTGGAAGGGAATCTTTTTGGTTTATATTGATTTGAATTTTTCAGGAAGGGTTTGGATTTTTTCCATAGATAGGTGTCATCCAGCTTCGAAAAAACAGGCATATACTTATGCCTGCAGTAACTTTTAATACTATTGCAAAAAAAAAAAAAAAAAAAAAAGAAGAAGATAAATTCTGGTGAGAAGAAACTATGCAAAAAGTTAGAAAAAGATAATTATCTAACCAGCTAGCTGTCTCTTTTACTGTTTTCTGAAAACTGGAATGATCTCAGTGGCTTCAGATACTTCCTCAGGACTTGTGCAAAGCTGTCTAATCCTTTCATGAATGTTACTTCACTTTCAGGCTATGGAAAGGACCTTTCAACAGGCCTTTTCAGCATGTACTTGAGATGACTTGTCTTTCATTCCAAGTTTCCTTTCAAGGTATGTTAATAAGCTCCTTTTCTGGAGTTACTGAGATTTTTTTCTGCTTGTTTCTCCAGCAGCTCCAAACTAACTAAATAATGCAGGAATATTAGCAACACTATAGAACTAAATGTAGCAAACAAGTAAGAAAACTTTAGGTATTGTTACAAACCACAGTTAGCTTATTCTCAGGAGCTTTGAGGACATGTTATCTAAAATGTAAAATCTTTATGGGAAATAATGGGTGATACCTCATTTTATTCTGATGAATTTTTAAACAACTATATGCTGTGGTTGGGAAGAAAGTACAGATACTAAAAAAAGTCAATTCTGTAAAAATAATGCTGAGGAAAAAAGAAATAAGGGAATTATACAATTTTTTATTTTGATCAGATGACGTACTACGAAAGGTTTTGTTGATCTCCATCTGCTTTTTCGACACTTATATTCCAGCAGATGGATTATTTAATCTAAATTCATACAGACTGAAAAACCTGAAAGTTTTTCTTGATGTCTGATCTTGATATATGCACCAGATACATCACAGTTTTGTATCAAGCCAACTCACTGACATACCAGCTTCCCTTCCCCTTTTTCTTTGTGCTGCTGCATCTTTATTTCAGTAGGTCTCTGACTGATAGAACTGTTGCACAAAGAAAGTCAGGAGAATCTTAAATGAAGAAAACTTTTTTTTTTTAGGGTCTGTAATTGATGTGTCAATTTAAAGCTACTAGGCAAAAAGAGAAAGGAGAAGGAAGGAAGGGAAGGGAAAGAAAGGAAAGAAAGGAAAGGAAGGAAAGGAAAGGAAAGGAAAGGAAAGGAAAGGAAAGGAAAGGAAAGGAAAAGGAAAGGAAAGAAAGGAAAGGAAAGGAAAGGAAAGGAAAGGAAAGGAAAGGAAAGGAAAGGAAAGGAAAGGAAAGGAAAGGAAAGGAAAGGAAAGGAAAGGAAAGGAAAGGAAAGGAAAGGAAAGGAAAGGAAAGGAAAGGAAAGGAAGGAAGGGAAAGGGAAGGAAGGGAAGGGAAGGAAGGGAAGGGAAGGGAAGGAGGAAGGGAAGGGAAGGGAAGGGAAGGGAAGGGAAGGGAAGGAAGGAAGGGAAGGAAGGGAAGGGAAGGGAAGGGAAGGAAGGGAAGGGAAGGGAAGGAAGGAAGGAAGGAAGGAGGAAAGGAAAGGAAAGGAAAGGAAAGGAAAAAGGAAAGGAAAGGAAAGGAAAGGAAAGGAAAGGAAAGGAAAGGAAAGGAAAAAAGGAAAGGAAAGGAAAGGAAAGGAAAGGAAAGGAAAGGAAAGGAAAGGAAAAGGAAAGAAAGGAAAGAAAGGAAAGGTAAGGAAAGGAAAGGAAAGGAAAGGAAAGGAAAGGAAAGGAAAGGAGAAGGAAAGGAGAAGGAAAGGAAGGAGAAGGAGAAAGATAAAGGGAAACGTCTCTCCAGCAGCCAGCTCAGAAAAGCAGCAGTGGGATCACCAGACAAGAATCCTTTGGGCATCTTCTAAAACATACCAGCTGGTGACGACAATGAAGGTGATGATGATGAATGATGATTTTTCCTGTTTTCTGCCTAGTACAATTACACTTTTCATTGAGAATCCTTCAAGCTCCACACTGGAAGTTTCTGTTTATGACTGTATTAGTGCTGACTGGAGCAGGCTTAATTAGATGTGGGTGTTTGCAACAGGAAAATTATGATGTAGTGGCTACCCACAGAAACATGGTGGATGTCTCCCATGACTGGAGTGCGCCAATTGATGGCTACAAGCTCTTTAGAAGGGTTAGACAAGGAAGGAGAGGTGGTGGCATGGTGCTGTAAGGGACTGCTATGGTTTCTTCGAGCACAAGTATAGTGAAGACAGAGTGGAGTGTCTTTGCGTTAGAATCAAGGGGAAGGCCAACAGGGCAGATGTCATAATGAAAGTCTATTATACGCCATCCACCCAGGACAGAGATGTGAATGAAATATTCTATAGGCACTTAGGAAAAATCTCACGATCACTTGCCCTTGTTCTTGTGGGAGACTTTACTTCCCAGACATCTGCTGGAAATACAACAGCAGAGCAGGACCAGTTCCGGAGATTCCTGGAATGTGTGGAAGATAACTTCCTGACGCAGCTGGTGAGTCAACCCACCACACAAGATGCCCTGCTGGATGCCCTCTTTGTGAACAGAGAAGGACTAGTGGGTGATGTGGCGGTTGGAGGCCAGCCAGGGCACAGCGATCATGAAATAATAGAGTTCTCTACTATTAGAGAGGCCAGGAGAGGGGGGAAGCAGAACTGACATCCTGGACTTCCAAAGGACTGACTTTTTCTTGTTTAAGGCACCTGCTTGACAGAATCCCTTAGGAGATGGTCCTGAAGGGTGTAGGGGTCCAGGAAGGCTGGACACTCTTTAAGAAGAAAGTTTTGATGACAGTGGAACAAGCTGTCCCCAGGTGCTGTAAGAGAAGCTGGCGCCAGAGAAGACCACCCTGGCTCAATAGGGAGCTTTAGCTGCAACTCAGGGAGAAAAGGAGAGTTTACAGCCTTTAGAAGAAGGGGCTAGCCACTCAAAATAATTACAAAGATGCTGTGAGGCTATGCAGGGCAGAAATCAGGAGGTCTAAAGCCCAGCTGGAAATTAATCTGGCTTCAGCAATCAAAGATAACAAGAAATATTTCTATAAGTATGTCAGCAGCAAAAGAAAGACCAGGGAGAGCCTCCATCCCCTGTTAGACGCAGGAGAAAAAATGGTAACAAGCGATGAGGAGAAGGCTGAGGTGCTTAATGCCTTCTTTGCCTCAGTCTTTAAAAACAAGACTAGTTGAACAGAGGGAATCCTGCCTCCTCAGCCAGAAGACAGAAACTGGGAGAATGACCGCCCCAGCAATCCAGGAGGAGATAGTCAGTGACCTACTGCATCACATAGACACACACAAGTCTATGGGACTGGATGGGATACACCTGAAGGTGCTGAAGGAGCTGGCTGGGGTGCTCACCAAGCCGCTTTCCATCATTTACCAACAGTCCTGGCTGATGGGGGAGGTGTCTGACAGATTGGAAATCGGCCAATGTGACGCCCATACATAAGAAGGGTCGGAAGGATGATCCGGAAAATTACAGGCCTGTCAGCTTGACTTCAGTGCCAGGGAAGCTGATGGAGCAGCTCATCCTGAGTACCATCACACAACACATGCGGGACAACCAGATGATCAGGCTCAGTCAGCATGGGTTTATGAAAGCCAGGTCCTGCTTGACAAACGTGATCTCCTTCTGCGACAGGGTGACCTGCTTATTGGATGAGGGAAAGGCTGTGGATGTTGTTTACCTTGACTTTAGTAAGGCCTTTGACACCATTTCCCACAGCATTCTCCTGGCAAAACTGGCTGCTCATGGCATGGATGGGCACACACTTCGCTGGGTAAAAAACTGTCTGGATGGCCAGATCCAAAGAGTTGTGGTGAACGGAGTTAAATCCAGTTGGTGGCCAGTCATGAGTGGTGTCCCCCAGGGCTCAGTTTTGGGGCCACTCCTGTTTAACATCTTTATTGATGATCTAGACGAGGGGATCAAGTACACCATCAGTAAGTTTGCAGACGACACCAAGTTGGGTGGGAGTGTTGATCTGCTCGAGGGTAGGGAGGCTCTGCAGAGAGATCTGGACAGGCTGGAGCGATGGGCTAAGGCCAACTGCATGAGTTTCAATAAGGCCGAATGCCGGGTGCTGCACTTTGGCCACAACAATCCCCAGCAGCGCTACAGGCTTGGGGAGGAGTGGCTGGAGAGCTGCCAGTCAGAGAGGGACCTGGGGGTGTTGATTGACAGCGGCTGAACATGAGCCAGCAGTGTGCCCAGGTGGCCAAGGAGCCCAATGGCATCCTGGCCTGTATCAGAAATAGCGTGGCCAGCAGGGACAGGGAAGTGATTTTACCCCTGTCCTCGGCACTGGTGAGGCTTCACCTTGATTCCTGTGTTCAGTTTTGGGCCCCTCACTACAAAAATTGAATTGAATTACTCGAACCTGTCCAGAGAAGGGCAACAAAGCTGGTGAAGGGTCTGGAGCACAGGTTGTATGAGGAGCAGCTGAGGGAACTGGGTTGTTTAGTCTGGAGAAGAGGAGGCTGAGTGGAGACCTCATTGCCCTCTACAACTAGCTGAAAGGAGGTTGCAGAGAACTGGGGATGAGTCTCTTCTCCCCAAGTAACAAGTGATAGAACAAGAGGGAATGGCTTCAAGTTGCATCAGGGAAGGTTTAGACTGGGTATTAGGAAGTATTTCTTTCCAGAATGGATTATTAGGTGTTGAATGAGCTGCCCAGGGAGGTGGTGGAGTCCCCATCCCTGGAGGTGTTTAAGAGTCGGGTTGACATAGCGCTTAGGGATATGGTGTAGTTGGAATGGTCAGTCTTAGGTTAATGGTTGGATTAGATGATCTTCAAGGTCTTTTCCAACCTTGATGACTCTGTGATTCTGTGATTCTGTTGCATGCTAATTGATTGTTAATCTTTGTGCATGTATATAAATTGGGTATATCAAATATGAAAAGGACTATTACCTTGTTATTTACTAGGTTCTATTTCTTGTAATATAAATTTACAAACTAAAAGCTATAAGGTGAATGGTGAAGGGATCTTGGCAAATTATAGACTAAAACTACAAGCAAAAGGGTGAGAAGATAGAGGAAGAGCAGGGTGGTGATGTATTCAAACACTAAATGGAACATAGACTTTTATTTCCATTTTATACAAATGGAAATCTGGTGCTTTTGAGATGTTAAGGTAATTCTATCTATTCCAGAAGAGCATGGCTCTATAGTTCCTACATCTTTTCTGTTAGCCCTATGAGGGTGTTTCATATACCCTAGGGAATCTGAAATGTCACTTGATGTCTTTGTGTGTGTAGCCAAACTGAGCTGTAGGTATTTGTCTTCAGGATAATTGATGTTAGCTAAAATAAGCTCTATTGTCATTTTTCATTAGGCAAAGAGAAAAAGACTGTCTCTTCCAGGAGACAACACAATACATGTACATACTTATAAGGCAGGCCTTTTTTTTTTTCAGCTGCTTATTGCATTCTACTGCCACACTTCACTGACTAAGGATGGAAAAAAAAGGAATGATTCAGTTTTAAATGTTGGTGCTTAGTGCCACTTTTGATACTACAGGGTATCCTGTCTGGTTTCCAGGCTGGAGGTGAAGAATATCATGGTTTCCTACAGAACCTGTGTGACATCTCCTAGCATCATGCAGAGGTCCCAAACAACCTCCGCTATTTCAGGACTTCAACTTTCTAGCAAAGGCACTTAAATTAGGTCCACAAGTTTTCATGAGTTGAAATACAATCTGGCTGCAAAAGTAACGTTCAACTTTTATAATATATTGTACTGAATACTTTTAATACAGGACTCTCATTGTTATTTACAAAACTAATTTATAACTGGCACCATTACACTGATGGAAAACTGGCTGAAGGACAATGAACAAAGTTATGTTAAATTGCAATGACCAAGGAGGTATAGCCAGGATTGGTGTTAAGCCCAGTTTTATTTAGCAATTTTATTTCTGCTTTGGATGGCGGAGTAAATGGCACATTAATTAAAATTTCAGATGATATGAAATTGGCATGTGTTGCAAATATCATTGTGGATAAAGAAATAATATAACAAGACCAAGGGAGGTTGGAATTATTGGCAGGAAATAAAATGATATTTAGTCTTGGGAAATATGCAAGCTGTACATCTGGGGAATAACAATTCAGAAAGACTATCTGAGGGAGGAAGGAAATTTTGTTGGCAATAAGGACTGTGAGTGAAGACAGTAGCAAACCAGATGTAAGCTTCAAGGTACTGTAGCAACCAAAAAAATAAAGCAACACTGAACTGCAGAAATAAAGATGTCGGGAAGTAAGCTTGGATACTCCTTGCTTTTTGGTTATTAGGTTTAGGTTAGCAGAAATCAGTTATTAGAACACTGAGCAGACTGTGACACTTTATAAAGAAGAATAGTTTTACAAACTGGAAAAATTTAGAAATGAAAAATAAAACCAATTCACTGTCTGGAAGAACAAATAAGAATATTAAAGAGTAAATAATATGCATACTTTAAACTGGCTACAGGAAATTGCTAATGAGAATAGCAATTTGAAATATTTGAAGGGTACAAAAACTGAAAGATCAGAGCTGTAAATATGAAAATTAGATGACATTTACTCAAAGAAAAATCAAGCTGTGAAGGTGACCAACACACTGCAGAAGCATATGTCTATTTTTGAACTACTCATCTGTAGAGATAATTGCATACACAGTTCCTCTGGTTAATGGTGAATTTCACCCAATACTTATCATTCAGTATTGAATACTACTTAGTGATCTTTGCAGGGATTTTTCAGAACTGGATTCTCCCATCTAAAACTTGAACGTATAGACAAAGTTATTGGTATATGCACCATTTGGGGATAGATGGTCTAGATGTTCTGCTGACGGCAAACTTAAGAAAAGATAAAGCAATTTTGAAAGACAACAGTTCTTTAGGCTCTTTCTTCTTCTTACTCAGTTATTCTGACCTCTGGCTAGAAGTATCTGAACCAAGAAACTTCGGAAGACTGAGGCTATACTGTGACCAGTGTTTGCAATGTCTTCATTCTACCACTTCTGATTTTGGGCATCTAGACCCTGACTGGTTTCTGCACACGTGCATACCACACACACAATGTTGACAGCCCAAATCATTTGGTGGAACAGCAGCAAAACCCATATATATAGAAATATATATGTAAAATGGGGTTAGCAGACTTTCTTTATGTGCCCCCTCTAGAGGTCTCCTCCTGTACTTCCTCTGCATTGATATATTTGGTTATGGGATGACTATGAAATATTAAGGCTATCCTTACATTCTGTGGTGGTTTTTTTGTTACTAATTGTTTTAGTACTAATCTGTACTTTTCAGCTGATTATGCCTCTGTTTCACCTGATGACTTTCTGCGGGGTAAGTTCAGAAAGAAAGGAAGAAATTCACTGTCCTGTCCCATTCTTTTTAACTCCCATTTCTTTAAATAGTCTGTGTCTATGTATAATCTGTATGTATTCCATAACTGTGTTTTTTCTGAAAGGAGAGTTGGAGTGTTCCTAATGGGTTCTCATTTATGTGACCCATGTTTAGCTATCCATAGTAGCTTAGAAGGCAGACAAGGGGCCATCCATTCAGTGACATGGCAGAGCTAGAAGACAGAAACAAAGTGGGGTGCTTATTCAGAATGTGAAGAAGTGCTGCACAATTTAAGAAAGCCATTGCACCAGAACAGTTATGTTAATCCTTTAATCCTCTTCCAGCAGATGAAGGGAAGTGAGTATTCCCTTCTCTTTGGTTCCTGAAGAATTCATGTGACGGACTGTGTGCGTTCAGGGCTCCACAGTACAAAAAAGACACTGACAAGCTGGAGTGAGTATAGCAGAAGACCATCAAAGTTTAAGGGGGCTGCAACCCATGATGTACAAACAGAAGCTGAGAGGACTGGGTTTGTTCAGCCTTGAAAAAAGAAGGCTACCGTGGGGATCTTACTGCTGTCTACAACTTCCAGTAATAGAGTGTTCAAACAAAACAAACCAAAAAAAAGAAACAAAATCAGAGCCAGAATTTTCTGAGCTACACAGTGGATGACACACAATGTTGCTAAAACATGATTGTAGGAGTCTGGGCCGCGCTGGGAGAAAGTTAGTGCAGACAGAAGAATGCAAGGACGAAGACAAGGCCAGCAAAATAAGGTTGGCAAAACCACACAAGATAGCAGATAAGTGAGAAACACCTGTGGTCAGCAAAAGCACACAAGTCTGAGCAAAACAGGGTATGAGATAAGGGAGTTTTGGCAAGTTTTGGGCTTTATGTGCTAATTGCAATTAACCAATGCAAATGCTTGTAGAGGCGCGTGAACAGCGCGTGTAGATGACCTGTAGCTTATTAGAAGATAGATGAGTGCGTGTACGGAACTTAGTAGAGTATAAATGTAACCAGAAAAGGAATAGAATAGGACAATAACTATAATAAAAAAGATGGATGACCTGATCATCACATTGGTGTTGCGTCGTTTCTGTTCCCGCACGGAGAACTAAGGACCCCGGCTAATGGTGACCCCGACACATGATGGACAAAAATTAAAACATGGGAAATTCTGACTTGATATAAGTAAAAGGTTTTTCACTGTGTGAGTGATCAAACTTAGGAACAGGCTTCCCAGTGAGATCCTTGGAGATATTCAGAACCTGACTGGCCACGATTCTGAGCAACCTGCAGTAACTGGGCCTGCTTTGTGTAGGGCCTTGGACTATGTGACTTCTGAAGGTTCTTTTCACCCTGCATGCTTCTGTGATTCTGTGAAAAGATGAGCCTTTATGCAGATACAGGGAAAATTTGAGGGGAGGAAGATGTGTTTACATGTTCAGTTGAGATTAAAAGAATATGAATTTCTTACAATAAAAGTTTTTTCCATTACAGTGCAAGCAGCTGTGTACACAGGATTAATTGTTCTAGAGTGACTGAACTATAACTAAATGCAGTTGTTAGGGAGATGCTTATCTCCATTTTCAGTACTTAATTTAAAGTAGGTTAATCCCTGCTGGTTTTCTATCACAGAGTCTCATATTGATTGGCAGATTGCAGCTAAATCTTTTATCATCTGAACTCTATCATCACAGGGAAGTTGTGGAATAATAGCCCTCTCATAGAAGAAAACATTGCTAATTGACCCAACTCTCTAAAATCACATGGGGAGAGAGGATTGTGAGAAAGAAGCAAATATAGGTCTAGTTTTATGACTAAAAGAGTCTAGCTAAATCCAAAATATATGTATACATTTAATTTTGGCTTGAGTTTTAGTGAGTGTGTATTCTTAGCACATAACTACTAAATCTCTAATTCACTTTGGACTTAACTTGCCTTCTGGAACAATTATTTACCTGTACCATTAAGATATCACTAATTCATTTCTTTCTTTCCTATATATTTCCATGTCTGATAGATGGGGTTTTTTTTTATATTTCTCATCATAGCAAATCTTATTGTCTACAAGAAGGTTTCATGTAAGATAATTATTTCCAATGGTCTGTCATGTATACTTTTAAAATATGAAATTGGTAGATTTTCAATACCATGTCAGTTTATTCACACATCATATATGTGGGCTCATGAAGATATTAAAGTGATGATTTCATAATCACATGAAAAAAAATAATCTTAAAAAACGTGTATCTTCATAGTTGGATTTAACACTGAATTTTGAAGCTTCAATTCAATTTTAGAAAAAAAGCTTTTATGTTTCAGAGACAAGCCTATGATCTTTATCCTTCATTACAAACAGAAAAGCAGTCTGCAAACTGACCTTGGAATGACAAGTCATTCAGCAAAATAGTACACTGAGTGTTCAAGGATAAGTTTAGAGATGGGCTTTGTCTTGTCTACAGTTCAATGGAGTATTTGTTGAACAACAAAAACTTCCTTTGTTAGTCCTACATGACAAAATAGATAAAAGGAAAATAAATCTTTGAAACAGAATCTGCAAATAACAAGCCTTTGATCTGGAAAATATACAGTTTAATTGCTGTGCTGCTCCTGCCTTCCTGACCTAACTCACAATCTATAGGAATTGGCAGTCGTTGTATAATACCTTGACTTTGTAGCTGTTTCCAAGGGATGTTTACTTGATTATTCATAACCTATCTTTTAAGCTGCTCCCCTAACATCTGTCTTAAAGCACAACACAGCAATGAATTAAAACAAAATTTTCACACTATAATAATGCAAATTCCACTGATCATACCATTTCCTTGTGCCCACTCTGGCCTATGATGGTCTTGCTGGTCCATTGATGGTCAGTTGATTTATTAAGGTGATGCAAGTATTTTATAGGAAATGCTATTGTCTTCATATTCCAAAGTTAAAAGGACAAAGGGATCTGGTAGAATACAAGATAAATTAGGTGAATTAATCTTTAAAACACATACTGTATACACATCCTACACATTTTATTCAATACATTCAAGAAAAATTATGTGTTATTGAAGAATAAATAATTTGGGGAAAATATTTTTAACAAGTGTGTCAAATTGTCATTCAAATACCATCAAAGCCATTATAAATTTAACTAAAACTGAATGAATTATAAGAATGACAACAAATTTCCTAGCTTAATAAATAGCCACCTTACTAATGAAGTGTGAAGACAATTGCAAGGAGACACTTAATTAGATCATTTATAACTCATTAAGTAGCAAACTGCTATACCCCCTGTTGGTTACTGTTAGTGATGAAAAGCGATAAAACAGCAGAACTGTTGTTTCAGATGCTAAATTAAGCTTACATGTTCCAAGCAGCTAGTGCACATGTGTCCATTTATTTCAGTAGCATCATTTTTTTTGCTGAAGCCTAGTTTACAGGTCCTTGGAATGCGAGAGCTCAATACCTAGAGTGTGTGTTGTTATATTGTCTCACTTGGCAATGTAATTGCACTTCAAATGTAAAAAATACACAGAAGAATTTGCCATGTGGATGTATGAACAAAAGGTATCTACTTGTCTACAATAGGACCTTTTGTCATCTGGAAAGGTGGTTTTAGTCAGGCAACATTCAGTCAGTGTGATACTGCCTTTTCTGAATTTTTGAGTTCCAACAAACAAATGTAAAGAAAAGGTAACTTTTATCTACTATACTTTTGTCCTGGTTTAGCTAGGATAGGGTTAAGTTTCCCCAGCAGTGGGAGGGGGGGAGCTCTAGCCGGGTTATTCAATACCGTGCGGACGTCACATCCTGGCGCCAAAGCGCGACAGGGCGAGAGAGTCGGTTAACACGTGTGTTATGTGGTTCTCTCTGCTCTCACTGCTGTATCGGTACATGTCTTGCTCTGTTCATTGTTATTACTGTTATTGTTATTGTTGTTGTTTGTTGTGTTGCTGTCGCACTGTTGTATTAAACCTCTCCTTATCTCAGCCCCGGGGCTTTGTATTTCACTCCCTTTGTGGGGGAGGGGCAGCGGCTGCATGGTCTCGGACTCCAGCAGGGACTAAACCACCACAACTTTACACTGCAGAGCTTGTCAATAAGTAGGTCCAAGTGAAGATGTGAACAAGATGTCAGAAATAATCACATGATACAGTCAAGCCTGTTTTTAACTTTTTGTAAGTTGTAACTCTCAAATAAAAATGACAGTGAGTTAACTACACATTAGTGGAAGGACATAAGCATGTATATTTTCAGTTTATAAGCTTTTGGAGCTTGGATAGTATCCATTAGTATTAATTTTGGTGACTAGTTCAAGTTCTAGCTCACCAAAATATTACACACTTGGTTCAGATATGTATGTCATTGTAATTTATATGATCACCCTATGATATCAATGAAAAAATTCTAATATCTCTGAAAATCTGCAGAGAGACAGCCACTTTTAAAACAGATGCTTGTTTTTTTACAAACTACATGGTTGTTCCAGTCTGGTAAGTTAAATATGCATCTCTTTTAATGCATCTGTGGAGA
The DNA here is from genome assembly GCF_031877795.1 of Strix aluco. Taxonomy (NCBI): domain Eukaryota; kingdom Metazoa; phylum Chordata; class Aves; order Strigiformes; family Strigidae; genus Strix; species Strix aluco. The sequence goes on along the minus strand of NC_133932.1, from coordinate 87,731,514 downwards.
ACTAAATGAAATACAGCATGTGGAAAGTCCTTGGTTCTATGCTTCATTCAAAGTGAGAAGCAAGATGCTTTGCATCCCAGGAGAGTGTTATGACTATAAAGACATCCAATCCTTGGTTAAAATATCCCAGACCTTTTAACTGCAAGTAGACATACAAAAGTCATTGATGGGTAGCAAAGAAGACAACACAAAATCTGATCCTTAAGGTATTTAGCTGAGTTGGAAAACAAGGATCTCTGATTCCTGCTCTCAGAGTTGGTTTTACCTCTCTCTCCAGATAGGTGGAGACTAAGCTTGACTAAATATTCTTTGCTTTAGTGGTTGTCATATTCCTGAGAAATGCATATGTTTAGACTCCTTTGAGACTAAGACCTTCCAATTTTCTGGTTGAATATTAGAGCTGGTCACCCTCAACACAAATGCTGAAACTAGTTGTGCTACATGGAACCTTTCAAGGTCTTTGAGGGGACTTTAATTCTCTTTCTCTGAACATAGATCAGTACTAATCTCCCAGGGTAGATGCTCTTCAGAATTCCTGTGCAATTAGACATTCAGGGAACCTCAGGCTAAAAAAGAGCCAATTTATTAGTTTTGGATGGAAGTGAAGTTAATCAGTCACGGCAAATAAGCAGACAAGATTGCTGTTTTGGTCTTAGTTCGATTTTAAACACCTAATTCACAATATGGACCACAAGTATTTTCATTAACACTTTTCAAAATATAAAAATATATTCAAAAACTTTTTTCTTCTTTAAAGAAGCCTAAGAATAAGAATGTGGAATTAGATTGGGTTAAAATGTGGTTTGTTCTCTACAGTGTAGATTTTGGCAAAATATGTTATTGGAAAAATAAACCTGATCAGTCTTTTAAAATACTTATTTAGAAAAATAATTTAAAAAACATTTTCTATCTAAGACTTAATTGGATATGAGGTAACCTAGTATATTTATTTATGAGGTGACCTGGATAAATGGAATAAAACCATAAAACTAAAATTAAAAAAAAAAAAAATTATTTAGTGTTAAAGCTACTTTATTGTATTCTGAAAAGGGGACTAAGAGAAGACAACATATGCTAATAAATTCTATGGTTATAATGTGTTACTGGGGTTTTTTTCCATCATGGCTAGTTATAACCTGATCTGCTGTGAAAATTCAAGATCTTAAAAAGATTAAAAGAAGAAGATTTGGAAAGGTGAAATGAACAGAGAAGGGAAGTTTGGTTAAGTGGAATAGAGCAAAAAAATGTAAAGAAGTAAGACAAAGATATATAAAGATTGGCACATATAACAAAATGGGGAGAATCAACACAATACACCATGTGTCTTTGGAAGAGACAACAGTGAAACTCATGAAGTTTTATGTGGTCTAAAGTAAGTATCATGTCCTAGATAACATGAGTCATAACATTTTGCCAGAGAAAAGAAATGAGAATTTTAGTTTCTACTTAAACTGTATAAAAAAAAAAATAGATTATGTATCTGGATATCTTATTTTGAAGAGAGAAATCTTAAAGCAGGACAAAAATTAATCAAAAATAATCATAAATCTTTAAATGGTACTTCATTATAATAGGTCTATGCATTTTACTATAGACCTGCATTGAAATTCGAAGACTAGTGTATGCCTTTGAGACCTCAAGTACTTAGGGTTGCCAACTGATAAACTTCCTGAATTTAATGTAATGTTTAAATAGGTCTAGGAGGAAGAGCCTTTTTTCTGTCTCTTATTAGGTGATCTTTTAAGATGGTTTAAAAAAAAAAAGTATCTATTTTCTTTTAGACTGAACAGTATATTAATTCAAACATTGAATACTCAAAGTTATATTTTTCTATGTAATTTTCTTGTAGCTGGAGGGTGAATGGACTGTGATGAAGGATAGAATACCCATTATTCCAATGTCCCTTGAAGGGAAAAGAGGAGAAAAGTGGCCAAAGAAAGACCTAATTTATCAGCTAAAATATCCTAGCTTCACTGGGAATAGTCACTTCAATGTTTCTTTAATGAACACTGATAAGCAGTGTAAGGAACATGAAATATTTTAATATTAGTGAAGAAATCATTTGCTTTCATGAGAAATGTGTAGTTTTCTTATACATCTACACTTGCATTGGCATCATACTGTGAAGTATATATCTTCCAATAATATTTTAAAGGAAACTTCTTTATATTTCTCTTTGGAGAAGAATTTAATATACTGTCTTAACCTTTTCTCCTAAGGCCATACTCTATTTCTTAAAGTTTTTATCTTTAGATGTTCTCTGTTTGAAGGAAAAGCTTTATAACTTTCAAATGATACAAACTTTCTAGCCATTCTAGTACATATTTTGGTTCAAGCAGAAGTTTGGTAAGAGAAAAGATTTTGTAATATCTGAAGTCTGATGTGCCTCTTAAAGTGTTACAATTATTTTAAAACATTGTTTAAAATATTGCTTATTTTCAAAGGTAATATGATATTACGAATTTTGAACGTTGTTAGGTAAAAGACTACAAAATGAAGTTTTACTTCATCAGTACAAAGAAATAAATTGCTGGTATCTACTATTGTAGGATTAGAAGTTATATAGGTAGATAGATTCTGTAAGCAGATACACTTATGAATAATAATAATAATAATAAATTAATTCAATGGAAAAAAATTATCTTTAAGTAAAAATAAAAAGTGAAAATCACAGACAAAGGGCAATTATGAAGTTAATCTTCTAAGATTTAAGGTTTAGTATCTTGCCGTATATACTTGGCACAGTTGATACAGTCTTTTAAAGTTGGTCAAAGTCATAACTCATCACTCAAAGATGTTTGATCAAGGCTGTTTCTGTGCTTAGAGTTATTAGAGGAAGATATATCATGTCAGATTCAACAGCCCAAGAGAGGTGAGGCTGCAGTCGCTTCATGTCCCAAGGTCCAGCCAGTAACAAGCCTGAAGATGTATTCCCAGCATGTACATGCAGAGTGAACATATACATGACATATATACATAAATATATATTTATATGGCCATCCACACAGATCACAGGCAGACATGCAGAGCAGTCACATAAACACAGGAAGAGCCAACACACTCATCCTGTTCCCCTCTCTTGCTGAGCAGGATGGAGATCCACTGGTGATAGAAATGTACAGTGCAGATCCCTCCAGCAACTGGTCTCAGATGCCATCTGCCCAGCAACTGACCCTCAGATCCCAGTCTCCCCACTTGCTGACACCTGGAGATATGAGCCCCTAAGACTACAGTCCCACTCAAGTTGTTGGTACAGACTGTCACACACATGCACAAGCAGCTGGCCTTCCTGATTCAGGAGCAGAAAAGCAGCCAACCCCCCAGTGCTCTCACTCGCTTCACGCTGCTCCCAGGCCACTTCACCCATTCATCAGCTGCTCCAGCTTGATCTTCACTAACAATCACATACACACTTGCACACCCGCACTTGTTCCAGTCACTGGTACCATGGAAAAATAGCCTTGCAACCCATGTTTTGGCCCCACTTGCTGTCAGTCAGACACTCATACACAGCCATGCACACACAGCCCTCACCCAGAAAAGGTTCAGAAAGGAGGCACCATCTGGCGTGCCAGGTCCAGGTCTGGACTCCCCAGTACAAGTGGTATGTAGACATGTTAGAGCAAGTTCAATGAAGGACTGTGGGGATGATTAAGGAATTGGAATTTTTGTCATACAAGGAAAGGCTGAGAAAGCTGGGACTGTTCAGTCTGGAGAAGAGAATGCTTGCAAGGATCCTCTCAATGTGTATAAATATGTGGTGGGTGTGAGTAAGGAAGATGCAGTATGGCCCTAAACAACCTGTTCTAGGTGGCCCTTCACTGAGAGGAGAAGGTGCATTACATGATCTACAGAGGCCCCTTCCTATCTTAATGATTATGTGTTGATGTGATTCTATGAATTGTTCATTTCAGAATGGATAATATATTTCATTTCACCATTTCACCATGGGGAATTTAACTTTTAAGACTTATAAGTGTATATGTGATATGCATATGTATTTATACAGATATATGTATATTTTTTATGTATACACAAACACACTCTTAATCATATAAAACAAAAATAAATCCTTTAAGAATATTATATGAAGACAGGAACAGAGGTGTTGAAGTGTTTGAGCAAACACTGTTATTGCAAATAAGCAGTCAATGGTTCCTGCTCAAAATAATTCTCTTTCTGCATGTATAAACAGTTATGAATCAGTCTTTAGTTACCTGATTATAAAGAAAAGATTCATTCTGAAACCAAGACATCTACCAAGATGTCTAGATCTGCATGGAGCCAACCATCTCAACTTCTTTCGTAATAATAGAGTCTAGGTCGTGATCCAGTGTCCCATATATAAGTTTCTGGTGATTTTTCTGTTGCCTTAGTGTGTCTCTCCTGGTCTCCAGTGTTCAGTTCAGGAAGACACATATTTCCCGTATTTTCTGATTTTAAGCTATTAGATATATATTGAACTATAACTGAATAATTATCAAACTATAATTAACAAATTAAATAAAAATTAAATAGCAACAATATAAAAATAAATATTATTTTATCCTTATTGGAAGGAGGGAAGGGAAGGTCTGATAGAAATAAGGACAGCAAGGAGTTTGAATACATTAAGAATCAAATAAATCCTACGAATTACATAGGAACAATATCAAATGACAAAGCCAAATTTCTTAATTACAAAGAAGAAAAAAAATTATACTTCTATATTTTCAGAGAAAGGAAACATGTTATACAAGGGGATGATGAAGTATTTTCCCCTGTATTAGTAACTAAAAATATTAATAATTAGTAGCCCAAATCAAATTTTCCACAATTCCTTAAGCACTTGGATCATGAAAGCTGTAGTTTACAAATCTTTAAAATTAATAAATAATGACATACTACAGAAATTCCCTTGGAAAAAAAAAAAAAAAAAAAGTATAATGTTAGTGGTATACTAATATTCCAAAAGGGAAAGAAGACAAATTAGAGGTGTGTTTTTAATTTATATCTGCTCCTGGAAACAGACCAAAAGAGAAAGTGATTTAATAAAGTACGTAGCAGTAAATGAATATTTAAGCCTTTGTAGAACTAGTGTAATGATACCTTGGGGGCAATAGCACTTATATGCATCTAGGGAAAAGAAAATAGTTCAATTTTTGCTTAATACGTTTACTTGGATGTTCTTATAATAACTTTTCATGACCATGTTTTTTTAAGACTGCCCAGTTATGTTTTCAAACGGCTATTTAAAAGGTAGGAATACAGCCATTTCTCTTCTTTAGTTTATTTATGTTATCAGCAAAAAGGAGTTTTAATTTTTTAATGGCACAGCACTAGCTATTTTATTGCCTTTTTAGTGCTTACATTAATATGATTAAGTTCCTCTGCCTCTACTTCTTGTGTTGCAGTTTACTTCATTGTCTCATTGGCGTTGCTAGCATTTTAATGGTTTCCTGTGGACCTGGAAGACATCATGTGGATGTTTACACAATATTAACTTAATTACACATCTACCTTTATTTGCTGTAGTTGCTATATTTTAATTGCTTATGACTTTGTTGTTGAGCTCAGATTATTCTAATCACACCTTGAATCCCTCTTTAAAGACTTTTGTTTGTTTTTGATGATTCAGATTTGAGGAATAATTAGTGGTTTTAACTGTTCTCAAGAACCAAGCTATTAAAACAAATGTAGGGCAAGTGAATATTTTCTTGAACTTTACACATCTTGTGCTATCTTGATAATCACCCTTCAAAGGACTTTAAAATAATGACTCTGTTATTTCTACAAAATTGTAGTTGTTTTATCACTAGAAAGTAACCTTTTATTTACAAACATGTCATAAAACATCAGCTGAGATTAATATGGCTTTTAATAATAACCAAGAGCAATAAAATCACAGAATCACAGAGTTGAAATTGGAAGGGACCTTCTGAGATCATTTAGTCCAACTGTCCTGCTGCAGCACAGTCAGCTAGATTAGGTTGTTATGGCTGTGTCTAGTCAGGTTTTGAATATCTCCAAGGATGGAGACACAATAACCCTTCTGGGCAACTTGTGTTTGACTACCCTCAGAGTAAAAAGACTTTTTCTGTGTTAAGATGGAATGTCATGTTTTTCAGGTTGTGCCTGTTGCCTTTTGTCGTGTCAATGAGCACCACTGAAAAGATCCTGTCTCCCTCATCTTCGTTCCTCCCCATCAGGTATTTTTGAATCAAAGGAGAAAGATAGTCACTTTCAGAGTGCAAATTGTCTCATTTCACACATATCTAACATAAATTGGTTAAATTGCATCTTCAATGCCTGAGTAGAAAAATATACTAGAGTGCCCAGGTCAAAGACAGGTTTCTATATTACAGATGTCTAAAGTTAAGTGAAACAATCCCACCTTCTGTTTGTAGCCTATCAGTATTTCAACTAAATGCATGCTTATTCCAATTACAAACTCATAATCACAGAATCACAGAATTGTCTAGGTTGGAAAAGACCTTGAAGATCATCCAATCCAACCATCAACCCAACATTGACAGTTCCCAACTACACCATATCCCTCAGTGCTATGTTGACCCTACTCTTAAACACCTCCAGGGATGGGGACTCCACCACCTCCCTGGGCAGCCCATGATAATTTCATATCCTTTGAAATTTTTCATGAGCACAAACACTTTTACTTCCAATAGTATGGCTGCAAGGTAAATGTCAGGCCAAACTTCACATTAGACAAAGAGCAAATGCATAACCTGTGCAGACGGAATTTACTGTCTATGTAAGTATCGGTATGGAGGCAGTTGCCTTTAGTGGCACAAACTTCAGCAGACGGAAGGGAAACAATCTGAAATTCATTCAGAGCAGCAGGAGAGAAGTTTATATAGTTTAAGTCAAACTGGAAGACTTGGAAAATAGGAGATCCATTAGGAAGGATTCATAGCTTCATTAAAAAGCAACTTATTTATGTGAAGATTGACTTAGAGGTCAATACACTTTTGCTCCATGAAAATCAAAGAAATACTTGATGCAGGACCAACTTCATTGCTGTCTCAGATGAGACAGCTTTCAAAAAGAAAATGTATTACCTATAATTGAGTAACAGTACTAACATCAGCCTAAAACTTTCGGCTTGGTAATACCAGTTTTATCAGTGTTGGCCTGAGAGTCAAATCCTAATCATTTTATTGATGTGTCATACCTACATGGTTAGATCTTGAAACATCTGGGCACATGAGGAAAGTCAATAAATCAGATTGAGATACCAAACCTAAGGGTTACAAGAAAAACTTTTCAGAATAAGGCAGCAAGAACATTCTAAACAAGGCTAAGTCTGCAACTCCATGTCAAGATGCCTTGTTTATGGTTTGTCTGAAAGCATCTAGGTCAGATCTTGCACCTCTCTCTGGAAACAGACATTTAAAACTTTATTTTGAAGAACTGAATAGGATGCAGTCAAGTTTTTGAATAAAATGTGTCAGAGAGAAAACCCAAAAGAGTAAATTTCAAGTGTTTCTTTCCAGATAACTTCTAACACAAAATTAGAGTATAAAACATGATCTGTTTTCTGCTCTTGGCTGAGTAGTCTATCTGTACATTATTAAATGTGTATACGTCAAGGAATGAATCCTGGTCAAGTCAAGTGATAAAGAATGGCTCACTAGCCCTTAGAGTAAACTGTCCACATCCATGCTGTGTTATTTGGCCCTGTTATTTTTATGAACTGCATTCAGTGATGTTGTACATGAAAAAAAAATCATTAAGGAGACTGTGTGTGCATGTATTCTTTCAGTTTAAAGTGTCTGAAATAATGCAACTGTTGTATTGCAGATGATCAGATTGTGCTTTTTAGCACAAAAATTAGCCTATACACTATAAGTCTTGGGATGTGTCATGAGGGCCACTAGCTCCAGAACTTCACAATGGTTTTCTTTTGGAGAGAAGTGTAGGTTCTGAAAATAGCTGTTAGAGAACCGGGAGTGAAATAAATTATTTGCACTAAGCCCAAACATGAATACAAAAAATGAACTGGTGGGTTAAATTATATGATTGTGTGGTTACACTCTGATACGGTGACCGTGTTAGCTTGTGGAGAACATCCATTTCATTTCTTCAGATCCTTTTTCTGTTATAATTTTAACCTGTGGTTACAAAATTATTGGCAACTATAGTTTTTAAACCCATCACAGAGAAGAAAGGCCTAGATTTGTCTGTCTAAACTCTCTGGTAAATTCTCTGTATATATAGTTATATACATAGTGAGGAGTCACCAATTTTTGAATGAAGGTGGTTACCATGTTTACGTCTTGTAAAAAGTTTGAACTTCAGGGTGAGTTTTATTCTCATGATGAGAATCATGATTTCCTCAAGAGCTAAGGCTGAACAATGTCAAGCTTTTGGATTTTAACCTACCTCAAATTTGGGTTAGTTACTGAACATTAAAACCTTGAAAAATGTTGACATTTATATAAATTTGCAGAACTACCAGCAAGTAATTTTAATATAAAAACAGATAACTATATTGTCTGTTAGGTATAGACATACAAAATGGTAGCTGCATAACAGTTGTGGTGATAAATATTTTTTTTAAGAGTAATAGTTCTACCTAGGACTAACTTCAGCTCCCATGTCCTTTTTTTTCTCTTTTTTATGTTCTAATTTATAGAGTTTCATTTTGTGAAACATGACAAAATGATTTATTTGAATTATTACCTTCTTCATTGACAATGTTTTCTTTATTTGTGTCCATTCAAGAAGTAAATTATTATTTTCTGTTTTTCTATTTTTAATTGTCAATTGTAATAACCGAAACACCACATCAATTGCCTAAGTTTTCTCATTTAGTTTGTCATATAATTATCTCTGATCTTTTTGAAAATGCTTATGGAAGACTGATTACTCATGTAAACACATGCTTGACATATATGGAGAAATCCTGCAATTTCAGGTTTTCCTGCTTTATAAACATTGATATCATTCAGAACAAAACAGTAACTGTGATAACCATTCATAAATCATGAATTCAGTAAAATAGATTGTTAAAGCATGATCTAAATAACAAGCCTCTATGCAAACTGCAAATAAGCAAATGCCCATTTCAGGTCGGTTTAGAATAAGTAGCAACTCTTCCCCACACCAGCTCCTTTATTCATAGTTATCAAAGGTTGACACAAGTAGAAATTTTGCTGATTGTGTTATGTATCTTGCCTATATTACCAAAACTGAAAATATTCTACAATATTGGAAAAAAAACCCAACCCAGCCCCCTAAAAATAACCAAAACCCCAACCCATAAAATTATAAGATCTATGGAAAGTTGATTAAAAAACAACTGCATTATGGTTTGTGATTTTTATCTTGTTGGGAAGCAAGGGACAGACATAAATCTATATTACATTAAATATGTTAAATAAAGTAAATGTTGTAGTTAAGCACTATACTGAGAAAAGTTAAGCACTGCAGTGGGTTTCTCAGAGAGTCTGTGGAATCTCTGTCCTAGAAGAATTTCAAAACTTGACTGCAGATGTTTCCTGAGCAACCTGATCTAATTTTGAACTTAATCTTGCTTTGAACAAGGAATTGGACTAGATGATCATAAATTATGAGTTTATGAAATACATAATTATTAATACAGACTGATAGTATTCCACAGCATTCTGCATGCTGTTAATTTAAAGTAAGGGTTTTTCTAAAAGACAGTTGTCATATTTAAACTACTGAGTTGAAAGTATTTTGCTGAGACTGTTCTAATCTTGAAGGGCTTCAGTCCCAGATTGTTCTAATAAATTCACTTTTCTCAGTTTCTTTCTAACCATTTAAATTATGTCAAGAGGTTCCCTGGATTCATGTATTCCTTGACAACTCCATACCACATAAACTGTTTAGAACCAATACCTTTCAAATTAATGATGATTAACAATTTTGTGAAGGAAAAAAAATACATTAGATGATATCATGTTGCTGTTTGAATTTCTACTGTTCTAACTTCACCATACTTCTGCTCTGTTTTTGGAACGTAATTGGTGAAGAAAAGAAAGACTGCAATCTGATTTCTGATGAGCTTAAATTAGATTGAATTATAAAAGAAGTATACTTCAAAGTAAGTCTTACGAGAGGACTAAAGGAATGGAAAAATAAAAAAGTAGTTCTAAAGTAAAAGAAAAGCAACTTCCTAAGATTTATTTTGACTCAGGAGAATAAAGAAGGAGATATCATGAAGGAAGAACTGTGACAATGCAAAGTATATGCCTGGCTGTGACATAGAATAATTTTCAGTTGGAAGGGACCTGCAATGGTCATCTAGCCCAACTGCCTGACCAGTTCAGGTCCAAAAGTTAAATATGTTATGAAAGGCATTGTCCAAATGCCTTTTAAACACTGACAAGCTTGGGACGTCAACCGCCTCTCTAGGTAGCCTGTTCCAGTGTTGGACCATCCTCTCAGTAAGGAAATGATTCCTAATGTCCAGTCTAAACCTCCTCTGACACAACTTTGAACCATTACCACATGTCCTATCACTGGATACCAGGGAGAAGAGCTCAGCACTTCCCTCTCCACTTCTCCTCCTCAGGAAGCTGTAGAGAGCAATGAGGTCACCACTCAGCCTGCTTTTCTCTGAACTAGACAAACCCAGAGTCCTTAGCCACTCCTCTGTTCCCCTCTGACATTGTCAGAGAGAAAAAAGTTCAGAACTGCTCTAAAATATTATCGGATGAAAAGGGTATAATCTGCTATATTTCTTCTCAAATTCTGGTGGAGAGAATAATTTTTCAGTTTGCTAGACTGACACACAAGTAAATTGTTGGGGTCTTATGATGCATTATTTACTGAAAATGTTGAAATAAAATCTTCAGAAAATTTCATATTTTTCCCTGTAATTCTGGGGAGCAGAATAGAGAGACAGTATGAAATGATTCATAACATTCATGAACAGTTGCAGTCGCTAAAAATTTAAGCGCCTTGCAAAATTACTCTTACTTAAACATGCTTGTGATCTGATTTTACGCTAGCAAAGAATAAAGAAAATGACAGATTATAAACCTCTCTAATGATTTTTTTTCCCCCCCTAAGGCTACTGAATAGCTTTTCCTCTAGAACCCATTTATTGTCCTTTCAAGGTCACTCTTATTAAATTAAGCTGGTGTTTAATTTTTAAGCTGCTCCCCATTTGATATAGAAGCAAACTCTGTGTGTGAAATAATAATTTTCCTGTCAGTCAGATGAAATTTGATTTAATTGGCTTTTATTCTGAATCATAACATTAAACTTCAAGATTCATAGTTTATTATTTACAGGACACATACCCTGTTTCATCCAGTTCACAGTCTTAAACATTTGCACTTCAGAGCATAGTATTTTAACTGTTCAGTTTCTAGCAAAGAAGGAGAAAGAATGGACTGAAGGTATATAGAACCTTTTAACAAATATTTTCTCTTTTATAAAGTTAGTGGCAATGAGAAGTGATGGTGTAGCGTAACTGTCTTCACCTCGACTTCATTTTAAAAGTTTAGATTTAACAAAGCAGAAGTAACTATAATAAAATCCCCCTGAAAGAGCACAGCATGTCTCCACCACAGTGTTCTTCATCAGTTCTGATTCAGAAAATGGTGACTGCCTCAAAGGGCGGTCTCTTTAGAAATTTAACTGTGCAGTTCAGAGAAAACTAAGCCACAAGGGTTACAAAGATTCAAACACCACAGGGCCTAGTAGGGAAGCTATTATAATTGGCTTTCCACTGCTATCCTTAGCTATAAGAAATGTGTCACCATCAGAGATTCTTGGACCCCTTGTGAGCTGCAAGAACATTTGAATATACGAAATGACAGAGTAGAGGCCTGGAGTGTGTGCAGTAAGAATAGCAGAAGAGCTCTGTTGCGTCTGGATACAACCAAATTACAATGTTCTGCTCTAACATTTTACAGCAGCAAGGATGTATTTTCAAGAGCTATAGAAGTATAAGTTTCATCTGTACTGGCTTTCTTCCAAAGCCATTTTCCAAGTTGAATATTCTCAATAATTATCTATCTTTGTTACTAGAAAAGTTCTACTGTAAAAGGGCCAATCTGTCAAATGAAGATAAATGCCCTATGTCATAGCTACATATGATTAGTACTTTGCTTGATGAATCACAGTAATGGTATCAAGTACATGTTCTCTGCAACAAAAGATCAGCAGATAAATCTTTGGATAAAGAGGAGATGAGGGCCTACCACCACCACCACCACTACTACTACTACTACTACTACTACTACTACTACTACTGTTGCTACTACTATTACTACTACTACTTCTTTTGTATGGTTGTATCTGGGCTTGATTAAATTTGTCTTAAGACAATATGAAGCTGATCAAAATATATCAACAGAACCCCTTTTGTGGAGGACTGTATCAGCATAACTACAACATGCTTCTTTTCACCCCAGAATAGTCTTCTAATATATGAAGGAAAGAGCTTAGGAAGAAATGGTTTGGGCTCAAATTGGAGTGTTCAGATTAAAAAGAGGTTTGCATTTAAGCACTTTGAAGTGAAGCTGTAAGCAGAGGTGACAACTGCCACACAAAAGAATTTGATGCTTTCAGACATAAACATATTTCTGCGTAAACATTTTGGTCTGGGAAATAATACATTTTCTTTTAGTAAGAATCACCCTCTGCTGTCAAAATAATTAACATATAATTAGCAGTAAATGAAGAATATACACTAAAGTATTCATTTTAGAATTGTTTTTGTAGAACTGTTTTTATCAAACTACAGTAACTTCCAGTAATAATAAATGGATAAAGGTTTCTACATAGACTAATGATTTCCTGAAATGTCTGTGCTGGGGATACTGATTTCCTGAAATTTTTCTTTATCTGTAAGATGATGTCACTAACAGCTATGTCTTGCAGCAACTTTTAATAGTAAATATAATTTTGTAAAAAGACAATGATAGATAAACATTTTAGTACAAAACAATTTATTTAAGGGCCAGATCCTAAGGAAAAAAACTGCTAAGCATTATTTTACCTACATTTTGGTTTCTCTCAGGGGAATCCTGTCCTCAAATAGGCACTATGCTCCCTGTCAGTATAATATTTTATTTGTTTTTTGATTGCATCTTTATTTTCCTTTAAAATATCTTGTAGACAGGTCAGATAGGAAGGAAAGGCTATTCCTTCCTTGAAAAGCAACTAAGTATACTTACAAGAAAACTCCAGAGTACAGGGTGTGGCTATAGCAGCAAATATGAGAATCACAGGAAGGAACTAGGAAACTGTAGCTCAGGCAGACACTGAAACAAGAAACTTGATAGGCACCTTAAGAGAATTCGGCTCATAAAATGACCGAGTTAATTAAAAACAAGCCTGAAAGCTGAGACCCACCCTACAAAGAACAAAAAGAAGGAAGAAAAATATCTATAAACCTTTTTTTCAACTTGTATTCCTACCTTACCTTCTTACTTAAAGCTTTCTCCATTTATTAGGTAGTCTAAATCATTTTCTCATAAGGGAGCTCCCTGCAAGCAAAATAGGCAAATCTACTTCAAAGCTCTTGCTGACTCAAGATGCATTTACAGTCACTTAAGATGTATCTATGTGAAGTTGTACAGACAGCAGAACTGCTCCATTTCAGCCTGAAAGTTAGTTGAATGACTTGGTTGTGAGTTTACCCTGTGTTTTAAAGCATAATGAGAAGTTAAACATTTATTCCCCCACAAAATTTTGGTTGGTTTAAATGCCCGTGCTTATCTTGAAATCCAGAACTGTTTAACTACACTGGCCATATAGACCTACCTTTTAGGCAAGCAGGATGGTAATTTACTGAGGGGAAATCTACCAAAACCAGCTGTCATGGAGGATTTGGCAATTTTGCTCAGTATTATTAGGAGAAATATATTTATGCTCAAGTTTTAAATACCAGCATTTTATTTTCAGAGAGGAATAAACTTTCTTGATTGCTATTTAAAGCACATAAGTAAGAGGAAACAGTATTATAGTCTTACCTTTTATTTAACAAATACATCTTTACAACTCTCACCCAAGTCATGGAAAACCTAGAGCAGATTATTTAATTCATCTAATAAAATCCAAACTGCATCATTAAACTCTCAAGAGAATTAACTAACTGCATGTTCTAGATCATATAGGCAGTGACTGAGGTGCTTTTAAAGATGTTTTCTTTTGCATTAAACCAAAAACCCAGTCAATCAAACAAACAAAAATATGTGCTAGATAGAGACACAGAAAGAATAAATGGGTTTCTTGTTGAAGTATTAGGACAGGCAGCTAGGATGGGAGAATCCCAGGTTTTGCAGTTCCAGAATCAAGTTCTACTCACTGTTTTATCAGGTTACTTATTTGTAAAATGCACAAAATATCTCTTGAGCGGCAGATGCATTACATCCTTCCTGCAAGTTATGTGGTTTGCCTTGTGGTGTATCTTGATTTTTCCACAGTTAAGCAGACTGGTCTCAATAATTTCTCTTACTAGTCACCTCAACATGTCAAAGTTTTAACTTAAGAAGGAGCACACTTCTGAGGAAAGGATTTTGTTGGGCTAAATCCTCTGTGACTGCAGAAGGAATTTAAATTGGATATTCAATATCCTTGATAAGTGCTCCTTGTGAGATACTGTGTAACACAGAAGCACTGATTCCTGCAGATATGTTTTTTTTAAAGTGTCAGTAGATACTGTCTTTGTGCAGCATGAGGTACAACAAGGTTTGACTGAGGCTGTTTACCACACAGGTTTGACATCTTTTCTTTCCAAACAACTTTATCTAGTCAGATGTGAAAAGAAAAGCACTATGAAAGTCTAGAAGCTGCTGACTGACTGAGGCGCTCCTGTTCTTCCAACGAGTCATTATGGATCAGTGTTACTTCCCTCAGGTTTTTGGGCAGGGAAAGATGGATGGTCATTGTTTCAGAATGATTGGCATGTGAGTATGTCACCCGAGATTGTTTAAATGAAAATAGAATGAGTGTCAATCCTATTAGAAGATTCACTATTTCCAGGTAGGTAAGGGGAGAAACATGAATCCCAATATTGGATGAGAGTCAGATGACAGTCTCGTAAGACATGAAAAAATGAAGGTTATTCTAATCATGAAGTTAGTTTACCAGAGGAACTGTAGTGTACAAGACTACATACATATGAGCATTAGGCATTTTCCTGGTTAGTTAGCAAGCTGCTGAAAGTTGTCATGTCATTTTGCAGGTGAGTACGTGGTAAGTTTTGGAATTTTTTTAACATTCATATTGTGACACAAAAAAAGAAAGTTCAAGTTCCTCCCTATACATTAATTTTCACCCTGTAGAGAGAACTAGGAAAAAGCCTGTGCAGCTTTTAATACCTATGTATCTGGACTTCATCTTAAACACTCAACAAGCTGTGTAGCTCTTTTGTGGTTTCTGGACAATAATGCATGGCACCTCTTGTTTTGCTGATTAGGGATACCAATTAAACTCAGACACGAGAGTGAAAAGAGCAGGCGTATTTTACTAGAAATAACTAGATAATATAACAGAATAATACAGAAAACATACAGTAAGAAGACAGAATAGTTCACTCAAAGAGGAAAATACAGGGTAATGCATCAAATCATTACTACAAGAGAGAGAGAATAGTGATTAAGAAAGATACATCACCACTTGCATACTTTACCATCATCCAGATCTGTAGTCACTGGGCAGCCCCGGTTACAGTGAGGATTTGGAGAGCCTGTCCCGGCAAGTGGGAAGTCCTACGCGGTGCGTCCACCCATAGGTGAGGCATCCAAAGTCACTGCAAACGGATCCAGACTTATATACCCAAAAATCAGTAAGCCAGAATAGCTGGCATCTTTGTTTTAAGCGGAAATATCTGGTTTCAATCTCACATTAGATTCCCCCAGGGCTTGGTCAGCGCTCAAGGGAGAAGCTAAGGGAGTTTCTCTGCTTATCTAATTGGATTAGGAGCAAGGTCTCACATCAGGCCACAGGGCCAGACAACTGTCTCCATGACCCTGTTATTTTATCCACACAGGAACAAAGATAAATATACATTCAACATATTTACATCTTCCATGCATATTTCACTAATGATTACATACTGAGTTAGCAGCTTCGGCTCAGGGCCTGTTGTTCAGGCTTCAATACTTCCACTTTTTACATCAGAATAGGCGGTTTGTTATAACTTAGTATAATACCTATTAGCACAATGGTTATCAGTTATAAAATATACAGGATTCATCTATAGGTCAACTCTGGCTTGGGCCGGTTATCCAAGCCTTAGCACTTCACCTCTTTAAAAAAAAAGTGGAATTCAGGAAAAGAATTCTCTGCATTATCATCCTTGTAAAATAATATACTTTGTTCCCCTCAGTTCTTTATATTATATCATTTTAGTATCTTGTGAGTACTATTCATCAGGGTAAGGACTCTGTATCTCAGTGACACTAGCAGATCTGAACATCTGCAAAAAACATGGAAGTCATTAGGAAGTCTGACAGCTACACCATTTCATATGTATAAAAAACTTGTAGAGAAAGTTAATAATTTCTAGTTCTAAAAATATAAATACATTCTCAATATAAAATATATGCTTTACCCATTTAATGCAAAGATAAATAAGCTGAGCTTTCTTATCTATGTATGTGTATTGTTCCTAGAAGATGACAACTTTATATGACAAGAGACATTATATATCAGACAAGAGTTCCTTAAGATTATTCCACTTAAAGGTCTGGAGAGTAATGTTTTACCCACCTCAAAGAACTGACTTACTCTGGATATGAAATTCATAGACTTTATTTCAAGTAGAAGACCAGTAAATGTAAATTACAACCTTGACAATGAAACAATATCGAGTTTTCATTTGGAGAGGTATAAAAGGTTTTGTGCCTGATCAACCACTCTAACATGTAATAAAAGAATGCTTTGCACTACAGTGATCAATATGCTTAGTCTATTACTGGACTCTTGTCATGTGCATAACTAGAACTAATGCAAGTATAATCTGATTTTTGAGAAAACTAAGAGGCAATATTGTCCAGCTCCCTTTCTAAGCAAAATGCAAAGCTCTACCAGTCCCTTAGCTCAGAGTCTGCATTTATGCATTGCCAGATTTACAACTTCTTTTTTTTAGTGTAGTTGTTAGCCTACTCTATGAAATGTGATGTTGCACAACTGTTTTTTTCTGAGCAGCAAAACAGCCCTGAAATTCTAAGTTTATAAAGGACAGTTTTACAGACAGTTGTAAAAGCCAGGCCTGAGAATGTGAATAAACTGATAGTGTGTTAAAAGCAGGACATGACTTTTGAATAAAACAGGGTGCATCTTAATCACTTGGTGGCAAAAGACTAATTAAACTCCAACAGTAAATTAACATACCATAGGCTAGGAGAGTACATGCAAGTTATCATTACTCTGTGCAGGATGACAAAGCTTACAGTCAAAATTGTAGCTTTCAAGGGCAGAATATCAAATGTACAGGACCTCTCAGTTAGAAGTAATGTGGGACTAAACTCAGTTTTAATACCTTGATAACAAAAATTGCTACTTCAAGCATTTTTTTCTTTTTTCCTTTTTTATTTTTGCTTTTTCTTTTTTTTTCTTTTTTCTGTGGCAAAGAGGTAGCTGAAACCATCAGGCTTTACGATCAAAAATTTTATTTTTTCAGGTCTTAAGCATTTGTTTAGAGTCAAATGACAGTAATGTGTGGTACTGTTCATGAGCTAAGGCCTGTTAGCACCTTAACACCTTGGCTGTAATTTTCTGCAGCTTTTATTTGTAATAGAGCTAATAAATTAGATTCAACAAAGGGATTACTGATGATCACCAAATCTATACTGCACAAGCACAGATAATGGCACTGTTTGTTTGATATGAGAGCTGACTTTTCCACAAGAATAGTTCCAGATTTTGCTCAATGACACCCTTGTAAAGCTGGAGTAACTACCTTCAGGAAAGTATTTATTCCACTTTTCTGATGTGCAGCAAAGAACAGAATTTGGTCCTTAAGCCTACAGCTTTAATGATAATCCCAACCCTTCTGGTAACCCACAATGAGGACTACTGGTAATGAACAGAGGGGTATTTGGTTTAAACTTAGAGGAAATAAAAATATTTGCCTAAAATCACTTTCATCAGTAGTTTCAGAGGCTAGATCAGTGAAACTTACTGTGGTATGAAATGCAGGTTTTTTCGTTGCTAATGATTCTCCCAGTTACTCTATTTAGGGCCCCAACAGCACTGCTCAGCCTCTCTGTTCCTTACGGCCCTCACCTGGCACCCAGGGCACCATTTTGTGTCCAGCCCTGCCTGTGGCCCTGCCTCTGTGGGCAGCTGGTCCCCTGGACAGTGGGCTGTGTTGCTGGCTGCCAGCTCTGCCCACTGCGCTCAGGCCCTGAGGGATGTTGCCCACTAGGAAAAGAACAGCTGGCCCTGAGTCCCCTCTTCCTGGCATGAGGGAGCCTTCAGTCCACATGGTGTCCTGACAGTTCCCCTCTCCTCCTGCACATGCAGCATGACTGCACATGTGTGTGCACACATGCACAAGCACACAGAGTCATGACTCACCGTGATGCTCTTCAGGACTACCTCCAAGACTAGACTGACATACTTTCGGCAGGAGATAGCAGTTTTGCTTAACAATCTTTAATCGGATGGATACCTTAACTTGAAAAACTTCATACCGATTTTTATTGTATTCCCCTGCTTGACTGCCCTCAAGGTGAAAAGATTTCTCCCTACATGCAGTCTGAGACTCTCTTATTTCAATTTAGGCCCACCACCTCTTGTCCTCCTGCCACAACACTACTGTGAAGCATCTGTCTCCATCCTCTTGCTGACCTCCCCATAGGCACTGGGTAGCTGCTGTTAGGTCCGCCACAGGCCATCTTCTCTTCAAGATGAGCAAGACTTAGCCCCTCCGTGTCTCCACACAGTGCAAGTGCTCCAGCCCAAAACATCCTGGTGGTCTTTCTTGGACTCATTTAGATTGAACACAGTGCTGAGCAACCTAATCTAAGCTCAGAGATGGCCTTGCTTTGAGTAGTTGCTTAGACTAGAGACATTTGGAAGTTCCTTCCAGCCTGAATTTTTGTAACTAAATAATAATAACAACAATGCCAAAACAATAATAGATGATGGTTCAACATCATCATAATAACATTATTATTGTTATTATTGTTATTGTTGTTGTTAGGTTGCACCTATGATCTTTTATTTAAAGGTTGAGATTTAATTTATAATTCATATGTATAGAAGAGAATCCAACATCATGATGATGGCTATGTCATTACAATAGGTATTTTGATACACTCTCATATACTGTGAATATTCAACTCTGAAGTACTGTAACAGCAATAAATATAATACTGAAATGTCCTCTTCTGCAATAGTCCATTTTAGCTCCAGAACATAAGCTCTTCTCCTGTAAAAGAGAAAATGAAAAAAAAAATTTCAGGCACCAAGTCAGTGTCAAAGAAAGAAGTGATAAATATGATGACCTAACCCCCTTCATCTGATTCTGTTAACAAATTTTAAAGAATTAATTTGGAAAATGAAAGACTAATCTAAAAAAAAAAACCCAGCAAGATTATATATGCCTTTCCTTACTCCCTGCTGATCCTCTTTTACTGTATCCCAAACACAATTAATAACAGTGAGAAACTGATGAAACAACAAATAGTCTTTAAAAATAGTCTAAAAAATATTAACAATCACATCACATACTTTTTCTCATTTTGTTGACTGTTATAAGGTGTTTCCACTCATTTCTTGTAACAGGATTGCTTCATATTGTACTGAGCTTGCAAGGTCTCAAGACTGAGCTTTGTCAGGCTGGAGGTTTGTCTGAGCTTATTTTGCCTTGCCTGTAGCTTTGCTTTACTTGGTTTAGCTTTGACAGAAATTTTTCTAATTGATCAGGTGTCTCTATTTTTTTTTTTTATATTTTATTTTTACTTTTGTTGATTTTTATGTGATACAACTATAGTTTCAGATAGATAGCAGTAACAAGCGGTTGTTTTAGGCAGAATGAAATATTTACAACTCTAACACAGAGACATAGTGTAGAGAAATACAGATTCAGTATGATAACAGAAGCTCTGAGAAGCAGAGACAGAATGCAGCATAGAGGAACACAGACATGGACTGGTAAGAGATGGGACATAGGCTTGGCATTGGAGACCCTACACTATAAACAACTCAGTAATGGTCAGTTTAAAAAAAATCTACAGATGTGGAGCTGGACAAGACTGACTTTAGGGGTAAAAAAGAGAACAAAGAAATAGTAACTAATATATGTAAAAAGCACCATAAATAGTAAATTCAGGAGTAACCAGGACCTGTAGACCAATGAAGAAAGAAAAAGGTGTAAATACATGTTAATGGGCATATCTACATGACCCTAAGTGTGGAAAAAATAAGAAAGAAGAGAGGAAGAATAAGCCATCAGCATGAAGATCCTATTCCTCCCTGCAAAGGATTCCAGATGCTGACAACTGGCTATAACAACTCACCACCACGAAAACCAGTGTGAAACAGTTGACCCAGAGGAGCAGTGGAAGGGTAAGCATAACAGCACGAAAAGGAGTAGAAACCAAGAAGAATGTGAGTTACAATTTTAAATGTGTTATTGCTATTATTGAGACTTGTTCTGTATATCAGTGCTCTACTTGCACTATAATTCTTTGTTTCTCTGAAATAATTCAATCTAGACTAATGATGACTCTTGAATTAGACTGTTATGATTTCTAATTTATTAACCATTAAAATATTGGTTTTACTTATGTGCATATAAGTTGTTCTTCCTCTTTGTCTGCAAAAGGATTTTGAACGTAATGTGCTGTTCAGTTAATTTACGTATTAATTTACAGCTTCTCTCTTTTGTACTGTGGTAGGTGTTGGATGTTTCCATCTGTAACTGAAATGTTATGGTTATGACTGTATTACAAATTCAAACAGTAAGAGACACTGGAACTTAATTGTTTATATGGTTAAAAGAATAATTCCCCACATTGTTTAAGCCTGAGCCATCCATAATTTTTCCAAATATTTCCCCTTAATAGTTCAGGAGTTTAATGGAAAGGACACTTTATCCACTGAGAATTTTGCAAGCAGCTATACAGTTTGGACAGTAGAAAAGTGTGATAGAATGAACAAGGTATAATCTTGAGACCTGAAGCCCAGTTTGGTGCAGTCCAGATGTGTAACCTCAGTTTTGCTCAGAAAGTTGTTGAGGTCAAAGGCCATAGTACATAAACTATGTTCATGTAAGACAAGAATAGTAAAAACAGATGAAAATGTTATTAAGTAGGTATAAATAATAGCTTAAAGCTTTAAGAGGAAAGTTGCTGGCATGAAAGTATATAGAACCTAAGGAAAAAGAAGGATAGCAACACAACAGCATCAGGATCAGCCTGTTCCAAGGAAACAACCATACCTCACCTAATTGACACATTCTTGGCCAGCAAAGACTCATTGGATGTTTCATCCAGAGTGCTAAGCATATTAATATAATGTTTAGCACTATGCCTAGCTATCTATTGTAGGTATTTGTCAATAAATAATTGCTGTGTTAATAAATAATTACTAAATTATCTGCTTGAAGAGTCTTTTTCTGTATGGTAAAGGTACCAAAACAAAAAAAAATCCAGTGAGGGAGAGTTGCAGGGGGTGCAGGGGCTCAAGGCTTTTGCTGTGCTCAGTGCTGGGACTGGTCATAGAAATGCTGAATTTTAAATGACATTTTTCTCAATATGCCTAAGAAAACATGCTTCCTCAGCTAAATTACTTACAACCTACCTATTACATTAACTTCTAAGCATGGTGTTGAGGCTGAGAAGTTTCATCCTGACAGCCTCAGAAAATCCATTTCTTTGTGTGCTTACAGGTTGTGGCAGGTGCGCCTGCCCGATGAAAATAGGGCTTCCTGGCTGCTGAAGTGCAGCAGCTCCTGACTGCCTTTGCTCTCGGGGCTTCATGGTAGTTGGGGCCTTTGGCCAATGGGAGCCACTATTGACTACAGGTCAGATTCGGCCTGGGTATAAATGGAGTCCCCTGGGGGAGCCATTTTGAGCTTGTCCCCTGGAGCAGTAGCTGTTGTCGAGGACTCTCCCCTTGGGTCAGGACGCTGCCCAAGGAAACTCCCCGAGGTGCCTTGGGTCGGGCGCTGCCCTGAGCAGGTCCTCGAGGTTGAGAGCCCTCACTTGTCAGGTGAGTGATAGAGTGTTTTGGGTTGCCACTAAACCCTAGGGAGTGGGGCTTTGTTCTGTGTTTTGCATTGCTCAAACCCTAAGGAGTGGTGCTTTGTTCTGCATTTTGGGTTGCCGTTAAACCCTAATGAGTTGTTCTGTTCTCCTCCCACAGACATTTGAACCTGTAATTTGTGGAGGGCTAGTTAATTGTGTTGACAATAAATTTTTAATTTTTGGTGGTTGGTTTTTTATTTGAGAGCCTTTGTAACACAGGTCTGTAGCAAAGATTGCTCCCCATATGTGCTTTCTTTTCAGGCTTGTCCCTTATAAAGGAGGTAGATAGTACAGAGTTCAGTTTAAGTGAGTTTTTAAAGCTCTTGCTGTCTGAGGAGTCTAGCAATTAGTGAAAGTATGGTGGTAAATTTGTGACATTGGAGCTCAAACTGAAAATCTCTCATGTATGAACCACTGAAATTAATTAGATAGGAACAGCTTTTAATTCCTGCTGAGCTGGATGGAACTCAAACCCTACAGGTGAAAGATTATTTTCTTTAATATTAATAAACTCCCAGTAAGTCATAATTTAATAATCATTGGTAAAAAATACAGAATTAAAAAACTGAGTTACAGCAAGGTAAATTCATCAAATCAAACTTGCTGCATTTTGGAGATTAAATAGACAAGCTTGTTAATTATCTGGGCACAAAGACAAAATCTCCCACATATCTCCTGTAAACATACTCAGTTATCTGATGCCCTGCAATAATTTTCTAATTATAGAAATGGGTTTTGGTTTTCTCTTAACTAAATAGGAAAATTAAAATTCAATCAGAAAAATATAAACACAAAATCATACTTTTTGTTTTAAATATAAAACAGTGTGGACAATTTAAAAGATTCAGTGATGAGTGATGAACAAATGCTTCAAAACCGCATAAATTAAATGTGCTTAAAGAAGTTTTGTTGAAAAAGCAATCTATATGCTTTCTTCCCATTTCAGGAATTATTAGAGGGAAATTTTCTTAGACATGACAGCACAACACTGGAGAATGATTTCTTATGCAGGCAATCTGTTATTTTGATTTTACGCATTACATAATTGAGACATCGCATCCATGATCAGTGTATGCCTTGCAGAGATTCCTTTCATATTAGAAGTTTGCAAAGAACACGATTATCTTCTACAAAAGTGAAATACAGAGGAATTAATGAAGCTACATATTTTATTGATGAATTGAGAGCACACACTCCAGATGCCATTATAACAACTGAGGAGGTTTCTCTTATATTTTCAAAATGTGACATAATAAGTTTTCAGGTTAATTAAGCGATCTGAATGAAGTCTCACAACAAATGTGTTATCTTGAACATGATAACTGGTCATTAAAATAAACCCTCTTTACTGTTCAAATCTTTTATAGGGCTTGTTCCATTTCAAACTGAATATAATATAGAGTTAGTATGCTACTTTGTTTACTAATATGATATAGGCTTTTCTACTGATTTTAAATCTGCATTAAATTACCTAAACTGATAGGGAATACCTCAGCAGTATGAGAGTAGCTGTACTTCCTTTGAAGCATACAACATCTGATAATGTTCTTTTGTTAGGTTTAATGTTTCCCTATCAGGAGAAGTAAGGGTGGGTTGCAAAGGTCCTTCATGATGACAATACATATTCGCTGACAACCTAACTTCAACATTATACAATATGTGTCTCTAAAGCAGGATGCATGCCCAATTCACTGATCCCTGTTTCCCCTCCCAGCAACATAAGTACATGTAGTGATTTAAGTCCAAAGGCAGCTGAGCAGCACACAGCCTCTTGCTCACTCCTTCCCCCCTCAGGGATGGGGAGGAGAGAATAAAACAAAAGGTTTAGGGACTGAGACAAGGACAAGGAGTTATGGTTATGGGCAAAAGACAGATTCAATTGGGGAAGAAAAAAGAAAATCAATTTAATTTGAACACCATCAGCATTAACAGTAACTTACCAATCAAACAGAGCAAGGTAGTGAGAAGTATAACCACATTTTGCAAACATCTTTCTTCCTGGGCTCAAATTTGCTCCAGATTTCTCTACCTCCTCTCTCACAGTGGCACAGGGGGGCAGGGTATGGCAGTTGCAGTCAGTTCATCACCCGTTGTTTCTGATGCTCCTTCCTCCTCAGGGGGAGGACTCCTCACACTCTTCCCCTGTTCCAGCGTGAAGTCCCTCTCACAGGACACAGTCCTCAATGAACTTCTTCAACATGAGTCCTTCCTGCAGAACTGCAGGTCTTCACAAACTGCCCCAGTGTGGGTCCTTCCCACAGGCTGCAGTCCTCCCAGCAACAGACTGATCCAATGTGGGCTTCGATCAGAATCACGGCCTTTTTCGGGTGCAGACATTTGTTCTGGCGTAGGGTCCTCCGGGGCTGCTGGTGGGTGTCTGCTCTACCATTGACGTCCATGGGTGCAGGTGGACAGCCTGCCCTCTCACCACAGGCTGCAGGGGGGTCTCTGCTCTGGCACACCTCCCTGCCTCATCCTGCTTTCTTCAACTGACCTCAGTGTTTGCAGAGGTGTCTCCCTCATAACTTTTCCTCCTCTGAGGTTCCCCCTCTCAAATATGTTATCACAGAGGCACAGCCACTGTTGCTAACTGGCTCAGTCTTGGCCAGCAGCAGGTCCCACTTGGAGCCAGGGTAGCTTCTGGAAGCTTCTCACAAGAGCCACCTCTGTGGCCCCTCCCCTGCTACCAAAACCTTGCCACATACAAACCCAACACAGTACCACATCAAGGCATGCAGAAAATCTATTGCCTCACAGTCTGTGGACCCCAGTGTTTTGCTCTGGCTCTGGATTATGGATATGGCTTGTTGACATATATCCCTGAGACTGGAGAGTGCAACACTGAATTTTTTGGGCTAGAAGCATCTGTAAAAATCTGCTCCCAAAGACTTCCTCGGGATCTATGTGTAAGCAAGCAATCTTCTTTTTTTTTTTTTTTTTTTTTTAACCTGGACTAACACTATTTCCTATGAAAAAGTAGAAAATTTTCCTTTTTCAGCTTAATGAAACAGCACATTTCTTACAGATGTTCTGAAGAACCCAGGTGTCTTCAGCGCTCCATGTCATTCTTCTCTAAAAATCCATTATGGTGACAGAGAAAATAGTGGAAAAGGACTGTTTTACAGTTTTTTCGTAGCAAGTAACCAAAGTGGGGAATCTCTGTGCATCATAAAGTTATAATGAATATTTTTCAAGGTCTTCTGAGATTTATTCACAGTACCATGAGTAAACCTGGCATATCCAAATTTGGCATAATGTCTCAAGTGTAAGGGTACATTTTGATATATATGAATGTTATTTCTGTTATTCTCAAAGGAGCAGAAGCTGAGATACCATCAACATGTAGTGGGAGTGGATGATAAGGCACTTCGACCTGGGTTTAAAGATAGGAGTGAAGCTGCACAATGGTATGGATATACATTGTGCAGAGAAGAATGTGTACTGTGAAACAGAAGAGTAAAAAAAAAAAAAAAAAAAGGCAGCAGAAAGAGAAAAGAACAAAATTTTGTAGGAAACAACTTTCCTTAAAAGTCTTGAATTGCAGGTTCTATTTCCTGCTTATGAACCGGATGTTCCTTTTCCTTCCTTAGTCTCCAACTTCAGATTTTCAACATTTGGCAGGATTTAAAAGTAGGGACAGAAAGTAGTCCAATACAAACTTACACCCATTTTTCTAAGGAACAAGCTCAGCAGGTTGCCATTCCTGTAACTGCGGAAAACCTTTCTGGGCTTATGGGACATCCATATCAACTTGTATTGTAAATGTTGATTGGAATTTCTTTTGTGATTTCATATAAAAGATACTGTACATAGAGTCTATGAATATATGTTTGGCACTCTCATGATATCTCAGGTTTGTGTTTTTTTTTTTTCATTTACTTCTAAGGCACCTAGTTCAAGATCCCCTATGAAAGGAAGAGGTACGGGTATTTTGACAGGTAAGTCTCTTATTTGAAACAGTAATACAAGGAAACATTTGTTATTCTTTCTAAATTAATTAATTAATTACTAAATTATAGCCATTTCATTACAAATACCACTTATTACCCTAAATGCTGAATATCAAGTTGATGGCTGTTTGTTCTGAAAATGACAACTAAGTCAAGAAATCTCTTTACAGCAATATCTATTTGTATTCACAATGAAACACAGTTCATGTAAAATACTTATTCATTATCTAAAGAACAGGACATGGTTTCACAACATTATGCTAGCAGCATACTGTCAGAAGCACCACTTAAGAAAACTAAAATTACATTGCCCATTACTGAGCATAGGGACAATGAACATGTTTTGGTTGCTTCTGTTTTACCCCCTGAAGTGCTGCACTGCTAATTTCAAACAGACTACAAAATCTTCAAGCCACTATATTGTACTGTTGAATAAGCTTACAAATTAGGTTTTTTTCCACATTGTACACTTGAATCAATATTCCTTCTAGCTCCTCAACATCGTCTGTGCTACAGAGACATCTAAAAAGCAGATATAGAATATCAACATCCTCTAAAGTGAAAAACTCTTTCTTTTTTTTTTCTAATATCCTGAAAGGGTCTCTTATTGGCAGAGCACCCTAATTTTTCTACAAATGTAAATCATTGGGAAATGGAAATATCCAGGCCTGGATTTTGCTTTTAGAGATGAATTCACCAACTTCATGCTTTCAGAATGACTCACACCCACTCCAAGGAATTGTTCTGCCAATGAACAGTACCAAAAGGACTTAGAAATTAGTAATTTGTGTCTGCAAATTTTGGCATGGTCCAAGAAGATGTCAAAGGAATACTAACATTCCTCACTGTCTCATGGAAAATTTAGATATCTTGAGGAAAGTAGGATTAAATATTTGAAGAATGATTGAAGTATCACTTCCTTCAGGAAAGACATTTGTATGACTTTTACTCCATAAGCAATTGGGTTTTTTTATAGTAAACTTTATACTCTCAAGTTTTCTTTTCTTTTTTTTTTTTTTTTTTTTAAGAATTGCACCGTTAATATGCTATGTACATATGCAGAACCATAACAGAACTGATTCATGTGCATTATGAATATTTCAAAGAGCTGCCTGGAAGCAGTGCCCTCAGGTACTCACAATACTAGCCAGCTAACATGTCAAGAGTAATGGAATCCCCACAAGTGCTACTTTCCAGAAATATGACTTTTTTAACATGACAGCAAATGCATTGTGACAGATGATTTCAATGCAAACAGAAGAAAAATGACTCTTTTATATGAAGTCTTTGTGGTAATGTTTTTTTTAATTAATTGTGAAGTAGCACAGGTATTAACAGATATTTTAATTTTTCTGAGTCAATATAGTCAAATCTTCAATGACCAGGACAAGAAAGTATCATCTTTCCATCTGCTATTTCTTTCAGTATTATTAAAGCTACTATATAATTTGTGGTTTCGGCAAGAAAAATGCTTGCTCTTTCTGTCCCATTTCTCCTTTTTTCATTCAGTCTAGACAGATTGATCAGCACCAGCTTGTGTCTAATTTAAAATCTATGTAAAATGCAGAACAGACTATCAATTTTGAAAGTCAAAGATGAAGGTGATATCACAGCATGATAATAGAATAAAACTTACATTTAAGATCTTTTTGAGGTTTGTTGTAAGGTTTTTTGGTTTGGTTTGCTGTCAAGCAAGAAAATCACAATATTCAAACAAGATAAAAATTCAGCTCTGTCCCTAACTTCATAAAACCTATCAGATACATGTGACCGATGTACAGTAGGGTCAGATTCTGGTATTGGTTTATTCAGATTTATCTCCAGTTTGCCTTTGTAATTGACTTCTGATTTACAGCAGTATAAATGAAATTAGGACCTAATCCCATGGAGTCCAGAGATCTAATTATAAATTAAAAAAATTTTCAGGCAGACATACTTTTTATATGCTGATCATGAAAATCTCACAAAAATGTGTATCAAAGAAATCATGCTGTCAAAGGAAGCTCTAAGTGAAATCATGTGGGGTTTCAAGGAATGAATAAAGGATGGTGAGACCACAGAAGAAAAAGAATTAATTGATATAGGGTCGTTGTAAAAATCTACTGAGAATATGTAGCTGAGTCCCCTGGAATGTTACTCTAATTTCAACAGTTTTGTGGGATTAAGACTTCTAGAAACAATACTATCATTTAAAACATAAAATTGTACTGCAGGCATGGTATAAGGAAGAAATATAACATCAAAACTCAGAAGTGCTTTGCTTCTCCATAATAGTGCATACATGCGTAAGAAGAATGGGAGGATAATTCAATTAATCCTTGGATTTTTTTGCTTGCTCTGGAATCTGTTTTGTTTGTCTGCTTGTTTGTTTGTTTTTAATTTCAACTTGGAATCTTAGCACAAATTTTTTTTTATACATTTTTTTCTTGCTAGTGTCCCCTCTTTGCTCACTGCAACCTTAACTTGGCATTTTATTTAATCAAAGAGTCAAAAACATGTGAAACTTGCATGTTGTCATCTTAGGTTCTAGAAGCAGTTTCCATGCTTCATGGTATGCATTGAGCCAGGACAGCAAGTCACGTGTATTCAAATGTGTATTGGGAGTGCTCCTTCACAATGACTAAAATGAGCAATAGAAATTTAATCTATTCCTTCAGTTTTGCTATAGCCTACGTTTTCTTTTTGGTCTCAGGATGTGGAATTGACAAGTTGCACATGGAAGCAGTGAGAGTTTTCTCTTCTCCCAGAATGTCATTGCTGTGCCTTGCTTGGTGCACAGCTTCAGTAGCATTCTAAAAATGAGTAAATCAGTTCAGGTGATGCTATGTAATATTTCTAGTCCAATCAGTTTTCATAGGCAATTTTCATGTGAAGCAGTACAAAAATATATGATTCCTGTTTTGCTAGAAGCAATTTTGAATTTTAGTCATAAATTATTAATTCTACTTAATTTTGTAATTTTTTTTTCCTCCCTGGTAGCCTTTCAAGGCGCTTAAGGTTCAGCAGGATTTTTTTCCATATTTTAGCTTCCTTTCCCAGCTAAAGAAAATGAGACCAAAAGAAACATGTAGTTCATTACCAGTCTCAGGGTGAGACTCTAGAAAAGACAGACTCTGAGGTTTAGCTGTTAGCAGAAGTTTATGTAAATCAGTGATGAAACTCAGTCTTGGGGAGAAGGTGCTCAGAAGGAAATCTAAAGAGATGAAAGGGGAGAGTATGAATTACTCATTCAGAGGTGGTCTACAGTTACTCAAATTCAAAGAAGAGAACAAAGGTGAGTAATTTAGAGTGATCTTTCAGCAAAATTGTAGGTAGGCAGGAACATTTTTTTAAAAGGCATATTCAGGGTTGCATTCCCGGAAGGAGTACAGACGAAAGACAATACAGAAAGGATGAAAAGAGCGATCAGACCCAGTAAGAGTGGAAAACTGGAGATGCTGTTTAAGGTCCGAATAATGCTTTTTGGTTAGACTTGTACTCAGTAAAAGTCTGGTGCATTGGTTGACAGGTGAAAATTTGGATCATCTGTTGTCTAAGTGACAATAGATTTCTCTTCCAGACATTGAAATTGCTTACTTGTTTCTGTATGACAATAAAGGTGCTTTCTTGTAACTTTACTATGGTCACATTCCTTATTTCATATTGACTTTTGATAAATCACCTTAAAAAGTCTTTATTTACTATGGACTTTACTGGTTTGGGGAAAATAATTTTAAATTTAGCAGACTACCTCAAGTGCACCAGCCTCCCCATTCACTCCTACCAACCTTATGTTGATAACTATGAGTCATTCTCTTTCAGTAAATTCTGCAAGGTCTGTGTTGATTGTTGCACTAATATGCATTGTTTATGCTTTTATGATTTGGCATACTTAGATCCAGTTTCACATCTTTCCAAAAACTGAAATGAAAGCTTTGCATTAATGACATGGGTAAGCTTAACAGAAATATTTTTCTTTTTTTATATATTCATGTGCAATGGTACAACTATGAACAACTAAGCACAAGTTCCTGATAACTCACAAAAAGGTAAGAGTCACTTGATAATATCTTCTGGATGTATATTTTTGTGCATTCAAACACCACCAGACACTGGATTATTAAACAGTTTTAGAAATTATCAGAGATAAACTGATTTGACTTGACAAATTTGTATGATACTTAGCAAAAGAATATTGGTTGTGTGCCTTCAATAATGTCCACTCTCGTAGTGCATTCTTTTAGCCTTTATTGTAGACTGTGTGTGTTAATTGCTTCTTAATTATGTGTAATTCCTCTGGGAAATCTATTTACTGCCTACTCACCAGTAGCAAATGATTCATTCCTTTCCTATAGAGAAAAAAATTCCCAAGGCTTTTATTTTCCCCTCCAACGTCATTATATTACAATCACAGATAATTTATCATATTGAAAAGCCAGTCCAAGGAAGTGATACATGCTGGAAAGAGTTATCCTAACAAAATGGCAGTTGCATATTTGTCCACAGCAGAAGTGGTTGATGGTGGTATGCGAAAACTGGAAGACTTGGAAAGTTTTTTTGACCAGTTATTTATTAGAGCATGGTTCTCTCTCATAATAGGAAAACTATAAGCAAACTGTCATTCAATGAACTAATAGGCTGAAATAAAAACTTTGTGGATTACTGAAAGACTGGGACTTCTCAATATAATCAACTTAATTGTACACTCACTATCATCCAGAATCAACCAACCATCTAGAGCTAAAGCTTAGTCACCCAGCCACCCTGTTAACTTAACAGAAAATCTTATGACTTCTTATCATCTAGAGTTAAGTAGGATAAATCTTAGTATAGAAAACTTTCTATTTAGAAGAGAATATTAAAGACTAAGCAAACTAATATTTTATTATTCATAATAGTCAAATGATTTCCCTATGACTTTTTTTTTTTTTTTAATGGGAGCCCTGATATGCCATTTTGTGACTGATAAATAAACTCCTACAGAGGAAGAAGACTCAGTGGAGACGGGCCAAGGTGATGTGCCCAAGAAGCTTAGAGAATAATGCAAAAAAAATGACCTAATCTCAACAGAAGAGGAGCTAGAGGGTGGCCTTTGTTTTATATGAACAACTATCAACTACTGTGTTGACCAACTGGTGATATAAATGTTCCTCCCTGGGTCCTTTAAAAGTGTGAATGTCTCCCTGAGTCAGCCAGACAATCACAGAGGGAGTGAATATGGGGTTCAACCCAACATACAGTGTGAAAACTAAACAGCTAGAAAAAGAATTTCGAAGAGTGCAAAGGGCTTGATCTGACTTCTACCCATGTATTTCTTCCTGCTGGTACTGATGATGTCCAGTGTCATGATGGTGAGTATATATTATAGAGACCAGTAATAGAATCACATTGGTATTGTTATTGAACTGTATGTTGCTCTTGTTGTGTTTTGCTGATTGTAACTTATATTTGATTGTGTTATACAGTATATTTTAAATCACTCTTCTAAATCAGAAATCCTGTGTAACATCAACTATCTTTAAAATAAGTAAAACTGGTATTAAACATTACAACCTCCACGTGTGGAATATCTCAAGTAACCTGGTCAGAGTTTACTGAACCCTGACACACTTTGAATGTGTAAATCTGTCAAGTAGCTTTTCTCACCATTTGTCACAAATGAAAAGATTACCTGGTCTGTGGGTGTATAAAAACAGCAACTGTGGATTCATAGGATTCCATAATACATAAAGATATGGAGGCTTTATCCTCTAAATGTCTGTACATTATTACAGATTATTACAAATACCCTTCAAATCACCACTAGCAGGTATATTACCACAAAATCACCACTAACAAGTAAATCTATGATGAATAAAGTGAATACACATACATATATGTCAAGCTATTACAAATTGCTATCAACAATCAATAATGTAGTATCAACCAATAGTATGGCAGCAATCAATCATAACAGCAATCAATAATATATCAACAATCAATTGGATAGCAACAGCCAAACAGATGTCTACAATTATCAGTTACCAGAAACATCATTAGTGAAACAAACTTATCAACAATATCGCAGCAGTTATAATAGATTACTTACATGAATATGTAATACCAGTAGCAAGTGAATTAGATTTCAGAAGTGGACAAACAATCCCGAAGGGGAGGACAAAACCAATCCCAGAAGGGGACTCAATCATCCCAGAGGTGGAGGACAAACCAAACCGACACCAGAAGTGGGACCAAAGGGGGACCAATAAAGTAACAGAAAAAGTTCGACTTCAAAGATGATCCACATCACAGAGTCTGGAGTCAGCTATGCATCCCCAGTGAGGGTCCAAGATCTTGTAGAAAGTTCATGCAGAGAATTCAGCCTGTTTAGGAAAGGAAAACTACATGGAGCACATAAAGTTTTTAGAGAGAGAGGCTACATTTGGGTTAAAAATTAAGTCTTTTTTATATCATAGAGACATGATGGCATAGGCCACCAGCATTTTAAACAGCCAATGGATGTTGCTAATCTCTATTTTTCACCTGTAACAGCCAATAGATGATGACATTTTCTATTCTTTCAGACAAATTTTATTTTCCCAGACTGTTTCCACTTTTTCAGATGATAAGTTGCAATTACAGTTTCTTGGGGTTTGTGCTTATTGATGGTATCTCAGGATGCCTCTGGTTTCTAGGTACCCAGCTGTACTTCAAAGATGTCAGTTGCACTTTTAAAGGATGTTTCTGCTTCCAAGGCCTAGTTCCCAGGCTCACAGATCCCAGGCTGACAGGTAATTTCTCTGTCAGTATTTTTCAGCAGACATTTTCCTCTGTTCAGTAACTTTCACCTTCTAACTAGGCCACCTTTATAGCTGTTCACATCACCATTTCATTTCTGTCTCTGCACATTTACACTGTGTAAATATTAATTTTTGCCCAGGTTCTTTGCCAAAGTGAGTCAACATATTCCCCCAAAACAAATACTTGCATGGTTTTAGAAGTTCATTTCAGTGTCACTCTCCCAATCCAGTATAGGTGAAACAACACCAGAATGGGTTCTTTTTGCTTTAATGAATACACCCAAATCTTAGCAGACCCTAAGTCATGCTTATATTACCTAATTCCACATCCTAAATCAAGAAAAATATAAAAATAACTTTTCTGTAACATAATCTGCACAGTATGTTAGACACTTTGAACAGGAAAAGAAAAGTTTTGATTCTCAGGAGGTACATGAGACCCCAGTTGCCCAGGGTTACACGACCTGTGGTGCAAATTTCACCAATCTGTTCTGGAAGTAGGTAGTCCTGAGTGAAATAGTTATGAATCACTCTGTACCACATAGTAGGGTGACATCCCTTTTAAGATGGATTCAGGCACCGGTGTAGATAGAGACAATGAGTAATGATTTATTTTAAAAGTAGTTCCAGTAAAGTCCAAAGTAGGGCAGTGGACCTGCTTGGGTGATAAAAGCCAGATCCCAGAAAACAATTGAGTCCTTTATGTAGGAGACTGGTAGAACTTAGAGGTGTGATTTAAAGCTCAGTTGCTATTTGAACCCAGAAAATGCCTAGATTCCCTAAGTATATCACCTTTTTTTTTTTTTTTTTTTTGATAACTATACTTCTGTAGGACTCTAAAGTTATGTTTCTTTCCATGCTGTGGATTGAGTTGTGACAGTACAGAAACATTTTATTCACACTTGTTTTCATATCTAAACTTGATTAGGATTCAGGAATGGTGTGTTTTCCAACTAAGATCTTTGGAGATTTGGAGCAAAAAAGGATTCTTCCAGAGCACTGCACGCACATCTGTAAGATGGTGCTCCACAGAGAAGTTACAGAAGCCAGTATCTTCTGAGTTACGGTAGCTTTGATCCACATCCTGATATAGGCTAGAACACGGTGGAATGGGATATGCAGGTTTATTTCCTGCATTACTTTAACTTTACTTTTATGATTCTGGAGAGTGATTTAATCACAAAATAGAAAGCTAGCCCATAGTCCGTTATTTTCCCTACCTCTGGAATTTCTACCACTGTCCAGAAGAGAGTTCAGGAATCTTTGGACTAAAGGATTCCCCTGAATGTCCTTTCTTACTTACCTTGTAAAGCCACTTTATAATATGCTTATGCTGCTCATCCTGAGCTCTGTGATTTGGGTAAAACATTCTGTTAAAGCATTTGACTCTTCTCATTCATCTTACTGAACACATGACTACTATATTATTGATGACATAATCCTGAAATTATGAGTTAATATGTTTGGGATTTTTTGGGGCGGGGGGATTTTTTTTTTTTTTTTTACATCAGCTGGCTGGAGAAATGGGCTGACAGAAACCTCATGAAGTTCAACAAGGGGAAGTGCAAAGTCCTGCACCTGGGAAGAAACTATCCCATGCACTAATATATGCCATCAAAATATGGGGGCCACGAACTGGAAAGCAGTTTGGCAGAAGAGTACATTAGGAGTCCTGGTGGACACCAGGTTGAACATGAGCCAGCAACGTGCCCTTGCAGCAAAGGCAGCTAATGGCATCCAGGGTTGCATTAAGCAAAATATTGCTAGCAGGTTGAGGGAAATGATCCTTCCCCTCTACTCAGCACTGATGAGGCTGTACCTGGAGTCCCGTGTCCAATTCTGGGTTCCTCAATACAAGAGAGACATGGACATACTGGAGAAAGTCCAATGAAGGGTCACTAAAATGGTGAAGAGACTGGAGTATCTCTCATTTGAGGAAAGGCTGAGACAGTTGGGACTGCTTAGCCTAGGACAGAGAAGGCTCAGGGGATGTACATAATGTACATCATTATGTACATCAATGTACATAAATACCTGAAGGGAAGATGTGAAGTGGATGGAGACAGGGTCTTTTCAGTGATGTCTAGTGACAGGACCAGAGGCAATGTGCACAAACTGAAACACGGGATGGTTCATCTGAATATCAGGAAACTTTTTTTTATGGTCAGGGTGACCAAGTATGGTACAGGTTGCCCAGAGAGACTGTAGAGTTTCCCTCATTGAGGATATTCAGAATTCATCTGGACATGGTCCTGGGCTGTAGGTGACTGTAGGTGACCCTTCTTGAGAAGACCGGGTTGGACCAGGTGACCTCCAGAGGTCTGTTCCAACTTCAAAAATTCTGTGATTCTATGAACTGCTGCAACCAAACATTAGCTTCAGAATCTGGCTCCCATAGACCAACCAACACCTTTTCATAACAGTTAGGCAAACATATAGCTGTGTTTTTCATGTCCTCATCTTTTTCATCATCAAAAGTTCTGTTGAGTGATTTTTGTGAAGCATTACATTTGATTTTGTTTTGTGTTTTCTTCTTATCATTTAATACTGAATATTAAATATTTGATAAAAGAATAAGAAATGTTGTATATGAAAGCAAAAGTTGGAGTGGATCTAGCAAACATAGGTTCCTCAGTCATAAAATGTGCATGCTGGTGTCACATGGGGTTGTTCTGTTTAAGAGAACTGGTTTATACTGTTCATGTAAACCATTACTGGACAATTCATATACAGTACAACCTCATGATATGGCTTCTGGATGCACCTAGGAAAAAAAAATCAGATCTGTAGTAACTGTAAAATTCAGTATATAAATGCTGAAAATATGGATACATTTGTGAATACATTAAGCTAAGAAAAAAAAATAGTAAGGAAAGTTTTATAGAAAGATAGCAACAAGAAGAGATGACCTGTTTTTCCTTTTAGCATACTGTGTTAAAATTTTTCTGTTTATCATATTCTTATACCAAAATTCTTTACTTTTAGTTTCATATTAAAGTGCTGCTTAGTCTGATAGGCATTTGAAAGCCACAGTTAGGTTGAGAAGAATGAGCATCCTCCTCCTCTCCAGACAGACATACTAAGCTTGACTGCAAAAAGAGATTCATGGCTCCAAGCAGTGTCTAAAGTTAAAAATTCTTTTGCAGGTCTCTCCACATCTTAACTATACTGAAAAGGAAGTAATCAAAATTAGAGAAAGTTGTATGGTTATGCAGCAGACAAAAAGGAAATGAAAAAGCGGGTTGGTTCGTTCTTTCTAAATCAGTTTGCATCCTGTTACACAAAACTTGATCTTTTTCAATTAGAAAGTTCTCTTAGTAGAATGGGGAAAAGGCTAATGTCTAAGCATGTACATTTACTCATCATTATCCCAGTACTATTCAGTACTATATTCTTCAGGAGTTTTTAAGAGCACGTGAGTCTGACACTAGACAGTATGGTGACCAAAATTCCTTCAGAGTCAGCCCCTTTCAACATGGTGTATCCTGCAAAGTTTCATTTTTCCCTTTTCTTTTTTATTTCTCCTGGTTGGAAATGTGTTTTTTCAACCATAGTGAAAACATAAAACAATTTGAAAACACTACCAACTACCAAACTCCCATATTTTTAAGTGTTCCTTTCCTGGAATAATTGTGTAATGGATTTACATGGCAAGGTTTTGGTAGCAGAGTGGTCTAGTGCCTATGAGAAGACACCAGAAGCTGCTCCCATGTTGGACAGATCCCAAAACTGAGCCAATTAGCAATGTTGGTAGTGCCTCTGTGATAACATTTAAAGAAGGGCAAAAACCACTGAGTAGCAACTGTGAGAGAGTAAAAAAATGTGAGAGAAACAACTCTGAAGACACCAAGGACAGTGAAGGAGGGGGAAGAGGTGCTCTAGGTGCTGGAGCAGAGATTCCCCTGCAGCCTGTGGTGCAGACCATGGTGAGGCAGGCTGTCCCCTGCAGCCCATGGAGGACCACATTGGAGCAGATATCCACCTGCAACCCACGGAGAACCCCATGCTGGATCTGGTGGATGTGTCCTGAAAGAAGCTGAAGCCTGTGGAGAGGAGCCCACGCTGGAGCAATTTTTCTGGCAGGACCTGTGACCCTCTGGGAGACCCACACTGGAGCAGTCTGTTCCTGAAGGACTGCACCCCATGGAAAGGACCCATGCTGGAGCACTTTGTGAAGAACTCCAGCCCGTGGGAAGGACTGACAGTGGAGCTTGTGAAGGACTGTATCTTGTGGGAGGGACTCCACACTGGAGCAGTGTTAAGAAATAAGACAAATAAATGGTAGAATTAGAAAATAAATATATAAAAAAGTGTATACTGAATAAGTTTTTGCCTCACATTTTTGACAACCTGAATTAAAAGGAATAAATTTATTATTTTCAGATGAATCTTACTGAGTGTGGTCAGTAACCATATTATCTCATTGATCAGACTACCAATAATTACACAAAGAACTTCATTACACCAGACCTAAATTCATAAAACTATAAGGTCAAGATAAAATAAAACCCTATGATAATAGTGAGGAAAAGTAAAAGATTAATGAAGTCATCTCATAGCAAACTCACTTTGAATGCTTTCCTGTTATGCTCATCTTTTTACTCAATGTGAGTGGCCTGAGTAGAAGCAGTTGTTACTGTTTTCTTCAGCTGCACCTTTTTATCAGGTTTCCATTGGGGAATATGTTTTGTATAGCAGCTTCCTTTTCATGTCCTAGATATCAGAGCCCCGCTTTTATCCGGCTTAGAGAAAATCACAATTCTATCTCCTACATATTTTTGGTGATTTTAAAATTTCTTTTTACAATAACTTTTTACAATACTTCAAGAGAATGAGGTGAATTGAATAGTTCTTAGTAAGTTTGTTCTGGAATGATTTTATTATTTTGACCAGTTTTCAAGATATTTCTAGAGCTGGGTTTTTTTGGTGGTATATTTTCAACAAAAACTCTGAAGAGTCATCTGTTTCCTTGAGTTGGCTTAACAAAGATTTATTAAAAAGAGCAGGGTGCCAGGGCTTTATTTAATCAATTTCTGGTTTCACCCACTAAGAGTTCATTCTTCTCAGGAGTAGCTGAATGAACAAAATCTGATGCAGCATTTCTGTGTTGTCTAGCTTCTGCAATTAGAGAAAACAGTTCACTAGATCTAATGTTAAAATAGTTACTTTAATTGTTTGCCTGCAATCTAGAGACATTTTATATTTGCAACTTTTTACACTGAAATATCATAGTTCCTTTTACTGAATTTGCAAGATTTTAGCTATATTAACAAGTATCATATCTGAAGGAGAGTTTTACTGCATGTATTGACTTGACTAATGTAATAATGAAAAGCATGACAGAACATGATTTAACATGTCTAGAATTAAAATTAAATATTTTTTCTAGCTGTTCAAGTGCAGCAAAAACAGACTACATGAACTGTAAAGACTAATAGGAAACAGAACAAGTTTTCTAATATATTAATTCTACCTTTTCATCTTTATTCTTTTAATAATGGTTCTAACTTTATAACTGCTGAAATGCACAAGTTTATTTTAAAATAATTTGAGTTCAAGTGATACCAATATTTTT
This sequence comes from Strix aluco, assembly GCF_031877795.1. Lineage (NCBI taxonomy): Eukaryota > Metazoa > Chordata > Aves > Strigiformes > Strigidae > Strix > Strix aluco. Next base: position 87,693,044 of record NC_133932.1, on the reverse strand, counting down.
AAAACCCTGATAATTGGGTACTGCAATACTACTGAGAATAAAGTCATTTAATTGATGGAATAATGTGATTTATGAGACTTTAAGCATAAATAAAAAAGTAAGGTATGAAACCTTGATGCTACTGAACTCAAGCAAAGTTTTGCCAATCACTTCTGAAGGAAAAAGATATCACTCAAGATGCCCTTTGTGGGTGGCTTTCAAAATAAACAGCAGCATATTGGCAAAAGAAAAAGAATAATACACAATGAAACAGTGATATTTTGTATTTGCTAGTAGTTAATTATTAAAGCTGTGTTTTGAGGGCATTTGGAATATTTAAATATATTCCCAATATTAAATAATATTTAAAGTTGTAAATTGCCTACAAACCTTATTAGGAGGTTCAAAAACTGGAAAAAATAAACCACCCCAAAATAGTAGCCCAGCACACTAAGATAAAAAAAAAAAAAAAAGTGCCTTAAGCATTGAAGTAAGCAGTCCTGATGCTGTTCAGTGAGGCTGAAAGACAAAATCTGTTTATGGCTTCAGGCCCTCAAGTCAAGAAAATATGTATCCACAGTGATGTTAGGAAGGGGGCAGTGGCTTGCTGGTGTGCCTGCTGTATGACTGGGAATGTTAATATTTTGTTAGCCCCTGTCTGCAGGAAGAGCTGGATCCCTCCTCACCCCACAAGTTGTTCCATTTCTGTTCATGTGCATACCAATGCCTCAGCCAGAAGTGCTCTTCTCTCTCATCCATTACAAAAATACTGTAACCATCTAGCTACAGATAGCAATGAAGGTGAAGGTAGAAGGCAGTTTAGCTAGAAAGAGGAATTTAAGTTCTCGTGTTAAAACTGAAACAGTGCACAAGGGAAGAAAAGTAATTCCTAGAAAGAAATGAAGAAAGCATACAGATGACTATCTAGATCAGCTGTTACAGTACAAAACAGAAACCTGGATTTTAGACTTGTCTTACAAAGTTGCTTAGACATTTTATAGTTAACAGTTCATAGATAAAATGGTACTTTTTTGGTGACCTAGTGAATATTACTTTAAATGTTACATTTACTGTTGGACTTGAAGAGACTGTTTGGCTAGTAGTGCCTGTTTGACTGTTCTCTGGAAGTAACCAGTGGTGAAAGACCCACAAATAATGCACTATGAATTATCATTACAAAGGAATAACTGATGTGTGGGAGGAGATTAGAAGACTATGATTCATGTTCACATACAGAATCATAATAGCATTTATTCTGATGTTCTATGATGTACTACTGCCCTTGCTTTTGTAAGAAAGACAAGCAGCAAGAAATAAGTTTAGAACAGCTTGCAGTCATGGTCAAGCTTATTTGTTCCACTTGCCACTTCTACTCCATGACTCTTGCTTAAGTTTAGTCTTTGTTACTTACATTATTTACTTTCTCTAGGTCTAGGAGTCACATGTGATGTCCTTCAAAACTGATGCCACCACTGAGGAATCATAAGCTTGTCACTGGTTTATTGAAAGACCATGATTTTTTTCCTAAGAAATTAAGGACTGTTTGTCAATAATCACTGGCAGGTAAAGGATTCCTGGGTTTATTACAGATTTGGTCAGACTGATACAATGAGCTTTAAAAGCGTGGACACCTTAGGGTATTCACTGCCTTCTTTTTTTCTTTGGAACAGCACATTAAGCAATTCAGTTCAAATACTGTGTCATTTTAATTGGTGCAGGAGAGCAATTAACTTTCAATGGCAAAATGTCAAGTGCTTCCTTTACCTCATCAAAGCAAATTTGTCAGGAAAAGACTATCATCTCATATAAATAAAAATCAGTGCAATTAATTTGTATGTTTCAATTAGCTCATGATCTAATTATCCCATGGTCTAAGGATAACAGCTAAGGACTTCAAAGAGAAAAAAAAGTTTCTCTTCTCTGCATTCGTGTTCTCTATATTGTTGTCTCAGTTCTATATTCTTGAATAAATTCACTGTGATAGTTTGTTGAGCTTTACAGCTTCATTTCACAACAACTTTCAACTTAGTTATACTGTGAAACTCAAACCTGAGTGCTACTAAACTGCCAGAGGAATTAAAGCTAGCTCAGGTGACAGGAGAAAGACAGATGTTCCATGAAGTGATGATTATATTTAAATTATTAATGTATTGAGACCAAATTTCAAAGACCTCCTAGCACATTAAGAGAAGTATATAAAAACTGAAATGAGGCAGAGTGGAATAGAGCCAACAGAAGATTTATATGTCTGTAATGTAGCTGCTGCTGTTTTGAGATTTGAGAGTCCACCTTTAGTATAACAGCATGGTATCTGGAAGAAAGACAGTTTCAGATTTGTTTTCAGTTTGGTGTCATTCCAGGTTCTGGTACTTTACCTATGGAGGGAATACTTTAACTGTTTCTGATCCCTGGCTCCTTTACTTTTCAAACAGTTTCAAATTACTAGGAAAATCCTACAGAGCTCTGCTTCAAACTGTTTTTGCACAATAGAGCTGAAACGTGTTTCTCTTGCTAATAGTAGCCAATAACCTGATGGTGTTTTCAAAACATGTCTTGTTTTTAACCTTTCACCATTTCTTAAATTAAATCTTCAACAAAAATTGATGTCTACATTGTAATGCAGAATAGTATCTATTAATGTTGGTTAGAAAAGCAATATGTGATCCTACAAGCAAAAACATGCTTATCGCTAAAGACACTTTTTGATTCGGAATGCTAGAATCCTTAATTGAGTTAGAATTAATGTTAATCAAAACAAATATTATAATTTAATTACAAAATTAAAGTATGTCTTCTGCATCAGAATGTCTTGTACTTTTATTTTTCTTCTTTTTTACCTTTTCTTTTTATACCTTAAGAAAAAAGCAAAGGTTTGTGGGACATGAGTAAAACTGTCAGAATTCTTCCCTGACAGCTTTCTTTGTTAATTGTTAAAAACTGAGTCTTTCTTCTTCTGTGGTAAATCCCAGCCTTCCTCAAGATAAGGAGTGGAATAAGTAGTCCTGGTTGGTACTGTACAGAAGTTCTATTACTAAACATCTCTCTTGTGGACTGCTGTTGTCTCCTGGATGTGGGGCAGACTTTCATATGAGGTATACATAGAGTTTGTAGTTGTCTTCATTTATCCCTAGGTTGACTCTCAGAGAAAGGAGTGAAAAAAACTACTTACATTTCCTATTCATATCATGCTGCCTCTGTCTCTGAAAGTAGTGATGCTCAAATTATCATTTTTCATATTAAGACTGCAGGCAGACTGACATTACTAAAACATAAAAGTAGAGGTGCTTCATCCAACTGCAATAGCTTATGATTTGATTCTGGTCATGACAGTCATTGGATAAAATATAGAAATTCCACTTGAACATATATCAAACATAGCTCTCTACTGTCCAAAATCAACACTATTTTTACTGGGTTAGATTGTTAACAATACTTCTTACATCTCCTCTAATATCCACCTAACTGTTTTTATTCAGTGTAATTTATTTTATTAATGTATACAGCATCAACAGGAAAAAAGATGTTGTTGTTCATGGTAGAACAGCATATAGCTATGGCCGTAACACTTTCTTGAGAATATAGAATTCTGTTTTATGAAAACACTCGAATAGGAATCTCTTATATATCACGAGTGTGCTCTTTGTTAAAGCTTTGTTTCAAAAGAAGACTCTATTGTCTTATAAAAGAAAGAAGTAAACCTCCTATGCTGCAGTCTTGCAGGAGAAGCCCGTGGGCTGTGAATTCTGTGCTGAAACAGCTTTTCCCTGCAGCCTAGGTCTCTGGGCATCTGTGAAGGGTTGATCTGGAGACACAGCTCTCTTTACAAAGTTTCCTACTGGCTGCTTCAGGCAATTGTAGGCTGACGGCTATAAATTCTGCCATCCTGAGTCATTTAATTCTTCAGTGCATTAGACTGGGAGCTCAGGCACTCCAAATTTTGCTTTGGTACTCACACGTTGTGTGATACTTAGGATCACAATATCTTAATTGTCTGTTGTATCTAGTCCCAAGTAATCAGTAGCCTGCTATTTTTTCTGATTACATGAGATTACATGCCACTTTCTTTATTTCACACTACTCCCAAATATTCCCCATATTATGTATGGATTATCCTGTTTCTCAGAGTAGTTGCCACTTCTGTGAGGTTTCTGGTTTCTTTCAGAATGATTTTGGGGACATATATTTTATGCCTTGCTGATTCTTCTGTTTAAATCATTCTATAGCTTTAGTAAGGCTCTCCCTAGACCCATTATTTTGAATCACCTTTTTCTTTAAAAGAATTTTCTCCCCATGTGGTTTTCCTCAAGGTCTTATTGCTATAGTTATGCGGCATCATTTAGATTCAAGTTGAATATTTCAGTTATTTTTAAGAGTTGTATAGTGGAGAATATGCTGTAGTCTAAAATGAAATATTTGCAGTGGCCCACTATAGTAAAAAGAAAGAAACAAAAGTATTTTATTAGTACACAGATACTCTAACTCCACAATTTAAACCAGTTTGCAACTCAGCTCAGAAGCTTTTAAATCCCAGCTGGCAGCATGTGTTAAAATCATGACAGATCTTTATAGTCTCTGCCATAAACACCTGACTGTTCTTTAACTTCACTCCAGCATCCCAAGACTTTCAAATTCAGTCTGAAATTAGTAAATCATAGACATTATAGTAAAATTTTATATTTTTCCTTGTCATTTTCTTGTTTTCCAGGAAATGAAATAGTTGGACTTCAGCTGAATTATTGCCTTATTAGGAGAGGAATAATTAGATTAAAAAGTCCTGTTAGTCATCTGTATTTGTACTGTATTTGTACTCTTCACCATGCCAGCATCAGAGTTTCTAAAAAGTGGCCAGGTCTTGCAACTTTCTAGTTTTTATTCTGATATTTAATTAAAATCAGAGCTCTGTAGGAAAATCTGGCTCTAATTGAAGGTATAGAGCAACTAAAAATCCAGCCCATATTACTATTAAGGTTTTCAGCAAAGGAAGAATTCAATCAATTTTATTACGTTATTATTGCTATTATTTTAAAAGTCCCCACAAAAGCACCTATTTTTTTGGTCTGCAGTTCCAAGCAACACTTTTAATCCCTGTCTTAAACCTCTGTTACCATTACACTCACACACACCGCTGCCCCCACACAAACCACTTCTTCTCTAATTCTTCATTAAATATAAAAAGAGTACATCTATCTCATAACAACTCAAAGTGCTTTACAAGTTACAGTATATGTCCTAGCTGTGTCCCGAATTCATGTATCTTCCCTTTCTCTCCATCCATTTTCTCTGGGAACTGAGTGAAATGAAGAATCACTCCTCATCAGATCCTGGGTCTAAACTTCTGAGGGATCAGGAGCTCAGGGAACACCACAGAACTGATCTTCTCTACAGCTGAGACACAACTTAAAATGTCTTCAAAGGGGCAGATACTTATCCAAAGACCACTCTCTCCTCTCCCACTGACCTCTCTTAGAAAAACATAATAACAGGCTCCAAGACCTTGATCATTGTCTACAGTCATTTTGTAACAAGGAAAGTAGAGGATTCAAAAGTGTATCTTCTGTTGTGGAATCCAGTGCTGTCTAATATCATACAGTCTTCTTAAAATTATTTAGATTTTTGTTGCATCTATTCTTATGGGGAAGCGAAGTTCTAAAATATCAGCTTTCTGAGGGTTAAAGATTAGACTTATCAATGTCCAGTTTGTGTTAATTTACTTTAGTGCTAACATTGCTCATTAACTTACATACCTTTTCTTAGAAATGAACAGAATTATCTCTTTCAGTCCTCCTTGTATTAGATTACACTAACATTGTATTGTCTTGTCCTGAAAGATTGGAGTCCCTTTTCCTTACATATTCTGTTTTTAGAATGTAGGTGACCTGAATTGTCCATAATAATTTAAGTGCCATCCCACCAGATGAGATATATTGAAGCAAAGGTAAACGTTTATATTACCACCTCTGCCAGAAATATCTCACCTCATATATTCTAAAATTAGGTTTTATTTTTTCATGGTTGTATCACATTACCGAGTTATAGTAATTCTGCTCTTAACTCAAGCACATTAGGATTGCTGTATCTCTTCATTTCAAACTGAAGGGGAATGCCCCTTTAATTTGGCTAATTTTACCATATTGAATTTTCATATAGTTAGTCCATGGTTCTGTTTTAATCATACTATTTTATTATCTACTGAACAAATGGAGTCATCTCAATTTCAAGATAGAGTTGCAAGTGTATGTGAAATCTGAATGATATGTGGAAGGTAAGGGTAGGGTACGTGGTCATCTGTATGGTAAGGACTTCTGGTTTCTGAGAATAGTTAACAAGGATTCAACATCTGAAAAGAAAAAAAAAAAAAAAAAAAAAAGACACAGGGAAATAGGTTAAACACACTGGTACACAAACCCTAGGAAGCAAAGGATACTGGTTACAATATCAAGACCGGTACTGTTAGGTCACTGACTGATGGGCCTCTGAGGGAACCCCTCAGGTGTAGCCTCAGAGATGCTTGTTCTGAACTTTGTAGCTATTAAGAAAGGGGGAACCAGGATCACCATGGACTTCTTGGGAAAGGCAGACTTATCCTGGGATATCTGAAGGGGCTTGTGAGATTATGTAAAATTTATTATGGCAATGTAGAAAACTTGTAATGGGATGTTTAGGGGAAGCACCAGATGCATGGGAGTGCTTTGCTGGCTGGACTAGTTGGCCATCAAACTTAACTAGCCAGTGAGTAGGAAGAAACCTGTGTCTGGAAATACCCAAAGTCTGAGACACTGACCAAGGAAGGGGCCCAGAGTCTGATCATGGGTTTTAGATGGGTTTAGAGCCTATGCTAATATTTGAGGGATCCATAAATGTAGTTGTGCATCTAGACAGTGTGTGTGTTTCTGTGTATGTTTTCATTTTGGAACACCAATCCTGATCAACCAGGGAGGAAGAACAAGTCTGGGCAGTCCACATCCATGTTTATGTGAGTGCATTTGATGTTTGCGTGACAAACTCTGCTTGTGCTGATGTGTGTGGCTGTCTGTGTTTGTGTATCTGCATCTCTGGAACATGTGCTGGAACTACAAACAAGAGCAGCAGCAAATAAACTAGGAGAAGAAATATTCTGGGTCTTAAGTCCACCCAAATCAGGTTCCCTTAAAAATGATATCAGGCAATCCAAGCAGCAGATCATTCCCAAGACCTCACTATGATTACTAGTAGACAATGTATTTTTCTTAAATATTTACCTCTTCCTTCCCATTGTTCTTTACAAACAGTAATTTCTTATGGAAAAATAATTTTCATATAATTATATTTAGTTAGCTAATATGTTGAGACAAGCAGCCTGTGATGCCAACATGACACTTCTTAAAGATCATTACAGTTCGCTTGTGATTTGCACAAAATGTATACATATTAAAACTACTTCATATAAATTTTACATATAGTATATGCAAATGCCTACTGGATGTAAACATACATTTCATAGTTGAAATTTTAACTTAAAACTGTCATAGATTATCAAATACTCTTTTGTTGTTCTCAAAGAGTAAACACTAATGTCATATCTTTGGAAATACACATTGCAAAGCACTAAATGAAGACTTCCAAACATTCTTGCTGACTAGTGTTTTATTATTATTAAATCATAAAACTCAATGAAAATACTCTCAGAACTGACAAACAACAGAACATCCACTGTTCTCTGTGTTACTAAGTACCAATGTACCCAAAGTGCACACAGTGAAAACTGAAATTTTTGTGCTTAAGAGGAAGTAAAATTTGCAATTATGCAACAAGTTGCATAAGGAAAAGATAAGATAATCCAACATCAATTTTTGACCTCAGATGTAGCCATCTTGCTTTCTAACGATCTGAGAGACCATTTTAAATCTAAATATCAGAAACCAAAACCTGGATACTAACATAAAAATCAAAAGACATAATATTTTCCTTTGACATAAATGATTCATAGATTTCAGAAAATAATGAATGCCATGTTGAAATAAAATATAGGAAATATAGGTATTTCTGAATATCTGTGAGAATAAATATTTACGTTTGTATAAAATATATCTAAGGATTGGTAAGTACATGCAAGAAGTTAGACTGAATATATAAGACATGTTAGAGCTTTTTTTGCAATCGGAAATTGAGTCCAAGTTTAGATAATGTTAACGGTCAGCATATCTAAACTATGAAGTGTCTAACTGACATTTTGTACTTAGGTCACACATAGTATGCATATTAGACAAAATGAGGACTTCTCACAAAACTATATGTCATCACATCAATGCCCTCTATGTCAAGTAAAAAATAATTTAAAATATTTAAAAAAACTCAGAAATGAAAATATTTTGTATCCATTTTTGTTTTCTTTTTATGTTTACAAATACAATTATATTTTCTATGGATAAATATTTTCTTAGTAAGCAAAATCTAGCTTAAAAAAAAGTGAAAGCTGTAAGCTTTCCGTGATTTTTGAAATTTGTTGCACTGAAAATATAAAAAAAAAGAAAAATTCCCAGACAACCATTTAACACTTTGATGCTCTTTGGTATATAAATCTCTATGCTATATAATACTCTTTCCTTTTATGTCACTCAGACATAATACCAGTGACAGAAACATGGCACATGGCACTTTTAAAAGTAGGGGTTTTTTTCACTATTTCCACTGTGTCAGCTATGCTAAGGTTGCCCATTAACATCCACTTTAAATCAGGAGACCACTTCAGTAAACATAGATTATTCAGTGGTAAAACAGATTTACTTTGTCTGGATGTTGCCATAATATTTAGCAGAAGTCAAGTGTCTATATAATAAGTGAGCTCATGAGATGGTGTCTCCATTTTATTCAAGGTAGAAAACTCATCATTCATTGTAATTAAAATGTTCAGTGTTACACTGCTGATACAGAAAATCTGAGGAGTTTGCAATGCAAAATTAAATGGAGAAAATATCTCAGAACAACTGTATGAGACCATATTGCAACACAATTCTGCTCATGTTTATCTCCTATTGAAATAGAACAAATAAAATATGAGTTTGTTTGCATTCTGCAGTGCAAAGATGATAATAAAAAAAAATGTATAAAAATGGCTACTTCTTAATTAACAAAGCCAGTTTTTTACTTCTGTGGCATAACCCTTTATTTCAGGTCTACCAAGTATCCCTATTGCTATCTTTTTAGCTCATGTCTGCTTTTTACTGTATCTCTACTGACCACAGTGACAATGAGAGAAAGGTAGTATCATTTTTGCCCTGTCTCTATTTGCTTATAAGACAGCAATTATTCAGTTTCTACTTCTCCAGAACATGGTCCACAACTCTTCTCTTTTTTTGACCAGTGCAGTTCAGGAGACTCTCAAATTCTTTCCTCATTTTAAGGAAATATTGAACCACTGACTCTGTATGAATAAGTTTACGATAAATATAGATAGCAAACATATATGCACATATAATACAATTCCTGTGCTTTTCATACGTCTGTCCTCTGCAAACAAAGCACAAATGTGGGACATACAACTGGGTTCATTTGTAACTTGTAGCTCCACAGTAGAATGGAGACAAGAAACAAACACACCTAGTCAGAACATTTTTGAAAAAATAACCTTCTTTGAGAAATCTCTTAGCAAAGTAGCAATGTGGCTTTAATGAAACCTAAACAAAGAAAGAAGTTACGAATAGTTAGCTTGCACCTTTCTAAAGAGTTTCCTGTCTCCCACATTAAGAACAAGACTCACCTGAAAGAAAATCCTGGCCCTATATTGAAGGTGTGTTACTGTGTATCAACAATGGGATGTTGGTGTGGCCATGAAAAAAGTAAATGTGAAGATGTGTGGCTCTGTGAGCTGATATGAGCGCACTGCTCTGAGGCAGAAAACACTGGTTTAAGAGCAGTACCCTGTTCTCAAGTCCTCCTGTGTACTTGCACTAAAAAGCAAGTAGATGAAAAGAAAAAAAAAAAAAAAATGGAAGAAAGAAAAGCTAGAGTAAGAAATAAATTGAAAACAAACAAACAAACCAACCAAGACCAGTTCAGCAGTGAGTGTGCCCTCATAGATTTCCTATTGTTCTGTTTTGGTTGCATCTATTCAGGGGACAAGCAATTATTATCATTGCTGTATGCCTATTTCTTCATATGCCCTGTGAAGGTAATATAGTTGTTTCACCCACCTTCATAAGTCTGAGAGACCTAGGAATGGAGCACCTGTAAATTAGGAATATATAAGTGAATTACCCATATAAGAAATGAGTCTACACACACACATGCCATTTTTCAATAAACTATACACATAAAAAGTAGGTCATGAATTAGGACAAATCCTCCGAAATTCTGAAGTGACGCTCATGTTTATATTATTCCAATTAGAGAAAAAGCTGGATTCTCTTCTACTGTTGTCATAAACTGTGATAAGCTTCACCCTGCATTTTCAAACTCCTTTTTAGTACCTAAAATCTAGGCTCAGTACTAATTTGGGACCTCTCAGTATTTATTCAGAATACCTTTTTGTAACAGCTAGAGTTATAAAGAGGTAAATAATAGTGTTATTTCTGCAAAGATATTTTGCTTCCCCAGCACTAATTCTCTTCATCTTATTTTCATAACCATTACAAAGCAATCCAATTTCATCCATTTAAGCTTAAATTAGTTTTGGAATCCCCAGTTTTTCAATACATTCTAAAGAATTTTAGCATATGCTTCATCATTTAATTCAGACATCCTTAGCTAATGAAAACAGGAAGGAAACACACAAAACAGGGTAAGTTGTATCACATGAAAGAAGACTCTCCAAAATTTCTGACCTCCTTTTTGTTCCCTGTGGAGAAGGAAGAGAGAGAGGATAGAAAAGAGTAGTGCAGTTGCATGTGTTTATGACTCATTGAAGGGAAAATCTCAGATGCTATGATCCTCTGTGAAGTTTACTATAATGCATTTTAGGGTCCAGTCTATCCTTAAAGAACAGATAAACAGAAGTTGAAATTCAAGTGAATGAATGGTTTTAGAACAAGACTGTCATTACAAGGACATTACTATTTCCTCTTTCTTTTTTTTCCCTCACAATACATTAAACAGTGCAATATACTACAGAAAAACTAGAAACTACAGTATTTTTTTGTGTGTTGCTAAATTATATGTATATTAAATACTTTTTATAAAATAAATGTTTTTAATAGAACCTATTTTCTCATTAACCTTTTTTTCCCTTCAAACAATATTTCCTTTTAACAAATGCAAGCTCAAGAATTTTATTTTATTTTTAGAAAGGGAAATAATATTTTGAAAACAATTTCTGAGGTACTATTATCATGCCTTTTACTCAAAAAAATGTGATTAAGTGTCTTTGATTGTCATGAGTAAGACAATCAGAACCTCTCTAAAATCCTAAGAACAGCCAAGATGAAACATTTTTTTCCCCAAAGAGACACCTTCAGTGCTTCCTATAGACTCAGCATTTGTCTTAAACTGTGATTAACACAAGCACTGTACATTCAACCCTTCAATATCTAGTAAGTTTACCACAATGAACACTGTATATATACTGTGAAAAACGTTTTCCTATAGCTGTATAAGTATAATATAATAATAGTTATGATGAGATTTCAAATGCATATGTTATAACATATTTTCAGTTAGCTAATTAGCTATAACACTTTAAGATCCACTAGCTCCTCTCCCTCAACTCTCTCCTCAACTTCTGTTCATATCTCTCTGTTAGAAGCTTCTACCTTTATAACAAAGAGGGAGGAAAGGAGATAAGTCACTTTGGAGAAAACTTTTGGAGTTTATTTTAAAAAATAGCTGGCAATGATAGGGTGTAGTATAAGCTGATGGACTTTGCACTGAATCAACTGTGATAAAGATATATCTGCCAGGAGAGAGTGAGGGATGGAGACCACCAGCAGTTAGCTAGAAAAATAGAAGTGAGGTGTAGCTTGCTCATTTGTAACAGCTGGATTTATAAGAGTGATCTGTCAAAGCCTTAATGAAAAGGAGAATAATAGCCAACAAGTTCAAAGCTAGAAGGCTGCCTTGTTAAATGAAGGGTCAGAGTTATCTCACCCAGCTAAAGATATTTAGGTTAATTAAACAAGAACTAGTAATCCTAGATTCCCTTTATAACTAATGGAAAGAATTAGGCATGCGTATTTTATGCTGAGAAGATTTTCCTTTGGGGATTTTCCTGGTTTGTGGGTTTTGTTTTTTATATGGAATGCCTTAAGGTTAACAGCTTAGATTTAAATAGTTAACTTTTAGGCCCTGAATTAGAGCAAAATATCAGCCAAAATGCTTGAAAAAATCCTATCTAGATTTAAAAGAAAGTAAGATTTCTCTTCAAAAGACAGCGTCATGAGTTGATTATGCATGGAGCTTGGCAATCTAAGAAAAAAGTCTTCCTGTATCTTGAAGTTTCTATATAATGAGGTTCTTCTGCTAAAGTAGGAATCTTGTAGTCACTCCAATACTCTGAAATGAAGTAACTGAGTCATTTAGTATGGCATGAATCTGTAATCTATAGTGAAAATTTTCTCCTGCTGAAGCCTGTTGTAAAAGTGTAAGAAATAGGTGTCCATGGGAACTACTGCAAAGTTACCTGATTGGCAGTGTTGATCTTGAAGGGATCAGTGAGTGACAACTCTTGAATTTTATTAAATTGTTAAAAAAAAAACCCAAACAACCCCCAAAAGACCACCAACCCCCCCTCCCCAAATCCAGATTTATCTTTATTCCCTTATGAAGTATAATGTTCCTTAGAAGGAACTCCAGTTCTGACCTGAGTGAAAAAGGTAAACTTCACAAACTTGTGTCCAGTTTCTCTGTTAGCAAGTAGATAGAGGCAGTGTGTCTGGAACCTTTAGTCACATAGTTGTTTTAAAGAATCATAGAATTATAGAAACATTTACATTGGAAAAGACCCTTAAAATTATTAATTAATCAAATTATATTTGTTTTCCCCTTTTACCACCTGTAATTTTCAAGCCTGTGAAGTCAGTCCCTCCTTTTTAAAAGCAATCTGAAAAATCTTCATTAGCACGCAACAGCTTCTACAAAGTGGTAAGTCCTCAGGGCACCCTGGAATATCAGATCGAAACTTGAGAAAGTTAAACCGTTTCTGCTATTCTGCGGTGTTAAACAACAGTTGCCTTGAGGGGGTTTCTCATGGTTTAACTTTTGCATCTGCAATTGTTGTGCCCTGAGATAAGTGTAAATAAAACATGTATCTGAAATATATCTCAATTATTTGACCATTCCACTGTTAGTGTAAAGGTCATAGATAGAGCTGTTATGTCTAAGGAAACTGATGAATGCATAGGTCACAACTGGGAAAAAACTGCTTTGCCAGATATCTTGCTAACAATTCTTCTGAGATTTGTATAAAAGATTGGCACCTACATGTAATAGGATTGCACAATCTTTATAAAAGGATACTCTTGTCTATAAACCCTAAAAGGTCACAGAAACACAGCCACTCTCACCTATTAGCTTATTTCCCATTAAAGGTCATATGATAGCAGCAAAATTAAACTGACAGGCATAGTACTGTCAATCGTTTATAGTATTCATCTGATATTTTGTGATAGAATTATTACCTTCATGGTGATGAGTCACAAAAAGATTTTTAAAAAATCCAAGAGGTTTCAACCAGTATTACCATCACTTAGCAGTGCCTTTTGGTTTTACAGTGTATTAATTGTATATACACACCTTGCATGCAGTATGGTCTCTGCAGGCAAAATTTGTCAAGAGAGCTACCCTGTTCAATGGAATTGTATGAGTGGACTTCAAAGAATGAGATGGTTCTTCTGTTTGCTGTAGTTTATATTTAAGGTTAACAGAGCTACAGTATGAACAAGTTCATCCCAGGTGAAATGTCATTGTGGCTGTGTTTGACTTCTAAGACTAACCTGTTCAACCCCCAAAAAATCTGAAGAAATACAGACAAATACACTTAGTCAGGCCTTGGAAAGCAAGATTAACAGCTTTCACACTTTCTAACTACTAATAATTCTGAAATCTACTTCTAATGACTTCTTTGCAAGTTTACATCTAAAGGTGTATCATCTTGCTATTAACAAAAATTAAAATTGCAGGAAACTATGTTAGTGGACACATGCAAGGAAGGTCTCTGGCAGTGTCATGGGTTTCAAAAAAACCCAAAGATGTTAAATCTTTTTCACATTCAATTTAGAAAGTCCTTCACATACTTGTACCAGGCATATGGTCAAGGTAGACTACAATGTGGTTGTGTTTTGTATTAATTCAGTGCTCTGATTTGGCAGACTCCCAGATTGTCCTCCCAAGCTCAGGTTGACAGCCTGGAAACTGCCTCTCTGGTATTTTGTGTACACCTGTAAGAAAGCTGAGAAAGAAGAGAGTCAGTCTGATCCCACATAAACTCTATAGGCAGTTAAGGACCTGACAAAGCATCCCAATGGAAGTACAGACAGAAGAGTCTACTGTTGTACACACTCACTAAAATGAGTAATCAGTTCAGTCAGAAACTAGGAGGCTGTGGGAGACATTGAATGTGCATAAGTCAAACTGATAGTCTGTTGTATAGCCTTGAGCATAAACAGGAGAGATTTTGTTTCTGTTGGCATTGTATTCTTTGGGAGTAGCATAGAGTGTCTCTGGTTTTCAGAAGGGGATAACATTTTTTCTTTCCACTGCAGCTTCTATTTTTGCTTAAAAATAACTTACATTTATTTTCAGAAGCAAGAACTGGTTCAGGGTTTTTTTTAATGTTATGTAGTGGTTCACTTAACCAAAAGGATATGAAAAATTCTTGCATCTGTCCTTTTTCTTATAGTAAACAAAAAAATTATGTTTAAGACACTTGAAGAGTCACAGGGCCTTTAAATGTCTGTCTTTCCCCTGTACTTACTGCAATTAAAATCTGAATCAAGTTATTTTAATTTTCAGAGGTTTAGTTACTTAGAATTGCTGTAATTTTCCACTTCAACCCAGTTTAACTTTCTTTAAAATAGATCTTTTTGTTGTTCTTCTTGTTTTCAGTGGGAGTAAAACCAGATCTTTTTAGTTTCATGGTTTTCTTTCTCTTGATCATTTTTTTCCCAGTGTCTTGTGCTCAAGATGTTCGTATTGCTTTTTACTTGCCCACTGTTGCGTGCAGCTAGATGAATTTGGACATGTAGTGTAAATCATACGTAGGTTCCCCTTCTAGTTGGTTTCAAAGTTGGCTGACTTTTAAAAGAGATGTATTTTAAAAATAGTGACTACACCATTTTTCTTGACACAATTGCTAACAATGTAACAGCTTAACTACTGATTTTAAATACTCTTATAACTCCCTGCTGTTTACTTTTTACAATTTTTGATGCATAATTAAAAAATTATAAACCACTTATTCAAAGTTTCTGTAAAAAGCAGTTTTAATAAAGTATATTAGCTTCCGTGGTTATAAAAGCATTTTCACAGAAAAAATATTTAAATTAGAGCAAACTTTTATAAAATGAAATAACCATTAAACAATTCATTCTTCCAAATTCCATTCTACTGTTATACAGCTGAATTCATTTTCATATGGAATGAGTGGTGAATAAAGAGAGTCATAATTTTGTATATTATGACCTGAACTATGTTAACATTATGTTCATTGAATGTTATGCAAAACACACAATGAAGTAGTAATGCTGGCAAAATGCAGCTGGTTTCATTAAAGAGACGTTTCTCTAGAGACAGGGAGAAAATATGTATCAGAATTGAATGAAGAGGGAGGACAGATGTAAATCACTAGGTGAGCAACTTGAAAAATCCAATATTTCTCTAATGCTATAAAGTTTATGTGCACAAACAGTCTTGAGAAGAAAAAGATATAGTAAGAAATAGCCATTTTCTTCAGGCCTTTTCTTATTTCTGGGCTAAAGGACCAAATGTTGTTCAGTTGGTTGTTGCTACTGTCCAAGCATAAAATCTTGTTCTGTCTTGTTAATTACATGAAAGATAATTACTGAAAACAGTATTTAGATCATGGCTTATAATAATTTATAAACTCCAAAGAGCTACACTGAGCTGCAGTCCTTTGTACCTGTATAACACCTGATATATGCAGATAAGCTTATATGTTTTTAATTCCTTTTAAATGAAAAGGTTTGCTTCATAAACTGATGTAAGAAGATAGAGAATTTGGTTGAGGTCATCTAGAACTATATGTTTTATTAACAAGAGTCTTTCCAACATTCTGATGTTATGGCAAACCTATAGGTAATTTCATTTCAAGCAGGGCCATTAGGAAATTTCTGGCACAGATAATACTAGGTTTTTCATTAATACCTAATTTTCTGTCAAAAAAAAAAAAAAAGCTTTATCTGATTCCCATTCTTTAGAGTGTTTGCAGATTAGATCAAATGAACTATCACATCACCTACAAGTATTTCTGTGTATTTTCCTATGTTCATTTTCAGTTTATTTTGATAAATTGTTTGCTCTATTAGCATGAACCACTCCAAAGACTGTACATCATTTGGCAAGTATATATTTACTGTGAGTGAGGCACAAGATTTTTGACCTGAGGTAAAGTTAGAGGAAACATTTGCTTACTGATTTCAACATTAAAATATTACTGCATTTTTGTAATAATTTAGATGACTCTCTGGAAACAAGGAAGCAATTTGACTGGAAAGGAGAATTTTGTGTGTTATTACAATGGGAATCTAACATTTACACAGAATCTTAAAGCTGGAATGTTATCGGATGGCTATAAGGATGTATTGGAAACATGGAAGAGTAATATAACGTGTATGAATATTGCAATTCTTATATCTAATGCTGAGGGCACCTACTGAATCCAATGCCAAGATCAGCTATTCCTAGCTTTTGTTTCAAACTCTGTGTTTAAACTTAACAGGAAAAAAATATCAGTAGTTTAGGACAACAGGCTGTGTAACTCACAGGTCGGGGAATGGCTCAGTGAGAGTTTTTATATATGTGGTTTTGTATATCTGTTTTCCACAGTGGTTGCAACACTTGAGAAGTCTCTAGGACACAAAGTATGTCTCAGTCAGCTAATACACTGTCAGTGAAGAGAAAAATGAACTATGATATGGTTCAGCAGAATATCTGCTGCCATCCACAGAGAAATCTTCTAACATCCTCCTTATTTTATATGTATCAGATAACATGGAAATAAAAAAATGTTTATATCACCCCCTCTAAACATTCTCTGGTTATATCAAAGCTCATCTTTGTCACACTGAACATATTTGAAAGATCTGATACCTTTCACAATTACAATGTCCCAGAATAGATTTTGTGGTCTATTCTGCCCCCTTTATGATACTTACACCTCGCAAGAGTTAGAAACACAAGCACCAGCTCTTTCTCAGGAGTGTGAATTAGCTGATGGAACAGAAAAAATACTAGCTGTCTTCTCCAACCTTGCAGTGCTGCAGCAATGGGACTGCTATGGGACTTCTGTGGTGAAACAAGAAAGTAGTAGGAACTATTTCAATACCACTTCAGCCATGGCATATTTACCCTTTGAGTGTCCTAATGAGGCTAGGTACAGATCACAAATGAAGCCAGATCTTGTTTACAGAGAGGAAGGAAGGCAGAAGTGCTGCACTAAGAAATGGGAAGCTGGCACTGTGGAAGAAGACTGTGAAGAGGTGGAGGCTGAGTAAATGTTTCTTATATGTAATGTATGAGAATTGACACTTCCACTTTGAGTCCCTTTCATTTTGTGGGAAAAGACCTCTGCCAGGACAAACTCTTCTGAACAAAATCTTCAGAGCCACTCTGAACCTCTATTTTCTTTCTCTGGGTCTTCTAGCAGGAATGTAGTACTCTCCTGAAATGCAATAGACTGTCAGGGAATTACAGCTGAATGTCTGGAGCAGTAAAGGCAACATTTTTCCATCATCTGCTCCTTAAAGTAGCATAACATAGCTTTCAGCCAAACATATCATCTCTCTTTCCTTCTCCAAAATGTGGTGTCATTGTCCGTGTTGTTTATGGAGAACAAATTTTAGTTTCTCTTATTCTTTGACTATGACTGGGAATTTTCTGTGAGGTTATCACAGATATCACTGGTCAAAACAAAACCTAACAGACTGTTTACAATTTAACAGTACTGTGGCACAGTGCTTAAGCCCATGTTCTGTTTATTAGGCTAACACAGACATAACAGGAAAAACTACAACCACTTGGACTACTCCTAACTGACATAGAAACTAATTGGATCCAAAGTGTTCACTATGTAAGTTAGAATTTAGATTGTATAAGACCACATATATGAACAGCAACAACTGGTTCAGACCAAACTACCGTCTGGTCTAATGTCATATCTTCAACAGCAGCCATAAGAGGACACTTAGAAAAACTTAAGAAAAGCAAGCATATGTGATGCTACTTCCCTCCTCAGTTCCACAGTCCTCTCCCAGGTCCCTGCTATTTCTCTCTCATGGGATGTCCTAAGCCTGATATGGTTCATCTATTTAGTAACTTTCCATTAATCTCTCTTCCAAATATGTTCC
Source organism: Strix aluco (assembly GCF_031877795.1). Classification (NCBI taxonomy): domain Eukaryota; kingdom Metazoa; phylum Chordata; class Aves; order Strigiformes; family Strigidae; genus Strix; species Strix aluco. The sequence continues at coordinate 87,674,574 of NC_133932.1, read as the reverse complement.
AGTCTCCTCATGAACCCATGTGAACTTATTTCAGTGGTGATGTCTTTTAGATAGGAATCCCACATATCTGTTATTTGCTGGGGTTTTTTTTTTTGTTTTTTTTTTTTGGTGGTCTTTTTTATTTGTTTGAACTTGGTACTTAGTTTCATTTGATAGTCTCTGGATCCTGTACTGGGAGGATTTGTACACTTGAATATCTGCACTGAAATGCATTGGTATTAATAATTTGAATTTATACGTTACTCAGAACTTCAGCCACTGCAGCCTTTTTCATTAGTTACTGATGATACAACTTTATACTTGCATGTGCATACCAATGTGGACATTAAAATAGGCCTGATAAGACTTTCCTTAAAAGTACCAGTTTTTTTCCTTTAACTAGAAAAGGAATTCAGGAAGTTTATCTCAGCTGCAAAGACATTCATTACAGTTCTATATAAATTAGATGTGTACAGTATGGAACCACCCTTTGACCACATTAACATTCCCTTGAAGTAATTATTAGCTTCACTATCACCAGTCTCTGAAGATATTTACATGGAGTGTCAGCAATGAAATTGTCAGTTACAACTGATATTTTCTAGATTCTTTAGATCTTATTTAGATTTTATTTAGATCTTTCAGATACACCTTTGTAGCTTCTTGTTTGCTAAGGCCCTGGGTACTCCTGAGTATAACATGTGTTCTTGGATTTCAGGATATCTCACATAAAGCCAGGTTTCATTGTAAAATAATGTACTTCTGTTGCTTGTGCTGATAATTTCTCCTGCTTTGATAGATTTTCCATGTTCCTAATATCAGGTATTATAACATTAAAGAATACTCTATGTTCATCATCTGTTCAGTTTGTGATTTTTATAAACCTCTTTCAGGTGACAGAACAGGTACTGCATACTATATATGAGATACAGCTCTTTCGTGCATTTCTACAGTAAAAATTAGTCAAAAAGGAGACAACAGTAAAAGTAATCTAGTTTAGATTTCCATTAAAAAATGTTCATAGAATTTTTAAGAATTAATTAATCATTTAATTTTATTATTTCTCATTTAATTTTATTATTTCAAGATTACATATATTGGTTTTTCAGCATGTTTTTATCAACAGTCAACACTCAGTACTTCTAGGGCATTCTGTAACCATTCACAGCCAGTCTTTGCAACTGAATGCCTGTGTATCAGAAAACTAGAAAGTGCTGTGATCGGAGTGCTTAGAAATCTTAAAAATCAGGTCGGTCTCAAACTGTTAAAACACTTTACTAGATTGGCATTAATTAACATCACGCGTTGACAATAATTATTTATTACACATTGTTAATCATTATCACTGCATATTGAAGCAATCCTCCCTTAACAATCATATTCTACACCAGCTGTGGATATGCAACATCACAGAGCTGATGCTGTGTAGTCAGTGCTAACAGCTGCGGTCTGTGATGTTCTTATTCACTGAGCTCAAAGTGAGCTCCTCGTGAGGTCTTCTCTTTGCTTCCACCTCCCCATCCGCTAATTAAGTGTTTGGTCCTTTCATAAGAAGGGTGAGTCTCTAGGCAGTCTCCAGCTCTTGGCCTCCACCCTGGGGTTACATGGTGCAGCATGCCTGGAGGAGTGTCACTTTCCCAGGCTGCAGCAGGTGTCTCATCCTCTTGTGTGGCTTTCCCTGTCCCTCTCCTCTATGCCCCCTCCCACTCCCCCTTGCTTGTCTGCTTCTAATTTTCATAAAACAAAACCAGTCTTTATCCAGCTCTTGAGTATACACACAAAACCTCAAGAAGACTTTAGTCCAACCTCTTTTTCAAATAAGGGTCAGCTCTGCTTCATGCCAAGTTGCTCAGAGCTGTGTCCATGTACATCCTGAAAACTTTTAAGGACTGATACAGCAGAACCTCCTTGGGCAATCTGCACCACTGCTCAATCAAGAGGAAAAATGCTTGACCAGCACAGAGTTGTTTAGGTTCTCAGGGCTTTGCTGGTTTCAGCCTCTGCTCGTACTTTCAAGTCCATGAATAAACTGCACATTGTAACAAGAGCTACTTGCTGCCAAGCTCACACAGCCAGTTCCCATAACAAATTGGTAACAAAAGGCCACAACTCGGGCCTTACACAGTCAGCATAAGGCACAGTTAGTACAAGGCCTGTGGCCTGTCACTAGCAATGGCAGTAGTATTTTTTGGGCTGCTAGATAAAGAAAAGCTTCTCCATTTATGCAATGTCAGTGTACTAATATTTAGGTTTAAAACAAGCTGAATATAGTTAAAATCTGCTTAGTCTGCTTCATCTTTTATAGGTAAAACAGGCCTCCAGATTTGGCTACATAAATTTATTTATTATTTTCCTGAACATTTCATATCATTGTTAAATTTTGTCATCTATGTACTTCAATTTCAAAGTAATTTGAAAATATATGGCACAGTATAAGTATCAGTAGAGAACCCTATGGGATTAAGTCACTGATGGCATCCTATTGAAAATAATGTTACAATCCTTACTTACCTATAGCTTCATATTAAATTATTTTTTTCAGACTTCATAAAAAGTTTTTTCTATAAGTCTAAGCATGTTGTAGGAACCTAGTGACAGTTTCTGTATGCTTATCAACTACTTCGAAGAACTCGTTAGTTATGCTTCAAACATCTATCTTTGAAAGTGCCATTAATGTTATTTCCTCTCATGTGTTTCTCCACATAACTGATAATTTTACACCTTTACCAGTTATTGTTTTTACTGATTTTGCAACTAGTATCCAAGGACTTTTTTTTTTTCCCTAAGAATTTCTTGAGTATCTATCTTGCTTGTCTGTGTTGGCTCTTACGGTCATTTTTATAGAATTTTTAGATAGTTTGTATTAGCTCTGAGACTCTAGTAGTTTTCTTAAACAAAATCATCACAGCCAGATGTTAGGATTTACCTTGGCCCTTAATCTTTTTCAATGAGATTTCTTATTTTTAAATACTTCCTTTATTTGGAAATTAAATGCTACTGTGTGCACACAATTACACTTGCTTCTTTTTTCCCTTTGATGGTCACATTTCTCACATATTTAGGTTAAATCATTATACACTGTGCCTATGTATGCTCACAGCATTATGAAATACATACCTACATACTGTTGATGAAACAAGGTAAATTCTGATTAGATATCAGAAAAACTTTATTCACCCTGAGAATACTTAAGCACTGGCACAAGCTGCCCAAAAAGATTGTGTAGTCTGTATGTAGGAAATACTCAAAACTGACCGGATGCAGCCCTGAGCAACCTGCACTAACTGGACCTGTTTTCTGTATGGACTTGGAAATAGTTGACCCTTATGGGTCCCTTCCAGTCTAAATAATTCAACAATTCTATGGTCACCATCTGCCTGAAAAACTTTTTTTTACCTCACTGCTTTCCTTTACCCTTGCCATAAATTTCCTTGACTGTTTCTCACCATCAGGTTTCCCTCCTCTTCAACGATAACCATTGTTGCATTATCGGAAACAGAAAACCATTTGTAATGTATCAGCTGCCCAGCAAAGTTGCATAGAAAGTTAATAGTTTATTTCTGCAGCTGGAGTTTACTCTATTTTCCAGATTTCATTTTTCCAGAAACATCCTGGTTTTCTGTTCTCTAAAAGGAGTAATTTCTCATTGCATAGCACACTTAGTCATGATTTTAAAAACATAGTACTGTATGGAAAGAAAAACCTTGCTTTATTATCATGCACTATTACAAACTTCAGTGGGAGTTTGGGTTGCATATGAAATGTAGGATCAGACCTTTTGTGTTGTATTTGATGATATTGTTAATATGCACCTCTAGTTTAATGGCGTGCACTCACATTTCAATAGCAAATAAAAAGCAACTTAATGTTATTTTAAGAGAAAATTGCTTTCCTTAGAGCATGGAGGGATTAGATGGTGGAGCTTGTATTGCACAGATGCAAATAGTAGTTTGTTGAATTAAAACACTTTTTCTTTCTTACCATGGTACTTATCTTTGTCAAACAATATTGTAAGTTGATTTAACAGACTAAAAAAAGATCTAAAATATAAGCCAAATATAACAAAGGTAGTATTGTTATAACACTTTCTACTATGCAGATTTGTGTGTGTGCAATAAAGCTGTTCTCATTGTAAATTCTTGATTCAAGATGTCACCAAGTATGCTGTCCTAAGATTACCAAACAATATGCTCTAGTTTAACAGCATAAAAATCAACACAAGATTGTCAATATCACAGCAGAGTTTTTCAAGCATTACACTCTGTGTTAATAATACACAAACTAAGGAATTTGATGGTGAAGAAGTACTAGTCATCCCAAAACATGCAATTATGAGAAACAAATCTTTTGTTGGTCAGATCTCTTATATAGCTTCAGCTACTTTTACCTGGCTTTTTTTCCACATATATATTTGCACTTTTCTCCATTGGAACTCATCAAGAAATTAAATTATATGGGAAGGGCTGAATCATATTCATTGGGCTAAAAGAGATTTTCTAGCTACATATTTGTTTAAGATGGACATTTTTCTCTTGCATTTCTCTGAAAACCACTAAGGGAATTTCTTCCCATTAAAAATGTTTGCTACTAACTTAGGGTTTGAGAGTTTGATTTTGTTTTTCCTGACACAGCTGATTTTTTTTTTTTAAGAATGTCTGTGTTTTTTAATTTAGCTGTACTTAAAATATTAGATAGAATACTTACTGAAGTCTCTGTCCTAAGTCTAGACCTGAAGAATTTTCGCTAGCAAGGATTGACACACCTGCTCATTTCTGGTTACTCAGAGACAAGTCACAGTGAGGAGAAAGAAGGTGAGAAAAGTTGTACAAACAAACACTGGAATTTGGAAGCAAAGACACTGCTCTGTATTCCACTAGTTACATGGGGCAGAATTAATCTCACACTTAGAATGCAAGTTTTCTTAACAAGCAAATACTTACTTCCAGACAAGCTGAACTGAGCCTAGAAGTGAATATAAAGGAAACCTAGTATAGATATGAACATTATAGCTATCTACATTCAGATGTATTTCATCATGTTAATAATTATTTTCCTATATACTTATGGTGGGTTGACCTTGCCCAGCTGCACAGCTGCCCACCCAGCTGCCCTCTCATTTTCCCTCCTCAACAGGACAGAGGGGAGAAAATAAAATTAAAAAGAGCTTTTAAGATGGAAACAGACCCTTACATCTCATCTATAGGTTGCACTTTTTGTTACTATTTTCAGGGTTATGTTTCTCCTGGGTCTTCAATCCCTCCTCTCCCCTAAGTATCTCACTCTATATCTGCATAGTTCCTTTTCTGATTTATTACATTTTTATCTTTCTTTTTTTTTTTTTTTTTTTTTAAATCAACTTTGGAAGAAGATAAAAAGTAAAGCTGTTAACTGCACTGGATATATATGCTTGTATGTATTTATCAATAAAAGAAATTCAGATCCTGAGTTTCTTTCATCTGTTAGAATGATGTTGGTTACTAATTGCACTGAAATATAACACAACAATTCAAATGGGTTTTTTTTTCCAGGAAAAATAAGAAGCAGTAACAATTTTTTTTTAAATCTCTGATACTGAATCTTTCATTGTCTTTGATCTGTGAGTCTATATTGCTACCCATCTGAATATTGTGATTCAGAAAACACTGCGGTTAATATCGGTAATGAACTTCCAGGTAATCTAAGGAATCGCTCCCTTTCTCCCAACTAACTTTTTTTTTTCAAGAAAAGCTTTTGTTCTGAACGTTCATATTCTTTCATAATGTTAAATTTTATTCTCTTAGGGAACAGCAGCATATGTGACAAAATATTAATATCAATTTAATGCTTCTGGTTACAGAATAACACATCCAGAACAGCATTTCAGTGGAAGATCAGATAAAATTCACTTTGTTTAAGAAATATCTTCTTTTTGGTGAAAAGCAAATCAACCTTTCCACCACATCCAATTATCCTTTTGTTTCCTGAAGTACACAATGTTATGGATTAAGGCTTGTAAAACAGATTCAGGGATGAAGGTATTACACAAACTATAATCTGAGTGAGTTAATGTTTATCATTCCATGTCGATATATCATAGTTTATATCACTTCTAGGCTAACTTTGATGAGTTTTCTGAACTTTTTTTTTAATGTCAGGTTGCATTAAAAAGTACAAGTTGTTTTACCATTGTGTTCCAGTTTGAAAATCTAGATGAGTATGATTTATTAGTATTAACATAACATTTTAGTATAATGATTATGATGACCTGCTAATCTGATGTGCTGCATTTTCTAACTGTTCACTTAGTAAAGAAAAAATAAGACTGTTTTCTTCCTGAATAACAGTTTTCTTAACGGCTACCTTTTTTTCAGTTATAAATCCATTTCCCATTCTTTCTTTGAAAATACAATGGCTGAAAAAAATGATGTAAATCATACAGAGAACTACATAACTTTGGGATAGAGTATACAAGTTATTTGCTTTTTCTATTTAGTAATAAGGTAATATCATAGAATCATAGAACCATAGAATGGTTTGGGTTGGAAGGGAACTTAAAGGTCATCTAGTTCCAAGACCCCTGCCGTGGGCAGGGACACCTTCCACTAGACCAGGTTGCTCAAAGCCTCATCCAACCTGGCCTTGAGCACTTCCAATGACGGGGCACCCACAGCTTCTCTGGGCAACCTCTTCCAGTGTCTCACCACCCTCACGGTAAAGAATCTAAATCTACACTCTTTCAGTTTAAATCTTTTACTTCTCATCCTATCCCTACACTCCCTGAAAGGGAAATGGACCTTCCCCATCTTTCCTGTAAGCCTCCTTTAACTACTAGAAGGCTGCAATAAGGTCTCCCCAGAGCCTTCTTTTCTCTAGGTTGAACAACCCCAATTCTCTCAGCTTGTCCTCATAAGGAAGGTGCTCCAGCCCTCTGATCATCTTTCATGGCCCTCCTCTACACCTGCTCTAACAGGTCTGTGTCTTTCTTATGGTGGTGCCCCCAGAGCTGAACACAGTACTCCAGCTGGAGTCTCACAAGAGTAGAGTAGAGGGGGAGAATCACTTTCCCCAAACTGCTGGTCATGCTTCTCTTGATACAGCTCAGGATACGGCTGGCTTTCTGAGCTGTGAGCACACATTGCTGGCTCATAGTCAGTTTTCCATCTACTAATACCCCCAAGTCCTTCTCCGCAGGGCTGCTCTCAATCCATTAATTGCACAGCCTGTATAAGAGAAAGAAATTTCATTAAACAAACTTTTAGCTCAGAACACTGTTTTTGTTTTGCTGGGAATTCTATCAGTGTCTCTAATACTTTATGTGCCTAACTGGTTTTAGGATGTGCATTTATGCCATCAGAATACCTTAAGCTACTAAAGCTCTGCTATTCCTCATGCCAACAATTTACTGTTTTTAGCTAATCTGGTCATCTCAGGGAATACTTCACCACCAAGTCACTGAAGACTTACACAGTATAGAGAGTGTTAACTTTATCCAAACTTACTGAAAGATATGTTTAATTGATATTTTACCTAACATGCAGAAAGCACTGAGTTCTATTTTAAGATGCTCTTCACACAGGAAGAGGAAGATCTGGTCCTTTAAGTGTGTTTCTGGGGATGTTAAAAACTTTATCTTTTATCTCTAAGCAGTGCAGAGCCAGGAGGAAATCTGTCATTTGACCTCATCATCTATCAAGGAGTTACTTGAGACCAGAGATCAAGTTACTACTTACAAAATGTGGTTTTGTACCTCATCATGTGAGTCTCCGATGCAAAGTTTAAAATCAAGCCTTAAAATGGGGACCAAAAAGTCACACCTTGCCCTTTCACCAACAAAACATATTCTTTACCCATATTTCTGTAGTTTCACCAGAAGGGGTAAGAGCACAACTAAATTTGATAGCAGTAACCATTGTAACAGTATGCTGAGAGGAGGATTCTGTGGACCAAAGCCCAGGGAGAACACAGGTTGCCTTGTCAGGGTGAATTTGCACTATATGTATTTTTGGCATTGGGTTCTGAGGTGAGGTGATCCTCCATAACCAAAGGAAAACTGCAGGCATCCACTTTCAAATGCTGTTTCAATCCCTGAATACTAACCTGTACCCAGGAGAATAGTAGAGTTATATATGAACTTTCATTATTTGGCATTCCCTGTTGGCTGTCTAAGGTACTGTATTATTTAACAATGGTTATCATAATTAATGCTTAAAAACACTAGTTCTCCCCACTCAGTATCTAGAGAATTTGGGCTTATAACCTGAGTTTAGAAATTTCATTTCCCAGGTACACTGTAAAAGATAGATATGTCAGTATTATGCTTGACACATTTAAATCTTCATTTCTCTAGATTGTTTTCTTCTACAGCAAAAATGGCATTCCTGCAATATATTTCCTTATTTCTTTGATCACTTGTGCTCTCAGTTCTGACTTTGATAACAAATGCCATGTCTTGCAACTGTTACTGTACTGTAATACTGTCAGACTGGAAAGAATAATGTGTAAATCAGTATATTTACCTTTATTTAGTAGTGGTTGTACACTATTTTTTAGAGTCCACTTCATATTTTGTAGTTATGTGAAAGCATAATGGAAAATTCAGGTGTGTTTTCTTGCACACAGTGGTTCAGATGGTAAGATTTGGGTCTTCATATGAATTACATGTGGAAATTACTGAAAGACATGCTGGAAAATATGATCTGAAAATTTTTAGTGGGAAAGAATGATGTCAGAATTTAAAATCCCAAAGAAAACCCAGAACTAAGACAAACAAATAAACAAGGCTTCTTTGTACAAGATATATAGGCAGTTGAGGAATATACAGCTCTTTAGTGTCATATAAGAACACAGTATCATGAATCTAAAATTGAAGAATGTGAAGCATTGTATTGGGTTTCAGTGGCAAGGTTTTTAGTGTAAACTAAAAAAAAAAAAAGAAAACCAATCATGTTATTGTCTTACATGTGGGAACCAGGAATCAGAGCAGTATTTTATTTATAATATCTATATTTATTTCCTGTCAAAACATATTCTGATTTGGTTCTGTTCAAGTACATCTGTCTCAGATCCATTTCAATGAAATAAAATGTTCAGGTTCAGTTCCTGTTAAGAACCACACGGCAGGCTTGGTTTTGTATAGTTCTTAATATACACCAAACAGATTACTACTGAAACAAAAGGCAAGTTATAGCAGATGAATACAAAGAGACAATGAAGCAATAAGGGTATTCATAATGAAAAAACCCTCTTAAATATTTAGATATGTTAAGTCTGACAGTGACCAAAATCAGATACCACAGCAGATGGGAAAGAAGTCTTGCAATAAGCACAGTGAGTTCAGCTATACCCATTAATCAATCCTGATTAATAGATGATGACTAGGATGAATCCTGGTCATGAAACCAAGCATTCTGGGCTGGCGTCCATCCAGGCTGCTTAGTACTAGTTGCATCAGGATGAAAACAGTACTTCCATGTTTTGTAGAATTTGGGTCCCATGAGATGCCTCTGAAAGCCTGTTACATATCTTTCTATTTACAATAAATGTGATATTATGAGAGGGCTATGCTGCACACCACCAATGTGTATTTTTTTGCTTGATTTTGGGAGACAGAGCTTCAGTCTGGGGTTCTAGCAAGGGGGACAGAGGGAGCAAAACTTCAGGTAGCCTCATGGTTTTGTTGTCATTTATGAGTGGTCCTTTGAGATAGCAGTCTCTAGAATGAAAATTGAATATTGTCTTGGGAGGACCTCGACTCACTGGGAGCAAATTAACTGTTGAGCTGGGTGGACAATGGAGAGTCCAAACTCTTAGCTTGTTTCCTGATTCTCTTTTTTTAGCAGCATAGATATTCTCATGGTGTTTATTTACTTGTATCCTTATGAAACATGATGGGTTGACCTGGGCCAGCTGACAGACCCTCACCCAGCTACTGTCTCACTTCCACTCCTCAACAAGATAGGGGAAAAAATAAGATGAAACAGCTTATGGGTTGAGATAAAGACAGGGAGATCACTTACCAATTACAATCATGGGCAAAACAGACTCAACCTGGGCAAAATTACTTTAATTTACAGCCAGTTAAAATAAAGTTGGATGGTGAGAAACAAAGGAAAAACCTAAAATTCCTTCCCTCCACTCTGCTTCTTCCTAGGCTCAACTTCATTCCTTCATTCCTAACCCCTCTACCTCCTTCACCTCTCCCTGAGCAGTTCAGAGAGGATGGGGAATGGGGGTTGTGATCAGCACATAACAGCTCCTCTCTGTCGCTCCTTCCTCCTCACTTTTCCCTTACTTCAGTGTGGGTCCTTCACATGGGCTGCAGTCCTTCAGGATAAACCTGCTCCAGAGTGGACTTCTCACCATGGGCCATAGTTCCTGCCAGGAGAACCTGTTCTGGCATGGGCTGTCCATGGGCTGCAGCTTCCTTCAGGGAATATCCATCTAATTTGGTGTGGTCTTCTCCACAGATTGCACAGAAATACTTCTTCCACCATGGTCCCTCCCATAGGCTACAGGAGAATCTCTGCTCTGGTGCCTGAAGCACCTTCCTCTCCCTTTTCTCTGACCTTGATCTCTGCAGGGCTGTTTCTCACACTTTTTTCCTCACTCCTCACTGCTTGTGCAGGATTTTGCCCTTTCTTAAATTAGTTTTCCAAGTGGTGTCACCATATTGGCTGACAGGCTCAGCCATGCTGTGCAGTGGATCGTTGGAGCAGTCTGGAACTGGCTGTGTCCAGCACGAGACAGCCCCAGCCTTTTTTCACAGAGGTCACCACTACCAAAACCTTGCCATGTAAATTCAACACACCACATTACATCAGTGTTATATCTTGACATTTCACACCAGAATAGGAAACCAAGTACATTAAGGAGTGTGTGAGCCATGTGATACACACTTGGATAAGGGAAGAGTGAAAGCTTGTGTCTACAGTTCAAAATGTAGTGCTGAATGTGAAGTTAATGTGTAGGTTTTGTGACAAAAGGTCCCTCATTATTTGCCTGACCCACTGATGGAAGTATAGGTATTAAGTTGTAGTTCAGGCATATCCAGTGAAGACTGTGATTTATCCTATTCTTTTGTTCCAGTATGAACAGCTAGATGAATATCATCACTCCCTTGTTAAAGAGCAAAGTACACCATGTCTAGTTGCAAGTGTCTTTGCATTATTTAAAGAATGTCTAAAAGCTTGCTTTTATCACTTTTTTTTCAGAATACATCATCTGTAACACCACAGAGAGAATAAAACGATCACAAAGAAAGGAAGCAATAATTAGTCAAAAAGCAGTTACAACTGAGATTTAAAATACCTTTTCATTGGTGAACAAGTAACCATTCTTAAACCCTAAAAAAAAGAAAGGAAACAAAAAAAGAAAAAAAAAATATGTGCATAAGCTAAACAAAATCAAGGCTTTAGGGATGGACATAATAGAATAAGAAGAAAATTATTTACAACAAAACAAAATACAGCCTGGGATATAGCCAGGTCCAAAGAAGACTGACAAATTATCTGTATTCCACTCAAAACCCTCCATATGTTCAGAAAGGATACACTTTCCTCATTTATCAATTTATTGTATTATTAGTCAATTTATTTTTATTACCTTTTAATTACTTATTATTATTTTTATTATTATTATTAAATTATTTTATTTATCAATTAGCATTAAGAAACACTGGTTATGTCCTCAAAAACTCTAGCAAAACATCTGTCTGAACTCAGGCTATCTCAGATATCTATCACAGATCTTATCTGTGCAGGATGACTGAAGTATTTCTTAGCTCTTAGCAGCTGGGTCCCCAAACAGTCTCACAAAGAATTATTTGAGTTCCCATTTATTCAGCACTTAACCACAACATTTATGTTTACTTGTACCCTTGCCGTGCAAACATCAAATATTGTCTTAAGATGCTTCATTTCACCCCATCTTAGTACAAGAAAACAGTACAGGAAGAGAGGAACTCTCTTAAGAGCCAAGATAAAGTCCAGCATGTACTTCCAGATCAGGAACTGGAAAGAATTATTAGGCTTTACAATTCTGATGTACCCTCAGCCTGGGAAAAGATCTAGCCAGGGTGAACAGGCCAAACTGGTCTCTCACACCTGAGTAGTGATTGCCTGAGTCATGTATAATGAAAAGAAACCCTAACAAAGAAATTTTGAAACATGGCAACTTCTGGATTAATAAGAGAGGCTGTGAGTTGGTCAATTATTGTAAAATATGACAGAGATGGTATGATGAAATGTTGCTAGTCCTCTGGGCATGGCTGAAAAAAGATGGTTTTCAGCTGCATAATTCTTAACTGAAAAGGTAATAGGTGTCTTGAAAGCAAATTGCTTATAATTGCAGATCTATGTATTAAAAAAAAAATATTATTCTTTTTTGGGTGAAATAGAATTTAAAATTTGTCAGCTGATGAATAATTTTAAAATGTGGGGGTTTTCACTTTAGAAATGAATCAGTTTAGGATGACAAAATAGCATTATTTAATTTAGACAAATGTCCACATGATTTATACTGCATATTTGGCACTTCCTATAGTAGTATATCATGCAATGTTTCACCTTCATCACTTTTAAGGTCTGATAAAGGTGCATTTTTTTTTAACTTGAAGGAAATTCACAAAAAAACCCAACAAGAAACTAACACTTTGTACTTTAACATAATACATGATAAATAGAAAACCACATACTGTAATCAAGACATAGTTTCTTGTATTTACAATTTAATTCCAGCTAATTAGCTGTCCAGAATATGTTATACACTGACTAGTTTGGGGGGAGAAACATGATGACAAACCTTTAGTTTTCTTTGCTTTTACACTTCCCCTCCCCCCCCCCCCCCCCCCCCCCCAGGTTTTCTTGTTTTTGTGTGATTCAGAAAGTATTTTTAGTTGTACATCAAGGAACATTTAAAAGAGACTTCCATTCTCAAATGAATGAAGTTACATATGTGTTAGGTAATATCTTTTGACAGCTTTACAAAATGACTTTATTCTTTCTCTAGAATAACTTTTTGTTGTTTTAACACTTTTTAGGTACTTTTTAATACTGTCACATCATGTTTACAGTTACCTTAATACACAAACTGCTCTCTGAAATTACTTTCAGGTTTATCTTTTCGACAGTAATCGAAGTTGCAGAGTAGGAATGTTTTAAAACATGCTGTCCTGGTTCGGCTAGGATAGGGTTAAGTTTCCCCGGCAGTGGGGAGGGAGCTGTAGCCAGGTTATTCAATACCATGCTGACATCAGGTCTAGGCACCCAAGTGCGGGAAGAGCAGGGACCGCTTTTGTCCAGTCGGTCCCCTCACTGCTGTATCCCTGCGGTATACCTCTTGTTCTGTTCATTGTTATTACTGTTATTGTTATTGTTGTTGTTCGGTTTGTTGCTGTTACACTGTTGTATTGAAACTCTCCTTATCTCAACCCGGGGGTTTGTATTTCACTCCCTGCCCCGTCCGGTCCGAGGGTGGGGGAGGGGCAGCGGCAACGTGGTCTCGGGTCCCGGCAGGGCCTAAACCACCACACATGCTAAGCATGGCCATCTGACCATACTCTGATTCAGATCTGTGTTGAGATATTTTAAGGACATGGTGTCAATTTGATATTCTGTCTCCCTCCACCTGCTTTCCACTCTGCTGCAAAACAGACTCAGAGGAGAGCCTTTCCCTTAACTGGGACTTGTTCTAAGGACACCAGGTAAGACATGATGGGTTTATTCAGAGTCTGTGTCAGAGTGCAATACTCTCTGAACAGTTTATTTAAGATATTCCATGTGTGGAGGGTGCAATGTTTAGTATCAGATTTACTTATTTGAAGATTATTAATGTTACACAGGGTGTTACACAGGATTTCTGATTTAGCCAAGTGATATAAAATATACTGAAAACATAATACAAATGTAAATGACACTTAACAAAATACAGCAATTAAAATACACAGTTCAATCACAAAGCCAGTGTGATTGCTGTTACTGGTCTCTATAGTATGCTCACTCTCATGATGCTGGGCATCCCTTATCTCCAGGAAGGAATATGTGAGTTGAAGCCAGCTCAAGGCCGTTGGTGTCTTAAATTCTTTTGCTGGTTGTCTAGTTTTTATATTCTACATTGAGTTGCACCATGTGTTTGCTGCCACTATGCTGGTCTGACTGACTCAGGGAAACATATTCACCATCAGCTGATCCATTCAGCTCATGATATGTGTTTATCTAAAAAGCCCCCCTCTGTTCCCCTTTGTGTTGAGATAAAGTCAGCTTCTTTGCATTAGTGTCTGAGCTTCTGGGCACATCACCCTTGCCCATCTCCACTGAGCCTTCTTCCACTGTTCAGGATTTATTCATTGAGTCACTTTCCACCCCTAGGGGTTTAGTCATTTAAAATCTGCTACCAGTGCTAATGTTTCCCCTGCCTTTTTCTTCTTCCCTCTTCTTACTTTTACCATACCAGGGCTCTTCTTTCCCCATCCTTGCTATTTTTCTGCTCTTGTATTTGGTGATATAGATATTTGGTATTACAGTGACATTTTTTTTATAAATGTATGAAGATTTAACATCTTATTTATACACCAGAGAGTTCAGAAAAGGGTCTGTTTGTTTTGTCAAGGCAAATCATTTTGGAAAAAAATAAAAGTTAATTTTTTTCTTGACTCACATCATGTTTGAAGATAGTATTGAACTCTCCTGACTACAAATCATTACAGCATTTATGAATATTGTAATGTTGAACAAGTAACAATGTATAATGGTGTAACCATGTGTACCTAAAGAATCATTTTTGCTTGCCACTCTTTAGCACACACTTCATTCTAATCCTAACTACCATATTTGTTAAATTTCTGTATTTGACTAATAACTTAATATTAAGATAACTCATTTATTTTTAATTTCAATATTAATTTTAACATAATTTACCTAAATGTAAATAAAAAGGCATAGGTTAAATTCTGTTGCCTTATTCCCTAGGTTTTATTTAAATTAGGAAAGTGATCCAGTTCCCTGAGGTACATACTTATGTTTGTGTGATCCAGGCATGATATTACTTTTTAGTATCTAATACCTTCATATTTATTCCTGCTATTAATATCACTAAAAGATGCTTGATGACTTCAAAGATAACGAGAAATGTAAAATAGCCTTAAAACACTACCATTCGTCTTTCTTAATTTCAGCTGTTTTTTACTTCCTTTTTTTTTTTACAATATTACTGTAACCAGGGCAGAGGTCTTTGACACATAAATTATAAATGTACTATTCAGAAGATAACTCTCTTGAACCTGAATATAAGTGTACTAAAGTAGTGTAGCTAGGAATATTATATAAATATTTCGTAACATCAATGGCACAGCCAGACACAATTTTACATAAGCATGTTTAGCAACAGGTCTGTGAGAGAACTGAAATAGAGGGACACCTCCTGAACACACAAGAAGTGTCACTGACAAGACAAAACAAAACAAGCAGTATCAGGAGCAGAGGAGACCCCTGGTTTTGGGCAGGGGGGAAATGGCATAAGAGAGGAAAATTGGAGAGAAGAAACAAGTCCATTTCAGTTTTAACTTCTCTCACTGAGGAGCTCTCAAGCCTTGTCTCCTTGACATCTGCAAGAGAGAACTGTCAAAGGCTGCAACCATCAGCAATAACTACATAGCATTAGCTCCACGGTAGTGCCTAGCCACTCCTAATGTTGTGATTTAGATTGGCAGTTTTGTACATGTAGTGATGATGATGAATCCTGTGTAAGAACTGATGATTATGAAGATGTGTTGCCAATGACCAAATTTAGTGAAGTTTAATTCATGGTTTAAAAATGGCTTCATTTGTCAGTTTTCTAAACTCTCCCATCACAGTGCTTTCTAATTCCCTACTTGATAAATAGAGAGACATCTAGATAGGTGCATAGATATATACATGGATAGATAGATTCAGTTGCAATACATATTATATCTCAATTTGGATGAACTAAACAGTAACTTATTCTGTAGCTGATGCAGATAAATGACAAGCCTTCAGCTGGGAATGGAGGAGCAAGTGAATATCCACCTTCTGGAAAAGTTTCATGTTGTTCTTAATCAAACTTATGATGGCTCCACACAGTATTCTGTTGAGGATGATCTACTGTTTTGGATCACAGTATATCTTAAATGTTTTTATGAGTTCCTGAAAGACATAAAAGATTTAATTAGAGCTAAAATGCCACATTATACTCCTTAATGTAACAGTAAATTTAAAAATAATTTTAATAATCTAGTAAATGAAGTAACTCAAAGAAGACACTACAGCTGTCTATTAGTAACAAAAAAAAATCTCATAAAGACTGAGAAA
This sequence comes from Strix aluco, assembly GCF_031877795.1. Classification (NCBI taxonomy): domain Eukaryota; kingdom Metazoa; phylum Chordata; class Aves; order Strigiformes; family Strigidae; genus Strix; species Strix aluco. Next base: position 87,658,294 of record NC_133932.1, on the reverse strand, counting down.
TCTGAATTTCTGTCAGCTGAAAGCAACTCATCAAACTTTCGCATGTGAAAATTTCCTATATGCATTTGTTTAGATTTTATAATTTGAGGCAGTTTAAACTTGCCTTTTTTATACAGGATAAAAGCTAGTTTCCAATGCTTCTAGGTTTCTTTCTTCATTTTTCAGTTCCATCTCTTTTTTTTTTTTTTTGAACTTCTAACTGAAATTCCTGGAGATTAACTTGTGTGAGAATTAAGAATTCAGTATCTGAGCCATTTGAAAAATAACATAATATTGAACAATAATATACTGAAAATATCATTTAAAGGTAATTCATGACCATTCCATTCACTTGGACTACACTGTATGGAAGGAATACATTCTCATAATTGACTATGAAAACACATTCTGTACTACGTAAAGCAGTAAAGTTCACATCTCTTAGACAGGATTCATTCTTCCACTCAGTCACACTGGAAAATCATTTATACAGTGACGGGGAGGGGTGGTGTGGGGGGTGTTGTTTGTTTCTTTCTCAAGCATTAAAATTGAGAACATGACTGATCTTATTGATCTCTCCCCAATAAATTCAAAGGAAAAAAGAAATGAGATCAGACTTATGCACTTTTAGGGCAGGAAATTTCTTTCTGAATTTTTCTCCCCTTTATTCCTGCTAAAATAGCATCTGAACATAAATATTTGTAGTGCTTAAAAGGTCAAATCCCTCTTCTGTATAGGCAATACACCTCTCATGGATATGTTACTGTTTCTGCTCTTCCAGTGAAAGTAAAATTACTATATGCAACTTTCCTCAATCGCATTTTCTTAATAGCTTATGTTCAATCAGTTTATGTTATTATTTATTCATAGAGTCCCAAGGTAAAAAGTCATCATCTAATAAATTCTTCAGGTCTTCTTTTTACATAGCAATTAAAGCAGATGAAGTTTTTCATTTAAAATGTATGGAATATGTAATGTTCAGTGACACAAATCAACTAAAACTCTCACTGAGATTTTTTGAAAACATTGTTTTCTGAATTCCTCTTAGTCATTATGTTTCATATATTCTCTTCACATATATTTCAGTTCATGTAAATTGAGGTTTTATCTAGATAGACTAAAGTATTTATTAATTTGAAAGTGTCAGCATTTTATATATCTCAGCTCCTGTATTTTGACTTGAAAGTTTATTTGACATGTTCTAATTTATGTCTTCATCATCATGTACTCTTGGGGAGAGTATTTATGTATGAAAGGGTATTCAGAATAGAAGTAACTTCTTAATAATTTTTCACTATCAGCATTTCTTGTTGGTTTATGTATGAAAATAAAACATTAATTAGTTTTGTGTGGTTAATGGATCTAAAACTAAAAGTTACAGGCTTTCCTTAATTTGATTTCTAAAAATGAATCACACTTTTCAAGTCTTTAAATGGGGCAATTTCAACTGTATTGTGGAAAAGACAAATGCATGGAAAGTAACATTACCCTGTTGTGTAACAAGAAGGTTTGTGCTGTATAGGGAAAGTTGACCTGAAGGCTCTTCTTACCCCAATTCTCATTCTGTTCAGGTTAAGTTGTTCTAGGGCTTTCCAAGTTTTAGAAAGGTGAGGGCAGGGCAGGGCAGGGCAGGGCAGGGCAGGGCAGGGAAGGGCAGGGAAGGGAAGGGAAGGGAAGGGAAGGGAAGGGAAGGGAAGGGAAGGGAAGGGAAGGGAAGGGAAGGGAAGGGAAGGGAAGGGAAGGGAAGGGAAGGGAAGGGAAGGGAAGGGAAGGGAAGGGAAGGGAAGGGAAGGGAAGGGAAGGGAAGGGAAGGGAAGGGAAAACATTTTCTAAAGTGTCATTAACTTTTAAATTGTTCTCTTTCTCATACATAAGTTTAATTAAATCACAGTGGTTGATTTTTTTTTTTTTAATTCCACATCAAAAATCATAATGTCTTAGATTAAAACTTTATTGTACAACAACTTATAAATATTTTACTCAAAATTCTTTCTGTCATTTGGCTATTCTGTTCTTGCCTTTCTCCTCTTATACTAGAACAACTGCATGTGAAATTTATAGTGAAATATGTTTGGGCTAGAGTATAAAATAGTAATTTCCTTTCTTTCATTTGTCTGTTTTTCAGCTAGATCTACTTCTTACTCTGGTTCAGCATGTAGACTTGCAAGCACTTAACACTGATTTAATGGTGCAGACAGCAGAAGGATAAAAATGAGCCACAGGAATGAACAGAGGACTAGGAACTTCTTTGTTGTTTCTGGTTTACATGTATGATAAACTCCAGTTTAGAGTGCTGAAAGCAGTATAGTTGTATTCCCACAGTATTTCAGTAGCCTTTTTCAGTATATATACTGAAATATTAATATACTTTTTAAAGTATATTAATAGTGGTTCCCTGCCTGTGTTAACTTGTGTCATATAGAAATACCCTTTATAGTGTTGTCTTGGGCATAGAAATGTAGAATGTAGATTTAGAGTACTTGACAACTCCTTCTGCAACCTTTTCCGTTAATTTATCACACTGTAATTTAAAATCTGTTAGTTTTCTTCTTCTTTCTCTTTCTAGAAATTATTTTTTGGATCTTAGCAACTTTCTTTCAACATCCTTTCAAGATACATTCATGGTGAAATTGTGTTTGTTTTTTCTTGTGTCAGTAGTATTTAGTACTTTAAAGTACTCTTATTTTTCTGTGACATTCCCTTTGTGAAGCTTTTTCAGAGCAATTCAGTCTCAACCTTGGTATTTTTTTCCTTCTTTTTTATTTTTATTTTTTTGAAGTAGAATAAGCTATAGAGTATCCTGAAGTAAAGCAGGTTATCCATGCTACTCATGATTCTCTGAACCAATTTGAGTTAATCTTCCTTGAATAGGGATCACCGAAATGGTGCACAGGACTTCAGTTTGAACATACTCTCATACAATGGTAGTCTGATCTATCCCTATTGAACATACCCTTCCTAATGCATTCTGACATTGTATCTCCCAGTTTTATGCCATCTATAAAATCCCTTAACTCGTTGTTTTTCATGTTGATGTTAAAAAACATTAGTCTCAGAATGAATTCTTTAATCAGACTGCTAGAAAGTTCCTCAAGATTCATTGCTCCTCTTTTCATACACTTACTGTTGCCTTTTCTTTATCTTGATGTTGGACATGACAACTTTTACTACTTTACAACTGTTATCTGTTAATCCATAACTTTTTAAAGAAGAGAAAAGAAGAGAAAAGAAGAGAAAAGAGAAGAAAAGAGAAGAAAAGAGAAGAAAAGAGAAGAAAAGAGAAGAAAAGAGAAGGAAAGGAAAGGAAAGGAAAGGAAAGGAAAGGAAAGGAAAGGAAAGGAAAGGAAAGGAAAGGAAAGGAAAGGAAAGGAAAGGAAAGGAAAGGAAAGGAAAGGAAAGGAAAGGAAAGGAAAGGAAAGGAAAGGAAAGGAAAGAAAAGAAAAGAAAAGAAAAGAAAAGAAAAGAAAAGAAAAGAAAAGAAAAGAAAAGAAAAGAAAAGAAAAGAAAAGAAAAGAAAAGAAAAGAAAAGAAAAGAAAAGAAAAGAAAAGAAAAGAAAAGAAAAGAAAAAAGAAAAGGACCACCAAACTAATTCTAAGTTGTCACTTCAGACTAATAAATACATCTATATATATATGGAAGATGGAAATAATGACATTAATATTATTCTGTTTCTTGAAATGCAAATTGAGCTTACAAGATGTAATTTTACCTATGTTAATGTAACTGCCAAGTGTAATCTGATTTAATAAAAATACAGCTGTCTGTGTTATCTCTTTTTGTGTGTAAAACATGCTATTGCCAGCATTCTGACCACATTTGCAGGACATGAACTTGTTTTGTCTTTAGCAGGCAGAATATAATAACTAGCTGTGTTATGCATGCTGAATGCCTTGTTGTTCCTAAATTGAATGACATGTATATCACACAAAATTGTTCAGAGTCAAGGGGGAGTTGCAGCTGGAAAAGGCTCTGACACAAACAAAGAGGATTACAGTTATTTTACGGCAACAGCAGAAACTGCAGATCTCAGTGGATACAATGTCTTTGTCCAATTTGCAAATATAATAAGTGAGCCTAATAAGATGTTGACTATTTCAGCTGTGAAATAGATCCAGTAAGGAGTATTTCTTTTTCTTCATGGACCCCAGATAACTTGCAAGATTACAGATTCTTGCTTTAGACAAACTTCTGAATAACAATTTTTTTGTATATTTTATCAACAAGGCAATAGCTCTACAAGACACTGTAACTGTGCCATAATTACCTTCTAGTTCCCAAAGGGACACAAAGATGTAGCAGTATCTTACTAAAAGCTTGTGCCAACATACTGCTTCCTTTCTCCCATATTGCCATTTTGTTATTCTGATTACTTCTTTTCCAAATTCTCTCTCCCAAAGTTCCCCAGTTTCCCCAGCTCTTCCCATTTTCTTCCTCACCTACTCAAGTATCCATGTGCTGCCATAAACTAAGAAGGGGAATTGTGTGACCTGTTCACATTCAGGAGAGTGAGAAGGAACTGTGATATGACAGATAATTGTATTCTTGGACTGAGATTCCACATAAGTCCAAGAGAGAGAAAAAATGTTGTTCCTGATACCACTATGGGGGACCCAGTTGATGGTTTATCATCTGTTCTTTATAGCTGACCTCATCAGTGGCTTCCTTCAAGTGTCTGTCAGGGTCCTGAGTGCACTAATATGTCTCAATGGCCTTGACCAGCAACCCCCCCAAGCCCACCTGGCCTCTGGGGTTCCCCAGAGGTGGCTTGGGCACTTCTTCTCAAGCTCACACAGATCCTAAAACTCCTGGTACCCAGTTAACAGGGACCCATCAGCCCTCATGGCACCCTGGAAGTGGGACACCCATTTTTTTTTTAACGCAGTGCTGCTCAGTCCATCTCTTCCAGCATAGGCTAAGAAAGCTGTCTGTCATGCTGTGCAACTGGCTGTTCTGTCTATACCTCCAAAAAAGATTCAAAGGAAGAGACAATGAGCATATGAGTTAAAGAAAACAATGAGAATAATCAGAGGTATAAAAATCATGATTACTGAGAAGAGGTTAAAGAAACTAGATTGCCTACTCTAAGAAATAGAAGAAAAACAGAAAACATGATTAAAATTTTTAATTCATTTTTAAGTATAAATTTTTGAATGAAGATATAACATAACCACATCGTACACTGGCTGTGTTTTGAAATAAAATAAAGTCCAGACATTTTTAGTGTAAAATGCTCAACAGTGTATAATCAGGAAAATATTCTAGTTTGTCGGTCTTAACACAGCACAAACCTGTAGCAATATTTCAAGTGTCTGCATGAGGTAGAACTTCCATCATCTGTGTCCCCAGTCATGTTATTTGGTATCTTTTAAGTTTTCTAAGTCTCTCCTACATACTGAATAAGTTGTTAGTGTGTTGAACAATCCAGTATCTGGTGCCTAGAAAATGATGTTGCTGAGTCCTAAGTCTGTGTCTCTAAAATAAAACCCAGCCACAGAGTCTGCGTGGAAATGAAAGCGTACTTATTTAAATGTCTCTTCAGCACCCAGGGAAAGGTAGGACTGTGGTGGTCCCTAAAGGTCCCTGTTGGTGCATATCCATATCTTGCTCTCTGTTCATTTATCATAGGCTCATTGGGACATGGGGGCAGGAAAGAGGGAGGGTGAAGGGTATGCAGTATTAATCTTTATGATGTATTCTGAAGCAGGTTGGATGACCTCTTCACTCCTACAATTCAGATATAGTCAAAGTCATCTTCTGGGTGGAGCCCAAAATTCTGAGGTCTCTATGTAGACATAGAATAAATATAACATATCCAGTGGAAGAGTTCATTCCTCCTCCACTGCAAGTTGTGCCCTGAGAGCCGAAATTCTCTTCCATTAGACTTTCAGCTCAAGGAGAAAGCAAGTTTAATCTTCATGAAAAAACAGTTCTTTATCATTCTTCTAAAAAAGCATGCAAGCAAAATAAAATACAGAAACATAAAAAACAGTACGTCATTAAAAGAAACTAATATTTGATTTTTTTATTCTGGGGAAGTTACAGACTCAAATAACTGAAACTCTCAGAACACTGAGTGTAGCCAATTATGATTTTCAATTTTGTTACAGGCCACTGGGTCAAGAATGGTCCCAACAGCTTTAATAAAACTTCCTGCAACTCATATGAAGTGGGGTTTGTTAGTTTCCTATGTCTCCTTGCATCTGTTCTCATTCTCTGCACTTCTCCATGCTTGCTTTGGCTTATCCAAAATTACTTTCTTGATCTTAGAACAGGTGTTATAGATAGCTCATTACATAGAAAAGTATTTTTATGGTTAGCAGTCTCAGGACATTAAAATAGACATGGAGTCTGGATTTTTTTCTCTGCTAAGAATTTTAATTTCCAGAGGGCATCAGAGGAAGGGAGAGGGAATGAAAACAACATCCTTTACCAGAGACAAGTACTGTGCATTCATGAAGTCCCTCAGACATTTCTGAATGCAGAGTATTACACTAACAGATGAAGGACTGTGAATTAAGGAATGATCACTGCAGCATCTAAACTCCAGTTACTAAACTCCAGCAAGGCAATCCATACCATCTAAGCTAGGTGCCAAGATAGTATGTGCAATCAATGAAAATATTTATCACTGAAAAAGGTAGAGGCACCAACAGTATATCATTATGGGGAAAAATGTTTTCACTGCTATGATGTTCTACAAAAACTGGAGCTGCCTGTTGCTACCTTACTAGTAGATGTACTGAAAATTACTAGATCAACTGTGGTAGTCAACATAGGATTAACAGATCAGCCTTTCAAGAAACACAAGTAAGGTGCCTTTGTCACAAGACCAAGGAGCTTCTAAGTATGTTCAGAAGCTGTACTATGGATGTGCAGATGGTTAGGATACCCTAGAAGTGTTTCTGGAAGTCTTAGTCATGTGAGTTCCTTCAAAATACAAACTCTAAAATACTCACTAGCAGTTTTGCCCATTTGTTCTTGACAATAATAGTGAGCAGAAATGTATTTGTAAATGACTGGGTCTTTTTATTTTGCTTAGTTGGGGTTTTTTTGCTATGTAAAAGATAATGCAGCAACAGAATGCTATCTAAAGAAATAGAGGCTTCTGTCTCAATTTTTGTTTTGTTTTATTTTCCATTCTGCATTAATTTTCACCCTAAATTCTTATAAAAATGATGGTGGGGAATGAATCAATACTGTTGGTCATCTATCTGAGTCAGAACTCAGCTTTTTTATTTAGAAAAATAGCATTTTTACTTTAAGGAATTAAAAATATGCTGAAGCAAATGAGATTTATTTTTATTTTACTTTCCAGTCTGCAGTATTATGTACAAGTATATACTACTTTAATTCTTGCTAGAGAAGAATGGTCCATCATTTACCTTTGCATTCCATCTGAATTCTTCTAACCATTGCAAAGACAGACTATAAGGCCAGAATATTAATAACTTTTCAAGGAGCTTTCTCAGTGGTTCAGCAAAGATTTGGAGTAGTCCTTCTTCTGTAACTAATGTAGGATTTATGAAATGAGCTTTAGATACATCTTTCCAGCAAAACTTCCTGTCATATCAGAAGCTCAGGACTACTAGTTGCTGTGTAATACAAAGCAGCTATTAGGATGCTCCAACATATGTGGAGACGTTGTATTGTTGAATCCTGGTCAAGGATCAAAGTACAAGAAACATGTCTCAAAGTCACATTTCTCTCTGCCCTGGGATGTGCCACATGTCCTGCAACCGTTTGTGAATAACTCATACACTTCACTACATCTGAGTTTTTGGAGATCAAAAGTTTTGGTTTAACCTGAGTGTATTACACTTAAGAGAGACAGCAAAAAATATCACAGAGGAATGAATGCAAGATAGATGGCTGAAAAGCAAGCTGGTAAAATATCCAGACAGAAAAGAGTACAGAGAAATAAAATTAAAGTTAAAAAAATATCCATGGTACAAAAAATGCAATAAGAATCTAAACAGAATAAGATTAATTATCCAACGCATGTATCCCTTTCTAAACTACTGTAACTTCATCATCTGCTATATAAGATCCTTTGACTCATAGCAAACTTTTTTTCTTAGGTTAAGAGCACTGAAACTTTCCATCATGCAAATATTTTTGGAACATTATTTAGCAGCTGTAGCCAAAAAGCATTTCTTATTTGTGTCTGGCTAGAAGATTGGAACAATATAGTTGTTACTTCTGTCTTCTTTGCTGTTTTTTACCTGGAGGCTTAATGGGGTTACACACTGAGGCATTTACACCTGATACAAGTGAATGTATCAGTCTAACAGTTGAATAGCATCTTTGTGTAAATGGCATATAAAGTAGTAATTCTTAGGAAATGGTGCTGATTCCTGACAAGATTTTGGCTGTAGTTCAACATTTGAAGAGTTGTAATATGTGGGACCTTATTTGTCTGAGTTAATTTTTTCACACTTAAGCTACTCTGTCACAGTGGGATCAGCTGTGGTCTTTGAGCTAGAGCTCCACAGCAAGTGTAAGCCTTCCTCCTTGAGGGATGCTCAAACCTGGAACTTGCTCCCCTTCTTTTCCCCATGGCTAGAACTGAGTAGTGCTGCCAGCTTTGAAAGGACAAATATGTAAGTACACTTACGAAGAATGAGTCATGATATACACTGAAAAAAAATGAGGCATCAACATCTTTATAAAAGGTTGGTTATACTTTTCCATTAAGCTGTTCAAGATGGATTAACACAAAAAGAAAGACTAAACTCAGGTCATTTCTCCCTTCTTCTCACATTTCTCTTAGCTTTATCCTCCAGCAAAAATAATGTTGACAGACATATATGTATGGTATATGTGGAAAATATTTCAATATTATCTAAATTGTACAAGCATACATATAGAAATGTACACATATATACATATGCCTAACGCACATATGCAGATTCCAAGTTGCATGCATCATCCTGTGTCTCATCCACAAAGACATGAAAATATACATATCTGTGACTCAATATTGTTTATGGTTACATGTACACATTTGCATTTACACATTAATTCTCATTTCTGTCTATATAAAAAATGTTATTTTCCCCATAATTAAATTTGTAGGTAAAAATATAAACATATGTATTAATTATAATACTGAATATTTTCTAATTTCAAAGTAACTCTAGAAAGCTGCTACACACTAAGGACCAGATTATGAATCCCTGATTGAAAATGGCAACCAGATATTCACATGAGTTTATATGCATTGATTTAATTTATGCTACTCATGTGATAATTATTCGTAATGGTTCTGCAACATAGCAATGAAATATCTAGTGATTCAGTTATTTAAAATGTTACATATGAATAATACTTAGTAAGCAGTCTCACTGACACTCATATGAATGGTCATGTGAGTATCTTGGCTGGGCCAAACTTCTCATATAAAGAAATATTACTAACATTCTTGTTAAATGACTGCCTGAAATATTTACATGTTTAACACATAGATAAAATGCCATCCTACTATGTAACATCTGTATTTATCTTCCATATGCATTAATTAAGTGCCTGGTTTATGTAACTATCCTAATAAATTTTCCTTCCTATAATGTACAATATATCCATCTCTAGCACCTAAAAAAATTACACTAAAATAACTTCCAAAAAGGACTGGGGAAAGCAAACACCCACTACATTTAAGAAACTTAACATAAGTGCAGTTTTTCGTACCAAGTTAATTTCCCGATTCAGGAAGAATTCTCTCTGTAAATGAAGAAACATTGCCCAGCACTGAATGTGAGCTAAAATGCTGCACTCAAAAAATACAATAGGAATTTCAGAAGTAGCTCTGAAAGGTGGTCTAGGGCACTTCTTACTGCAATGTAACCCTAACATTATAATTACAGAGAGCAGGAGAGATGTGTGACATATATATTTTATCTGATTCACAGAGCTATTAGCTAGAAATTAATAACTTCAGAAAATCAAAAAGCCAGTATGACCCTGTAGTGACTACAGTGCTAATGAGAATCCAAGTCCAAGTTGAAGTAGCTATACAGTCATTTAGAGACAGAGATTTCAAAATCTAGTCAATTTACCCTTAGACTTATAAACCTAAGCTTGTAGTACACTTATATATTATCTTCAAAATACTTTTTGCAATAAACAGTACTTTGGCATTCTTTTCTATTTAGGTAGGCCTATGTCTGTTGTGCACCTAGTACTGTTTAAATACGAGGCCATATACTCTTTATTAGATTTCACTTCTAGTAAATTTATTTCTGAAACATCATTTGATTCAGATGTTATTTTATTATATATATAGAATAAGTTTCAAAGCTTTTTAAAGTCTGTTAAATTCTTTTACCTGACCTCATTCAGCATTGAATCAGATCATCATAAACTGACTCGCATAAGTATTTAACAGTAAACCTTAAAGGAAGTGACTCTCTCCCTACCTCAAAATTCAAATGGTTACTTCACTTATCATACCACCTGCAACGTGTCTAGCTGATATCTGACACTCTGATCAGGGCCAACAAATCTAAAAAAACCCCACAATTCATTTTTCCTCCCCATCTGACACTTGCTATACCAATGAAAGCAAAAATTAGCATTCTTACCTAATAGATTATTGATACAAGATTGAAATTTCCCATAAAGAGATTTTTCAAGTTTCTATAAGCAGGGTCTTCATCTGTGAGTAATAAATGCTGCTGTATATTGCAGTGCTCCAGAATATTACCGACCAACCCTTATCGGCAAAATTACCTGGATTCAGAGAGAGCACCTAATAAATTTCATAAGTCTTTATGCAACTGTTCTAGTGTTTGTGTTCAGTCAGGAAATGCATCTCACTAAGTCTGATAATATCACTTGTAGAAAAAAGACAAAGACTCTTGATTTTGACTAAAGAGGTAAAACCAACTTTTATACATTTAGAATTAAGGTTGAATCTGAAGAAATGAAAAAAAAAAATCAGTATGGTAAAATAATGAAAACTTTCAAATATCCTACAAAACCCCACAAAATTATATAGTTAGGGAGAAGCATGTCAGGCAGGACCCAGAACCAGCCTAGACAGCATTAAGAAAATCAAAAAAACCTGTTAATATTCCCATGTTTTTAAATAGGAATATTGTCATTGTTATCAGTTCCAAAGAAAAATAGCATGTACTCACCTTTAATCACTGAAATATTTCAGATAAAGAATTTGATGAAAGAGTCCAGATATTTCTGTGTGATTCTTTCTCCAGACATTTTTCTCAGTTGCAGCTTCATTTTCTCTTTTCCATAGTTAGTTTAGTCCTTTCTCTCCTCTCCTGGATGCTCCATTTAAGACGGTAGACTTATCAGAGTAGTATAACATATAGCCTGACAAAATCATATGAATAGCTTAAATTAAATGTTCAGAATACAAATAAGAAGGCTAATAGTGAAACCTATAAAAACAATACAATATTAACTGTGCAGTATTAAGAGGATTCTGGCGATGGCATTCAGTTCCGAAGTACAGACATCTAAACTTAGCTAGTAGCTTGATTCAGTTGCCAAAGCATAGGTGTCCACTGCTATAAGTGATACATTAGGACATCCTGTCTTTTGTCCAACTGCTACTTAGAAAAACAGACATTGTGTTTTTCAGCCCTCTACCATTGTCTCAAAACACCACCTATTTCCACCTCTCTTTTCATATTACTGTATGTGGGTGAGAATTGTTTTGAGTAGGAGCAAGGAGACAGAATAAAGAAGAGTCAGATCTCCTTGCCAAGACTTTTGGCTCTTTGACTTATTTTTTCAACTGATTTGTCTGAACTAAACTTCAAGAGTTAAGGGAAGCGTTTCATGTCCAAATCATACTCAATATCTCTGTATCATATCAGCATGTCATGGTGTCCTGGTTTAACCAGGATAAGGTTAAGTTTCCCCAGCAGAGGGGGGGAGCTCTAGCCGGGTTATTCAGATACCATGCAGACGTCACATCCTGGCAGGTCACATTTCCTGGAGCGGGAGCGCGGTGCACGCGTGGTTTTGTACATCTGCTCCTCTCACTGGTGTATTTGGTAGCTATTTTGCTCTGTTCATTGCTATCACTATTATTGTTATTGTTGTTGTTTGTTGTGTTGCTATTGCATTGTTGTATTAAACCTTTCCTTATTTCAGTCTTGGGGCTTTGTATTTCACTCCCTTTGTGGGGGAGGGGTAGCGGCCGCGTGGTCTCAGACCCCGACAGGGGCTAAACCACCACACATGGTTATAGGTGTAATCATAAGAAGAAGTTGTGAAGTTTGTGTATGCTTTTACGTCATGACAACTTTAAGACACCATTCTACCATAAACAGTATCTATATCTGAAACAATGGAATTGTGTTTTGTCATATTTACTTTTCTTCCTCAATCTCTCAGCTCTTGCCTGAATCTGACTTAGGAAAAGGTTCAGCATTAATTCTAAATCAGAAGCAGGCAAGAGAGAAATGCTCAAGCACTTTTCAGATGTTCACAAAGAACAGTTTCAAAAGAATATGTTCTCAGAGCAAAATACTTACTTTGTGTGCTGCCAGTGTACAACACATCTAGCCTGTTTCTGTTTCATCTCTTTGCCTTTATACTGTATGACATGTTGATTTTAAAGCTGGAAGGCTCACTCTAGTGAGATAGAAGTATTTATGCAGAAACCATATAATTTGATAAGAATTTCTTACTGGACACAGAATTACATTCAAATTAAAGCTCTCAAGGACACCACATGTACAACCTAGTAGCAGCTGAACTTAAGGACAATGGACTGAATACTTTGGCACTGTGTCAGAGAATGGAAAAAATGCCAAGGAACATGATTTGTTACTATAAAAATTATTAAAATGGGAGAGATCAAAAAGCTATGTTGGAACATGCAGCCCCAATAATAGGCAACAGTAGATGCTGAGAGAAGGATAGAATAAAAAAAAAAAAAATAGAGGGATCTTTCTGATGCCCTATCATCCTAATTTCCATCAATCAGAAGCTTGTGAATTTTCTGAGCAAAGATTTCATGTGGAACTCTGGGTTTAACAACCATTGATTATTAAATCTTGATTACATACTTATGTAAACACATTCATATTTTTGGCCTCTCTTTGACCAGAGTGTTCCTATCTTGATGGCATCAAAAGGTAGGACAGGAATTCAGTGTTTAGTCATTGTACAGCACTAATATATCTGTACAATTCATTAGTTTTTAACACTCATACAGATCTTCTCAATGACAAGGATGTTGGAAACCTGTGCACCCTTTGCGGAAACCATAACATCCTTTCACAGGTTCTCTATGTCTGCATGAATTAAAAAGAGGCACATGAGGAAGCCTTCGCTTCTGTTGCAGATTTTACTGTTATTAGATGTATTTTCATCTGTAACCAATACTAGCCATGAAGCAAATAGTCAGCAGAGACTGGTATTTAATCTCTTTGTTTATACCTCTAATAAAAAGAATACAAAACTTATAAATTGTATTCATTGCTGTCCTGAATTTTCTCTTCTGTTGCTGTTGGTTCGTCACGCATCTTCACCTCCGTCTATGATTTGTTGTTGCTACATATTAAAATTTGGCTGCTTTCTCTGTAAGAAAATTATACCCTAGTATATGGTCTTTGTATCATGCAGACAAATCCAAGGGAATTTCTTGATTTCACAGTAACACAAATATGATTAATCTGTTTGTAGATATGAGCAAAAACATGTGACCATCAGCTCCATTTATAATCAATGTTAAGAAATTTCTAGGCTGCAGTTCATGATACAAATGTGGATGTATTAAATAGATCGTGGGAGATGTGGATAGAATGAAACCTATGTCTGCATTCATTCATCCACCTTCAAAACACTAACAATGACATTTAACAGACAGAATGGGACAGTGAGAAGAGTTACCATATCTTAAAACAAACACCTCCCCCCACCCATGCCTCTTCCCAGGCTCAGTTTTGTTCCCAATATCTCCACCTCCTTTCACAGTGGCACAGTGCCAGGGGGTGGGTGGTGCAGTTAGTCCAGTGCTTCTTCCTGCAAGGCAGGGGAGGAAGCACTTCCTGCATTCTTCCCCCTGCTCTATGTGACATCCTTCTCACATGAGACAGTCTTCCATGAACTTTCTCTGATGTGACTCCTCCCCTTGGGATGCACTCTTCTTGAGTTGCTCCAGCATGGGTCACCTCCACGTGTTGCAGTCCTCCCAGCTCTGAAATATGACAGAAGAAGCGTTTTCTTCCCACAGAGTCTCAGGGGTCCTCCACAGGCCACAGGCGAACCCCTGCTCCTTCAGTGACCCCCATGAGTGGCAGAGAGGGCAACCCTGCTGTCTTACCATGAGATAGAGTGGGACTCTCTGCTCCGGTACACCTTCCCACCTTCCTTCTCCTTCCTTCCACTGATCGCGGTGTTTTCATAGATGTCCTTCTCATAACTCGTCCTCAAAGTCCCAATCCTCCTCCCCTTCTTAAATACACTATGGCAGAGGCATGGCCACCATCACTAATTGGCTTGGCCTTGGCCAGAGTTGGGTCCAGCTTGGAGGTGGGGGAGCTTTCAAGAAACTTCTCAAAGGGAACCACCACTGTAGTCCTCTCTTCCGCTACCAAAAACCCTGCCACACAGACCCAGTACACTATGCAAGAAGGAAATATGCTGTGGAGGTAAAGAAACTGGCAGAAACAACAGATATTGTACCATCTCCCAGAATCAAGTTGGCACTTGTTACTTCTTCCGAAATCACAGGGGATTCTTTTAGAATCACTTCTAATACCAGATTGTCAGATATGAATTTGTGGCCAAAGATATTTTTATTTCTGAAAACAACATGCCTTTCAATGTGGTCTTGTTCACATGTTGCTTTCCAAATAAAGCTACCTTTGACTACTGATGTCTTTCTCATCTCAAAATGAGATAGAAATACCCACTCTTTGTCTACCTTTTTGTTTGGCTATTGATACTGCTGCAGAGATCATTACTCTATAGAGTAAGCTGATGACATTTTCACTTCATGACTTTTCATACAAGTCTTTTCTCTGATTCCCAAGTGATAAACCTGTAGTTTTCAGGCTCAATTATTATCTGTGGAGAGGAGATGTTTCTATTCTTTGTTTTTTTTTCAGTTCAAAAAGATTCAATAGTGTAACTGTGCTAACATCTACCAGAGTGACCCTAAAGGTATATATTACATAACATGGCATGGCATAAGAGCAAGTAGGGATGTTTGAATGACCAAGACCCTCTGGATTATTGTTTGTTGACTGTGCTGGGAAGATGGAGCTATACTTTGTCAACAGAGTACTCTTCTGTTTTTCAGTGGAGACATTCCTTTCAGGTGTGCCTGAGTTTCCTCTTTGAAGGAACAAAGGGCATTTCTCCAGAAGAGACTCCTGATATGAATTAGCATTCATCCAATGTGTACAGTCAGGGACTAAGAATTTGAAGCAAACTAGAAAGTGAGACTAAAAGCTAGGCTAGGTAACAAAGTTGAAGAGGCAAATCTCAAACCTAATATGAATTTATGGCAAGCATTTGATACACTGCCTACCTCTATGAGTAGTTTGTCACAATGAGAACACAGAACATCAGAGCACACACTACACAATTTTCTGTGATTACTTTTGTCTGGGTAGCTCTTAAGATAATACTTTTGACTGAGATATCATATATAGCTAGAATATCTCTCTTTGAGATTTCATTATTTTTTGATACTCTAAAGGTACTTAGAGCTGATGAGTCTTACCAAATGTTTTGAGCAGTCTGAGAAGTTAAACAGTTTTGAAGTACCTTGTGACTCCTTGTGTTGTTTAGTTTGGTCTTGTTCTTGTTTGTACAGTGTGTGCATACAGTGGATCAATGTGCTATTTAATTACTCTTTCAAGGATATACTGACTTTTCTAGGGTATGTCTACAGATGGGTACAGATGTACATTAGTTCTCTCTGTACTTCAAGTTGATCGCAATCAAGCTTACTTTGAAAGCTGCATAACTGTTAAAATTATTCTATACTCAGGTAATAAAACTATGGGTCCAGTAGAAGTAGAAGTTCACAGATGTCACACTTTAAAAAACATTCAGAACTTTTGACTCTGAATATCTTTTTTGCACCCTTTTTATTCCAGAATAAAGGAATTTCATTAACATTACTACTGAATGCAGTCTATTTCATATTTGCAACAACTTGACACCACTGTTTGCTGTGCTGGGTCCCAATCTAGGTCCCACTCTCTGGCCTCTGGCTTGTTTCAGAACATTAAGATTTAAGAAGCTTCATATAAAAGTACTGTGTAGAAGATTCTAACATAGGCATGTGAAGGGTAAGAGCTCCTTTCCTTTTTTTCATAGAATTATGTCATAATCCATTTATTAGATTAACTTTCTCCTTTTTATAATAGAGTGGATGATGTAAATAGGCATCTGTTGACAAAAAACACTTCCCAAACTGTGAAGTCCAAAAGCTCCCTAACCATCTAGTTTCAAATGGCTCAGTCCTCAATTTAAATCTCTGTCCTAGATCCTTTTGAGACACTGAATTGTCCTATTTTACATATTCCTTACTAATGAGTGGGTTTTTAACATGGAAAGCCTCCTTAATAAGTCTTTGATTTGTTATAGTTTTTGTTCAAGACTGTAGTAAGGAGGTAGTGTCAGCAATGGATAGTAAATCAAAAGCTTAATAATGTCTTTCTTCTCTCATTCTGTTGAGTTTGCAGCTACAGTTATAATTTAGTACCTTAAAAGTCATAATTTGATTTAAAAATCCAGATATGAAAAGAGGAGACTCTCAAATCAGTCAAGTACAAACACTCAATCCTCCTGAGGCTAATGGGTCATTTATAGTAAGAGTCAGTGTTAATTTCTGAAATGGAAACAACGCTTTATTTTTCCCACTGTAATCTGCCTTTTGCCAATCTGCCTCTACTGTACAAAAGCACTGCATTGCAATAGTGTTATGTATCTAGCAAACAGAGATCTTACTTTATTCTTGTAGCAAGCCTATCTAAGAAACGCAGATAAGGAGAACATAAGCATTCATCTCTAAAACTTATGCCAAAAGAAATCCTGGGTTACAGAGGAACTAAAACTGCAGGAGACAGGCAGATTTTCTCCCACTATATTCTTTAAGGAAAAGATCAAATTGGAGACATATTTTTTTTCTCTGTCACTACCTTTTATTGGCAGAAAGCAGAGGTATGCTGCAGCCAGAAGGTTACAGAATATCTTTAAAGCTTCCTCTTTAGCTCACTGTGAAGCTGGTGAGCGAGTAAATCTCTGCTGGATGATTTCACAGCTCAGCATGAGCATCATATAGGAAGGCAGAGCAAATGCTTGGGTTTTTAATGCTATAGGCAGAGATCCAAGAAAGAAGAGGGATCTGAAATGACTAAGTACAAGGGGGGATCACCAGCTGATAACTAAAGTATTGAGTGGTACTCTGAGGTAATGGTGTACAAGGGTAACTTTTAATTTCCTACATTTAAAAGAGACCAATTTTTTGACTATTTATTAAAGAGATGGTGAGATACTATGTAAAAGTAGTGACCTTAGTATGGTGATTTAGACATAATTTAGTTTGCCTAATCCCTGTGCAGATTTGACAGGATGGGCAGCTTTTTTTTTTTTTCCTCCCAAACCTTGATATTGCCTTAGGGATTTACACATCTGAAATATTAGTTTAGCCAAATTTTTACTTTAGCTCAAAATTTAACTCATAAAATCATACCTTCAAGACAGGAGTCAGCAGTTTTATTTAGCTCTGAAGTTAGAAGTTAAGTTAGACAAACTGATGTCAGAAGGTTTATGACCTGTAGATCCAATATGATCTGGATCAAATCTGTTTTAGCAAAGACAACTGATCTTCTCTTGATCAGAAATCTTAGTACCCAACTTCACAATGAACTTACTAAACATTCATAGGTCAGATGTATATGTATAGTAGATCTGATGCAGGATATGTTGGACTAATTTTACAATGGCCAGACAAATGGTCTGTACATGTTCAGAAAATCCCAAGGATTAGATTTATTGCATGTGCAGATAGATTCCACAATGCAGAAAAAGTGAAATATCAAGTATAGATCTAACTTGAAGTTGTTCTTCATAAGCTTGATGAATATATATTATGTAAGATTTATGCAGAAGTAGTTTTTCATAAGTATTTATCAGAATGTTATTTGAAAGAGGTTTTATTAATAATAATGCTTCTATACTTCAGCCATGCCAATCTTTCAATATTTGCTGCTATTCAAGAGACTTTTACATGTTCTTTAAGATACAAACCTTTCACATTTTCATCATTTATCTTCTGATTAACATTTAATTCTTTTTCTCACTGTGTTACAGATCATGGCAGAATAGTGAAAGTAATATGAAAAGCAGTTCTGCATATAATTTCCATTAAGAGATACGCAACTGAGATACTGGATAATTCAAGTCTAATAGAGGGTTGCTCAAGTCTTGTTCAGAATTAGTTCTCTTTCTTCCTGAAAAGAGGGTAAAGCAAGAACAGGATAGTAGTGATGCAGAAAAATAGGGTCCTAGTCCCTAAGTGTAACCATAAACTGGGTCATTCATTGCTGGATATCTGAACTCTTGGAGTATTACTTGTTGACACATCCAGGGTAGCATCAATTTTATCTAATTTTAGTTGTCTACCATACAGACTTCTACAGATGAGCTAGTCACCCTGGGTTCTCTTTGTAGTCAATAGAGAAAAAGAAGCACTTTTCAGGAAGAAATTCACCTGACCTATTTTTGATATCTGCTTTAGAACAAAATGAATCATGTTCTAGAAGGGCTTATTTCTCTTCACTGAGTAAAGAAGGAGCACAGAGTGACTAGCTCACCTGTAGAGACTTACATTACAAAGGTCTAAGTGAGAGGAGCCCTATCATTTGGTTCTGGTCCTTACGTTAATTAGTAAATGATTACTTTTACAAAAGAAAAGAGCTTTCAAGATATGATTGAAGGTCATGCACTTCAGAATATTTTGCCAGCTGGTGTCATATTCAATGCTCAGTAAGAACGATGGTTTCAGTTAGCTGGAATGGAAAATGAACCTGAAACCCAATGGTTTCCTACACACCAGAGACTGACCCTGATCATGGGGTTTTGAACTAAATGGAAGTGGCATCAAATTTTTCCAAAATCTTCCTTAGACCTTACTTTTCTTGAGCATATTACAACTTTATTTTTGCTCTTATTATTAAATATCTGTTCAAAACATTTTGAAAATATCTTTATAAAGATATGTGATGGTTTGACCTTGGCTAAATGCCAGGTACCCACCAAGTTGCTCTATCACTTCCCCCCCCTTCCCCCTTTTTTCTCAACAGGACAAAGAGGGGAAAGAAAATAAGATAGGAAAAAAACCCCAACCCTTGTGGGTAAAACAAAAGCAGTTTTAATATAAGCAAAGCGAAGCAAAGGTCCACGCGCGGAAGCAAAACAGATTTATTCTCTACTTCTCATGAACAGGCGATGTCGGGCCTTCTCAGGAAGCAGGGCTCCAATACGCGTAGTGGTTGCCTCGGAGGACCAAGAGTGACCCCACCCCCTTCCTCCTTTCTCCCGGCTTTATACTGAGCAGACGTTGTATGGTATGGAACATCCCTTTGGTTAGTTCGGGTCAGCTGTCCTGGTTGTGTCCCCTCCCAAGATCTTGCCCACCCCGTCCCACTGTGGGGGGGAAAATGTCGGAAAGAGCCTTGTGGGAGGCATCGGCCTGTCAGCCTTGCACAGCCTCTGAGAAACAGCTAGGCTTTGCTGAAAAACAGGCCTTGGGAGAAAGATAAGAGACTGCTGAGCTGTGCTAAGGTGGCAGAGGAAAACAACAGACAGCTGCAACACTAAAACTGTGGAAAAGTACTGAACTGTGAGAAGTTACTACCCCGTGAACAGCGCGTGAACAAGAAGTTGATTGGTCTGCACAGCGCATGTTAGAGTGGTCTTATGCTGATAGGAGAAAAGGTTGATAACTGTCTAATTGCTGATTTGCTAATTATGAAGTAAGAGCTTTAACCATAGCATAAGCATGTACTATTGGAAAAATAAACGGCTTTGCTTGTTATGACTCTCATAGAGTTGTGCAGGTCCAATATCCTCTCGCGACAAATGGTGACCCCGATGTTCCAGGACGGAGCGCGGAAGATGCCGCGGGAGTATCCCCGATTGGAGGTACTGTCTACAGCGGGACTGTGACAGGGAGGTAGGAGAACAGTCGATCAATGGAAAACTCACCTGGGAGAGGTGATCAGTCAGGGGCAGCATGGGGCAGAACAAGTGCGCAGAGGAGACAGCCACTGTCAGAGTCCTGCTGCATATACTCTCTATGAGAGGAATAACTTATAATGAAACTTCTGTACAAAGGTTACTTATATGGTGTAGAAACCACGGCTATCCTGCCGATACCCTCACAGCCTTTGAACCAGCAAAATGGGCTGAAATAGGGGAACAGTTGTGGGATGCTATTTCCAAGGGGGATCAGCATGTCAGTGAGCTAGGGACCACTTGGAAGTTGGTTTCGGACACTCTTAAAGCATGGAGTTGGCGGCGGCAGCCCCGGACCTCCCCGAGCCCCCCACCACTGAGCGACTGCCTGTGGCCATCTGGCACCGTGCAATTGTCCGTCCCGCCTCCCCCAAACACCAAAAGCGGCAGTTTTTACAGAAGGTGCTGACACTGTGATGCGGAGTCCCTTGTCCATTCTAAAAGGACTAACTTTAAACCGTTCTGATGGTTTAAAAACAAAGGAGGGGGAATTTTCTGGACACACCACATAATCAACTAGCAATGGCTTTATATATTCTTAATGGTGTTTTGATGTTTGTAGTATCTGTCATTTTATGTTGTGTGAATAACAAGTGTAAGGGGCCTCTTTGTGTGGTTGTGTGATTGTTTTGTGTGTGTGAGGCGCAGCCCAGCTGCAGCTGCGGAGTGCGGAGTTCTCTGACCAGCAGTTCCATTATCCCATGAGAGAAGCGGCTGCAGAGGAATGCAGTGCAGGGCAGACTCTGTACCAGTGGGGGGGTAGTGCAGGACCAGTTAACATTCCTTAGTACAGAGACCCCTAGTGCCCGCCCGCTGGGTCATCAGTGCTGCCTGTTTGTTCAGGCTAAGTGTTTTAAGTGTCATAGGTGAAATATCTCCTCTAGCGAGAGGCAGTAATTCTGTGTTAATTGTTGTCTTGAATTTAGGTGCATACTCTGCGGGGAGAGTGCACCTTTGTACCATCTGCCTGAGGGGGATATTGTCAGCTTATCGGGTAGCGTTTTAAGGTAAAGTACACAAGATGGGAAGCGGTCAGAGTGGGGGAATAGTCAAAAAGAGTCCCCTAGGCTGTATTTTAAAACACTGGAACAAGATAGGGGGACCTCCAGGCGCAAATGTGAACAAAAAGACACTAATAAAATATTGCAATCAGTGGTGGTTTATAATAATTTAGTCAATACCGATCAGGCGTGGACCTAGCAGCCTCTGAGTCAGTAACATCATTAGATACCACGGTATCCTTGATACCAACAGGAGTATATAGACTGTTGGGAAATGGGGAAGAAAAAAAAAAAGAAAAAAAGAGTGTATTATTACTGGGCAGATCATCTACAACCTTACAGGGGTTGTTCATTTTACCAGGGGTCATAGATGCCGATTATGAAGGGGAAATTAGAATTATGGCCTGGACCCCTGTACCCCCTTGTTCAGTAATGAAAGGGTCAAAAATTGCTCAGCTTGTTTATCTTACTACAGCTCCCCCTAATAGTATGCCAAGAAGCCGGGGTGACTCAGGATTTGGATCAGCAGGTACTCCTCAAATATTTTGGGCTCAGACAGAGACACAAGGTTGACCTCTGATAAAATGTACCCTCACTAAAGCAGAAGAATCTGTTGAACTGACAGGCATTTTAGATACTGCTGCGGATGTGACTGTAATATCTGTGAGCAGATTGGCTGTTAGCTCGGGTAACTCGAGTGCTTTTCAGGGTTGGTGGTCATGCTGTAATGTTTCAAACCAAATAACTCATTCAGGTAAGGGGCCCAGAAAACTGGGTAGCAAATATTCATCCATTTATATTGGAAAGCCCTATTACATCATGGGGTTGTGACTGTATGGCTCGATGGGGAACTCAAATTGGATCAAATTTGTCTTAATTGCCACTGCAGCACAACCCACCCTGAAACCCACCCTGAAACTAACCCGGAAAACAGAATCACCTGTGTGGGTGGATCAGTGGCCCTTGCCAATGGAAAAGCTGTGCTACCTTAAGGATTTAGCACATGAACTTGTGTGTATCATTGTTCTGGTTACTATGCACATGTTACAGTGTCTAATACAAATGTCTTTGAGCAAGCTCGGCTTTCACATGCATTTTTTCCACCAAAACGCCAGAGCAATACAAAGCCAGTTTTTTTTATCAAGGCGTCAGGCTAAAGACATCATTGCGACTTGCCCTGAATACCAGAGGACTCCTTCTCTTCAACAGCGAGTGGTGTCAACCCTCAGGGACTCGTCTCCTCAGAATTATGGCAATCTGATGTCACTCACTTTGCTGCATTCGGAATGTTAAAATGTGTACATGTGTCTGTTGATACCTTTTCTGGAGCAGTGTTTGAGTCCTGCCATACAGTGGGGAGTCAAGCATCTGACCGGCATTCCCCACTCACCGACCGGACAGGCCATTGTGGAGCGTACGCATGGCACGCTAAAGCATCTATTGCAACAACAAAAAGGGGGAAGATGGAGGATCTCTATCTGCACCTCATGAAAGGCTAAATAAGGCATTATATGCCATGAACTTTTTAAACATTTCCCCTGCCTCACAGGTGCCATCAATATTGCATCACTTCTCGTCACAGATACCAGATCAACAAGAAGTCCAGGGCAAGACTCAAGGGTTAGGAAAAAACCTGGAAAGTGTAACTGGGAAGGACCATATCCTTTAATAACCCAGGGAAGAGGTTATGCTTGTGTCTCCACAGGTCACGGTCCCCCGTGGTTACTGGCAAGGTGCGTGCGACCACACCTGAGGCGTGAAAGGCAGCCTTTGGTGGACACTCAGGAGCCAGCTGTGAGTGCTGTGGATGCCCCTGTGCTGATGGTTCACGATCTCTTCGACTGATCATTTAAGCAGAATGTATGGGTAATGCTTGCTACTGCAATAGGACAAAATACACTATCTCTGTCCTTAATCACACTATGGTTGCCAACTCTTTTAAGAGAAAATGTTAACAGTAATTGCAACTCCTTGATGAAATATATAGGCTTACTGTCACTAGTGAAAGATGTAGCTTAGATAAAATGTAGTTATTAATAAGGATGAAGTGCTATAAGAATGTTTGTATTCAACTTTCCTTGTTTAACAATATTAAGAATTAAGAACTCAAGTGTTTAACCTTATTAGAAACTCCCTTGGTTTTCCCCCTTGAGTGGTGGCCAGGCACTGGGTGGAACCCAACAGGAGGATGAGATCAGATGTTTCCGCTCAAAGAAAATTGCCAGTTATTTTGGCCTCTTGATTTAGAGGCTGGACCTGCTTGCAGCGATTTTGGATGCCTCACCTACGGATGGACGCATCGCGTAGGATTTCCAGTTTGCGAGGAAGGGTACTCTAAATTCTCGCTGCATCCAGGGTTCCCCAGCAATTGCGGATCTGAATGTTAGTACCCCATTAAGTAAGTGTGCTATTTTGTATCTTCTTTATTTTGTAATACTTAGTCAAAGACTGTCCTAGTCTTTTCAACTAGTAACTGTAACTGCTGTATTGTTCCTAGCCTTCTGTGAAACTATTTTAAGTATGCTTTTTGAAGTTTTTCTAAACCCTAATTGATAAAGCTGTGAAACAAGTCTTGCAGGTGAAGCTATAAAACAAAGAAGGGGGAGATGTGGGAGGCATCGGCTTGTCAGCCTTGCACAGCCTCTGAGAAACAGCTAGGCTTTGCTGAAAAACAGGCCTTGGGAGAAAGATAAGAGACTTCTGAGCTGTGCTAAGGTGGCAGAGGAAAGCAACGGACAGCTGCAACACTAAACTGTGGAAAAGTACTGAACTGTGAGAAGTTACCGCCCCGTGAACAGCGTGTGAACAAGAAGTTGATTGGTCTGCACAGCGCATGTTAGAGTGGTCTTATGCTGATAGGAGAAAAGGTTGATAACTGCCTATTTGCTGATTTGCTAATTATGAAGTAAGAGCTTTAACCATAGCATAAGTATGTACTATTGGAAAAATAAACGGCTTTGCTTGTTATGACTCTCATAGAGTTGTGCAGGTCCAATATCCCCCCGTGACAGAGCCTTGGTGCTGTGTAAGCACTACTCAGCAGTAGCCACAACACCAGTGTGCTATCAACACCCTGCCAGCTCCCAACATAAAACACAGCACCATGAGGGCTGCTACAGGGGAAAACCAATTCCGGCTCAGCCAGACCCAGTACAAGATAAAATAATATAAAGTACCATAAAGTACATCTTAATAACTTTGATTATTTTAATTTTGCATACAGTAATTTGACAGATTCAACTTAAATTTGTAAATTGTTTTGAATGTTTCAAACTATAAATTTAAAACAAAAAAGATTTATCATTTATTCCATAGCACTAATTTTATCCTAACTTGACTTAAAAAGTTTCCTTTCTCTTCTTCTGAAAAAAAAAGTTCCCACAAATACCATAAGACCTGACAGCACTAATTCTCCATTTTTTGTCTTCTTTTCCCTACAAAAGAAAATACTATATTCATATTAAAAACTTTTATTTAATTTGAATTATTTATTTTGTTGATTAGTATACCTTCAGATCACTTATTTTATAATGAGGAAATTGGAAGAATGTGTTGCTTTTTATAGACATTTTGAACTACCTTTTCCTTTTTTTCTTACTGTCTTTTAATATTTACCTGTAGATGACTCATTGCTTGACCTTTCTAATATTCAAAAGCCAATCCCTCATTCCTTTAGGTATTGTATTGTAGCTGTTACACTGGTAAGCAAATTTCAAGCTTTATCATAGAAATCTGTAGGGATTCCATGTGCAAAATAACAGCTAAATGGTCATTGATATTTTGTAAATTAATCCTCTGAATAGGCGGTCATTATAATCTTTGTAAATTTTTCATGCTCTGTACATGCACTTCAGTAACTGCACCAGAAATGACACAAGAACTCTCGTTACTCCTAACAGATAAATGCTGATTTTGAGTTTTTAATTATTTTACATATGATTAAAAGTAGAAGAGTGCCTTGTCACAATTAACTGATTGGACCACCCAGAGACATTAAATTTACATAATTTTCCTGTAGAAATGTAAAGAAAATGGAAGAAGTCAGTCACTTTCAATTTGAACATACTTACTTCTTTTAGTATTTGTTTTTCCACATGCATATGCATTCCAAGCAATTAGTGTTCAGTCAAATGTTTGTAGCAGGATGTGGAGCTGGTAATTGAATATGCTTGTTTGCCAGACAACATGCATATTCATAACCAGAGTAACTAGTAGAGTTATGTTTAATGTAAGAGGAGGGAAGAATAAGGGAAAACATAATGCAAAAAAGTAAATTATTTTTAATATATGACACATTTACTATAGAGATTTTAGCTTTGATAGAACTGTGCTAACAGTGTAAATGGTGTTCTTAATTGATTTTAGAGGTAGAAAATAGCACTTAGTCAACAAAACTAGACACTTGATTCTTTGTAAACAGCCATCAAGTCTAGAAATAATTTATCTGTCTTATCATGTGTTGTGTCAGATTTAGTTCCACATTTTAGACTCCTACACTTAGTTGTATAAATATAGTAAAGATATAGGTAGCAATATTACTCAAGTCTTCATTGACTCTGTTGACTAGATCACTAGCTATAATGGAAGTTTAGATACCTAGTTCATATGTAAACAAGTATGTTCAAACCTCAAAATTTAAGGCTCTACATTGTGGAGCTCAATGTCATTCCTTAGAGCATAGATATTAAGGTTGTCCCAGCCTTGAACTAAACCCCACCTCTTTTTTTGTTTTCCAAGACTAGATCATGAAAATAAGCTTCTGGAATGTGTCTGACCCACCTGTAGTTCCCTGCATCCTCCTTCTTTCCTGTCTGGAAGATAGGAGATGTAGGAGTCTGGGCCGCGCTGGGAGAAAGTTAGTGCAGACAGAAGAATGCAAGGTCGAAGACAAGGCCAGCAAAATAAGGCTGGCAAAAACACACAAGATAGCAGATAAGTGAGAAACACCTGTGGTCAGCAAAAGCACACAAGTCTGAGCAAAACAGGGTATGAGATAAGGGAGTTTTGGCAAGTTTTGGGCTTTACGTGCTAATTGCAATTAACCAATGCAAATGCTTGTAGAGGCGCGTGAACAGCGCGTGTAGATGACCTGTAGCCTATTAGAAGATAGATGAGTGCGTGTACGGAACATAGTAGAATATAAATGTAACCAGGATTGGAATAAGAAAAGATGGACGACCTCATCATCACATTGGTGTTGCGTCGTTTCTGTTCCCGCATGGAGAAATAAGGACCCTGGCTATTGGTGACCCCGACAAGGAGGGACATTTGCTTTCTTCTAGTACTCTGGAACTACCTCATTAAGTCTCCAGGTTGCCATTACTTTTCATGGATAATCACAAGTGGACTCACAATGATATCAGCTGGCTGGTGTCAGCTCCCTCAGTGCTCATGAGTACATCCCTATATATTTTGTGTCCAGTTTGATGAAACAGTGTATCTTTTCAACTCCAGACTTTCCCACAGGTCTCAGGAAGCATGTATTGTTGAAAGTCAGTCTTAACAATAACAATCACGATGAAAAAGGCATTGAATACTTCAGCCTTTTCCATGTCCTTTGTTACCATGCACTCTGCACCACTGAGCAACAGACTCACACTTTCTTGGTCTTCCTTTTGCTGCTGATGTACCTGTAGAAGACATTTTTTGATCTCCAGATGCACCTTGACAGATGCAGTTCCAAGTGGGCTTGGGTATATCAAGAATAACAGCAGCAAAAGCAATATTTATCCTGGACTGCACCATCTTCTCAACAGGATAAGGAAGTTGTGTTAGGAATCACTCCACTAACCACCCTGGCTTCTTTCTTGAACTGTGTCATCTCTCCCACAGAATAGAAAATTGCTGTAATCCAGCATGACGCATTCTAGAGAGGTGTGCTTCTTACTGGGGCCTCATATCAGGGATGTCACCAAGACACTCCCAAGCCTTGCACAGTCCACTGGCTATTATATGCTGCTGTTGTTTCACGTGGGCACCAGGGATACAGCCAAGAGTAGTCTGAGGAGTATCAGGAAGGATTACAGAGCCCTGGGAGTGACAGTAACAGACTCTGTAGTGCAGGTAGTTTTTCCATCAGTCCTCATAGTCAAAGGGAAGGGGTCTGAAAGGGCCAGTTGAATCTGGCAAATAAACAAATGTTTATGGGACTGGTGCCATAGCCAGGGGTTTAGCTACTTAGACCATGGTACTCACTTTAAGAAACCTGGTCTACTGGGGGCTGATGTCTCTCTGTCAGAGAAGGGGAAGAGCATCTTTGGTCATAGGTTTGCCAGGTTCGTGAATAGGCTTTAAACTAAAGTTGCTGGTGGAGAGGAAGCCTCAATCCATCCCACTCCTACCAGTTTGATGTCAGTGTCAGCAATAGATGCCCAGAGCCTGGACAAAGATCACAGGTCAGCAGGACAGCACCTGAAGAACAGCACAAAGGAATTCCAGACACTCCAACCAGAAAGTTAGCTTCATTGGGATCCAACTTAAATGTCTTTATGAAAATACACATAGCGTGTGGAATAAACAAGAGGAGTTAGACACATGCACATGCCTGCAGGGCTATGATCTTATTGACATCACAGAGACATGGTGGGATGGCTCCTGTGACTGAAGTGTTGGAATGGAAGGATACAGGTTCTGTAGGAAAGACAAGCAGGGGAGACAAAAACGGGGTGTCACCCTCTATGTTGACGACCAGCTGGAGTGCGTGGAGGTCCATCTGGGGATGGATGAGGAGCTGACCAAGACCTTGTGGGTCAGGATTAAAGGACAGGGACAGATGACATTATAGTGGGGGTCTGCTACAGGCCATCTGGTCAGGAAGACAGAGTGGATGAGGCCCTCTATAGACATAGGAGCAGCCTGACAAATTTGGTGGTCTTCCACAACAAGGTTACAGCATAGGAGGATAAGGGAAAAGCAACTGATGTCATCTACCTGGACTTGTGCAAAACATGTGACACTGTCCCACATGACATCCTTGTCTCTAAATTGGAGATATATGTATTTGATGGATGGACCACTCAGCAGACCACTGGATGGTCACACTCAAAGTGTTGCAGTCAACAACTCAATCTCAAAGCGGAGAGCAGTGACAAGTGGCATTTCTCAGGAACTGGTGAGGTTTAACATGGACAGTGGGATTCAGTGAACCCTCAGCAAGTTTGCCAAAGACACCAAGCTGTGTGGTGTAGTAGACACACTGGAGGGAAGGAATGCCATCCAGAGGGATCTTGACAGTCTTGAACAATGGGCCTGAGCAAACCTCATGAAGTTAAACAAGGCCAAGTAGAAGGTCTTGTACAGGGGTCAAGGTAATCCCAAGCACAAATACAGGCTGGGTGATGAGCAGATTGAGAGCAGCCCTGTGCTAAAGGACTTGGGGGTATTGGTGGATGGAAAACTGAATATGAGCTGGCAATGTGCACTCACAGCCCAGAAAGCCAGCCGTATCCTGGGCTGCATCAAAAGAAGTGTCTCTAGCAGGTCAAGGGAGGTGACTCTGTTCCTCTACTCTGTTCTTGTGAGAACCCACCTGGAGTGCTGTGTCCAGCTCTGGAGTCCTCAGCACAGGAAAGACATGGACCTATTAGACCGTGTCCAGAGGAGGGCCACAAAAATAATCAGAGGGCTGGAACGTTTCTCCTACAAAGAAAGGCTAAGAGAGTTGGGGTTGTTCAGCCGAGAGAAGAGAAGGCTCCAGGAAGACCTTATAGCATCCTTCCAGTACTTTAAGGGGGCTTACAAGGAAGATGGGGACAAACTTTTTAGCAGGGCCTGTTGCAATAAGATAAGGGGTAATGGTTTTAAACTAAAAGAGAGTAGATTTAGACTAGATATAAGGAAGAGATTTTTTATGATGAGGGAGGTGAAACACTGGAACAGGTTTCCCAGAGAGGTGGTAGATGTCCCATCCCTGGAAATGTTCAAGGCCAGGTTGGACAGGGCTCTGAGCACCCTGATCTAGTTAAAATATCCCTGCTCCTTGCAGGAGGGGTGGATTTGATGACCTTTAAAGTTCCCTTCCAACCCAAACTATTCTGTGATTTTATGATTCTATGTTTCTGTGATTCTCTTTCCCTGTCCTCTGATCTTCACTGCAGTGTGTTGTATATGAAGACATACATATTTCTTGCTCTTTTCTAAGTTTATTCTTGCTGTGCTCAAGCAGAACAATGCACAGAATTGAGGTGAGAGAGCAAAAGCAGGAGAGGTCAGACAAAATGTAATGGTGCTGTCATGACCTTTTGACATCGCAAGGACTCAGATGTTGGTAAATGGAGCTCAACTAAACTTTGAAGAAAGAGGAAAAAAACCATTATTTCTTTAGTACTTTCAAGCTATGTGCTAGCCATTTCAAAGTGTGTCATTTTAGTTTCAAAATTCAAAGATATTTATACTTGTTGAATTGCATGTTACACAGTCATTCAGTAGCACCTCTTTAGGTGACATTTTGCCTGAATATGCTCATTATCACCATAGTAACTGAACCCCTTGCTTCACCCAATCCTACATGTATCTTCCTTTTCTCTCATCCTTCAACCTGCTTCTCACGAAAAATTTATACGAAGAAGCTATTATATTACAGGAACTGTTATGTATTGTACATTCAAAGAAACTGGCATATTTTTACTTAATCCCTAAGTTTAAGAGAGGCTGGTTTTTTAGCTTCATATATATGAATATGATCAATAATCAATTATCTAATTAATTACCAATATTTTGTGATTACTTTCAAAATGAACGATAATGTGATCTGGCAGTTCAGACAGCAATGTCTCAGGCAGAGATTAGCTCCATAAACAACTAAGCTTCACAAAAGAACTGGACATCAGAAATTATACTCCACTGGCAGATGGGAACAGGCTGAGTTAAAAGGAAGATATATGGTAAATTAACAGTGAGGTCTATAAAGAAGTTGGTTCAGATATTAATCTACAGTAATAATAACAATAATAACAAACAATAATAATAACAACAACAACATATTTCATAGATCAAGAGCACTCAGACATAATTGTTTCAAGTGGAAATTTTTCTGGATTTTGCATCACTTCAGTATGAAGCATAGACATTCTGAATACTGAAAAAATTTAGTTTTAAAAACTTTAAATAAGAAAATTATTAATACAATTATGACACGCATCTCATTTATTTTTTTAAATGTTAAATCTAATTTATTTTAATTTGATAGTGTTTCTTGTTTGCATGGTAGTCATCTATAGAACATTTAATCAAAGGAAAAAACCTCTATATTCCTGGCCTCATTTTTCTTAAAGAGTGGGATTCTTCTTCAGATAATAGACATCTGAATTTAAGAATCTGAATTTGGTAGTGTTTATGGACTTTTGGTTTGGTAAGTTGTAAGGATGTTGATATCTACAATTCTGAATTGTATGACATAAAACAATACTATTCTACATCCTTTCATCATAAATTCTTCTATCTCTAGAGACATATATTTTTTCAGTACATGTATTTACCAGTCCAGATATATTTATTTCCTAATAAAGTCTAAATTTATTTATCTGTGTTATTATACAGTGACTTCCTTCAACCATATCATTCTCCTAAGGTGACTGTACCTGCCAAATTCTGATGACGATCTCCTGTAGGGCTCCTAACTTTGTTGTCTGTGACACCCACTATCTATTCCCAGGCTCCCATAGTTATTATTACAGAGTGGTGCCACCTGGATCTTGGATGCACTGCCTGTAGCTATGGCTTCTCAGGTTTACCTGAATCATGTGAGTGTATATAGACACTTTGCCTAGCAAGAATATTTTTAATTTATTAGAAAACCTAACAGTAGTTGGATTAAATGAAAAAATACATGTCCAAGAACAAGATCCTTTGTCTAGTGTTGTACACTATGTCATCAGCAAGGATCTTCCTGATGCTGAAATACATGGAGTCCTGCCCCCAGGAAAACTGGCTTGAGGAAAGATTATTTACACAGATTAATTTTAAGTATTCCACCTGAAACAAAGCTGATTAAGCAGTCTCCCGGGATATCTTGAACTTCCATGAGAACCTGTACGTCATCGACTGCCTGATATTAGACATGAAGCAGTAGGAAATAGTGATCAGAACTTTCACAAAGGTTTGAAGCACAACTGTAGGGGACTGTGTCAGCCATTTTATCTCGGCATTGCCGTTATGCCATTACCATCCCCCCCGCCGCGCCCCCCTCCCCCCGAGCTGCAGGGTAGTGTAAAATGGCAGCTGTCTGTTTCAGCACCACGCCCTTTCCTAGGCCAGGCCTCAAAGTCCCGTTGCCGGGAGGACAAAACCTGCCCGGAGTTAGGAAAGCTGCGTGTGTGCGCAGGGCCGGGGGACGAGGGGGATGTGCGGAAGCTGAAGGTGGCAATGGCCGACATCCCCCCGCCCCGGTACAACCACTGTGGACATCTGGGCATAGGCACATGGGGGAACACGGGGCAGTGAATATGCAAATGAGCTCTTTGGCAACGAGCCACTAGTGGTGGGGACTGGATAAAAGGGGCTGCGTGCTCCTCCCTGGCTAATTTTCTCGCCTGTAGTAGTTTTTTACTTGCCTTCTTTCTATCATTTTCTGAAGCTTTTCGCCTGCCGAAGCTCTCGCCTGCTGAAGCTTTTCGTTTGCTTGCTTTCTGCCCATCACCTGCCGAGCTTTCTCTCCATGGCCTGCCTGCACCGGCACCAGACCAACAGGACATCGCTAGACTCGCGGTGGTGACATTCCCCACTGCCTGCAAGAACCCCCACAATTGCCTGCACTGGAACCAGGTTGACAGGGTGCTGCTAGACTCATGGTGATAGTAACTAGTATTGCTGCGTCTCTTTTGTTTGCTTGCCTAGGTATTCTAACTTTTCCTTTCTTCTTTCTGTCCTATCACTATTATCAGTTATTTCATTAAATAAAGCTTACAAGGTTTGTGCAGCATCTGACCTCGTTTGCATCTTAATCTCGCTCTTGGGATCCTTTAAGAACCCTCCCAGATATTGGATCAGGACAACAACTTGAGAAACAAAGATATTTATTAAAGGTTCAATACTATGCCTGTGTCAAAGGTCGTAGCAAGCTCTTTCATACCCACACTGAACGAAAATTTCTTTACTAAGGCCTCCTTTATGGTGACTGAGAAGTTGGAGTATGACTGGAAATCTTAGGTGTCCAGGCAGTCTTCTTCCTAGGCCATGTTCATGGTTCTTCCAGCCATCTGATGGGGTCATATATGAAAGTCAATAACAGTTTTGCCTGTTACCTCTCCTTGTGATGCCTATCCCTTCCTGTAACCCAGATCTTTCATGCACTGAGCTTGCATCCCCGTACATATCTTGTCTAGCTATTCAATGATTTGTAAGGAGCAAAATTAGAGAGTTAATACAAATATAAGATAAAAGTCAAGAATAAATAGTTTAAGATGATTAAATGAAATGGAAATAGTATTACTGTATATATTAGTTAAAATGTTGCTAATGCAGCAGAATATTAATGACAATATAGTCTAGGCAACTTTACATGAAGTACCAGATGCTTTAATATTGGACTACTTATTCAGAGAATCAGATGCAAAGCTACTCATCTTAAACACAATGTATTATAAGGATTTAATAATCTGTATAACCACAGAATGAAATCAATATAATTAGGGATTAATCAGCTAAAATCAATGTTTATCTCATTTTCTTGTGCATTGTCTAAATCTGAGTTGAAAATAAGCCTTCTGTTACGAATTTTCACTGTATCTTCTTGTACTTCAGATCCTCAAGAGGCAAAAAAGTCTTTAATCTCTTCCATTACCCCAAATGTTCACTTTTTTCCAAACCATGCCTCAAAATAAAACACAATCAAACATGGGGGGGAAAAAAAAAAGTTTTCCTATTTTTTACTTTAAATTTTCTGAAAGTTTTGGAATTGCAGAATGTGATTCCAAAAATTTCTTATGCTTTCTTTTTCACACACAGAATATTAGGTAAATATAACAACATGGAAGGTAGAACAAAGCAAAACAAAATAAAACATCTTTTAGAATTTCAAAAATCAATTTACTATGTAGACTTTAAGGGTAGAGTTCCTCTACTTGGCTAAATAAATGAGGAATTCATTTTCTGAATCATTATTCACTGGAAATAAGATTATTTATGATTTCTTGACATTATTCCTACTTAATAATATTCTTCATTAACAATTATTCAGGATAGTGGCATGTGTATAAATGCTTGTACAAAGGCAAAACATGAATAATCAAAACATTTGTCAGTTGTACTGTAATAAAATTGCTATTATATTGATTTTTATGACTATGAACAGGTTTTTAAAGGGATGGACCAATATAAGCAGAAGCAATCAGAGTGGGTTTGGCAAATGTAGTGCATACATTGTAGTGCATGGGGTCCAGGAGATCTCATACAACTTATATAATTAATCCCTAGAGAAAATTCTCACAGATAACTGACAGTTGACTGTGTCTGACTTTTGAGATGATGCCAGCATTCATTGTTCTTGACAGTGTTATGATTAAGATTTTTCCCCTAGATAGTGAAGCACTAAATCACTATAAGCACTTGTATGTTTGCAGGTATATTTTATGTATGTGGGTGTATTTATTTTTCCCTTTGCATTCTTGTGCCCATTCTGGATAAGGGATTGTTCTTCATATTTCTACACTTCTGAGTAGGAGTTTGGACAAGCTGATTCTTAGAACATATAGTTAACAAAAATTCTAGCAGCTTTGGGTGGTACCCTTCTTCCTTCAGAAAACTATGATCCTGGTAGTTTTAGACATATTCTACCATGTTTCCATAGGACATCACAAATCTAAGACAAATAAGTGTGGAGATGCACTATGTCTGATGAGGTCTGGGTTTAACTGTCCATGTTCAGAAGACTTTATGTACTTTAATTAATATTTTTTGACCAGTGAATGAAAACAAGTATGAATACATTATACTAAAATGTTAAGTGTTCATTACATAGAAATTTTTTTAGCTTCAACACTTATTTTCTTCAAAGGGATCAAATTTGGAAACTACTTTTTTCTTAAGATATAAAATGTCTCCTTTTTTCCTCTGCTTTGACTAAGTTTTTTAAACATTCCCATACTCTGAATATAAAGGATAAGTCTCTTTGAGTTCTCCTGAAATGTTACAATCTGAATGACGACAATATTTATTATGCTTTATGATTTTTCATTAGAGTACACCATGTAACCCACGATTCAGATTCCCTGGATTTTGTTGTGTTTCTCCCCTTACAGTACAGAACAGTGACAGGGATATTCTCAAAACTGTGAAACTGTAAGGAGAGATTAAATCCTTTTAGGACTTTTTTTTTTTTTTTTTTTTTTTTGTGAAGAAATTGATTAGTATTTTAAATGTTATTTTGAATCTCTGAACATTTGCTTCTTAGTTAAGAAATCATTGGAAATCCTATGAAATACAATACTTATGAAACCTAAAAACTCTCTTTTGCAATAAATTTTATCTTTTAATATTTAAAATTTTCTTCTCTTCCCCTTGCCTCTCTTCCTTGGGTGAAAATATTCTGTTCAGTTGGATAAAGAACCAAATATACAGAACAGAATATAAAGTATTGACTATTCAGTTATGTAGGATATTCTTCATCTTTAATCTTGATGCAACTCTTACTGTTAAAAGCAATTTCTTTTAGAATAGAGACATACTTGCTAATCAAGAGTGATTATTCTAAAGAAAAGGCAACATTTTAAAAGTCTATAAGACAATCAGACAGTCTGATTGATGACATCTTACTCTTGTGATAGTCTGCATAGAGCTAATAACAATCAGTATGGAACTATATATAGAGGGAGTCTTAGAAGATCACGCATTTTCTTAAAGGAAATCTGTAGATCTGCATTGCTTTCAATTTACATACTCTGAATATGCATAACTTTAACTGCATAAAGACTTTTGCACATCATGAGTCTATTCTGATATTAGCTAAATCTTGGTTCTTCCAGATTGTACAAGATAGCCTATATGTTGGTGTGTTTTTTTTCTTTCTTATAACTCTTCTCTGATGAATATAAGTGAATGAATACTCTACAAAAAAGGCTGATAACACCAATGTCTTTGGTATCAGGAGAACCAGCCCTGATGCCCAGCAATTTATACTGTTTGAAAAGATCTGCTCTGTTTAGCTGGATCTCATTTCCAAGGTTCTATTTAATTTCTGAAAAACAAATCCAACAACCAAGCAAACAAAAAACCCTCACATTGATCTTTATTGTAATATATATATATATATGCATTTATATATGTGTTTTCATTTGTAACCTGTCAGAACGTGGCATGACTGTCCATTTTGTTGCTACATTCTTGAGGCAATAGCAGAATTTTATATGTGGGAGGAGTGTGGTCAGTAGGTCAACAGAGGTGACCCTTCCCCTTTACTCAGCACTGATAAGGTCACACCAGGAGTGCTGTGTCCAGTTCAGGGCTCCCCAAAACAAGAGAGACATAAGCTCAACACAGAGCCACTAGTATGATGAAGGGACTAGAGCATCTCTTCTATGAGGAAAGGTTGAGAGAGTTGGGAGTGTTCCACCTGGAGAAGGGAAGGCTCAGGGGGATCTTATCAATGTATATGAATACCTTAAGGGAGAGTGCAAAGAGGATGGAGCCAGGCTCTTCTCAGTGGTGCCCAGTGACAGAACAAGAGGCAATGGACACAAACTGAAACACAGGATGTTCCATCTGACCATCAGGAAACACTTTTTTACTGCTAAGATGACGAAGCACTGGCTAAGGTTGCCCAGAGAGGTTGTTGAGTGTCCAACCTTAGAGACATTAAAAAGCCATCTAGATATGGTCCTGGGCAGCTGGCTCTAGATGACCCTACCAGAGCAGGGGGTTTGGACCAGATGACCTCCAGAAGTTCCTTCCAAAGAAGTTCATTCCAAACTCAGTCATTCCTTGAGTCTGTGAAAATGATGACTCAGTATCCAGATAGAACATCTGAAGGCAGTAGTTCCTAGTTCTTCACCTTTCCTGGAACAATCCTGTAATTCTGTCATTGCCAGATTATATCTCTGCAGAGCAGCAGTCTATATCAGATCTGACAGCTCAATACGTCCAGCTAATTAAGCAAATCTGCAAGCACGCCATTTGGGAGCTTTTTTAAAGTTGAAAATATTGAGACATAAGTGCTCTTTTTTTATTTATTTTTTTTTTTTCCAAAAAAACCCTCAACACTCTACATAAGGAGGACTTCTAATTTAAACTCTTAAGGAGACTCCAGAAATTTCCAGATGTATATCAGCCAGAACCCTGACTTGTGCATCCCTGTTTTTTGAGCTTATGGTCTCAAACATTGCTCTGAAATATAATTTTTCTACCCTCAACTTATATAGTAGTGTTTATTTCCTACTCTTTCAAAAAAATCGTTGCTGTAGAAGAATAATTCTTTGGGGTAGGGCATAAGAAATCTAAAGGATTGGTCTTGATCAGAAAGATTGTAATCTTAAAATGAGATAGATCACTTAAGATGCACACAAATCAGAATTAGTGAGACACCAGCAGCTAAGCCAATAGGCTGTGAGCTGAGCACACTATTTAGTGTGTAATAGTGGTGTGGAGCACTTTTGTAAAAGTGATCTTCTTAGAGATTTCAACATTTTAGTCTTTTAGACAGTTGTGGTGGGCTTTCACTCATGGGTTTCATAAAAGCCTAAGATAGTTTGAAAATACAGTAATGGAATGTGGAAGGCTGGTATCATTGTAGAAAGCAGTGTTAAAGGAAGAACTGACATGTCAGGGCCCTGAGCACATCACTAGGCCCTGCAAACTCTTTCTCTCTCCTTCTCATAAGGTTGCCCATGGTCAAAACCAATTTTGATATGATGCAGCTGTATAACCTTACATCAAGGCATGGGGAAAGAAGTGTGTGAAGGCTCATTAGGGTCTTGCCTACTTTGCTTTAAAGCTGCA
The DNA here is from genome assembly GCF_031877795.1 of Strix aluco. Classification (NCBI taxonomy): domain Eukaryota; kingdom Metazoa; phylum Chordata; class Aves; order Strigiformes; family Strigidae; genus Strix; species Strix aluco. The sequence goes on along the minus strand of NC_133932.1, from coordinate 87,621,154 downwards.
TCAAAGTTCAGAACCTCACCCTTTGTTCTGGCCTGTGATATGTTGCAACTATGCCTCTGGCTGGCTGCCTGCTGCACTGGTCCTTAACCATGGACTGACCAGCTGGCTTCACCACAGATCTGTCTCATCACTACGGACCCATATGATGACAACTAGGCTGTGTGGGACCTCAACTGTCATCTCCATCACAGCCCTTCTTTTGTGGTCAGATACCCTGGGACTGCATCTGTCAGTGAGACACTGCCTTGCCAACCTTCCTCTCCCTAAACATCTGGCTCCCTGTCCTTGCAGGCAGCCCAAACATAGTGGTTCCTATGAGAATGTCAAAAACTGCTCTGGGATGCTATTTTATCCTAGACTGAACATATCAACAAATATTTATTTATTTTTAGCTATGATATGATAATACTAAGCAAGGTACCTAGGTCTGGGAAGGTTAAGCATTTCCAATGATGGGCATCCACAACTTCTCTGGGCAACCTGTTCCAGCATTTCACCACCCTTGTTGTAAAAAATGTCTTCTGTATGTCCAATCTAAATCTACTTTCTTTCAGTTTAAAAATATTGCCCCCTGTCCTGTCGCTAAAGGCCCTATTAAAAAGTTTGTCTCTCTTATAAGCCCTCTTTAAGTATCAAAAGGTCACAAGAAGGTCTCCCTGGAGCCTTCTTTTCTCTAGGCTGAACAACACCGATTCTCTCAGCCTGTCTTCATAGGAGAGGTGTTCCATCCCTCTGATCATTTTTGTGGCCTTTCTCTGGATCCACGCCAACAGGTCCGTATCTTTCTTGTGCTAGGGACCCCAGAGCTAGATAAAGTACTCCAGGTGGGGTCTCATGAGAGTGGGGTAGAGGGGGATAATCACCTTCCTCATCCTCCTGGTCACACTGCTTTTGATACAGCCCAGGATACAGTTGGCTTCCTGGGCTGCAAACACACTTTGCTGGCTCATGTCCAACTTTTCATCCACCAGTATCCCTAAGTCCTTCCCCCCAAGGTTGCTCTCAAGCAATTCATCCTCCAATCTGTATTGACACTGAGGATTGCTCTGACTCAGGTGCAGGACCTTGAACTTCATGAGATTCACATGAATCCACTCCTCATGTCTGTCAAGGTCCCTCTGGATGGCACCCATTCCCTCTAGTGAATCAGCTGCAGCACTCAGCTTGGTGTCATGCGCAAACTTGCTGAGGGTGCACTCAATCCCACTGTATATGTAATTGATAAAGATATTAAATAGTACTGGTCCTAGTATGGACCCTTGAGGGACACAACTTGTTACTAGTTTCCACTTGGACACAGAGTTGTTGACTGTAACTCTTTGGACATGGCCATCCGGCCAATTCTTTATCCATCTAACAGCCCATCCATCAAACCCATATCTCTCCAATTTAGCAGCAAGAATTTTGAAAAATGCAAGCAAAGCAGGTAATTTTTCTTGTGTAGGGATTCCTATAAAACTGAAACCACATACAGGCTTCCTGACAATAGACTGCTCTATACAAAGGAGACATATAGAATACAATTTTATTTTACTCAGAATGGAACATTTAAAGTGATAATAATGACTTCCCAGTTCATAATAGTTGTGGGTCAGTTGTAAGACTGTACTGGTGCCAGTAGAAAATTTCTGCTGAACATGGTTATTTAGGTGACATTTAAATATGCACACTTTTTTAGGTGTTCATCATACATAATTTTGTTCAGTGTCACATAATGTACTTTCAGAATTTGCTCATTACTTTCCTGGTTATGTGGTTTAGATAGTATCACAATTTATTCTACTTATCCTTCTTATAGAGCATGAGGGAATTGGAAGATTTATGTCAAACTTCACTGAAATTTCATATTCTGAAAATGGTCAGAAGAGCATATTTTAATTTCAAAAACCATTTTGGTTTCAATAATATATCACTTCAGTCAAACACTTCAAGAGCAGTCTATCTGGGCACAGTTGAATACTTTTGTATCCAAAATGTTGCTTTCCTCCACTCACTGATATTGAAAGTTGTTTTCTCTTCAATTCAATGACTCCCTAATTTTTAATGTTTGTCTAGTTTCTCCTTGCCTCCTTTGCAATTTGGGGATCTTCCATAGGCATCACATTGCTAATCTGGATATCAGCTTTAAACCTCAACAAGTTATGAAAAGCAATACTCTAACATTTTAACTACATTTTAAAAAATCAATAGAATCCATAATTTAGATCATTTCTAACAATAATCTGAAGACTTTTATTACCATCGTCCATCAGGAGAATTGAATTCTAAATAAAGATTTAATCTTATCCTCTATACTATAAGTCAGTTAAACTCTATCAGATCAAGTGATTAACTAACTTCACAATTAGGTGTCTACATAGCTTACTTCTACCTTTTTCAGAGTTTCAGGAATTATTTTAAGCTGGTTAAAATACCCAGGAAAACATGCATTAGTTCTACATTGCACCTTTCGTCCTAAATATGTCTGAATGTGATCAATCTTTCATAAGGAGTGGGGCAGACTTGGTTATCAAACTGGTTTTAGGAGAAATGAGAGTAATTGTTTAGGCACCTAGTATTGTAAATTAAGTTGGGCGGCAGCACAAGTCCTTCATGGTATGGGTTGGACTTGTAATTTTGATCCTTATGGGTCCAATGTTATGTCAGCTTAGTGCCATATTATTAAAGGTTTTCTCAAACAACTAGACATGAAAATTTATTTCTTAATCACACATTCTAAATTATCATACATCGAAACAGTCCACAGGCACAAAACCAAATATGTCAGCATTTAGTGCATCATGCAGAAGTACCGCCTTCTCACACACATTGTGCAATTATGTTCTGACATCTGTTTAAAGAAAAAAAAAAAGAAAAAAACCACACCTTATCTACATTATTGAGCATTCAGTTTCCACTTATTTTCAATTCCAGAAATGGAAATTGCATTCGTTTCCCTACAATAACTAATGGTGAGAACAAAATATCATGCCTAGAAGTGTAATCTTGATACTGGAGCTAAGGGGCTATCTGAGTTAATGAATATAGCTCTGATGATGGGTTTCAGGAATAACGGAAAAGAGAGTAGAAAAATAAATGTTGCGTATACATGGTTTATGACTTATTACACTAACTGCAATGTTTTGAATGAGACTGAGAATGATTCTGAATGTTGATCCCTTTAATACACCTAACGTTTAATATTTGTGTTTTTTCATTAGCAAGTTACTATATCTAAAATTATGCTGACCTTGTAGTATATGTTCTGTTCATACATTTATTGAATACAAATTGCAAAGTGTCACTTTCCTCACTTTTCAGAATAATATTAAAACTAAATGATCCAACTTTAACAATAACAGCTGAATGCATGACTTTAACTGCAGACTAAACTTTATCAGAATGCACTGCTTTAGAAAAATGATGGATTCAGTTCATAGATATTGATATATTTTTTTAGCTATTCTGATTGGCATAATGAATTTCTTCATTGTCATTTTATTTGAATTTACAAGACTGAACAATCAAAAAAGCAGGTGAAACTTTGTTAAAACACTTAAATTTTTCTTGGCTTCATGTGAAAGACTAAAAACCCACAAGGGCCTGATTCTGAGCCTTATAAGAGGTACTCTGTTTTAAACTAGTTGAGGAATCCATTTACTCATTTATGTATTTGTCTGAACTGGCATAAATTCATACAAATACTCAACTTTAACATAAACATTTGGCCAACCTTGTCCAGTGTTGCATATTGCAGTATAGAAACCTCTGTCTCAGTTGTTGGATTTCATTCTTAGAGTCATGGGCTTCATTATATTAGCTTGTGCCATTTGACTTTGTCTGTAACTATATTATCTTTCACTAAGCACCACTGATTCCCCACTCTGTAGTATATTCTGGAGTGCTATATTTATAAGAATGTCTATTACTATTCCGTGAATAATGTTTGTGCTGCTATGAGTTAAACAGATCATTTATTTTTGTTACTTGGTGGAAGATATATATTCTATTGATTCCAGATAGGAGGGTGGATTCTTCATCTTATGCCTCTTGAACAATTCTGCTTTAATCCATTTTTTCCTGCTACTCCTATAGGCATAAATGAATAGATAAGAATAAAATCACATTAATATAGAACACTAAAAGCTAAATTCTTATCCATTTTTGTTGCAAAATATAGTATCATAAGCCTCTATACATTCTTCTGGTATTTTTCATTGTATTGAAAGTGACCTTTCTGAAGAGAAGGGACACATATCAATCTTTCTTCATGTACAAAATGTAATGTAAGGGTAAAAAAAAATTAGGAATCATTTTAGGCATTGGTATTCATGACCATATCTCTCCAGTAAGGGGGAAAGTGAACATAAGTGTTAGAATCCATGTATTTTTCAATACCAGGTATTGTTCTGGAAGGTTTACACCTAACTGAAGGGGACAATTGGAAAGTGATGTAATCTTGCAACCTTATATTGCTTTATTTTAACAAAATCATGCTTAAAATGGTAACAAAGCTGAGTTAGGTCAGTTTTATTTTTAGAGGAAAGAAAGATAATTAAGGGTAAGTAATGCTTATCCATAAAACATGCTAAAAATATTTAGGTTACTGAGCCCCACTGTATAAGCTCCATGGACCAGAAATACCTGAAGAAAAGGTAAACTGCGGACCTGGATGACGGGTGATAGATAAGGCTGGCTTCCGGGGCATCTTTACTGTTGTACAAAACACCCGATGAGAATATGATCATTGAACTTCTCAGCATCCATACTGTTCAATTACTATCTCCCTTTCTGACTTTGTTTGGAATTGCTCCAACTGCCTGTCTACAAAGGAAGTCTATTATCAAGAGGGCTACCCACAATTAGTGTGCCTAATCCCACTGCTGAAGGAGTGATTCCATATCAATTCCTGTTTAGATAGATAGATAGATAGATAGATAGATAGATAGATAGATAGATTAATTTGATAGATGTATACCCCACAAGCTTCAGCACTTTTATTTTAAGGAGAGCTGCATTGAATGTGTGACTAAATCTGACAGTGACTCAACAACATCAGCTTTACTAGGCCCTGAAGGTTAATTTCCTCTACCAGATTTCCCTAAATGCACCTGTGTCAGCAAGTTGCCATGCTAGTCACATGACACAGCCTCACTAAGGGATTTAGACTTATTTCTGAAACACATCCTGTTCAAGAGCCACAGACCACCACTCTGACTTTAAAAAGCAACTTCCATCTTTTCAGCACAAACACTGAGAAGAAATGGAATAATTAACAGACTTCCACATAGTAGTTGTTTTCTGGAATTTTGCTTAAAAAAAAAAACCAAACAACTGATCTAAATAATAAGATTAAATCTTTTTCAAAAAACAAGTGTGGGTGGAGGGTACTACTTTAGGCCCGTGTGGAGATGTACAATTTGATCTAATCTTCAAGCAAATATAATTGCTATGAAGTTTGATTTGAACATTTCTATTAAGATCCATTTAGAGTGAATTAAGAAAAGCTAAGAACAGGAGATAAAACAACCTCATACAATACTACAAGCCTGGGGAGGAGTGGTGGCCAGAAAGCTACCCAGCAGAAAAGGACCTGGGGTTATTGGTCAACAGCTGGCTGAGATTGAGCTGTCAGTGTTCCCAGGAGGCCAAGAAGGCCAATAGCATCCTGGCTTGTATCAGAAATAGTGTGGCCAGCAGGACTAAGGAAGTGATCATCCCCCTGTACTCAACACTGGTGAGGCCGCACCTTTAATGATGTGTTCTGTTTTGGGCCCTTCACTACAAGAAAGACATTGAGGTACTGGAGCTTGTCCAGAGAAGCTGGTGAAGGGTCCAGAGCACAAGTCTTATGAGGAGCACCTGAGGGAACTGGAGTTTAGCCTGGAGAAAAGGAAGCTGAAGGGAGACCGTCTCACTCTCTACAACTACCTGAAAGGAGGTTGTAGTAAGGTGGGCGTCGGTGTCTTCTCCCAAGTAACAAGCAATAGGGTGAGAGGAAATGGTCTCAAGTTGAACCAGGGAAGGTTTAGATTGGATATGAGGAAAAATTTCTTCACCAAAAGGGTTGTCAAGCATTGGAACAGGCTGCCCAGGGAAGTGGTGGAGTCACCATCCCTGGAAGTATTTAAAAGACATGTAGATGTGGTGTTTAGGGACGTGGTTTAGTGATGGACTTGGCAGTGCTAGGTCCACAGTTGGGCTTGATGATCTTACGGGTCTTTTCCAACCTAACAATTCTATGATTCTATAAAAAGTGAAATTTCAGGAAGCAGTAGAAAAAATGTATTTATCAAGTAAACTTCAGTCTCTTGGTTCTATCTAGATCAAGTGGTAAAAGGTCTTCTTTTCTTAAGAGGTACCTTGCTTACCTTGGGTATAAATGCAGGTTTAATACGAGTAACAAGGAATAAAATCTAGCATATGAGAACCCCTCAGAATAATTTGTCAGGTTTACATCATTTCACACTACAGGCTTTCTTCCCTGGGGACATTTTATAGAAAAGGTATAATCAGTCAAGAAATGTAACAGATTAACTTATTTACAACTTAGCCACAAGAACAAATCTCTCTCTGTCTTCATCATATTAGTGAACTATTCTAGGGTATTTTTTTCTTATTAATAGTTTTTGTTTCTTTTTCCCTGTAAAAGGTTTTAATTAGCAGATCTTTATTTAAAGATTTTTGATTAGACTTTTGATATAGTTTTGCAAATGATGGACAGAGAAAGAGAAAGACATCCAGACTTTCCAAATGTTTGGTAGGACTGCCTGTCTGACAGTAATGAATTTGCCTGGACTGGAGTTAAACAATATACAGAGAATGAAACTGTCAAGCACAGTCATTCTTTAATGTCAGGATGCATGATAGATGGCTGGTCACTCCTCAATGAAGCATCAGTATTCATTATAATATTTCATTTTAGACTTGACAGTCCTTGATTCTCTTACCTCTTTCTTTTTGCACGGAAGATATAACAACCAAGAGCACTTGTAAAGCTGTACCTCAAACTAATCTGCTCTTTTGGTTTCTTCTTTCTGTGTATTTGTTGACATTAATTAGTATCAAATACCGCTCTAATAAATACTAACTTTCATCTATTAAGAATGCTGACATCAGCAAATGTCCTAGAGACAGTCTCCAGTTTCTGTTATCAGAACACATGCTGACAAATGAGGCATCAAGACATCAGCTTGAAGGCTCATTTTTACTGAAAAGCAAACTGAGCAGACTAAGTCTGCACTGCAACCCCAAGAAGTTCTCTGTAAACTTTGATTTTCTCTGAAAAACTTATGCCATAACTCAGCACAATGTTTCTTTATAAAATGTTTAGTCTAAGCAATATAAAGTGAGCTCTTAGAGATTAAGGAACAAATCTCCTTGCATGTCTAAATCTTGCTATAGACAAAAAGCCAACACACTTTACATATAAAACCAAGAATTTCTTCTTAGTGTAATATTAACTTTCTAAAAAAAGATATTATTAGTCCATATCTACTTATTGCAGGAAAATTCAAAAATATTTAAAAATACTAATTAATATCTACTCCTTTTCCTGGTGTTATGCTGATCCTTCTGCTGCCCCTGGCTTCAGTCTGAAGAGTGAGAACAGTGAGTTATCTACATCCTGAACTCTTCACCAAGAGGCATAGAATATTGATGGTTTCTTTCTTTTCATTCTAGGATCTTCATAGGTTCGTTTTACTTGTTTATGAACTTACTCTGCACCTTGCTCCATCTTTATTGGTCTGCAAGTCCATGTTACTTTCAAATCTTCTATATATGGTAGATTCTACATATATTAGATTCTTCTTCTTCACTCTGTTACCTTCAAATTTTTTCTGCCCAGCTCCTAGGTCTGCACTTCTCTGACTATTGGTAGGTTATTTACAGGCTCAGGGCTTCCATTGTCAGCCTGTGTCTTTAGCCTCTCCACTGTGGAAACTCCTCAACATAGTGGGAACATTATCTTTCCACTTGTCAAGACCCCTGCTATCATCCATCCTATTTCTCTAGGCTACATTGTTAAATTAGAGTGTTAAAGATTTTGCTCTATAACAAATAACTGCTTGTTACTAGTCTGTCTATAAAAATTAGTTATATGATAAGCAAAACAAGTTATGCAGACACTTTGTCTTTAGAAAAATTCCTGTTGCTGCTAAACAGCGTGAAACAATGCTCGAGGCAGCTAAGCCAAATTCAGACAAAATAAGAGTGACAAACTTCAATTCTGAGGCCTTGTGAGCCTTGTGAGCCAGCACAGAACCAATAACAATGCTGTATTTACTTGGCTGCAAGTCTACAGTCCCCTCTTTGGGTAGTCCACAAAGCACATGGTAACACTTCTGACAGGGATGTTACAAACTATTCTATGACTCAGAGCTCCTAATCAGGTTTGGGCGAAGCACCTTCCTGGAGAAATTTGTTCTTTCCTGCCTGATCTTGCCTTTTCTTTGACCTACATAAATCTGAGGGTAGTCTAGAGTCTGTTATTGTGATGTATTACCATTACTTGATTTGCTAAGTGCTTGACTTCTGTACTCAGTAGAATACACGAAAACAAGACTATTATAATTGCTAAAATCAGTACCGTACCATGTAAAGTCAACTTCAAAATTCCTGTGTATGAAAGAGATCACCCCACACACTCTATGGTAAGGAAACATATTTGTCCCTTTGTTAAAAACTGAGTCTAAAATTTATCCATGCCTACCTATAGTTCAAGGCTAGCAACTGGTACTGAGCAAGGTTCTCCTGGCAGACTCTGTATCCTAACTGCCCATAGCTGCCTACTAAGTGAAACAGTAAGTTGTTCTGTGCTGTGGATCTTTACATCAATCTGTCCCACCACAAGTTACTTTCTATGGTTTCAGCTTCTTCAGCCATTAAGGCCAGGTCGTCTTGGGTGGAACTGATGGTTAATTCCATTTTACTAAATAATGAAACAGCTTTTTCAGTTTGTTTCTTATCTTGAAATCTACTCTACACTGATTACCCCAACACTATTTCCCAGCACTATTTCTAATACACTATTGCATTCTCAAATTGTGGCTTAGAAAAGTATCACTTAAGTAACCCAATTTAAATCTGTTCAGATAGCTACTTTGCTGTTTGATTTGGCTTGTTGCAGAACAGTGCAGATGGTTTGTACTCCAGCTGCATGTATTGAAGGTGTATGGTGTATCCACCACCAAGCCTGCATAAATACTGCATACCCTGTGAAGGTCTTCAGCTTCTTTCCTTCTTCTGGTGCGGCTTCCATTGACTCTGGAGTAATTTCAGATTGAAAACTAAATGGTTGTACTGGATTGGGGAATCCTAAGGCATGTGCCTGTGTTAACCTGTTTTTTGACATTGACTGTCATGTGCTGGTCTGCAGCCCCATTCCTTCTTCTTTTCTGAAACAGCTTGGCTAAAAGCCTGCTAAATGGGTATAAAATCTTGAGAAAATTAAATAGTACCTACCAAGATGTTAACTCATGCACATTTGCAGGGGAAAAGATTTTGTTTGTTTGTTTTATTTGTTGTCATTAGCTGTGATCAACATTCATGTTCCACACTTACTTCTGTGCATTTCACTTAATATTAGCTGATTTTTTTTCACTTACTTTGGATCTTTTCACAAAACTTTTTATTGTTAACTATTTTGCCTCTGAGTGTGGACAGGAGTTAATAAATCATCTGCATATGAATATACATGGGCTTGATCAACTTCTGATATTTTTCACATGACCAGGTAACATGAGCACAACATGTATCTATAGCATTGTGAAGTCCTTGAGTAACTCAAGGGAAGCAGACCCACTGTCCTTTGAATGTAAAGACAAGCTTGACTAAGAAGTCCTAGAAATATGGCAAAAAAGTCTGCTGCTTTTTTTTTTTTTTTTCTGCCTGCATTGCCTTAGACTCTATTTCTTTCAGAACCTTTGGCATTTTTGCTACAAAAGCATTTACTCATTGCCAGGCAAAATGGTCCACAGGTAACAATAATCACATTCAGGCAGCGTTGTATAGAAAATGGATAATTACCTTGACAGAATAAAGTCTGACACTGACTGAGCATCAGCCTCCAGGGCATGTGGTCTGTATCAAAACATTTCACAGATCTGGGATCTAAGGCATTAAAAAGCTTGACTATTTTAATAATTTCCTCAGAGTGGTTTAATTCTGCACTGTATATTTTTCAACAACCTAGCTGAAAGGTATCATAAAAAGCACAGACCTATCACAGAAATCCTCTAACATTGTGAGCAATCTCTTAGGTTTATGTGGGACTACACCAGTGCCAAAAATTATCTGTGTGTTTAAATGCATATTTGATTTGGGCCTGTGTAAATAATATCATAAAGTTTTTCAATACTATGACATTAAAGAGAGAAGGTTCAGTCCTAAAAAATAACAGAAGGAAAACAAAGTGGGATGTATCTGAAACACAGGCCTGTGAAAACCGAGTGCTTCTGCAAAAAAGAACAGCAAAAGAGAATGTTATAAAATTGAAATATGATGAATATTGGAATAACTGTTGTGGTAACATATTGATCACATTCCAGCAACTAGTGGCAAAGAGCTAATTTCTGGGCTATAGTGGAACCAGTCCTTTGTGGGATTAAGTCTCTTGACAAAATCTTTTAACTGGAAGAGTAGATATCATTCCTTGCCTTTCTTAGCAGAAATGTGATATGCATATCTTAGCAGATATGTGATACTAAAAGGTGTATTTTGGGCAGCTTTGTCATCACAGAAAAAGGACAGAGTACTCAGAAGCTAAGCAGATGATTGAGAGACTTTCCCAAAGTTTCCCAGTGTTACTGAATGAAACTTTGCTGCCCCAAGAAACAGAAGCTGGGGCTAGGGTACTGCTATTCACAAAAGGATGAGCTGGGATGGATCATTGTGAAAATAAATGAGGAAAAGGCAGGACCAATTGTCTAATAAAACCACATACCTCATTCCCTTATCTAAATGCAGAGGCAGAGGTTGGACAGGGTTTCCAGGCACTGGAATAGGCAAAGATGTCAGCAGCTTCATAGAGCTTCTGCTGCTTCCACCCATCCACTACCCTATGCATTAACGTTTTGCCTATGTTCAGATGCAGCTGTGAGGTGAGTTTTCTAAAAATTGTTTTGCAAACTAACACTGAAATCAGTGAATTTATAGCAATTTATATTACTTTAGGATCTATATCCCTGCATATATTCTTATTCTTGAAATGCAGAATGACAGCTGAAAATGCTGTTGGGCTGTCTCCAGTAATGTATGTGCAAGCGTATGTACTGAAACTCTGTGCTTCCATCCACAAATATTAACATCGGTTTCTAAGTCTATGTTTGCTCACATGCTTGTGTTCAAGAACACTGTTAAAGAGTCATGGAGCAATATTTTGTCAAGATCTTTGTCTATCAAAAACAATCAGGTAAATTTAAATGCTTATACCTATACACAAACATTTTTATACCTTCGATTTGTAAGCACAAATGTTTGGGTGGCATTGGTCACCCAAACTTGTCTTTAAAGTGCTCATATCTCACTTTGGAAACATCGATATTAGCTTCAGTACAACAGAATTTGCCCACATAAAAGTGATGTGCTTATGTTATTACATGTCAAAATTCAGTATTTCCTTTAGAGTATATGTAGTATACTACCTTATCCTTTAAGAAGTGACTATAGAAAACACTGTAAATACTAGGGTCTCCTTATCCTTTTATCAAAGGCAATAAAAAGCAAAGCTGACTTTTTGTTATAATTAGTTTTGTAAGTGCAAGACACTTCCGTGTGTTCACTGATAGGTAAATAACATACATCTAAAATATATAAAAAATATTGATTTAGTAATTTTTGTCTAGATTTCTACTATAGACTCTGTGACTCGCAGAAATAGGTACTTAATACTCCTCTGCACCTATATTTTTGAAACAGCTACAGAACACTATCAAAACTGAGGTGTAATAAGTTATCTAAGGCATAAAGAAAATTTTCATCTTGTTTTCTTCTTTTTAAGGTGGAAATGTCCAAGAATTGACTGCTTTTATGACCTATGACCTGAAAACCTCTCTCTCTTTCAAAGAGACTTAGTGGAAGTTGAACAAAATTCAAGGGGAAGATTGTAAAGGACTTAACCTTTATGATCCTATAAAAGGCTGAATCACTAAAACAGTTAAAAAATAATTATTCTTTCACCAAAAGTCAGAAAGAAGGTTTTGTGAGGAACAAGTCACCTTAGCAACTCTCTTGCAAAGCAGATGAGGTCAGTTTTTGTTACTTTTACAGCTAGATATGCTGTTATTTTAGAATGGTGTCAGCAGCTCTATAGATCAGGTTCTTCCTTAATTTCTTTTAGAAGCTGCTATTCTCAGGGGTTATTAATAACTTGAGATTTGAAATTACATCAAAGCCTTGGCATGCAAGTTGTTTAGTCTGGACACTTATTTCTTGTTACATGAAAAAGTTCAAATCTGCTAAGGTTTTTTCTTCAGCTCTATGGTAAAATGAAGAAATAAACAATGATTTCTGATAGGTTTCAAAAGCACTAACAAATAACTTTCTTTTTCATTGTTGGGTAGCAGTGGGTTTTTTTGCAACTTCTTGAAGGCATGCACCCATCATGATGGTCAGAAGCACTTGTAAACTATATATACATTCAACTATATTGATTTTTTGGCTGGATGAGAAGTTTAAATGCCTCTGAAAGTTATCAGATTCCATAAACACGCATTCATATGCTCTTGAATTTTTTTGTTATTAAACACGACTAAATATTTTTTAATAGTTCTGACAAACAAGACAATCAAGAAATTGGTGGAGGTAATCAAAGAGGTCCAGAATATATACATATTTAACACAAGTGTAACTTAGAAAAACATCAATTAAATATATGAGCTTTTTTGAACCTTACAGAGTAGCTTTTGATCACAGTCTAATAAAAGTCATGAAATCATTGCATATAGTGAACTGTCTCACATTATAACTTATATGGCACTAAACTAGATCTAAATTAATATTGTGTAATTTAAGTAGACATATTCCTCAAAGCAACTGACTTCTTTTAAATATACTGAATTTAATTGATTTCCCAAATGCTGTTTGAAATCATTCTCATAATTAGTTTCACACATTCTCTGAAATATCTTTGGTTATTTTGGAGAAAATAGATCTGCTTTCTTAGCATCCAGTTTTATATATGGAATATTTTGTGGAAAACAACAGTGCAAACTGATATGAAAAGAAAGCCAAGCAATGATCAGGTAGAAAGTTAATGAAATGATAATACCACTTATCCTTGTTTTCAAGCAGCAACAAGATTGTCACATCCTGTTTATGGTTTTCCTGACCTTACAACTCTGCTTTCACTTAATTGTGAAATTGGAGCTGGTTCCTGAAGAACCATTTAGATGTCTGAGAAGGAAGTCCAATATCCTAAAATTAATATTGTTTCCTTCACTTCTTTTCAGATGCTTATAAGCCATGTGGTGGTTTTAAATGTTAAATATCTGATTTATGTCTAAACATCTGAGGAAAGATGAATTTAGTTTAGAACTATAGCATGCCCAAGAGTTTAAATGGCTGCTCTAATGCAAACAGTATTTCAATTTATACACATTCTTTTTTTATCTTCACAAGATTTACATTAACTTTCTGGAAAATTAGTGAATTTCTTATTACATCTCTGCACGTAAGATAGAATAATGTTCAAAAAAATCTTTATACTATGTTGTTTTTTTAGTTTGTTTTTTTTTTTTTTTCTCCAGTGACTTGGTTAAGCTATTGAATTTATTTTATTCTAATACAAATTACTCCCATCACTATAATTTATAAAACAGTACATACTGTGAGCTGAATCTCATGCGGTGTTAAGTATCTGATAGTTGTTAGATGCTTGGTGTCTAAAATCACTTTCTAACCCATGCCATGAAATAGGCACTTTTAGAATGAAGTTTAGCTAACTGAATTTGTATGTCTAAATTTGATGTGCCTAGAGTTAGATAAAGTTATTTGTGCCTTAAAAGTCCACACTATATTATCACACCTTAAGGAAAATAACCCCTGTACTGGCCTTGGTTAATGATGAAAGCCACTTTCATTACTCATTTTTCATGTGCCAGTAGAAGGTTTTTATGTTCCTACACTCATGGGAAGGATGACTTCAGTACTCTATGGTCTCCCTTTATAACTGTAAATAACCATTTCAGAACAGAATTTGTGAAAATTAGTCATGAATAATCCAAATGCCTATGTAATTTAAGCTCCTCCATGTATCTAGGATTCATTCATTACAAATTAATTTGGAGAAAAGGACTTAATGAGATTTATGTGAGTTGGCAGTGACTCAAACTAAGATATTGTCCTGTATGAAGTTTATATATGTATTTATATGCATATATAAAATTATAGGTACACACACATATACAGGAGCCTACAAACTCTCAAAATGGCTACTTTAATGAAAAAAGTGGTGAAGTAGACTAAAAATGGAAAAATCATAAAATCATAGAAAAAAGGAAGTTGAAAGAGACCTCCAAAGGTCACCTAGTCACACCTCTTGCTCAAAGCAGGAGCAACTTCAGTATTAGTTCAGGTTGTTCATGGTCTTATCTAGGTGAGTTCTGAACATCTTCAAAGACAGAAATTCTGTAAGCTCTTGAAGTAAGCTGTTCCAGCGCTTAACCTCTCACTGTGAAGAATGTCTGTATCCAGTAGGAATTTCCTTTCTTGAAACCTTGGGGTTTTGCCTCTTGTCCTTTTGCTCTGCACATATGATAAGTGTCTGACTCCATCAGGTCTACAACACCCCCTTACGTTGTGGTAAAATAATGTGAGTTCCCTGCCCTAGCCTTCTCTTCTTCAGGCTGGACAAATCCGGTTCTCTCAGCCTTTCTTCATACATCTTATGCTTCAGACCCCTGACCACCTTGCTGTCCCTCAGCTGGACTCTCTCCCATTCACTGACATCTTCCTTGTACTTGGGAGTCCAAAACTGGACACAGTATTCCAGAGGCAATCTCAATAGTGTCAAATAGAGCAGAATAATAATTTCCTTGACCTGCTGGCTAAGCTCTTACTAAGCCAGTCCAGTTAGTCTTCTTGCTGCCAGGGTATACTGGCTCAGGTTCAACTTGTTCTACCTGATGACTCCCAAGTCTTTTTCCATTAAAAAACTTTCTATCCAACCAGTTCTGAGCTTATACTGAGTCATAAGGATATTTTGACTTAGGAAGGACTTTATATATTTTGTGGTTGAATGTGATGATGTGTCTTTTGTCCTGTTCCTACAATTTGCTGAGGTCTCTCTGAATGGCAGCCCTGTCCCCCAACATATCATCATCGCCCCCTGATTTAGTATCATTCACAAAATTGCTGCTGGTGCATTCCATTCCATTGTCCAGGTGACTGATGAAGATACTGTCCCTAATACAGACAGGAAGAATGATATCTGGAACTCAAGAAATTGCTGGAAATGTCATTTGCATCTTCTTCTTCATTGTCTGCAAAATGTTGACTATTAAATTTCAAAGTTATGGGGAAAAAACCTAATGTTAGCTTCTCTCTTTCAAGAAGATACTGAGAGGAAGACAAAGAGTTAAATGCTAATAACCTGAATCTCTGAAGCAGATTATTGTTATTTTGTTTAAAAAAATTTCTTTCAGAATAACTGAACATTGCTATGTCTTCAGGTTTTGAAGACAGAAAAGAATAAACCACTCTTACAAAGAATGAAGCCTGAAAAATAAGCAAATTATTTTAAAGTCAGCTTAACATATTTCATCATGAAACTTTTACTTACATTTTAATTCATTCTGTTTCTCTACTGGATGTACAATAATTTACCTTCATCTGAAAGCTGAATCATTTCATAAAAGTAGGACGTCTAGCAGTTTTGATGATAAACACACAGAACAGAAAGAAGCAATGAACTCAATGCTCTATGTCTGGCAAGTCAGTTCCCCTCTCTCTATTTTTGTAAACTAATTTGAATATAGAATTTTTTCTGAAGTTTTTTTTAACATTTCATTTCTCAAAAACATAAATTATTTTGTTTTGTTTTGCTGTTTACTGTGTTTAGGGACTTACACTTCCATCAAAAAAACTTGTTTGCCAGCATTCAGCCTCAATTCTTTTGGTTTTCTTCATAAATTCTAGCATCCGGCATAAACCTCCTAAGTTGCATGAATGCATTCTCTTGGAGAATTCTCTCACATACCCTGTTTCTTTCACATCTAATATAAGTTTATTCCCATATCTTTTCCTTCTCTTCTCATTTTGCTGTGTCATCTCACCTTTTCTTCAATGTCAGCTTTCTTCTTTCCTACTGATCTTCCTCTAGTTATCTAGTAAGAATTGCTTAGCCTTCTTAATAGGACCTCTATATCCTTTATTTTCACCTTTTCCCCCTCTGGGAAGTTTTTATTCTCTTCTCTCTTTTGAGAGAAGGAGTTCAATCATCCTCTAGTCTCTCTCTGTCTTTGTTCATCTCTGTAACTTGAGAAGACTTTGTGGTATTAAGGTGGGAAAGGACAGGTGTCCTCAGCTTCATTTAGCTTTACAATGCATAATTAATAGGTAGCATTCTGTCTTTCTCCAGGATTTATTTTTCTTTTTTTCCACTCTAGATAGAGAATTTCCTAATTCTAAATGCATATTTTGCCTTGAACCCATACTATTAGAGGACTGAAGACTGATAACAGTCACAGATCATGTCATGGCAAGGGTATTTTTACCTTATACTGTAAATAATGCCCTATCTTTGACATATGCTGTGCATACCATAGTATGACAGGCAAATGTAGTGAACATTTTTTTGCAGATTTATTGCAGTTTTCTTGATGTATTTTACAACAACATAACAAAGAGTAGACATTCTTTTTAAGAACATAGTTTCTTTAGATTAGCTATATCTATTTCATCGTTATTTCCTTCAGTTACAGTACTTGCCATGCAATTAGTATATGATATGACAAATCCGTTTGCACTGAAAATACTGAAGAGGAATTGATTGAATCCTTATTTAAGAAACTTTAGAAGTCTCTCAAGATGATTAAAAACAAATATGAGAATAAATATGTGAGGTAGGAAATGACATTTTTCACTTAATTCCTAATTTAGTTCTTATGGAGAATTTAATAAGAGGGTTTCTTCCTGAAATTTAGCTGTTTTAAAATGAGAGTATGGTAATTTATGTTACCTATCTACTCTCCTAGCATCTTTCTATAGCTAGTGTGGGTGCAGGTGCATGCAAAGCATTTTTCTATTGTGTTCAAAATGGAAATAAAAAAAGGTGGAGCTTTTTTTTTCCTCTGTGATGAAGCCAGAAGTCCCACTTCTTTACAAACAAGTTTTAAATGTAGTGAGTGTGCCTGTGATGAACCCAAATTGTAAAGAATTCATAAATATCTATCTTAGATCTTTAAGAGATTAATTTTACACTGTATGGGTGTATATAACAATCTTGTTTGGGTTTTTTTTTTTAAATGTCCTCTCTTTTCATCATAAAAATATCTAAAATTTTGAGAACAATGTGTCAGAAAAAAGTGGGACCACTCTCTTTTAAAAAAAAGATCCAAACAGAAAACACTAGAAAGAACTAAAAGGAGTGGTAAAATACAATGAGAAATGGCAATTTCCAGGATAAAAGTAGATGGAATAAAATGGATTTGAGGCATGGCAATGTTGCATGGGTTTGAAAGGAATCAGAAAGCATCGGGAGTGAAATCTAAGAGCTCTGGAGTAGAGGAAGTGGGTGTCTGTGGTTGAAGTTTAGAGTTCTGTCATGAGTCCGTGAGAGGGAGGAGAACTCAAGAAGTCTGCTGACATCAGAGTACACAAAACAAGACCCTTTTTTTTAAAATCATAAATTCTGTAATATATTTATTTGGCAGATTTGCAACATAGAGACATTTAATCCACCTGAGAGTGAGTTAGTTGGGGACTTTTTAGTAAAAATTATGTTTACCACTCTAAAAATGTGGGTGGAATTTCATTCAGTTCTTACAGGGGAAATGGTATAATCCAATTTAGGTTTTAGAAGAATCAATGTCTAAATCTACAATGGAGTTATATACATTTGAGCTGATTATCTAGAATCTGTTTATAGTAAGTGAAGTAAGGTGAAATTTGTCTCATTTTAAAATAGATTGTGTGTGTGTTAACCCTGCTAGGCAGCTAAGCCCCACACAGCCATTCACTCACTCCTCCACAGCAGGATGGTGGAAAGAATCGGAAGAGTAAAAGTGAGAAAACTCGTGGGTTGAAATAAAGACAGTTTAATAGGGAAAGCAAGAGCTACACACACAAGCAAAGCAAAATAAGGAATTCATTTACTACTTCCCATCAGCAGACAGGTGTTCAGCCATCTCCAGGAGATGTAATGGTGACTTGGGGAGACAAACAGATAGCTCTGAACATGCCCCTTCCTCCTTCTTCCCCCAGCTTTTATTGTTGAGCATGACATCATATGGTATGGGATATCTTTTTGGTCAGTTGGGGTCAGCTGTCCCAGCTGTGTTCCTTCACAACTTCTTGTGCACCCCCAGCCTACTCACTGATGGGGTGGTGTGAGAGGCAGAAAAGGCCGTGATGCTGTGTAATTGCTGCTCAGCAGTAACTAAAACATGGGTGTGTTATCAACACTATTTTCATCACAAAGTTAAAATTTTGCACCATACTAACTGGCATGAAGAAAACTAACCCTATCCCAGCCAAAACCGATATAGATGATTAAATTGTCTGGTGCACTTCCCCTGAAAGTGTTTATTACACTTCACTCACTGCAAAGGAGTTTCCAGAGGCTCCCTCAGATGTAGATATATACAGTATAGATGCTTAAAGTTAAATGAAATTAGTTCCACCACCCATCATGTCTAGACATCAAGCTTGCCCAATAACCAATGGAGACAAGCAATTACATCCAAAATTCAATTAATGTCTTTCTAAGATGATAGGTGTCTAAGACAGGTAGGTTGAATTATACTCTGAAGGTATAAATTACTCTATTAGTATTATAGAGAAGTGCTTTATATTATTTGCCCAGCTTTCATGGAATTTAAGTTGGGTGATGAATACTGAATTATATGTTAATCACAAAAAAAAAAAAAAAATAAAGTATTGTCAGACTTTCTGTCTTTTCTAAAATCTTTCTGGGCCTCAGAAAGAGAGCAAAATGACCATTAGGAGATGCACAAGCATATGAAAATAAAAAAAAATATCTGACGTATCATTCCAAAGTTATGTTTCAAAAGTCTCTAATATAACATAAACAATGGAAATAATCAGAATCCTTTTAAAGTAAAATGAACTTTGTACTCTAAAATACCCCCAGGACTGACAGGGTCAGGGCTGTCACTCTATTATTAATTAATCTTGCTGGCCAGCCTGGGAACACAGCAGAAGATTCAGAAAAGTCTACTTTCATACACCAGCCCAGAAATAAAAGTGTACCTCCAAAGTGCACAATTATTGATTTTATATTCTTATAATAGTTGGGGGCATTTTTTTAAATGCTGGACAACTATTTATTGCAGAAACATTTACATTCAATATGTTTTCCTTTATAAAATAATTATTTCAATAGCAGCAATAATTTAAAAAATTATCATACATCTACCACTACACATTTAAGCATTCTGAAGTACTTTAAAATAGTGACAATATTGACACCACTAAATCTGATTTGTACTGTAAGAGTGATCTCTTGCATTTTTCTAGAATCAGTATTTTGGACCCTTCAGGGAAAATTGTGGTTTTCATTTTAAATTTTTAGAAATATTTATTTACTTTTTTTTTCACCCTCTATTTTAATTACAATAAAGGAGTAGAATTGCTCAGGCTTTCCATTTCTTAATTTTGCTGTATTTCCTCTGTAGTCACATACAAGTCAAACTTTCTGTGTGTCTTTTTCCTAGATTGCAAGACGGATTTCATGGTTTCCAGAAAAAATATTTTAGTAAAGGTGTTTTGAGATCTCAGTATGAAGTGTTTTGGAAATGTCAATTCTTAAAAACTTGAATTTAACTAATAAAGTCATAAATTAAATCCAAACTTCATGAACTTATTTCCAATAAAGTTTTAAAAATCTTTAAAAAATATATCTCACAATGACCGAAAACAAGAGTTTAGAACTCTGACTCTTCTTTTTTAGGTTCCCTGTCATTAGTGTTGCCACCTTCTGTCTGACTGTTGAACAATCAAATTGCTCAATGTCCCAGCAGAAAAGAAAAGAATATCATAGCAGAAGACTGGACATAAGAGGTCCATCCAAAGGTCTGTCTAGTTTAGAGTCCTGTCTCCAAAAATGGATAACACAGAGACAGCAGCCTATAGGAACAGAGTATAAGGATAAGGTAAGCACTTGGTGATACTTGTCACTAACAGTTTCCCAACCCCCAACAATCTGCATCTGAGAAACTTGACAAAAGTCTTTCTAAGTTTATAGTATCTCTTGATGGATTTATTTTGCTCAGACTTGTCCATCATCTCTTGAATGTCCACTAAGCTTTTTAAACTCCTCAGGATGCTGTGGCAATAAGTTATGCAATTGAAGTATGCATTTTATAAAGAACCATCTCCTTATGTTTATTCTGTATCTACCATCTGCTAGTTTCATTCAATGTTTCCTAATTTGTATTTTGGGAGAGACAGTAAACAACTGTCTTCCTCATGCCATTCACAGTTTCAAAGATGTCAATTTTTTTTATTCCATCATTCATTCTTTCTTGGTTAATCTTTGCCACAATCCTTGGTCATACTTGCTGATCTTCTATGCACCTTTTCTAAATCTTATGTGTATTTTTCAGCTATGGAAAGAGGGGAAAGAGACCAGGTCTGCTCTCAGAAGCCAGAACATTGCTAAACACAAACATGAGCAGTGGCATAGCAATGTTCTCCAAGTCCTTTCCTTATCATTTCTATTATTCTGTTTGATATTTTTGACTGCTTCTGAGTACGGATCCTTCTTTAGATTTTTCCTTCGAGAAACAAGCATTCTCACTGCTGCTGCAGCTAAAAGTGTATATTCCAATACATTCCACACAGGGACTGAGTCCTGACAGGATGTTTTAATGCCACTTTAAGAATTGAATCACTAGGGAATCCAAAGAGTTTCAGTTTGAGAGCTAGTGTAGATGTTTTTTCAATTCCAAACCCCCTTTTTAGTGTCAATAGAAGTCAATGCAATAGTTTAATTACATATCATCATTTCAAGGAATCTAGAGATTTCTTGTTAATTACAATGTAATTATTGTAGCTTACAGAATTAGGGAAGTTTTGTTTTCCCAATATATCTTCTTTTAATTTACATTAAGTTTTGGGTTTTTGTTTTTTTTTTTTTTTTTAAATAAGAAGAAAATAGAGATGTATAAAGACAAAAAGTTAAATATTTTCAAATAGATTTTTGGTGGAAATTCACATTTTAGGCATTAATTTAATATGTATTAGATAAGACACACTATTGATCTGTATTTTATTATGAGAACTGCATATTTAATGCTGAATGTGTTTAACTTTCAATAAAAGCATTTACAGATCATAATAAAACAAATGAATCAAGAAAATGATAAATGTGGTCTTCCAGTTTATAATAACATCAACTTTTTGTTGCAGCAATAGCCAGTGCAAATCTCCTTGAAAAATCCCAAACTGGTATCATTGTTAAGATATAACAAAATAATTGAATAACAAAGCTATACTTTTTCCTTTATTCATCTCTAAAATCCATTTCAGCTGTCCCTTTTCTATCTGTCTAGGTTTTCTGAGGGGAAGGTGCAATAATAAGTTGATTGTTTTGCATTTTTACCTGAGATTTCTATGTAAACCCCCAAAAATGTTCATTAACAAACATACTTTCTGTATTACTTTTATAAAATTTCCTCATCAGGAAAGAAGCCATAGGAGATTGTTTTATGCAAGGCATAAGGGTACTTATTAAAGCAAATTTTTCATTAGTTGTAGGCCTGCAATGAATGTGTACTGCTGCTGGATTCTGTTTAAAGTGTGCCCTTAAAATGATTATGCACTTATATCTTTGCATGCACAGTTCAAGTTATTATTTTATCAGAATTGTGATCTGCATCTGACGTGAATTATGTTGTTAGCAATCTTATCATATTAACATTCCATTTCTTCCCAAAAATGTTATGTGACATTTAAAAGAGAGTCTTGTACAGTCTTTTAACAGAACAAAGAGTCTTCTACACAAAAATATTAACTTGGTGAAAGCACAAGTTTAGGGGTTGGAGTTTAAAATTATGATCCAATCAAACTTTACAGGATTGTTACATTTTACTACAAAAGGCTAAGAGGATCTGAGTTTTCTTCTTAGTATTATCACAGATTTTCTGTGTCTTAAAAAAGCAAAAGGACTCTGGACCATAGTTTCCCTATCTACAAAATAATAACTTCCTAAAAAGAGTCTTAGTCAACAGTAGTTAAAATTTTTGAGAACCTCTGATGAAAGTACTAAACAATAAGAAAGAAGAACTATATTTCAACTGTTGTTACTCAGCCCTCACTAAAATAACCACATAGCTGCTTTCTGGGTAAAAATAGTCTCAAGAATTGATGTATTTGTACATTAGATTTACGTTATACATTAGTATAAAGTTGAACCCAATCTAAATATTTTGTTACTCCGAAAATGTATGTGACAGTTTCATGGTATGATTACTGTCACTTTCATTATTTGAAGATGATGTGATCTATCAGTAGACAGGATATCTTGCATAGTTCACTCTTCCACTACACTTGTTTTGATTGCTTTGATATTACTTGTAATTAGGAATGCAATGCTGAATTATAAAAATATTAAGCAAGAATAAAAGCTACTGACTGGAACATTTGATGATGGAGAAAACAAATCTGAGCTTTCAGAAAACTGTCTTAAGGCTGTCTAACATAATGTCAAGTGCTGAAGTACTCAGTTAATAAAATGTCAAATTAAGAATACCTATTACATGATGCTTTATTTAAGTTTCTGTATATTGAAGGTGGTTTTTGGGTTTTTTGTCATTCACTTGAAACTGCTAATTAGCTCAAAATTGCTAATGGTTCTGCAAAATGTTTGAGTTTCGAAGCAAACATCTTTAGATTTCTAATTGAATAATTATGCCACAGGGATCTAAATATCACAGAACAGTTGAAGTTGGAAGGGATCTCTGGAAGTCACCTGGTCCCACCCTCTCTGCTCAAGAAGGGTCACCTACAGTCAATTGCCCAGGACCATGTCCAGATGGATTTTGAATACCCTCAATGAGGGAAACTCCACAGTCTCTCTGGGCAACCTGTGCCAGTACTTGGTCACCCTGACTGTAAAAAAAAGGTGTTTCCTGATATTCAAATGAACCACCCTGTGGTCCATTTCAGTTTGTGCACATTGCCTCTGGTCCTGTCACTAGGCACCATTGGAAAGAGCCTGTCTCTGTCCTCTTTGCAGCCTTCCATCAGGTATTTATGTACATTCATAAGATCCCCCTGAGCCGCCTTTTTTCTAGGATAAACAGTCCTAATTCTCTCAGCCTTTCCTCCAATGAGAGATACTCCAGTCTTTTCATCATATTAGTGGCCCTTTGGTGGACTTTCTCCAGCATGTTCTCATACTGAGGAGCCCAGAACTGGACACAGCACTCCAAGTGTGTCTTTACCAGTGCTGAATAAAGGATGAGGATCACTTTTCCTACCTGCTGGCAATACTTTGCCTAATTCAGCCCAGGATACCATTAGCCTTCTTTGCTGCAAGGGCACATTGCTGGCTCATGGTCGAACATGGTGTCTACCAGGACGCCCATGTACTTTTCTGCCAAGCTGCTCTCCAAATGTGTGGCCTCAGTGTATAATGGTGCATGGGCTTTTTCTTCCCTAGGTGCAGGACTTTGCACTTCTACTTGTTGACCTTCATGAAGTTCCTGTTGGCCCATTTCTCCAGACTCTCTGGTTCCTTCTGGATGGCAGCACAACCCTCTGGCATAGCAGCCACTCCTCACTGTTTGGTGTCTTCTGCAAAACTGCTGAAGGCACACTCTGCCTCATTATCTCTATCATTAATGAAGAGGCTAAACAGTACTGGACCCAAGTATAGACATCTGAGGTACACCGCTAGTTACTGGCCTCCAACTAGACTTAATTGTACCAATCACTTTCCTCTGGACCTGGCCATTCAGCTAGCTTTCAATCCACCTCACTGTTTGCTTCTCCAGCCCATACATCAACACCTTCTCTATGAGGATATTATGGGACACAGCATCATAGGCCTTACTGAAATCTGGGTAAACAATATTCACTGCTCTCCCCTCATTTACCAGGCCAGCCATTTAATTATAGCAGTTTATCAGGTTGGTCAAACATATCCATAGAGCCATGATGTCTACCCCTGATGTCTTTCTTGTTCTTAATGTGCCCGGAATTGGTTTCCAAGATTAGCTGCTTTACCACCTTCCCAGGGATCAAGGTGAGGCTGATTGACTTGTAGTTCCCTTGGTCCTTCTTTTTGCACTTGAAGATAAAAGTAGTATTTGCTTTCCTCCAGTCTTCCAACACTTTTCCCAGTCACCATGATCAACCAAAGATTATTGACTGGCTTCACAAAGATATTTGCCAACTCCTTCATCACCTGTAGGTGCATGCCATCAAGGGTCCATGGACTTACTATGTTCAGTTTGCTTAAGTATTCACCAACTTAATCCTCTTCCACCAAGGATATGTCTTCCTTGCTCCATCATTACCCTCTGGTCACTGAGACCTGAGTTTCCTGAAGGCAAAGAAGGCATTCAGTACTTCTACGTTTTCTCTGTCCTGTGCAACCCTTATGTCTTAATGCAATTCCAGCAAGACTATCTCATGTGTCATAGTAACTTTGACTTGTCTGGCTCCATTACATGGCTTTTTAAAAGGACTTTTACTTGTCACTGCTGTTCAACATTCTTCCTGATCTCATTTCATTTTTATGCTGTACAAACTGAACCACTGGGGAGAAACAAAAGGAGGAATTCCAAGGACTTCTAGGAAAAAAACAAAAACTAGTGTAAACTACCTCTGTCTGAGGCTACATCCTATGACCCCAACATATTTGTGTTAAATGAACTTCAGAGTGACTTTATCATAGCTGAGTCTGTCACTTCAGAGGTCAGTCCTGACATATCACTGCAAGTGTAAGGGTGATTCATTTTCTACATGTGGTATCAGCAACAATAAGCCTCTCTTTAATTACAGGATGTGAAAAGACACCTTCATCCCCTTCTGCTCTGTTTTTCCTCTCTTCCTCCCTCCTTCACTCCTCCTTGACCCTGTAGCTAGACCATACTTCTCAGCCATGTCTCCATATTCCAAACATGTAGCAAGGTCTCTCTTCTCCTACAAGATATTCTCAGGTTTGAGGAAGTTCAACACGTCTCCTCACCAGGGATCAGAAATATGAAGGACATTCCAAAGGGCATGGAGTTGGGAAAACAAGCATATGCTGTGAAGTACAAAAATGATTCATGATTGCCATTGAAAATCAACAGAAAAACAACAAATAAATAATGTACTGTTGCCAAAAGTAAGATAAACTCAATAGCTTCACCTTAAGATGTAAGGGCATGGCTGAAGGCACTTTAATTGTCTAGTGTAGATAAAACCTGTGAGGTCAATGCAAGCAAGACATTGAAAATGCACAGAGAAGCAGAAAATGTGAGAATAGCTTGAAGACATCACTACTAGGAAGGAAAAAAAGGTGAGAAATAAAAGAGACAGGAGCTCCCCACACCAGCCTGCATTTGTAGCTGAAATTATTCCCTGGGGGTTCTTTTATCAGGTTAATATTCTTTTTTTGAAATGTCAGATTCTGATCAGATAAGGTGGTATGCATAGTCTGAGCAAATAAGACAATATGGAGTTGAACCTTTGTCTAACACTTTATATATATTCTTTCACCTTGTATAATATATTAGGAAGTGAACAAGCCACCCAGTGGGAAAGTGGGCAGATAGTTCTGACCATTTAATAGACATCAAGGGCATGAAAAATGTCAGCACAACAATGGATGTGTCATGCATCCATAGTCAAGCTCAAGGATTTGTGTGACTATGAGGACTGTGCCTTAGTAATAACATGCATATGAACCCTGCTAGAATAATCCACAACAGTGTTAAATAATGGTAATTGCATCATATGAGCAGTGCCCACCTAGGAAGATGACAATGTAAGTTTAGCATGCCCCAGACATGGAGTATGAGAATGCCAGTAAAGTGGTGGCAAATACTTGCTGAAGATAAAGAACAACAGAATCCATCAGCAGTTATGAGCAGAATGCAATGGGACTTTCCTGAACAAGTGGGAGATGTACAGGATCATGTACTCAAGGATAAAATTTTCTTCTGTCTGGCAAGTGACACAGAAGTTGCTGAATGAATTTCAGCAGCAATGTACAACCACATATCAAGTCATCCGTCATGATGGAATGACTATCTGCACAACCACTAACTTAGTACACAGAATGTACATAACTCCCGTTATGTACATCTCCCACTGTTATTGCATCTTTGTCAGATGGCTGCCGTCAGCTTCTTGACTATTATGTTTAGCATTACATCCTATCTTAATACTGTTTATATCTGCTATAGTGTTAGTCTTTATATGTTTATAGATGTATTGTGTATTGGTAGCAGCATAAAAAGCAGGAAGCCTGCATTACATCCAAAGTGATCTCTCACCTCTGAAGTAGTCTAGAGCAGATTACAGAGTAGGCCAGCTGCCCTGGATGACAGACCGGGTTGCAACCCTGTGTGCTGTGAGAACAGTGTCTGTGGCCAGTAGCCTGAAAAACGGTGATGCCCTGGGGGAAGTGTGGTAGATTGTTGCAGTGTCACAGATGCCTTAATGTTCCTAATGCTAAGGACCCTTCATTTGCAATTCTGTGATTTGGTTTTCACTTGCATCTGCATAACCTGTCACCTAAATTGCTATGGCTGTATTTTTCTAAAGCTATTGTGGCAATGTTTTTCCCTTGTTGCTTTCATGCATACTTATGAGTAGATATCTAGTAAAACATAAGTTGAGTCCATCAAGTCATTTATCAGCAAGGAGTTTTCTTCTGATTGTTTAAAAGATAACAATAAATTTTATGTCTACTAAAATGGATTGAAAAGTAAAAGAAAAAATATATGGAGATTTTAAAAAAAAATGGAACAGTTGTTCTATTTTGTTGTGTTATACCTTGATTATTATTTTTTTTTTTTCTTCCTTGCTATGTCTGTATCCTTTAGAATTTCTCTCAGGTACCTTTAAAATAACCATATGACATCAAGTTAGTTTCTGGATTAGGTGACCAGTTTGGGTGCATCTTTTCTTACCCCCTTAATCATAAGGTAACACGTATTGAAAGATATCAAAATGTTTATGTATGTGTGCTTCTGTTCAACACATTAAAACCCCTTGGAATTCTTCATATATTTGCTTATCTCAGAAGTATGGTTACAGTTATAGTTACCTAACAATGCAGGTTCAAAGAAATAGGACTTTTACTCCCTTGCACCTGTTCTTTTTTCTTTTTTTTCCTTCTAATTCTTGATCATTGGTATAATCCTGACAGATTCTTACAGATACAAAGATCAACTTTCTTGTAATGTTCCTGTGAGCCAGTTCTACATGGCTACAAATGAATGCAGGAAAAAGGAAAGACAGGTTCATGGTTATGTCTTGCATTATTTGCATTGGTAGAACCTCATCAGCTTGATATGAAGTTATTCCAACAACTCTGTCAAATATAAAGGCAAGAGTGGATTAACGTTCCAATCTTAAATTTGCATTTGAAACTGATCACTGAATAAGCAATCACAGGTGAATCCACTCAGCTAAATTCAGAATACTAGTAGTAAACAATTTAACAACCCTTTAGATTCCTCTTAGAAAACAGAGGAAAACAAACAATTCAAAGATTCATCTGAATAAGTTCCAGTTTCTTCTATGAAACATAGCTAGGAAAAACAAACAAACAAACAAACAAAAACAAACAAAAAAACCCACCAAAAAACACACACACAATAACCAAAACACACACACACACACTAAAAGAAACCACCGAAACAAACTGGTTTTCTTCGTTGACATAAAAGGACTCCAGAACACTGTCTCAGATGTAAGTTCCAAGTAAGATGGATTCCATTCTTTCTATATGGGATGCAGATTTAAAATGATTGCTCCTGTCTTATAATGCTTGGTAGGACAAATTATCCAGGGGTGAAACGTAAGACACTAAGACATGAAATACTAAGATGTGAAATTACTTAGAAACCAATACCTGCTTTGCAGAAGCTGTGGCTATTAAATGTATGATTTCTGTTAAATTCCTGAGTATATTTAGAAAAGCAGAAGTGAAAAGGTCAAAACACAGTTTCTTAAGTCCTCATTTAATAAATCACTACACTAGATATACAACTCATGGGCTTAGAATCCTTGATTTAAAATCCTTCATTTGAAAGCAAGAAGACTAAAGTCAAATTGAAAAACTGACTTGAAACAGTTGCTTGGTAATATGTGATTATGAGTTTTGATGACTGCTCAGGTATAGACAAGAAAATAATGACCTATTCCAGAAATATTTACACCAAAATCACAGTAACCTCTAGGTATATTTTATCATTCACATTTTAAGAATTTTGAAACTGTTGTAACTGGTGTACAAAATAAGAGTCTGTTCCTTTTTTGTCTAGACCAGGGTGGAAAACTGAGAATTAAGCAGTTGCAAATCAAGATTTGCTGCCTAAATATAGGAATATATATTATTCCTAAAAGCTACCATGTCATAAAAGATTATTTGTACCATTTTCATTATATGATAGATGCCATTCCTGTTTCAAGAATAAAAGTGTGGACTTCTGTGTTTACAGAAGACATATTCCCATAGTCTTTATTATAAAAACGTGTTTAGGAACTTCACTTTATGCACATATAGTATACATGCATATTGATTTAATTATAGAAAATTCATATATATTTTCTGGGCTACTGTTTTCTATACATTATATTTTGACAGTTGGGAAAAAACCTAATGTTTTTTTACTTGTTCTCTGTTCATAATACATCAACACTATGCTCATTTAAGTTAACTGAATTGTATATGTTAGAATGTTAATATGAAAGTATTTCTGACCACATACTAATTTACAGAACAATGACACTTCTCACTCTGAATGCATGAAACATACAGTGTGCTATCACTTAATGTGCTATGAGAAAGTACTCAAAAACAGAAAATGAAGAATTTCAAAATCATATTTTCTTCCATAAGTATGCATTCAAGTAAATTCAATTAACTGAATATTTGACTAATGATATTGTAGCATTAGAAAAGACAGAAATATTACAAAAAACTTCCTTACTGTGCACAGTTGTTTTTTTTAACTGATCTGAAAAGCTTACAGGCATTTAATATTATAGCCAACATTTTCAGCTGTCTTTAGATCTTTTGTGGGTTGGACTGAAAGGAAAAAAGTGATTAGCTGCTTTATTCTTCCTGTCTTTAAAACTTTGGATTTCTTTCTACTTATTTCTCAATATGTCCTTTATGACTAACGTCTAAGGATAGATTCTATCAATTAAGATTTTGTCCTTTAGGTGTCATAGAGTAGTATAGATTACCAGAATGTCTGAAACCTCTACTGATAAATGAACACAATAAAAAGGTTGCCAATTCCACACTTACACTTTTATTGATAATATTACTGAAATATAATAGCCAGTGTGAAGATTTTACATAGGATAAAGCTTATTTAAAAAAAAAAAATATTATGGAGGCATGAAGAATTAAGGTTGAAGATTTTCAAACTAAGCTAATATCCCCAGAAGAAAAATACTACACCATGAAATGAACTCTGCTATGTAGGTCAGATCAGATGATCTAATGGTTCCTTCTGGCCTTAAGTCTGTGATACTGTGAAATTTCCCATCTTGTCACAGTGTAGAATTGTTTTGTTGAAGAAGCTATAGGTTCAGCTTCAGACTAGGGATCAGATGGAGATGACTCTGGAAGGGACAACAGCAATGAGGTTTGGGGAATCAGAATCAAATCCAATACATCAAAAGTGACAAGACAGAGGAAAAGATAAGTGTGAATTTAAAACCCAGGAAAGTAAGTGGCAGGAAAATAAAAGGAGGTATTAGAAAGTTTAGCTGTGTTAAATGATCTAAATGCAACATATTAGAGAGTTCTAGCTTTCTCCTGTTTTTCATAAGGCACATGCTTCCTTTCGTAGCTCACTGTGCTTGACTGCTTACTGCTTCGTTGTGCACACATTGATGTGATTCTACAAAAGGTTTCCCTGTGCTCTGTATGACCTGGGATTTGCAAGTAAATTGATTAGTCTTGCTACCTTATAAAGTCATTGTCTTGCTTGGTAAAGAAGAGCCTGTTTCTTGTGAGATCCATCTGCTCTACTGGCTGGCAACTCCCCAAAGTGGCAGAAATCCAACCCCTGGCCAGGTTTCCAAAAGTCAGAAGAAAGCACAGTTTTTGTAAACCTAACTGGAAGGGCATGACAGGCATCTGACAATGAAAATCAAAGGCTTTGTGGGAAATACGGTCACATTAGCACTGAGCTATTCAATTAGCCTATTGTGATGAGGATTGTACTGTTTCATGTTTACTATTTACACCATGGCAACTATGGTATCAGTACTCATCTCTCATCAGTAAATGGTAACTGTCAGTATCCCTATGGTTTGGCAAAGCACATGATAGACTTCTGTGAGAGACAAGCATTTTCTAGCCCACTGAGAAGCAAGTTGTTAACAGAAAGATACAAAAAATTCACTAAAGATTTTGGAAACAGAAGTCTGAACTGGAGTTGAATGCCAGTATAAGCAGGATAATCTAGGCTGCTGGCATAATCACCCTCTTCACAGAACAATGGCTTTTATCCTGAAGATGGTTCAGAGAAATACAGATAAGCTTGCAATTTATGGCAAAATGCAAAACTAAATCCCTAAATTAATGTGAAACTCTTCTTCTTCTCTCTTCTCTGAGCCTTGCTACTTTTTATTATTTCACAATTTACTTTTCTTGGTTCTAAATATGTTTGTGTGCTTTTTTCTGTGTTTTGTATTTGTTCATACCTATGCACAGTATTATCAAAGTCTGCTAAAGATAAACACACAAACGCAGATCTAGAATCTACTCATATTTTTACCTTGAAATGTTTTTCTATTTCACAGCTTTCAGATCCCAAATATTTTTACTCCTGTTGTTCTCCAAAGTAAGCCATCTACCCCACCATGTAAAGTTCTACCCCAGTCTTAGTTTTGACCCATTAAAAGGAAAAATACCAAAAATTCCATGAAATCTAGTGGTAAGGTAGCTTTTATCTATGACTAATGACAAAAAAAAGTAAGAATTTCAGTGATAAGGAGCAGTACAAAAATGTAAAGCCAAGTTAGAAAAGTTTTGAGTAGAAACCAATAGCAGTAAGACTGAATGTAGATCCTCTGTAATTATTAAACATTATGAGTATAATTTGTTTGGGGTTTTTTTAAGTATAAGAAACCAAGTAATATATATCACTTGTCACTTAAGGAAGAACATTTTAAAAGTTTATCTATTGTGTTGTACTATAATATACTAAGTTTCACAAGTAAAGCAATTAACATGCTAGCTCTGTTGTTTCCTCAAAATACTTGGATACATAGTAGATGCCTCTTAATAAAAAAAAATCAGAAGAGTACAATATGGTTTGCTTAACTCAGTCAATCACTGAATGGAATTAATAAAGACTTAGAACCCCAGAAGACAATAATATCTACCCACACAAAAGGATAGAGGTGAGGCAGTGGGTGAGTTGTGTAGTCAGATATATCGAATTTTAGGGACAATCCCATCTAGCTATTTTAGGCAATAATACTCCCCCATTGAAGGTATAAGACAGATGGCTGTGTCTGTGGACAATGTTCTCTGCTGAACTGACTATGTAATGTAACAGTCAGAAATACTGGATGTTTCCATGCTTTCAGGACACTGTCTGTACAGAGGTCCTTAGAATATAAGAACTTGTTGGAGGAGATTAAATTGATCACTCTCATTTCAAAATCTCAATTTAGTAGTTACAGATGTTTCTTCAGAAACAGGAGGTCCTGTTGTTCAAGTTAATATCAACTTGGATGAATCTGAACAAGGTGTTCTGAAAGGAAAGAGAGCACAGACACCAAGACAGGAAGATTCCCACTTTATAGTTTTGTGACCTAGGTACTCAGCTTTATATAAAAGGTCACCATGACCCCTCAGCAGAGTTCATGTACATATCTACATACGCTTAATTTTCTGTAAAGCAAAGGGTGGGACATGGGCACCTGTCTCCTTACAATAGACACTTTTGTGATGTAGGATAATCGATCACACATTTAATAAGTTTAGTCACCTGCGTGTTTAGACAGTCTTGAACTTGTTTGTTTCTATAGTATTATTTACTGAGTTTTAGGCAATTATGCCCAATATGACTACTGCTATTTGTCTTTTTAATAGAAAATACCAGTCATTCAAATCAGACTTTCTCTGTAACCTTTAGACCAAAAGGTTCTTTTAGACACAAAGAAGCATCTGTCACACATTGGTTCTGGCTGTATTAAAAGCACTGTTTGATCCTCATTCCTTTACAATAGGACACGTAACATCAGTATGTTCCAGAAAAGAAACAAGTAGATATAAAATTCAAATAAATATTTGAGCATTACATCAGGTGCCTTCTGTTCCCCTGAATTACTGGCTGGCTGTCAAAAGTCAGTATATCTGCCAAACTCATTGTGCATTTTGGCTCACTGGATGCTAATAAAAATGCAAATCCTCCATAGAAAGCTAAAGCCGTTGGCATATTTCAGTACTTGCAGTAATCTCATGCTTATTATTTAATACTTCCACCACTTGACCTGTAGCCTTGTATATTCAGTCTGAGATTTCTGAAAACTTTTGGTGATGCAACAGATACAGAGGGAAGCACTGTTTTCTCCACCATGGATCAGGGAATATATAATCATATTGCCTAAATTTCCCTGATCCTCTTGGTGGAAATACTCATGACATACCTCAATACAAGTTGCATAGTGTATGTGTTTGCAGCGGTAAAGATAATTGTCACACCTCAGTAAGTCACAATGTGCACTCACTTTTTCAACCTGGTAGAGTACTACTTCTATGGCAATGACACTACATACAGGTATCCGGTAAAGAAAATTATGTATTCAATGTATATTCTGGGAAGCAAAAAGACAAGAACATTATAATAGCTTAGGATGAAATTCAGGGTAGAAAAGTCTTCCAACAATCCAGTCAGATACTTTTGGTGGGGGTCTTCTTGGGAGCAGATTCTTTATCTAAAATTACCATTAGCAGAAATGTGTCTTCCTTGGAACACCCAGTCCTACTGCTTTTCATGTCTCCCAAACATAGAATGGTTTGAGTTGGAAGGGACCTTAAAGATCATCTAGTTCCAACCCCCCTGCCATGGGCAGGGACACATTCCACTAGATCAGGTTTATCAAGACCCCATCCTAGCTGGTTTTGAACACTTCCAGGTCATCCACAGCCTCTCTGGGCAACTGCTGTAGTGTCTCACCACCCTCACAATAAAGCATTTCTTCCTTATATCTAATCTAAACCTACCCTCTTTCAGTTTAAAGCCATTACCCCTTGTCCTATCACTACACTCCCTGAAAAGAGTCCCTCCCCATCTTTCCTGTAGGTCCCCTTTAAGTACTGGAAGGCTGCAGAGGCATGGTCACCATCACTAACTGGCTCAGACTTGGTCAGACTTGATCTGACTCGCAGTCAGGGGAGCTTTCGAGAAGCTTCTCACAGAGGACCACCTCTGTAACCCCCTCCTCTGTTATCAAAAACCCTGCCACACAAACCCAGCACAGAGCTGTTGACCACAACTCTTTGAGTGATACCATCCAGCCAATTCCTTATCATCTGAGTGGTCCATCCGTCAAATACATGTCTCTCCAATTTAGAGACAGGATGTTCTGCAGGACAGTGTCAAATGCTTTGCACAAGTCCAGGTAGATGACATCAGCTGGTCTTCCCTTATCCACCAGTCCTGTAACCCCATTGTAGCAGGCCACTTTATTTGTCAGGCATGATTTGCCCTTAGTGCAGCCATGTTGATTGTCCCCAGTCACCTCTTTATTTTCCATGTGCCCTAGCATAGTTTCCAGGAGGATACGCCCCATGATCTTGCTGAGCACAGGGATGAGACTGACTGGCCTGTTGTTCCGTGGGTATTCCTTTTTTCCTTTTTAAAAATGGAGGTTATGTTACCCCTTTTGCAGTCACTGGACTGCCACAACTTCTCAAATATCATGAGTACTGGCTTAGCCTTCTAAATTCTCCAAACTATTAGATGTTTGAGAAAAAGGTAGAAGAAGAAGGTGCACATTTATCTCAGTCTATGACATACAGTTTAGGTGGGAGTGACATGTGTCTTTAGACTCAGGAGCACAGATCTTCCAGGTCTCCCATGGAACAATTTCCAATTCCTTCTTTATCCTCCTGTAGAGATGCATGTTTCCTTCCCTTTCCTTGAGACGGAATCAAATATGTCATTGTCATGCCTGATATGTTCTCAAAGATATCTGTAAATTTGTTCTCCACAGACCCCACAGAACCTCTCCAGATAAGCTATTCTAGTAATTCGTTATTCCTCCCATTAAAACATATTTTCAGGTGTTATGCTGAAATAGTGCATTTCTCTTCTTTCCTCCTACACACAAGATTTGAACCATGAATATCTTTGGTATTGTTTTTTATCCAGACCCATTGACAGCTCTGTGTTTTGTAATATTCATGATGAAATACAGTTATATCTAGTCTTAAAGACTTTCTTAATTATTTTCTGGGTTTTTTCAAAGTTAAGAGTCTTTAAACCAAGAAATTTTATAGATGATAAATCTGACCTTTTTGATATCATTTCAATAGTTGCAAAACAACAACTGAAATAAATATTATCTTAATATAAAAAAGCCATAAATTAAATGGGGCAAAAATGTCATGTTATTCTTGAAAAAGAATTATCAATAATAGAAAGTCAGCCAGGAATTTTGATGCAATGAAATGACCTGACTAAAAGGAAATCTATATAACCCACCTTCAAGACTTTAATAAAAGAATGAAATTAGCAGCCAAATTATTTATAAATAAGGAAGATCAAACACGCTGCAGACCAAGCAGATTGTATTGACCAGTTTAGATTGTGTTACATTACAGATCATAACAAGTCAAAAGTACAACTCCAATAGCAATAGCTGTTGCGAACTGAAATTTCACAAAAGGTAAAAAAAAATAAAGGTAAAAAAAAAGTTAGAGATTTCATTCCAAAACAATATATTGTCATGAAAACAGTGAAGTTAATACATAATCTGTATTGGAGTCTCACAAAGTATAACAGTATGCTACTTTCCAGTATGTACATACAACCACTTTTCAGTACATAAAGTCTCAGTGTACTCTTAGTATGTTTCTGGGCGTCTTACAGCCTCCATATATGGATGGGAGGTGGATGGACAAGGATAGTTTATTAGCATATTGCACAATGATAGGATTGAGTACTAGTCAGTAGTAGTCTACTGGGTGAACATATAATAGCAAATAATAACATGAACAGGAAAGACATCTTATGGTGAATATCTGTGTGTGCAATGTGGAGATCGGGGGATGGTACTTTGGTCAAGGACAGGCAAGTCAATGTAAGTAGACTTCTGTATTAGTCTTTCTGCTTGCATATGACAGTTTCTTCCACTTGTTGACTATTTAGATATTAATCACTGAAGTAGCATCTGACTATTCCTATAGAGTAGCTAAAAAGTATAGAGTAGTAGCTAAAGACTAGAACTTCTCCTTGTTGCATATATCTGTCTCAGATGAAAATATTAACACAGTAATGATTTAGTAGCAAATCAAGTTAATGACTAGCAGCACTTAATCATTAAACAATTTAAGGATTTACAAAATAATTCAGTAAAATATGTTATGATTAAAATAGCAACTTAACTACAGATTTAAAAACTACATGATTCACACTAACTTACTATAAAGTATCCTAAATCTCTCTATATATGTGTATATTCATAAACACAAGATGTACAAACACACAGACAGAAAAAAAGTATTTAGATCCAATGAAATAGGTATGTACTCACACTCGTGAAAACAATTGTCTATACGCAAACACATCGGTAGGTAGAGAGGTGGGTGAAAGATAAGCTAGCCTACAGTTAAAATTTCCCTCTTCTCAAGTTTAGAGTAAATACTCACCATGCATCAGCATTCCTCTAACGGGCAATAATTGAGACTCAAGGGGGTCAACTTTGCCCTGGCCCTTCATCAGCTATGATGGCAGATGGTACGTCGAGGAGTTGATACCTGAGAGGTGTCCCAGCTCAGAGGAGATGCTGGTCACAGGCCCGCTGCCATCCAGGAGAGCTCAAAGGGTCTCACTTAGGGTTACTATTTGTAGCATCCAAGATAACTGACTTTCATCAGGTACTTTTCCACTGTGGCCCAACTCAAGTGATGAAATATTCTGGTATTTTCTACCAGTTGTGCAGGCCTGGAACTTGCTGGATCTGCAGTTCTGTTATCACCTTCCTTCAGCCACGTTCCAGGTACTGATGTACCAGCCTGTCAGGAGGTCATAGACTGTTATTACCACTCCCAAGTGATAGGGAGAGCAGGAGCCAGGCACATCAAGTGGGTGCTTTAACACTCTAGTCCACTGCCAGATGCCACCACTGCATCTATACTGCCCTAGGTTGGTATGCAGCCCAGGAAGGGGGGTTGGAATCACATCAAGCACTGAGTGGCCCAGCAAGGAGCAGGGGGGGGACTGGCAGTACCGCAATATCCTATAAGTATTATAACAATAACCAGGAACACTTCTTGAACTCTGTAGTCTGTTAGGCCAACTCCATAGAAGATTTGATCACTGCCTGATGCTTGGTTATTGCCTGACCTTTTTGGAAAGTTGCTTATTTATTTTTTATGAAACTTAGTGTAATCACTTGTAGAACTGTAAATATTTAAGTTGGGTGTATCTTTCCAAATATCTACAATTTATGTTAAGAAATTGTTCTTTTTCTAAAATCAAAGAATGTCACAATTATCTGAGTACTATAGAATAAATGTGAGTGTTTTGTTAATCGTTTGACTTTCCTAATGAATTTGAAGGTTTTTGTTCCCTCTAGGTTCTATTATATCACATTGGATTATAGCTAGTCCACTTGTATCAGCAGACTGTTTGCCTCACTAAATAGAACACTAATGTGTACCAAATGGATTATAAGATTTTTTAATTATTATTACATTAGTTGTAGTATGACTGGAAGCAGTTGAATTGTACTGGTGAAAGACAAGATTTCAGAAAAAATTTTAAAATTTCAGAAAAAATTAAAAGTTACAACTCTCAGAAAGAAATTATGGAAATAAAGTGTAGTCCCTGAAAGCAACACTTTAAGAAGCTTTTAAAAAGTTGCTGCCTGGGTATGAAAGAAAAATTATGGAAAAAACCTCACGCTTTCTGTGTGTATGTATGTCTTGCAAGTAATAGTGAAGAACATGTTTTGAGTGCAGTATGTACAAGTACAGAGGTCACCAGTCTGAGGGAAAGGTCTCTCTTCTGCTGGTGAATGACAGCCCCTGGTGGAGCAACCTAAGACAAAGCAATATTTGTAAGACTGAAACCCAAAAATTTCTTTGAATAATAAAACACTGGCATAGCAAGAAGAAGCTG
Source organism: Strix aluco (assembly GCF_031877795.1). NCBI lineage: Eukaryota > Metazoa > Chordata > Aves > Strigiformes > Strigidae > Strix > Strix aluco. The sequence goes on along the minus strand of NC_133932.1, from coordinate 87,583,448 downwards.
AAAAGTTCAGTTCTTAATGCAAGATGAATCTGTAATGCAAACCAGATGGAAAGTTCTCTTCAAGAGTAAGTAGTAAAGTAACCCATGCCTTTGTATTCTTGCAATGCTGAAAAATGTATTGTGACCATCACATCTGTAAGAATAGGCTTAGTGAATATGACAGAGTGATTATTCCTACTTGTCACACCACATATCTTGCCATCTGTGAATCTAAATTTTAAATAGACTATGACACAAAGATTTTCCTTCAATGTCTTCCTAAACTGCAGTAGCCACCATCTTTCTATTACCAAAACTAGAAAGGTTTTTTCTAGTTTTTTTCTTGAAAGGTTTCAAGGTGACCTCTGTTAATATACACTGCACCTAAATAATTTTCTGCTGTACTTTTATTTATTACACATCATTTATCTAAACATGAATTTAGAAAAAATATTTAATAAACATATGTGTGAAGAAAGTAGAAGAGATTTTCTGTGTTAGCGAGAGTCCACCAAAACGCATTTTAAACTTACATCGTTACAAATTGCGTTGTTACCTTAAGGCTATGGCTGACTGTTATTTTTCAGTGAAGGACAACTGCATATTTGTGATTTCATTTGTATTTCCATTTCATATGAATTTCATTTTTACTCATTATTTTATAAATAGCAGGAGTTCTGGTTTTATTTATGAGTATGTAAACATTTTTTAAAAAATAATTGTAGCTATTGAAATACCTTTTTTATTTACTATTTTTTTCTATTGTTTATATCTCTTTGGAGTTGTTTAGTAAAGGTTTGGGAGAGGAATTCATGTGACCAGAGTTTGTCTTCTGTATGAACTGATCATTCTTGACTTCTTTTTTTACAAATAAAGAGAAATGGCCATTTTTGGGGTTAACATCTTATCACATGACTACAAAAAGCATAGAGGCTCAATGCAGTTGCCTTAGTGTAGGCACGTTATGCTTGCTAATCCACATTATAGTCTCTAGAACATTTGCCTCAGATTGGCAGATAAGACTCAGGAACATTCCGTTTTCAAGCTGCAGAAGAGAAGCTAGGAGGACTAGCTAAGTGTCTTAAATGGTGTTAGAAACCTTTATGCAGCAAATGGAGCTCAGGGACATAAGGTCTTATGTAGGTATCTACAAATGTTTACACTTAGAGTAGTCATATTCTTTTATAGATAGTTATAATTAATAAAAATGCTTCATTCTCAGCACTGAATGGAGGAGGTTTGCTTTTTTACTGTTGGTTTATCAGTTTCCTTCAGTCTGATTTCTAGATTATATATCACTTAAAGGTGCACCATATGGTACATGACTGAGAAGGGTAAGGAGTAAGTGAGTTTTAGAACTGCTTTTATAGTCAACCTGTTCTTGGCTATTCCTCGACAGGATGTCTGACATATTCACACCAACATAAATAGCTCACTCCCTCACAAAAATGGAAGAGGGTGTCCTCAGAAGACAATCTTCAACAAGGTTTGAATAATGTTGGCAGAGTTCTCCATCCCATGATTTGGGATTATTGGATGTTCCTGTGTGAAGTGCCCATACAAGTTAAAAGAGATCGTACATTTCTGAGTTTATCTGAGTGCTACTATGTGGCCCAATTCATAGAAAGACACCATACATTTAACAATAACTAGTTCCAAGGAGAAGAACATCATTAGAGGAAATGTCTCACTTTTTCTTCCTTGAAAATAAGACAATGCTATATTTTATTTTAAGAGTGTATTTTGTGGTGCAAGTGAGAGACGTGCTGAGAAAATCTATGAAGTAAATAGCTAATAACCATATTCAGTGAAAGCAGATAGTATGTTCTCACAAATGAAAATAGTGAAGTCCTCTAAAGAAATATAAAAAGTACAATTTTTGTACTGATTATTGATTCTAATTGCAGAATTTTTGGAGTCGTTGCAGCAATATCAGTAACGTCAGCAAATTTGCTATTATCACTTTGACATTTATTGATCTGTGCTTCTCATGTTAATTCTTTCGTATTTTAACAAAATGTGCACTAGTTTTCATTGTTTCATAATGTTGATTCATTAGTTAGATGATCTATTACTTTGTGAAAGTAATAGAAATCTGAAGAGAAAATTTCTTTTCAAAAATAGAAAAAATCTTGCACTTCTATGTTTTTGTTGTTCCTGTGCACTTTGCTTGGTTGAGAAATAATGTGAATGCATGTATAGACTGCCAAAACATTAGACATTAGACTGCCAAAAAAGAATATGATGAGTAGAAGAAAGAATAAGATTTATTTTGGTAGTCGTTACTTAGATGTGTTTATTAGAGATAAGTGTGAATACAGAAGACATCAAAGCCTGTCATAGAAAATGCTATTATTGTCAAGTCTGAAAGTTTGCTTATTCTTTCTAATATTCTGAATGTGTTGCTTGCAACTTATTTCGAAGGGTGAATGCCTTATGACAAAAACATGACAGAAGAAGGTTGGAAATTAAAAATGCTGAGATCTGGCATATCTACATAGAAAAAGCAGAATCAGAAAACTAGGGGAAAGTCTGCACATTTGGAGTGCTAAAGCTAGAGAAAACTATCCTTATAGATCTTCCACTCACGTCTTCTGATGACTAAGCACTGCAGAGGTGGCTGCATAATAGCAGTAGGAGTGGAAAGATTTTGATTGCTAAAGCAAGCACAGATTGAAATGTCAGATAGGAAACACTAAGATGTCTCTGTCTTTTGCCTTAAGGTAGGCATCCATATGCAAAAGTTTGCATTTATTATTTATGAAGCACATTGTTGAGTTACAGACCCACTGCTTCATAAGGAGCCCTGTGGAGGTCCTTACAACTGCAGGAATATACTGAGTGCAAGTTTCCCATGACTTAGTTTTTGCTAATGATAACTAAAGCACAGATAATTGCCTTAGAGTAGTATTCTTGTTGAGAGGTAGATGAGCAGTAGTCATACATCCTCATGTCCTCACCTCATGATAGGATAGAGAAAGGAGAAATAGGAAGTTCATAGGAAGTTTTATGATCAACCCTGACACATTCAAGCTGAAAAGGAAGTTCCTTGGCCTCCTTTTCTTCCATTTTATGCTAGTATAAGAACTAATTAAATTTTGTTTCTGGATTAGAAATTTGGGATTATAAAGTATAAGGAAACCAAAGACTTGTTTTCATCCCTCCTGTTCCAAATCTCTTTTCTTTCAGCTAATGCCTACTAATGGCTGTTATTTGCTATGATCTCAGTCTGAACATGACATTTTGTTTGAGTTGTTTCATGCCACAGATAGTAATGACCAAAAATTTTCAAAAAGAAAAATTCACAATGGATCTTCTATTGCCAAGAAACAGTACAAGAATATAGTTATTTTTTACAGTGTTTTTAACAGCAATTATGACTTTTTATTACTATTAAAAGAAAAGGATAGAACTAGGTAGTTAATTTAAACAAGAACTGACTACTTCCTAGTTCTTAGGGCCTTCTAAATATTGTTAGCTTGTATGTCAGGCTGCAGGAAGCTTTGTAAGTAAATCTTAGAAGGTGCATTCCTGGAAAAAAAGTTTTGTGCCATAATAGGACAGAAGAGATTTTTTTGCTCAGTCAGTGGATCTCTCTGATACAAACCCTAAGAGAATCAGACCCAGTTAATAATTCTTCAGTATATTCAGACACTTTTATTTTTACCTGGAGCATTAAAAACTTCCAGTGAATTGCAGCTATATAAGCCTTAATTTCATAAAACTAAAGACAGAGGTATATAGCCGCTTAGTGTGTATGCATAGTACAAAATCTTTATCTACTCCAACTATTATAAAAGTCACACTAATTGATTAAGTCTGAAGTTCATCAGTAAATCTTGGATCAATTCTTAAATACCCACCAGACTGTATTTTAAGTATGTGTAGTATCACACTATATGATTTGTGTCCTTTCTGTATTTTCCTAAAAAAAGAAAAAGTGAGCTGAGCCACATGCAAGCTAACTTAAAAAAAAAAAAAAAAAAAAAAGGACAAAGAAAGTATTACCTTTCACAACTTCCATATATGCTTTCAGCCATTTGCCACTATTCCTATCCCTTTCCATCTTTGTCACACATGAAAAGGAGCTTCTTCACCAAAATGACAACAATGTAGTTAAACCTAGAGACGCCTTTGAGCAGCTTTTTTTACAGGATGGGTATGAGATTTTCTGCATCCACTTGTGCCTGAATCACCAACAGAAGCACTGGCTGTGTCATGTCCTGCTCAGACAAGGGAGACAAGTGACTCAGATTCGTAAATCCCCAACGGAGCAGACAACGGTGAGACAAGTCTCAAAGTCCAAACATTTATTAACTATCCACAATGTACTAATTGGACACACGATAATTGGCTAAGTATATAACGAGTTGTGGCAAGCAATACAGTATGCCTGGCATTTCTTAATGATAGTGAAGGAAAAGGGGAAAAAAAGAAAGGAGGGAGATAGAGGGAGTAGAGATCACTGGTCTGGGTTCCTGTGTCAATCCCACCAGCGAGGGTTCCAGGAGGCATCTGTCTTCTTCACTCCACTGCACTCTCCGCCCCACCCCCCCTTTCCTCCCCCTTGATTTATACCCACTTTCCTTGGGTCCGTCCACTAGGTCAACCCACATACCTACTTATCCCATGTAGTGGGAGGGGTAAGGTGTTTCATGGGATAATGTAATTAGCATGATCTTGTTAAGTCTTCATTAGCATATTCAGGGGCATCAACTTTAGTATGCATTTCACTGATAATGAAGCAAAGGTCATTCACCGGACAGATGGCCCTTGAAATTTGTCCAGGTACACCAAAGCAGAACCGTCCTGTCTCCACAGGGCTCCCTCCTCCAGATGCATCCTGTGTTATTCAGGCAGCCTTATCAGCTTCGACCTCCACACCATCCACCCCACGACGTATTGTCTTGCGAGTGTTTGAGGCATTCCTTAGCTCAGAGGGCCTCAACTTTTATCTCTTTCTCAGGCTGTTTTTCTCAGTGTCTGAGGCCTGTTGTTTCATCTCTCACAGGCTGTGCCAAAACAGTACCATTCAACAAGATGAGAATGCAGGTTGAGAGGATGAGGCTTTTTTTCCCCATTTTTTGGAGGTCATGTGAAAATGCAAATGAGGCAAGCAAAGTGTATGCGAGAAGGATTTGCTGTGTCTGGCTACAGGGAGAAGGTGGATAGCTAGGGAAACCAAGATTCTCCGCTGGGCTGCATAGGGAGAAGCATGCTTTGGGAGGAGCATGCTAGCCTGTAGCCATAGGGACTTCCCTGGCCAGTGATGTGTGCTTCACTGCTTCCATGCCTCTTCTCTCACAGCATCTTTATCTCAGTTTCACTCCATGCTTCTTTATTCTTCTTTCTGTATCCTCCCATTACACTTGTGTTTTCAATGTCATCACTTTTTTCATTTTTCTTACCACTGACCCTGTAACTTTCTTATTGTTTCCCCATTTCCCACCAATCTCTATTACTGATATATTTGTGTTTTAAGCTGAAGTGCTAAGGCTTGGACAACAGGCCGAAGACAGAGTTGACCTATAGATGAATCCTGTATATTTTATAACCGATAACCATTGTGCTAGTAGGTATTGTACTAAGTTATAACAACCCACTTATGCTGGTGTAAAAAGTGCTAAAGCATTGAAATACTGCAGCCTGAACAACAGGCCCCAAGCTGAAGCTGCTAACTTAGCATGTAGTCATTAATAAAATATGTAAACTCGCTAGCAAAAGACAAAATATAATCAGTAGAGGGGAGAGAATGTATCCAACTTTCCTTTCGCAGCTTGTTCAAGGCTGAGAACCCACGTATTTGGCCTTGTTAGAAACTCCCTTGGTTACCCCCCTGAGCCCTGGTCAGGCTTCAGGTGGAATCCAACAGGAGAATGAAACCAGAAACTTTCCGCTCAAAACAAAGGTGACAGTTATTCTGGCTTGTTGATCTCTGGTATATAAGGCTGGGCCCGTTTGCAGCGACTTTGGATGCCTCACCTATGGGTGGACGCACCGCGTAAGATTTCCCACTTGCCGGGACAGGCTCTCCAAATCCTCGCTGTAACCAGGGCTCCCCAGTGTCTGCGGATCTGGATAATGATGATAATATATGCAAGTGGTGATGTATTTCTCTTAATTACTATTCTCTCTCTCTCTCGTGTAGTAATGATTTGATGCATTACCCTGTATTTTCCTGTTTGTTGCTTTAAGTGCACTATTCTGCTTCTTCTTACTGCATGTTCTCTGTATTACGCTGTTACATTACTTGGTTATCACCAGTAAAGTACACCTACTCTTTTCACTCTGGTGTCTGAGTTTAACTGGTATCCTTAATCAGCAAAACATAAGCTCTTCCCGACACCAGTGTCTGATCTGTCCGTTTAGATCATAAACTCTATTCAGTGAACGTGCTTAATTGTAATAAAACTCATTGAAGTGGTTGATTTAGGATCACAGAATCACAGAATCATCTAGGTTGGAAAGGACCTTGAAGATCATCTAGTCCAACCATTAAGCTAACACTGACAGTTCCCAACTACACCATATCCCTAAGTGCTATGTCAACCCAACTCTTAAACACCTCCAGGGATGGGGACTCCACCACCTCCCTGGGCAGCCCATTCCAATGCCTAAACACCCGTTCTGTAAACAAATGCTTCCTAATACCTAAACTAAACCTTCCCTGGTGCACCTTGAGGCCATTACCTCTTGTCTGATTACTTATTACTTGGTTAAAGAGACTCATCCCCATCCCTCTGCAACCTCCTTTCAGGTAGTTGTAGAGGGCAATGAGGTCTCCCCTCAGCCTCTTCTTCTCCAGACTAAACAACCCCAGTTCCCTCAGCCGCTCCTCATAACACATGTGCTCCACACACTTCACCAGCTTCGTTGCCCTTCTCTGGACACACTCGAGTAATTCAATGTCCTTTTTGTAGTGAGGGGCCCAAAACTGAACACAGGAGTCGAGGTGCGGCCTCACCAGTGCCGAGGAGAGGGGTAAGATCACTTCCCTGTCCCTGCTGGCCACGCTATTTCTGGTGCAAGCCAGGATACCATTGGCCTTCTTGGCCACCTGGGCACACTGCTGGCTCATGTTCAGCTGGCTGTCAGTCAACATCCCCAGGTCCCTCTCTGACTGGCAGCTCTCCAGACACTCCTCCCCAAGCCTGTAGCCCTGCTGGGGGTTGTTGTGGCCAAAGTGCAGCACCTGGCATTTGGCCTTATTGAAACTCCTACAGTTGGCCTTAGCCCATCACTCCAGCCTGTCTAGATCCCCCTGCAGAGCCTCCCTACCCTTGAGCAGATCAGCACTCCCACCCAACTTGGTGTCATCTGCAAACTTACTGAGGGTGCACTCGATTCCCTCGTCTAGATCATCAATAAAGATGTTAAACAGGAGTGGTCCCAAAACCGAGCCCTGGGGGACACCACTCGTGACCGGCCTCCAACCGGATTTAACTCCATTCACCACAACTCTTTGGGCCTGGCCATCCAGACAGTTTTTTACCCAGCAAAGTGTGCAATCATCCAAGCCACGAGCAGTCAGTTTCACCAGGAGAATGCTGTAGGAAACGGTGTCGAAGGCCTTACTGAACTCAAGGTAAACAACATCCACAGCCTTTCCCTCACCCAATAAGCAGGTCACCCTGTCATAGAAGGAGATCAGGTTTGTCAAGCAGGACCTGCCTTTCATAAACCCATGCTGACTGAGCCTGATCATCTGGTTGTCCCATATGTGTTGTGTGATGGCACTCAGGATGAGCTGCTCCATCAGCTTCCCGGGCATCGAAGTCAAGCTGACAGGCCTGTAATTTCCCGGATCATCCTTCCGACCCTTCTTATAGACGGGCGTCACGTTAGCCGATTTCCAATCTGTCAGAACCTCCCCGGTCAGCCAGGACTGCTGGTAAATGATGGAAAGCGACTTGGCGAGCACCCCAGCCAGCTCCTTCAGCACCCTCTGGTGTATCCTGTCTGGTCCCATAGACTTGTGTGTGTCTATGTGATGCAGTAGGTCACTGATTATCTCCTCCTGGAATGCGGGGGGGTCGTTCTCCCAGTCTCTGTCTTCTGGCTGAGGCGGCTGGATTCCCTCAGTACAACTAGTCTTGTTATTAAAGACTGAGGCAAAGAAGGCATTAAGGACCTCAGCCTTCTCCTTATCACTCATTGCCATGTTTCCTTCTGTTCATCAATGTAGTCCTCCTGGTGTTTTTGTCTGACTTCGTCTTTGTCAGGATGCCTTACTCCTGAGCTTGAAGGAGGTGATCCTTAAATATTAACCTGGTTTCCTGGGTCCCTCTTCCCTCCAGGGCTTTATTCCATGGTGCTCTACCAAGCAGATCTGTGAAGAGATCAAAGTCATCTCTCCTGAAGTAGTAGTATTAAAGTACTGAGTTTTCTCTGTACATATCAAAATATTATTTTACATCAAAATAGTATGTTTTCTTGAAATAATGATTTTATGGCAACTGTGTGAAAATGCATGCAACATATTGACTTCTTATAGATATTTCTGACAAAATTTACTCATATTTTATCTAAACTTTGGAAGAAATGGACAAATATGGCTTGTTTTTAGCCCATTCTTCAGCATGGTGTGTCTGTGAAAGGTTTTTAGTTTATAATTCTTTCATAAATCTCAGCAAAAATGATAACATTTTTTACTTCACCTTTAGTTCTTATCATTTCATGTCATGGAGTTGCAATTTAATAGTATTTTGTCCATCACTACCATTCGACAGTACTGTATGTGAGGAAACTACTAAACAAATAATAATGTCTTTGTTATGCATGCAGGCAATACCATCGATAAGAAATATTTTCCCACAGATTTAAAATCATATATTTTGACTTCAGCTACTTCTTTGTTTTCTTGATTATTTTCTTTTCTTTTTAACAATTTGTCTATTTCACATGTTTAATTTCTCTTACCAGGTGCTTGATTTGTCTTTTATTGACAATTACAACTCTGAGTTACTCCTGCCATTTTGTTAATGTTAAAGTAACTCTTTGGTACATGTAATAGCTTAGGGTCCTTTGTTGTTTGTTTGTTTTTTTTTTTTTTTTTTTTCCTCCACTGTTACCAGTGAAAAATTTCTACCTTACTGGTGTTGATAACAGCAATAATATCAGAGGTTTCCTTTGCCTGACTTCAGACACTGAACACACTATATGAAACATTTCACAGAAAATAGAACACAGAGCCCAGAAAACTGTATACCTGAACACTTTGATAGTTACTACTAAATGTTTTGAAGACATTTTCCAGTTGATTCCTTATAAATACTACATCTACATGCAAGATACACTATGTATCTCCTTTGAAGAATCTTTAATTAAACAAACACCATCTAAACATGAACAAAGCAACCATAAAGAATAAAATCATCAGTCTTGCAAGATTTAGCAGATTCTTCTTCTCAGCTGACACAGTCAAATATTTTGGCCATATCTAACAGCAGGTGTGCCAGAAATAACCAAGTAACCTGCTACTCTTTTCCTGTCTATATTCATACCACATTGAAACGTCTCTCAAAAAAAAGCATTTATTTTTCTCACAACTGACAAGGATGTGGAATTTTTAAAAAGCACAAGGATCCATGTTAATAATCATATTATTATTTAATGATCATATTATTATTTAAATTATCATAATATTATTTAAGGAAACTTGCTTCACTTATAGAAAAATCTTGAAATGTGATTAGAATATATTGGTTTTATCAAACTATGTCAAAAATACTGAAAAAGTTTACTCCTGACTTATTAAGTTCCCTTCCTTTGTCAGCAAACAAATAACACAGCAGAGCCATAAAACAAATACATACAGGTCTGGTCTACAGACAATGCAGCAATACAATTAGCTATTTAGGGCCAGCTAAAGGTGCCATCATACCCTCAGTCTCTTAGGGCACTGCTGCTTGGAAACATGCTATTTTTACATCTCTATCAAGAACACATGAAGTGCTTTTAATACCATAGTTTATTATTGGATAGAAACAGATTTATATATCTAATCTCAGAAGTAAACTTATCCTCAGTCTTTCTCACTACCTCATCTAGTAAACATTGAAATTTACATCCCTATTTCTACAGTTAATTTGGACATAGCAGCTGTTACATGGCATATTTCTAATAGTTATATCCCGACTCTGAACAGGTGATGTTTCAAGTGGCATTATCTCCACTGGGAAAATAAAGATAGGGGTCATTCAAATTGTGAAAGTATAATTTAGAAAAACAACTATTGCATCATCATGTGTGGCGTGTTGTACAAAAGGAAAGAGTAATGTGAATGTCACCGTCCAGCATATGTAGTGCAAATATACAGGGAACATAATCTAAGATGCAATTAAATGTGGTGTTCTTTTGTCTGTCTTTCTGTTTTTTTGCCTCTCTATATATGTTCTTTCACAGACATATACTTTTACACATATGATTAAACAAGAAAAAAAAAATAGAAAAGCATATATTTACCTCTCTAGCTAACAACTCTTTCTCTGAGCAAGGGGTATATAAACAATCTGTCCTACTGACAAAAATCAATACATTTTCTCCTTTGTGTATTTCTTTTAATAAATTATTTATTATCATCATCTTTAATTTATCCTTTATTTTTCCCAGCCATAGAGCTGTAGTTTGGATATAAAATAATGGAAAAAGAATAGAGTAAAATAGGTAAATTATCACTTCAGTCTTTTTTAAGTATGAATTTAGTAAAAGAGAGAATTTCTCTGTATGTGTGTGTGTGTTAGTGTTCCAAAATCTTCTTGGATTTTTTTCAAAGCTAATATTTTAACACTGTTGCCAGGAAGAAAAAAAAATTGCGAGCACAAGCTGCTGTTATGAAAACATCATTCTTCTAATTCCAGGCTTGTGTCTAGTGTCCCCTTGGGTGCCATTCTCCCAGCACCATTGGTTTCTCTTCTGTTCTTGCAATTTCTGTTGATCACGTGTTGCACGGCCTCTACCATCTGCCCACAGTAGGTCAAGGAAATAAACAGCACTAGCAAATACTTTTCTTGACATAAATACCACTAAACTTTGAGTTAGACAAATAAACAAAAAAATCCATGAAAGGTTAAACTTACTGATATTATCATTCTAGCAGTACTTGTCATTTATATTTGTGTAATATATGAGGAAAAATCTTAGGATGATAAAATTAAATAAAGTTTTGATTATATGCCACTACTACAGATAAGTTTGTAACAAGTTGGTGCATCCAATTTAAAGAGTAAATTATCAAAACTCAAAACAAGGCTGAGAAGGGGGGAAGGGGAAGAGAAATCCCAATCTAGTCCACACTGTTAGCCAAGAATTATTGGTTAACCCACAGAGAGTTAGTTCCAATGTGCTTTTTACGCATACACACATGCACACAGACACACACATTAGTTGAGGCAGATGTACATTAAGTATCCACAGTTACTGCAACTATCTTTCTCCCTATGTAGGTACAAATTGAAACCAAATGTTAATGTTCAGTCCAATACCTACATCCTTTCTTAATATCTGTGAGCTTCCTAGAGCAGCAATATTAAAACAGGTTTATGCAGCAGCAGCAGGAACTGCACCTCCAGATCTTCATTGGTCCTCACCTTGTTTTCACCAAAACGGGCTCTAGCTCCTAAACTTGCATCTGTTTGATGACTATAATTGACAGCTATAACCCTGAGGCCTCTGATACCATCATGTACCTGGAGTTTTGAGCCCCCTAATATTATTGCAAGCCTGTATTCTTCTGTGCTCTAGACAGCTCATTCTATAAAGAATAACTAGTTATTATCATTGTCTATTATTCATTATATGTTTATATTCCAAAATAAATGTAACCATAGGCATTACACTACACAACTGCATTTCACTGAAGCTTTAAGAAGTTTATCATGCTATGGTTTGAAAAAAAATATTTACTCTTAAACTAGTAATAATATTTCTTCCCCCTGCCCTCCCCTACGTTTTTTTAAATTTCCCTTTCTGTTTCTTTGGGATTTCTTTCAATGTTTACCTTAATCTTCTTTATGATGTTTTAATGGAATACAGGTCTATGAAGAATTAAGTTTCATTACTTTACTGAAACAGTACCAAACTATTTTTATAAATAAGCTCATACAGAATCATTAAGAACTTATTTCTCTCCTCTGTGTTGAAGGCCTGAAAATTGAGAAAGTCATCAAATTATTAAAAAAAGCTATGGTCCATAAGAAGAAAACAAATTGTTTTAAGAACCTCAGAAGTCATGTTGAATTGTCTTAATTTTTAAGAGCTTTTTGTATTAATATGTATCTAATACCATAATAATTTGATTTTGATTCACCAAATGAATTGCTGTGTAGATAGGACTCCATGCAACAGTAATTTCACACTAATAACAGTAGCAATATTGGGTTGAGGAAACAGGAAGAGCTGATAGTTGCTCAGTGGAAGCCTTACAAAGTCCAGGGTAAACCTCATTTACTAAATCATATTGAAAAGAGTATCCAGCAGGAAACAAAAAGGAGATAATACCTTTAGGCTGCTCATACATTTGTTGGAGAAGATATTAGCTCTGAGCTAGAGTAATGAAACAGTAGTATATTCCCTTAACTTAGTCCAACATAAGATTTGAGTTTACAAAATGTTGGTGAGATCACTGCACACAGTACTAAATTTCAATGCAAATATTAGATCTTTCTAACACCTAGATATTCCAATATTCATAAGACTCCCCTGCCAATTACAGATGTTTTCAAATGGGATGGATTATACAATTCTATTCTTAAACTATTTCCAAACAACCACATCAATATTGTATTTTACAGTTGCAAAGAATTTAATGTGTGGGCTGTATAAAGATTATCATGTTAGAGTTATGTTTGTAATACATCTCAACTATGTTATTCCAGAGATTATGTCAATCAAAACCTAAAATTAGATCTACTTTGTTAACCTGTGATAAATTCAAGACATGGTAAATCTGGTGTTTTCATTAAAAACCCTTGAGAAATGCAATCTATTCCTACTGTGCATATGCTAATGCTTCCCATAGGGCCAGTCTTCAAAGGTTCGGAGTGAAAATGAAGATGAACCTGAAGATCATGTGAGTTTTCAGATGGTGAAGGTGGGGAGAAGAAATAAGCCCGCAATTTATAACGGGAAGTCTGGATGTAAGTGCTGAATGAGGAGTATTGAGAGGCCAGCTTCTAGACTAGATGGAAATATGATCCTGGACAGATGTTAATACATGACCATAAGGATAAGGCAAATGAAGAGACAGGCTTGTGATGACATAGCAGGAATGGGACTGCTCCACAAGGGAAGATGAGCCAGTAGCTAAGGCTCACCACAATAAAGGGAAAGGGTAGTGACTGGAGTAGTAAGGAACACAGTCACAGGTTACTGAACGAAACTGGTTCCCATCAATGGTCTAGTCATCTTCAGACAAGGGGAAGTTACCAGTCAAGTCCAGGGTTCATCCAGGAAGTCCAGGCAACAAGTCAGGACACCAGAAGACAGGAATAGAGGCACAACTGGTAACTGGACTATTTACCATACAGCTCAGGCAAGATCTGGGACCCTGAGCCTCTTCACTATTGCAGCTGTGGGCAGAGGTCCCAGATAATACTGATGAGGGCCAGTAAGGCCAAATTTAATAGAAATATTTTAAATCTGGGGATTAGGCTTTCAGTCAAAGAATTCCTCCTGTTATTAATACGTTTTGTGATGTTGTCCAGTTTGGTAGAATAATTAACAACTTTCCACAAAGGTGTTCATTTTTTTGCCTCCAGTCACTTTATGATGAAGATGCCTATTAGTTCACAACATGCATTCATTCAAATCTACACAAATATATTCACAAAAGTAGTATATAAAGAAGGATATGACCGCAAATATAACAGGATTTTTTATCTTATGAGGAGTTCCAACCACTTTTGCCCACATACCCATAAATATTACAACCCTTTGTGTGTGAAACTAATAGACATTGTGCAACATCTCTGTCATTAGCTGAATCATATCTGTACAGAGTGATATACAATGTATTCACTTAATAGAAATCTTGGTGTGGCACTGCAGTTAATTTTGCAAGTAACAATTTTCAAGGATTTTAAAATTATTTTCTTGTTAGCTTTTTCAGCTTTTGCTTTTTTGTCTTTTTAAGTGGAAAATTAGTTTAGCAAAAACTTAATTACCTGGGAATGCTGTTGTGTTGTGTTGACCCTGACTGGATGCCGGGTGCCCAGAAAAGCCACTCTATCACTCGCTCCTCATCTGAAGAGTGGAGAGAAAACACAACAAAAGGCTTGTAGGTCAAGATAAGGACAGGGAGAGACCATTCACCAATTACCATCACAGGCAAAACAGACTCAACTTGGGAAGATTAATTCATTACCAGTCTAATCAGAATAAGATAATGAGAAATAAAACCAAATCTTAAAACACCTTCCTCTCACCCTTCTTCTTGAACTTACCTTTACTTCTGATTTTCTTTACCTTCTCCCACCCAAGCGGCACAGGGGGACGGGAAATGGGAGTTGTAGTCAATTCATCACACGTCTCTGCTGCTCCTTCCTCCTCAGGAGGAGGACTCCTCAGACTCTTCTGCTGCAGTGTGGAGTCCCTCCCACAGAAGACAGTCCTCTATGAACATCTCCAAAGAGACTCCTTCTCCCTGGCTACAATTGTTCATGAACTGCTCTAGCATGGGTCCCCTGCGGGGTCACAAGTCCCACCAAGAAACCTGCTCCAGTGTGGGCTCCTCTGTCTCTACAGGCCCATAGGTCCTACCGAGGAGCCTGCTCTAGCACAGACTTCCCATGGGGTCAGGCATATCCACCTGTTCTGGTGTGGGGTTCTCCGTGAGGTGGATATCTGCTCCAGTTAACCTTCATGGGCTGCAGGTGGACAGCCTGCCTCACCATGGTTTTCACAATGGGCTGCAAGGTAATCTCTGCTCCAGCACCTGGAGCACATCCTCCCCCTCCTTCTTCACTGACCTTGGTGTCTGCAGATTTGTTTGTCTCACATATTCTCACTCCTCTCTTTGGCTACACTTGCCTAATTAAGCAGCAATCTTTTTCCTTTAAATATGTTATTACAGAGGTGCTACCACTGTTCTGATTGTCTCAACCTCAGCCAGTGGTGGGTCTGTCTTGGAGCTGGCTGGCATTGGCTCTATCAGACATGGGGGAAACTTCTAGAAGCTTCTCACAGAAGCCACCCCTGTAGCCTCCCCACTACCAAAACCTTGCCATGCAAACCCAATACAGCTATTATCTTATAGCACTTTTGTATGTTTTAGGTATTTGGAGACCATATCATAAATCAAGAAATTTAATATTTCTTTAAATAGCTCTATACCACAATAGAGAACAATAATGTGGTGTGTATATTTTAAAAATAACTCTTATCTTCAAAGAAGAATGTGGAGATGTTCCACTTAGTTTACCTCTATTTACATCGTCTAGAATTTATCTCTTCATGCGTTTTGGTTTTAAAAATGAGTGGAAAAACCAAATTTGAAAATAAAGCATTCATTTTACAGTTTTAGTAATAGTCATCTTGCTCTTAAAAACAAATTTGTATATTTAAGCCCATCATAAGGAATTTCAACACCGAACTTATTTAACTGTATGTTTCTTCAACTATACCATTCTTCATTGCCATGACACTGTAAATAAAGCAATAGAGATGTCCATTTTGGATGATAGATATGATATGAAGGCATAACATAGACGACCTGGAAAAGGAGTAATTTCAGTAACTTAAATCCCTTAGAAATTGGGCATCTAGATTTAATTAGTCATACAGAATCTCTCTGAAGAAAATGGAAGAAAACTTCAGGGGGGCAATTTATCCTTTCCTGTAGCAACTCTAAAAAACAGATGGTCTCCCTCTTCTTTTAATTTCCTTTCTTATTCCTTTACTAGAAGGAAACTATTGACCTTGGTCTAGATACAAATTGTAGGTGTCTGAAGTTAAGTGAGATATATTTCTCCTTAATGCATTCACCATGTACTGGTTATGTTCCTAGACAGAGTAAACTTTCAAATAAACATCGATCATGATTCATTGCTTTTATTTACTTATTTTTGTTATAAGTAAAAAATGCTTCCAAAAAAACTGCAGAATATTATTGATAACCTATGACTGGTTAAAAGAAGGAGAGATCAGAATGTTTGGATTTTGTTTTACAGCTTATATATTTTTTTTTAATAACTATATTTGATCTAGTCATCCTAAAATCCTTCTATAATTGAGAGAAACAAGTACTTTTTTTATGCTTTATTTATCATAATTTTAGATGTTTATAGTAGGATGAGCTTAGTGTACACACAAACATTTGAGTAGATGAATGTCATCTGGTATATCTTATTCATTAACACATGCACAAGTTGGAGAGGACAGAAGAAAACATTACATAGATATTCATTGTATATCTATGTGGAAACATAGGAAGCCTGTAGATCTTGGTTTAAAAATTGTGGAGAGCAATGGATAGGTGGTTATTGACAGATGCAAGATTTAGATCAAACTGTTTAAGTACCCATACATTTTGCAGACCTAGGGTGCTGTCAATATTATCTTCTTCATGAAAATGATGTGTAAGGGGTTAATCGCCCTGCTTTAATCCATTCTAACAAGGAGGATGGTTGGGAGGAGGAAAGAGGCACATCCTATTCAAAAGTGTCTCAGCGATTCCTTCTGTTATGAAAATCTATTTCACTGTTCTTGTGGAGTGACATTCAAAAAGCAAATACTAAATAGTATGAAAATGAAAATGATGAGTACCAAATTTTTGTCTATTGTTGAACTAGTTTCTCTGTTCCAGAAAACTTTCAGAGTTAATTTCAGCTTGATGACATATATGTCTTATTTTGGAAAGGCAAAATTATCTAAGTTATGCTCTGCGTCATACACTGCTTCCCCTCTAAAACTAGGAATTAACATGATATGTATCTACACTGGGATCTGTTTCAACACTTTTTTTAAGAGTTCAAAAATGCTCAAAACCAATATGATTTTAATTTTAATATATGTCTTTTCCGTTTGTAAAACAGGGTTTCCTTATGTTTTACTTGTAAAACATAATATATAAACATATAAAACAATCTTGTATGCAATCTGGTGGAAATTCAACATAATGCAATGACAGTGAATAACATGGAAAAATATGCTTTGCATGAAAGATTTGTTTCTAGTGGAAGCATCCCAAATAACACATGTTAAAAAGATTGGTTATAGATTCAAGAATGAAAAAAACCTATAAAGACATACAATAATTATCTTCGATGCACAGTAAGTTCTTTAAGAACAATCATTGCTATTACATTTTTTTTGTCCAAATAAGATGGCTTCTTAGAACTTTTGAACATTTGAACAGGTTTACGACACAAAGACCTAAAGGTTTTATTCTAATCACAGAACCACAGAATTGTCTATGTTGGAAAAGACCTTGAAGATCATCCAGTCCAATCGTTAACCTAGCACTGACAGTTCCCAACTACACCATATCCCTAAGCGCTATGTCGACCCTACTCTTAAACACCTCCAGGGATGGGGACTCCACCACCTCCCTGGGCAGCCCATTCCAACACCTAACAACCCATTCTGTAAACAAATGCTTCCTAATATCTAGTCTAAACCTTCCCTGGCACAACTTGAGGCCATTACCTCTTGTCTTATCGCTTATTACTTGGTTAAAGAGACTCATCCCCAGCTCTCTGCAACCTCCTTTCAGGTAGCTGTAGAGGGCGATAAGGTCGCCCTCAGCCTCCTCTTCTCCAGACTAAACAACCCCAGTTCCCTCAGCCGCTCCTCCTACGACATGTGTTCCAGACCCTTCACCAGCTTCGTTGCCCTTCTCTGGACACGCTCAAGTAATTCAATGTCCTTTTTGTAGTGAGGGGCCCAAAACTGAACACAGGAATCGAGGTGCGGCCTCACCACTGCCGATCACTTCCCTGTCCCTGCTGGCCACGCTATTTCTGATGCAAGCCAGGATACCATTGGCCTTCTTGGCCACCTGGGCACACTGCTGGCTCATGTTCAGCTGGCTGTCAATCAACACCCCCAGGTCCCTCTCTGACTGGCAGCTCTCCAGCCACTCCTCCCCAAGCCTGTAGCACTGCTGGGGGTTGTTGTGGCTGAAGTGCTGAACCCGGTATTTGGCCTTATGCAGTTGGCCTTAGCCCATCGCTCCAGCCTGTCCAGATCTCTCTGCAGAGCCTCCCTACCGTCGAGCAGATCAACACTCCCACCCAACTTGGTGTCATCTGCAAAGTTACTGAGGGTGCACCCGATCCCCTCATCTAGGTCATCAATAAAGATGTTAAACAGGAGTGGCCCCAAAATCGAGCCCTGGGGGACACCACTCGTGAGTGGCCACCAACAGGATTTAACTCTGTTCACCAGAACTCTTTGGGCCCGGCCATCCAGCCAGTTTTTTACCCAGCAAAGCATGTGCTCATCCAAGCAGCCAGTTTTGCCAGGAGAATGCTGTGGGAAACAGTGTCAAAGGCCTTACTAAATTCAAGGTAAACAACATCCACAGCCTTTCCCTCACCCAATAAGCATGTCACCCTGTTGTAGAAGGACATCAGGTTTATCAATCAGGACCTGCCTTTCATAAACCCATGCTGACTGGGCCTGATCCCCTGGTTGTCAATTATATGACTTTTAATGACACCTGAGATGACCTGCTCCATGACCTTCCCTGGCTCCGACCTCAGACTGACAGGTCTATAGTTTCCTGGATTGTCTTTTCTGCCTTTCCTTTAGATGGGTGTGACATTTGCTACCCTCCACATCTGTCAACTCTTTCAGCAACCTTGGGTGTAACCCATCCGGTCCCACAGACTTGTGTGCATCCAACTGGTGTAGCAGGTCTCTGACCACCTCCTCTTCAACTGTGATGACCTCATTCTCCTTCCCCTCCCCATCTCCCAGCTCATGACGCTGGGTGTCCAGGGAACAGCCAGTTCCACTGCTAAAGACTGAGGGAAAGTAGGCATTGAGCACCTCAGCCTCTTCCTCATCCTTAGTTACCATGTTTCCCTATGCATCCAATAAAGGAGGGAGATTTTCCCTAATCCTCCTTTTGCTGTTAATGAATTTATAGAAACATTTTTTATTATCCTTAACAGCTGTAGCCAAGTTGAGCTCTAGCTGCGCTTTGTCTCTCCTAATGTTCTCCCTGCATAACTTCACTACATCTTTATAGTCTTCATGAGAGACCTGTCCCCTCTTCTAAAGGCAATAGATTCTCCTTTTGTTCTTGAGATCCAGCCAAAGGTCCCTGTTTAGCCAGGCCAGTCTCCTTCCCCACCTGCTTGTTTTTCAGCACATGGGAACAGCTGCTCCTGTGCCTTTAAGACTTTGTTCTTTAAGTACATCCAGCCTTCCTGGACTCCCATTTCCTTCAAGGCAGCCTCCCAAGGGATTTTGTTAATCAGTCTTTTGAACAGGTCAAAGTTAGCCCTCTGGAAGTCTAAGGTGGCAGTTTTACTAACTCCTCTCTTTGTTTCTCCAAGGATCGAAAACTCAATCATCTCATGATCACTGCACCCTAGACGGCCTCCAACCTTTACTTCCCCCATAAGCTCTTCCCTGTTCACAAGAAGCAGTTCCAGGAGGGCACCTTTCCTGGTCAGCTCACTCACCAGCTGTGTAAGGAAGTTATCCTCCTGGATTGTTTCCTCTCTGCTGTGCTGTGCTAAATACTATTCTGTATTTGTTAAAAGAGTTTCTAAATTTAAAAAAAGGGGAAGAAACCACAACAACAACAACAAAACAAACAAATAAACAAACAACCCCCCAAACAAACAACAAACAAAATATCCCAAAACAAAAGATGGGTCCAAAGTCTGCCTACTTCAAGATTCCTGATCCAAACGACACATGTTACTGTAACACAACAGCAAGACCTAATTCACATGCAAAATTACAGTGAGATAAGGATACAGTAGCTACCTATTAAAACTGTACTCAGTGCTTGATACCCTGGAGACTTGCATCTGGTAAATGAATCATGGTCACAGAATTGGTTCATGGACTGTCCTGTGATGGTAGGCACTGTTTAATTGCTAGTTTGCTTAAGCAAGTCTTGGGAGATGGAGACACACTATGGGACAGATTTCAGACATACAGATATGCTCTGTGCCCTGTCATTTGCTTTTATGGCTCTGGCTCTATTTAATTTCATAACTACTTCTGTAGTCAAGGCAAGAAGTTTGCTTCTCTTTTTCCTGCAAATAATTCAGCTGCTAACTTCATGGCTTAGTTCTCTAATTTTTACAGAAGACAGTGTTAACTTTGCAGAATCAAGAGCTTAAATGAGAGAGACCAGTCCAGATATAGACTTCAGCTAACTGCATTATTTGATGCAAATATGTATCCTAGTGTATGAAATGGAAAAGAAACTTTATGTCCTTGTAAATGTTGGCTAATTTGAAGGAAAAAGCATACTTCAAAGGGAGAATTGCTCTGAAGGATCATATGGATTATTACTGAATTGCTGCTGATAAATTCCCACAAGGACTTCTTCAAAGGGGATAAGAAAATCATTGATCATCAGGGCTAATAGTGACATCTATATGAAACTGCTGTAAAGAAACTCCAAAATATATTTAAAAAATAAAAACAAAACCAGGAACCACCTTATTTCAGGCTTCATAAAAAAACCTTAGACTCAGCACATCATTAATAGAAACTACTTTGGCTTACAAATGTCTCCAGTAGATCGGGGGTAATGTATCAATTCAGAAAAAAAAAAAAAACCAAAAAACTAGGAAACAATAGAAATGTAATACTGATAGTTGTAATTATCAGAGTGAAAGAAGGTGAAATTTAGCAATCCTGATTTAATTTATTTTCAACTTTGGGAAGTGTTAGACTGAATGATTAATATTTTGAAGATAAAATAAGTAAAATTTATTAAACCCATTATCACAGAACTTTGAGATTTTATATTTTTGTCACTTATTGAATTTATTGAATTTCACTATGAAACATCTCTTTAATGACAACTGTTAGAGGCAGAATACTAAATTAGATTTATTTTTTTCATCTGACCCCCCCGTGTTTCTCTCTTTCAGTCTGTAAAATCCATTGTTGTAACCTCAGGCTCAGATCTCAACTCAGGCTTACAACCCTATTCACTATAACTGAACAAAGACAAATCAATGTATTACTGTTGTTTTCTGTTCTTTAGTTGTCCACTAGAACAAAGCTGTCAAGCATACTCCAGGAACTCCAGGGCATTTGTCTTGAAAATCTAGCTCCAGTAACTGATTCCACAATCCATTATATAGTCATGACATGTCTGATCATACTCAAATCCTGATCACTTCATCAGCTATTATTTTCCTTATCAATGCTTCTGCAGATAATTTTCCCATTTGGTCAGTTTTTTACTATCACTTGCTGTTTCCATAAACTTTACATTATAAGAACTGAAGGGACTGCTGTGACCATGTTGCATGGTGGTCTAAGGAGGCAAGATTTCTCTGAATTATCTGATCTTTGTACTAAAATATGCCTGTAGTAAATGAATACTTAAGTAGTAGTTAAATGAGTAGTTAACACCTCAATGGGCTATGGCATTATTTTATTCCTGCAGAACACATGCAAGCATCAAATCACTTTTTCCTAAACTCATATACTCTTTTGTTGTTTTGGTTTGTTTTGGTTTAAATTATCTAGTCTGTATGTTCTCCTTTGAAGGAAAATATATCACTTAATTTTAAAGCTGCATGGAAAAATTTGTTCAATGACAATTTTTAAATTAAAAAAAAATTACAGCCTGAACTTGAAAATACAAAGACATACTTATGTATAACAGAGAAATTATGACTCGCTTTCCAAATTAAATTGAATTTCTTTATCTTTTAGATTAAGGAAAATAATTTCATTTTTTTCTCTTCTCAGTTTAAGTTACAACTATATGGTTCAGTAATTCAGTTCCAGTTGTGAGATCTCATTATCAATTACAGTCAAGTTTTCTTATTTTTTGGTATAAAGATGAATTAATTTTTGAACTGGCAGAATTCAAACAGGAATCATCCCTACTTTTAGAAGAGTCAATAGACATATTATTACAACATCCATTTGACTCAGTCTGAAGGTTAGGTTTCTACTTTAATTCTAGTTTGAAACAGAGACTAGGACAAAAAAAATTTGCTGATTGCTGGCTTTTGTTGAATGTGAGATTGCACCTCATTGACCAGTACATAAATTCTTACAAAACTATTGTTTTCTTTACACATTGCACCTATATTTCAAATCTAAGTGGTATAAATTATTAAATGGTATTATCTTAGATTTTCTTCTTTGATTTAGCAATACACAAATAAATCTATGAAAACAGATTAAATCTTTCTCATATTCCATTTCATTCACAGTGGATATGTTATGCATTTTTCTGTGACAGTCATAAAATCAATTACATAATCTGTCATAATTTGAACCATGTAGCTAAACACTAAAAAATGTCTCTATATTTAACTTTTCTATCAGTCCTTATCAATCACCAGCTATTTTGCCTAACACCAGAATTTATTCATTTAGTGTATATGAGATACTTATTGCAGTGAGGAACCTCTTTTAAGTCTTTCATATATTAGTCAGTCTTTGGTGTCTTGATACCATCTAAATTCAAAATACTATAAAAGCTATTATACAATAAATTAGAAGGATTCAGGATACTGTGAGTGGGAAGATGTCTTTCTCGTTTTTTACTAACACTCTCACTTGCTTTCTCTTTTTCTGCAGAGATAATTTGATCTTTCATCAAGAATAGGAGCTTGGAACTTCCCCTGAGTGTTGTTACTCTCTCTTGATGGAGACATTGCACAGAAACATGAAAATCTCCCCAGAGGAAATCCTTTTGGTTTGAGAAACACTATCCTAGTACAGATTAATTCCGCTCCTAATATCTATTGATTGCACACTGATTTCCCAGTGCTCTGTTTTGTTCCAACATTTTGCCAGGGAAAAGAAGAAATATTGCAGTTGGAGTTAGGTAGAACAGAGGGAACTATTCAGGGTTTCCAGTTTTTCTCCCTGATGCAGTGGAAAAACTAGTAGCAGTGCCATGTTTAAAGAAAAGAAATGGAAGAGAAGCTAATTATATTATAGCAGGCTTGAGTTGTGCAGGGTCCAGTATGGCAAGGTCAAGCAAAACGAGGCAAAGCCGTGAAGGTAGCAGCAGGTAGATCTCAGCTACTTTAGCAGTATGTGCACCAAAGGATTTTGTCCCCTGGAAATCACATCATGCAGATCCGCACAGCTACCGGTATATTGCCTAATTTCAATGTGCATCCCTTTTGTAAACTAGATGTTGACAATCTTATGATATACTTCTTATGGTATACTGAAAAGATTTCAGTTTACACTTACTGTATCTTCCCTGTGCTTCAGCTAATATATACCCCATTTCATCAGCCCTTTTTCTCTTTTAAGATGATTCATCACATTAAACATTAGTCTTTGATGTGACTCCTCACAAGGGATCTCTAAAAAATCTTATCAAGCAATGTTTACTGCACCTCTCCATCCTTCTGGCAGCTTGGTTTACACTGAAATCCAACAAATTAGTAAGGCAT
Source organism: Strix aluco (assembly GCF_031877795.1). NCBI lineage: Eukaryota > Metazoa > Chordata > Aves > Strigiformes > Strigidae > Strix > Strix aluco. Next base: position 87,559,896 of record NC_133932.1, on the reverse strand, counting down.
GACCTTTACTTAAAAAAACCCAAAACAACAAAACAACAAAATTGTTGTGTTAATGAAGCTGTATTTTTCCAAATTTTCACTCTTAAAATAGTTTCTAAGACTTGGAATTGCTGCAAGTATAGCTGATCTGAAACTTTTTGGAGTAGTCTAAGGTTTTTTTCAAGTTATGATATTATATTTTTTCAGTGCTCCCAGAAACTTTTCTTCTACTGATTTCATAACAAAGAGTAATCCAGATTCAGCAGTTTCTTTTCCTAATTGTTCACTTTGTTCAGTTGCAAAGACATATATAAAGTAGCAAAATGTGTCTGTTATGCATTTACTTTTTCTCATAGCTTATCACTTATCTAACACCATGTATGTACATAAATATGTAAATATTTATTTACATAAATACATAAAATAATGTATAGAATGCCATTACCATGTATGTAAGGTACTTTGTGGGATTTTTTAACAGTGGCTCTATGTTTAATTTTATTAATTAACATAAGATACACTGTCATAACTGCATTCTTTCGTTATTTTCTTTTCTCCTTGAAGTGAAGCCATGACTACAGTAAAGAAAAGTGTGAATAATTATTATGGAACAGCATATACACAGACCGGCAAGCACAGAGCGTGTTCTCTCTATGAACAGTATTGACAGTACCTAGCCAGTACCTAGTTGTTATGTGCTGCTTTTCCTCCATGCATATTGAAGAACTTTTTAATGGTAGGTGATACCACTACCTTTCTGTATGAATAATATACATGGATCACAGAGGGTTAATTTGCTTTTTCTAAGATGTGCTATCAGAGCAGTGATGGTGGAAATATTACAAGGTACTACAACTTGGATCTTCTTTATTTCCGTGTCAGTGTGAAATCCTATTTCTCTCTTGCAGAAAAGACACTGACAGCTTCATTTTTCCCTTACAGCCACATAGATTTTAGGAGATGATCAGCTGCAGAAGGCCAAGACAGTTATTCTGGAATGTGTGAAAAGGCATTACAGACCCGATGATTCACAACTGAATTGAGCTGCAAATAGCCGAGATCCAAGCCAGCAACTCCAAAGTGAAGTTTCTCGAACTGTGTCCATTTGTGGCAGTTATAAGTCTCTCTCCTGTGCTGAAGGATTTACAGCACTGAAGTTCTAGAAACATATTTGGGGGGTATTTTTTATTTGCATCTTTTTTCCAAAACCTGTGCAAAAAAGTTGTTCCTATATTTCTGAATTAGAATGTTCATCAGACTGAGAAGTATGACATTTTCAACCGGTTTAAATTACTTAATAACTCATTGTCCTGGTTTCAGCTGGGATAGAGTTAATTTTCTTCCTAGTAGGTGGTACAGTGCTATGTTTTGGATTTAGTGTGATAATAATGTTGATAACACACTAATGTTTTTGTTGTTGCTAAGTAAGGCTTATCCCAAGACAAGGATTTTTCAGTATCCCATGCTCTGCCAGCAAGCAAGGGTACAAGAAGTTGTGAGGGAGCATAACCAGGACAGCTGACCTGAACTAGCCAAAGGGATATTCCATACCACAAGACATCATGCTCAGTATATAAACTGTGGGGAATTGTCTGGGAGGGGCAAATCGATGCTTGGGCATTGGTCAGCAGGTGGTGGAAATTATATTGTACATCACTTGTTTTTTCTTGTTTTTTATTTCTCTCTCTTTTTGTTATATTCCTTTCCATTACAATTATTATTGTTGTTATTAAATGTTTTGTATTTTATTTTATTTTACCTCTATATTATATTTTAGTAATTAAACTGTTCTTATCTCAACCTGCGAGTTTTACTTTTTTTCGATACTCCTCCCCATCCCACTGGGAGTGGGAAGGAGTGATCAAGCAGCTGTGTGGTGATTAGTTGTTGGCTGGGGTTAAACCACGACTCTCATTGCTTTAGCATACTCTAATTTAAAGCCCAGTTTATACAATGAATAATTTCCATTTCCAGTTTACAGATTGATATTTGCATCACTGAATGATGATGTCTTGTATATAATGGCTGTTCATTTACTGGAAAGAAATTCAGAACAACCTGGTCCTGTAGTTGCTTAAAGAAAATGAAAGAAAATAATGTTTTACTAATGCTTGGAATATACACCATATCTAGTGATAACACAGCTGTTATCCATGCAATTTTCTCAGGGACTGAAAATCCCATGACCAGTGTTATGACCACCTTACAGACATATTTTCTTAAATATTTTCTTGTTTGTCCCTTCTTTCTTTTATTCTTTTCATTGTAGTAAAAAAATAAATGTCATATTAATTCCTAGTCCTTTTGTAAGCCATTTTCCTTTACATATTATAGACACAGTGAGATTCTTGATGTAGCAAATTGTGCCTTAAGTTATTCTGAAGGTTTTTTCTCACATTTCTTACAGGAAAGATAATCAGTATGCAGCTCCACTTTTATTTCTTCATTTGAGTATTGATCACTCTGCATTTTGAATCTGTTACCACTTTGCTCCTTGAAGTCCTGATAACATTTTCTCTGTCTGGATGTTTTACTGCAGTGTTTCAAGTCTTGTGCAATATATCCTTTTTATTTTTCTTTACATATCACGGAGAACTGTGTGGCACATGTGCAACAGCTTTACAAACAAGAAGGTTGTGAATATTTCAATTTGGATGTTTTTGTACCTACGTGCAGGTATTCAAATTATTGTCCTGGAGGTGCATGATCTAAGCTCATCATGTCTGTTCTCAGGGAAGGAACTTAACGAGCACACACTCCCTTTCTAACATTTTCCATATATGATAAAGAAAAACAGGAAAAATAAGAGAAAAGACCCGCTGAACACATGCATCTCTAATCTACTTGACCCGATTTTATCAAGAGTTCTTATTAAGCTACTGCTGCTCAGATCTGTCAGAACTTCTGTTTTAAATCTCAATTAATTTTCAGAAATAAAACAAAATGCATTCAAACAGATTCAGTCACAGGAAATATAAAATTTATAGAACTGAGGGAATGGCAATAACTGATGAGCTGTTTCTGTGTCCAAATTTCTTGGGTTCCAATGAGTTTTTGAAGAAAAGACTGCAGCAAAGAAAAAAAAAAAACGGGTCAACTGCTTTCTTTTTGCAATTACTGATCTTTTTGTATGGTCAATGTAGATGAAACTTCTTTCAGTAATCATTCATTTTCTAGATAGAAGTCAATACACTTACTGATATATAGGGGGAAGTCTGCATTCATTTTTAATTACATACTGAAAATTGACAATATAACTTTTTCATTGAATATGGTATAGTGAACTCTTTGAACATGATGGTGCAGGAAAAATACAGTGAAAAGTCATTGGAGCCAGTTGTTGCATAATGTGTAATAATATGATATATTTTCAAAGAAATTTATTGAAATGTGCAATCGCAGCTTTTACTGCTCATGCAATGCCTTATGCATTTAGACATATTGTGGATGCCAATACTAGAACATATTCTGCTGAGTATTTCAAAATAAATTTGCATGGGCAGGAATTCTATAAACAGTTTTGTCATCTGAAATCCAATTAGGTGAGATTTACAGGCTGAAGTTCCAGAAACTGAAGACAGGAAAACCTCGCCTAATTTCCTGTGTTTAGGATGGTAGTCAGCTTATCAAAAGTAGACATCCACCATGTAAACAATGTGGGCATCTGCATAGATTTATTCATTCAGAAATCTCTGTATGTGTGCTGAAGATTATTGGATTACGTGATAAAAGGCTTGCCTTCACACATGCAAAGGAGCACAGAAGAACAGTCACAGACAGGGGAATCAGAATAAGCTAATCAGAAAAGTGAGCACCCCATCCCAGGTACTCTCATGGCTACCACATAAAGCCATCACTCCCATGATCTGGGTATGAAACCCATTAAGATAAGTCAACAGGAGCACCCATCTAGATCACCTTTCAGGCTAAAGAGGGTTACTGATCAGAGTATGGAACTCATGGGATATAGGGGAATATCATCTTTGGATTGCACAAGATATGGTATGGTATATTTAGGGCAAGTAAAGGAAGGGATCAAGGTGGTTTGGGGGAAAAACAAGTATGGGAATAGAAGGGCAAGGGAATAGAAGGGGTCAGCTGCATGTAAACAGACTGATAGTCAATATACTTCTCTGGTCATGCCCTGTGCTTGGTTACCAGAGGTTGTTCTAACTTCTTATAAAATTCCATTTCTACCTATTTTCCTGGTGAGAGAATTGTCTATTCTGTGTGTGTGTGTGTGTGTGCGCGCGTGGGCGTGTGCACATGCAAATGGAGGTCAAAGTGCCAGTAACTAGACTCAGTCCATGGGTCACAGGGTCCCAGGTAATTCCAGGGCTGGCAGCTAGAACAAGTGAAGTTCCATATGTTGATATGTGATCGCTAGTGAATATCAAACTGGACTAGTCAGCAAGCAAAATAAATGGCTTGGAAATGATGAATTAAGGTAGCCATAGGTTGGGTCCAGTTATGTGCGTATCTCTGAGTGAGACAGATGGAGAACTTGGCTACTGGAGGGACCAGGAAATCCAGATCCACTTCCAGAGGAACGGTAGGATCTGGGGATTGACTGAGAAACATATTTACATGTGTGTGTCTGTGTGTGAGGCAACTGGACATGAAAGGATCCAAGGCCAGCTACTGGATAGACTTATTGTCCAAAGTCAGCTATTATAGGATCCATATTTATGTAATTACATATGCATATATTTCTTACTAATAGACATTCATTCTGATCAGACAGAGTGGGGAACAGGATGAATTTGTCAGTGTTGCCTGTTTTTCCTTGAGTGCTGAATGGTTCTGTGTGAAATGATCTTCATAGTCAGCTTTGTACATATTTATATACATATTATATACATGTGCTTGCATATGTGTCTGTTGGAAATATATGCTCAGACTTGCTACTGATTTGATGTGGAGGCATGGAACTGTGGCAGCCAGGCCTCTAGTAGGTTGAAGGATTTGCCAACCCTTGACAAGGAAAAAATGAGTTTTGCAGAAAAATTGGGTTTTCTCATCAGAAAACCACAATTAAAACAGGTCAGATAAACATCTCCATTTTTATGTTCATTCTCCTCTATAAAGCACGAACATTAAGATAACTAACTCAAATACAGATTGCCACCCTTAAACGTCAACAATTAGGTGAAGTACCCATCTCCAAAGATACTACTGTACCTCTGAACTGTAGTGTAGATTTCCATCTCCCCCACATTCCATAGCAGATGTATTTCCAAAGTGTAATGCAGCTTATCCTAACATAGATGCCTACGAGACATTGGGTGAGCTGTCTTCTAGACATTCCTATTTCTTCCCTTTGAGGATGAAGATAGCCTAGAAAAATAGCTTTACTAGAGATACTCATTTTAAACAACTAAAAAAGATGAACCACTCTTCCTGAGACCCATGCTTAAATGCTTGCCACTGTGTTCAGGTGACAGCCTCTGTGGCTTCATTTAAGTTATTAAATGATATAACTAATTATCTTCTTTATTAATATTTAATATACTCTACAAAGCAGAAAACATACCAAACTAAAGTATTACTTCCTGCACATTGAGAATTCTTGATAATATTTTGTGCTTTGTATTTTAGATTTTGGGGAATTCTGTGTCTCTCTTACATGTACGTTAAGATCAGTCACTCTCATGTTTTGTTCTCTTGCTAGCATTTCCCGTATTTGTTAACTATATCATTACCTTGGCCCACCATACACTGTTTTCTATCTTGTTCTTTCTTCCTTTCCTGCCTACCATTGCAGTTCTAGCTTTGGAGAGCTTATTCATGAGGACAGTGACCTTGTTATTAATGTCAGACCCTAGTAACTGGAAAAAAAAAAAAGAAACCTGGGGAAAATATATGCCGGACATGGACAGAATTTTTATAGGGACAGAAAACTTTGTTTTTTAACCTGAGGGTGACCCAATTTCTAATTTTTCTGTCTGTAAGATGAATGTTCTCAACAAAGTGATTATACAAAATTTTTAACATAGGAAAAGCAATGTAGTTTACCTAAACCTTTTTCTTGGAAACAGCTGAACTTGAGAAATAAAGATCTGAAATTAAAAAAAAATCAGCCTAAGCCCTGAAAGTTTGACACACTTGTAAGCACCTGAAAATAGGTTTTCTATACTGGAAAGTGTTAGTCAGTCTTAACTGCCAATAATCAGATTTTGCTGTCAGTTTTAGTCATCACCATTTCCTCAGTGAAAAGGAAGGACATGGAGAAAGGTTTGAAAAAACTTGGAGGGATCTCTGTTCATTTGGAAAGAAAGGAACTAAGAGTAGAAAGAAGAAATACAAATGATGTCTTGTTTCACTTGGAAAAGAACACAGAGATGTCAAATTATTGCTCAGACAACTAGTTTTCAAATTTGCTAATTTGTCGTGTGTCCTTTAATTCTCTAGCATATTGTCTAGTCCTTCTATCTTCTGTAACTTAGTTTTAAGAGATAGTTGAGCTGCTGCCTTACTTATATATTTGGTAAAAAAAGATCACATGTTTTTTCTGGAGATCTACAGCAAGTCTATATCTTGGAGCCTGAAAACTCTGAATATCCTGGGTCTGGGGATATTCAAGGCCTTACAGACTTCATGATGTTAACCAGGAGCTAAGTTCCTGTTGCAGACCGGCTCATCATCTGGGTTCCTGAAATTCCAAAGAATCTCAGCTCTGCCACACTTCTCCAGACAGGCAGATAAAATTATGTGCTATACATATTCCAGAAAAGTAAGTGATACTAGAGGACATTTCCAGGCCTGTAACTTGACCATGTACTGTTAAACTCTTAGAGCAGTCCCTCTCATGTATTTTGCCAAAGTCAACTAGTATTTTTTCAAAGAATCTCTGCATCAGGGACCATTTGAAACAGGTGTTTTGGATGCTGCCAGCCTGTTTTGGAGATTAAGAGAACGTAATTGCATGAACAATGACCATTCCATGAGGGCTGACCTCAGTTTATGAGAGTAGTAGCACATGATTTTTTAATTTTTTTTTTTCATTCTTTAGCATAGACAGAGCTACAAGATGTTCCACATAAAAGCTCCCATGACTGAGGATTCAAAAGTTACAGAACAGAGGTACAATGGAGTGATCCAGGACTGGGAGCTCAAAACTCTTTGCACAGGTCACTATAACTTGCTGCTGCTGTGCTTCTCATTCAACAGGGAAGAAAATGGTTGATCAAGTGGATTAAGATCAACCCTGCAGAGAAGGACTTGGGCGTATTAGTGGATGGAAAAACTGAATATAAACCAGCAATATGCACTTGCAGCCCAGAAAGCCAACCCTATCCTAGGCTGCATCAGGAGAAACATGACCAGCAGGTCAAGGGAGGCGGTTCTCCCACTCTACTCCACTCTTGTGAGAACCCACCTGGAGTACTGTCTCCAGCTCTGGGGCGCTGTGAGAGACTGAAATGTCATATGACTGTCTCAAAGCCTGCTCGTGTCTGTGCAAACCTCAGGGACAAGCTGCTGCAGCCTGTGGATTAGTCTGGGGAGTGTTGCCCAGGGAAGCAGGAGTGTATTGAAGGATGCACCCCCTCATTCCTTTGCAGTTGCATTGTCAAACTCCTTAGATAAGCCTCAAAGGGGCAGACCTGTACTGAGTTGGCCCCATCCTGTAGCCATTTGTGGCTCTATTGTGTAGGCCAGACTCCATGCCTGCATTGCTAATGAACTGACAGGAGGCAAACCTTCCTGTCCTGAAGCCAGATGCAACAAAACCGGTTGGACCAGAGAAAAAGCAAACCTAAAGGTGGGCAGATATGCTAATCAGCAGATACAATGAACTTAAAAAGGCAACAGAAACTTTGCTCAGTGTGCACCCCCCACCGAAGAACTGAAGACTGAGGACCAACGGGAGGCGGCTGGATCCATGGTGGCGACTATTCTTGCAGCCCTATCCCACATCCTTGCTTTATTTCTGTCTTTTCCTTTCATTCTGTCCTATTGCTACCCCTCTTCACTTTTTTAATAATAAAACCCTGTTTTGAGTATACAGCATTTGACCACGTTTGTATCTTAATCTCTCTCTTGGGATCATACCGAAACCTGCCCTGACATTGGATCGGGACAGGCGTCCAGCATAAGAAAGACATGGACCTGCTCAAGCGGGTCCAGAGAAGGCCACTAAGATGATCAGGGGTCTGGAGCACCTCCATTATGAGGACAGGCTGAGAGAATTGGTGTTGTTCAGCCTGGAGAAAAGAAGGCTCTGGGGAGACCTTATAGCGGCCTTCCAGTACTTAATGGGGGCCTACAGGAAAGATGGGGAGGGACTCTTTTCAGGGAGTGTAGTGACAGGACAAGGGGTAATGGCTTTAAACTGGAAGAGGATAGGTTTAGATTTGATATAAGGAAGAAATTCTTTCCTGTGAGGGTGGTGAAGCACTGGAACAGGTTTCCTGGAGAAGTTGTGGATGTCCCCTCCCTGGCAGTGTTCAAAGCCAGGTTGGATGGGGCTTTGAGGAACCTGATCTAGTGGAAGGTGTCCTTGCCTATGGCAGGGGGCTTGGAACTTTAAGGTCCCTTCCAACCCAAATCATAGAATCATTCTATGATTCTATGAAAATCTAGAGAAGCATTTTACAGTTGTGTTCTAGCTCCCTTCCTGAGTGGGTTTGATTCTGATGACTGGTACTTCACAGAAACTGATCTCTCTCTATGTGTTCATTGTGGTGCTACATGCTTTCCCCTGCTGTGTTGAGAAGCAACTGTGGAAAGGCCTTATTTGTTCCAGATCTCTGTGTGTACAAACAGCAGCTGTTGGTAAGAATTTTTATAACTTCATGGTTGAATTTTCACTGTTCAGCTCTGTCTACACTTTGTGTGTAGAACACCTTCTACTATAAAATAGGTTTTATTTTTTCTCCTTTATTTTTCTGGTGCAGATGAGGGAGTTGAAAAGAGAAATTGAAAACAGTGACATAATATATATGCCCAGGTCAACCAAGAGCAAAAGCTGTAAGGACTAAGTTGCAGGGAGTTTGTGTGTCGGTACTAATGGAAAAACAGGACATTATTTTATGCAATGTATTTATGCAGTCAGCTGTAATGCCTAATAGTTTTTCTTTTTATAATCCAGTGTTATTTCTCCCACACACTACATTTACTTGATAAAGTGAGGACGATTTTCTTAATTTGAGTTTAATGGTGTAGTGCAAAAAAATGGAACTTGTTCAGTGCAAATGTGTTAGCTAAACTGTGATTGTGAGCATTCAGCTATGAGTCTCTGGGTTCCACAGTCACAGTTCAGTGTAAATATATGCTGCTGCTAAAAACTGATCCTTTAAGGCAATGGAGGGCAAGTTTAGTTTTCAGCCAAATTATTTACCTGATACAGCTCCCAGCAGGGCCTTGAGAATACCAGTGCCAGCAAAAGGGAAGCAGTGGGAATAAACATTTGAGAAGGCAAGTAAAAAATCTATTTTAATAAGGAACTCTTTCTTATGATGCGTTAAAGAGGATGGATAAAATAAATCTAAGGTGGAAAATATGCCTTATATTTCCCAATTTAGTTTTGTATGTTTTATTCTTTTAATTTTGGTTTCTTTTCCCAGAATCAAAATCCTAATCTTTTAGAGTTGTAATACTGTATATCACATTTCAGATTCAGTTGTAAATTAGTTCACTCTCCTTTTTAAACAGCTTATCCTTCCAGTTTTCTCATAGCTATTCTCTCTGGCAAGTATAAGAAAGTTGTGGCTAGCATCTCGCTGTCCATTCTCATTTTCCTTCCTATCCACTTGCTTCCTAGGAGACAACAGACAAATAGCAGCTTCACTACAAGTTACAGTCTGGTCCAAATCGGTTGTCACAGCAAGGAAAAAAATCTTACAGTTGTGCATAGTTAAAACAGTGTTACAATGATCCCTCAGGGTATATTAAAACATTATTCTAATGTCCCAAATTCCAGTATATTAAATGGTACACATATTTCACAAAATGCTGTTTGTTTTATATACTTACATATATTTATATATTTATATATTTAGTGGAGAAAACACATTAGATGACATTATTATGACATCATTATAACTGACATTGAAGTGTTTTCTGATTTCTAAGTGCATAACTTTATAATCTTAATGTTTTATTAATATGTTTTATTGCATTTACTATATCATATTATGTACAGATAGGGCATTATATTACACTATGCATTCAGCGAATCAATTTGTTGTTTATAGATTCAGTAAACTCACCTTTGACCTGCTTTCCTTCAGGCAGTCTGATTAGACCTGGCTTTGGAAGTCATCCAGCTTAATGAACAGTGCTGGTATTTAAGCAGTGGGGTAGATAACTCTGTTTAGTGGATAGTGGAGCCTGCAAAATCAGTGATTGTAAAGTTTAGCAACAATTATTCCTAACCACACTTTCTTCAAAATCCCAGTGGTAAAGTGGTGACAGGAAAAACTAATTCCTTTTATTACTTAAAAACTTTACATTTAATATTTTACACTGAGAAGGCAGTTGGTGGTATTTAATTTCTATTTGGCGAATTTAGAAAGCAGTCATTATGTAGCATTTAAAAGCATACTCAAGGCATTCCACATTAGTTGAGTTTATAATCTGACAGGTCATTTATATGCAATCATGCACTGCCTTGTTTTAACAAGACCACCATTTTCTTTCAGTGAAAACTGCAAGAAACAGAGTTTTATTTGAAAATGAGCAAATCCTTTTATAAAGAGATTATTTTAAGAATGTATTAAACCCCCTGAAAACTAATGCCTTCCTTGAACGTAGTCCAGGTCTGATCAAAGCAGTAATAATTACAAGATTCCAAAGGAAATCAAAATCAAGTGAAACAGAAACCTTTTGACCAGTCAACTTCTCAGTCTTGTTGGACTACTATAATTTTAGGTCGAATTAGACTAATGCATGTATGCAATACGTCTAGATAAATAAATATGTACATTCTTTGTATGTGTGGTAAAGTTTTTGTGGACATATTGCTTTCTTGTGCTTCATTACTGTATTTCTCTTTTCCTGAAAGTATACTATATTTAATACTGTATTAGATATAGCAGCTTTTTTTATGATGTTATCAGTCTCACCTTCTGATTAGTGACAAAGTTTCACATCTGCAGCAGTATAGCCACCCTGGAGGGTATTAAACAGTATTTTCCTTTCAACCACAGCCATAGAGCAGAAGACTTGCTCTTTTTGCATGTTTTTTCACAATTCTCCAGACAAATTTTTTCTTTTCTGTTGTTTTTTCTTTTTTTTTGGACACTGTAGCAAGAATTTCCTTAAGGAGGTTTTTAGGCATCTTTTCATTTATATGCCCCAGGAAGCGATATTCAAAAAAATTAAATTCAGATCTGTAAGCCATGTCACGGTTTTAGAAATAGTTAACAGTAAATCTGACAATAATCTGGTGAAAGATAGAAGTCAGCACTGATGTATAGAGATATTAATTTTTTTCTGTTATGTACGAACAATGAATTTCAATCCTAATGGTGTAAAAAATAAATGTTTGCCAGACAATGTTCTGAAGTGTGAAGCATTTACTTTGTGACAGTGTTAAATCTGGAAAGTCTTTTTAATGTTGGAAACTAAGTGTTTGATTTGCATTAGAGCATCCAGAAGGTTGAGCAAAAATATTTAGATAAGTAATCCATTTCCAAAGTGGTTTAAAAAATACCAAATCTGTTTGGAAGGTGCTGAAGGTGTTCATGAACAAGTATGTTCAGCAACTATCATGTTAATACTACCATGAGATCAACAAGTCAATTTCCAATATATTGTCTATACAAAAAAATACTGATTATTAATTAATAAGAAGTTATATTCTGTTTCTGGAAGTTTTCAGAACTGGCTGGATATAAAAAAATAAATACATGAGAGAATTTACAACTTTTTTGAACAGTCAGTATTGTAAAAATCTGGGTGCAAGGGAGAGACAGAAACCTTAAGTGTGAGGTAAAAAGAGCCACAAAATTGAGTTTGTGTGATGTTTGATTCAGAGATGTTCTTTCTCTTCTGGTGTTTGCAAGCATTAGTTGGCAGTTCTGAGCTGTGCCTGTCTGGTGGGCTCAGCTAAATTAACAGATTGTGTCCTTAAGCCATAAATTGCCTAAAGAGGTAAGAGGGGAAAAGACTTTTCTTGACCCTCATCTGTGACTCAAGTCTAACAAATTCATGTCCCTCAAAAGCCTTCTATGCATTGAAACAGGGAGGGGAAAGGACATAGCAAGGTGTAAATTTTTTTTCAGTGGCATCAGCAGAACTGGATAATAAAGAAGCATCCAGTAAAATGCTTTCCCAAAACAAGAGAAAGTGCTTCCTTCATTCCTAGAGAGGTGTTAAGGGATGTTAAGAACAAGGCCACCTCCTTCAGCTGCTCTGGCCTGGGACCCCTCCTGCCCAGCTAGGAGCCCAGCCCAGTGCCTGGGCACCCAGGCCTCCACAGCAGCAAAACTGAGCACATATCCCAGAGACACAGACACAGACTCATGCACACACGCACACACAAACAACATCAATACCGCTGGTCACACAGATGGCCACAGACAAGGTGCTGCCTCTAGCAGCACCCACGTACAGGACTCACACCAGACACAAGCCCAGACACCTCCTCCTCTTGGGCTGGCTGAGGCAGAAGGTCACTACTGCAGCACACACACCACACTCTTCAGGTTCACAAACACACGCAGATTCACAGATCCTCTGAGCACCGTCATGGTCCCTCTGCTCACCCATCACCTTTGCCGAGATCCTGGCCCCTCCTATCCTCCCCATGGGTCTCCAACTCCCCAGCTGATTCAGCTGGGGGCTCTCTGTAAACATGCAGCACTCACACACTTGTCCCACAAGCACCCTACACTTGTGGGTCCCTCCAAATACCAGCACAGATCCTCTGCCTGACTGAAACCCTTTCCCAAACCTGGGCCCCTACTTGCTGGTTGGTCTAGCTTGGAGTTTGCCAGTGAATACACAGGCACACCCCACGCACACCCAGTTTGGGGAACATAGGGGACACTTGCCCCCATCAGCCAGCACCAGGCACATGGGCTGTGACCGGTGCGTGGTCCTGCTCCAGCTGCTGGAGCTGAGCCCATCACTCACCTCACTCACCCTGGTCCCCCCGTGGCTGGTTTGGGGAACACACACTGCTCCTGCCCTAGTGGTTGGGGGTTAAAGACCTCCACTGACTCCAGTAGCTGATGCTAGGACCTTTACTCACTCAAGTAGCTGACATCACAGGCCAGGGGCACCCACACCCCCCGTTCTCCAATGGCTGGCACCAAATTTCACTCACACACACACAGGTGTCTCCAGTAGCTGAAACTGAGTCCTTGCAGCTTGCATACACACACACAAACACATACACAGAGAAAAGATTTAGTAAGAACATGTAAGAAGACAGGACAGACTGCAGTGATCAGGTGCAGAGCTCAGCCAGACAAGTGTACTGACTGGCTCTGTTTTATACCCTTTTCTGTCTATTCCTCCTTTGTTTCTCTCTGCTCCCCCTTCCCTTGCATATTGCATCATCAGTTGGCACAGTCGCACCAATCCCTTCCTGAACCTCCATGTTAGAATCCTTTTCAGTTGCAAAGTCCTGGTTTGTCTGCAGTTTCTTGAGAGCCCATCACCTAGTGTGACTGATCAGGTTTGTTCCTGGTTAGTTGGTTAATGCTAATTGGTCAGGTTAAGAAAGGGAAGATCGTCTCCTTCCCTTTCCTTATCCTCCCAGCTGAAAACATAAACATTTTCACACTCCACATTTCTTTACCAATTAGTGTATCTGACCAGGTTTGTTCTTATCACGATCTCCCTTATCATTTCTTGGTCACATTTGTCTCTGAATGTTCTGGTTTATGGCTCCTTTGACAACATGTCCTTGAAGAAGCAGACACTTTCTTTTCACACACCCTTACAGAGAGCAGTGGGAAAACTTGTGGAAATTCCTTTCCCTTCTTTTTTCTTCCATTGTCACCCTGATAAAATACAGCTTTCTGTCCTACTTTCTACTCATCAGAAGACAGTGGTTTGGCGTTACATTGAAGTAACATTTCTTCAATGTATAGTTAAAAAGCAAAAGCACTAAATAGGCTTTGATCTAGTGATGAAAACATAGGTTAGCCAGAAATTGGTGGGTTTTTTGCTTGTTTGTTTTTTTAAAATTTCCAGATCTTTCTTTTTTATTAGAGAACACTTCACTAAAAATTATTCTCATCCTTATGGCAGAAAAGTATGTAAGACTAAGACAGTTAATTGGTTTTCCAGGGATGTCATTCTTTTATTTAAATCCACAAACATTTGAAAGCTTGTGGCCAGGTGGATTGCATTTCCTGAATGTGACTCCATGGAGTACATTCTCTTTTCAGCATGCGTGGATTTTCATGTCTAGCACCCATTAAAGCTCACTTATGAAAGTGAACAAACAACATGCTATTTTTCATCAGTGACTATTTCTGTGGCATTTATGGGTATAGAGGAGACATGAAGCATTTAAGTGTTTTTTTCTGAAGCTCTAATAACTAGGTGTTAACCACTACGTGTTAAACACTAACCACCATCATATAAATGTTTAAAAAGCAGGCAACAGTTGTTTGTGCTGTCACACTGAAGTTCTTAGCATTGTAGCTACTCTCTGCGTAACAATGTTGTACACTTCTTTTTCTTTGCTCTCAGAGACAGGGGTTATTTTTCTTCCCAATTTTTTGTTGCCTAGTTGCTTCAGTGCTGCACTCTATTTCTAATGTGTTTATTTCAGTATGCACAGTATAATTTCCATATGGCTCTGCTTTTGATGGCAATATGAGTCACTGATAATGATAGGTAAAGGAATAGTCCTTTGAATGTGCCCTCCTTTTTCTAAAGCTGTGGAGGAGTTAAATCTAGCTACTATTTTCTTAAAGCCGTTTATCAAAATGAAGACTACTAAAATATAAAGAGCTTGTTCCTATAACCATTTTAAAATTGTATGTAGCTCATAGAACATATGTGAAAAAAACAGAATATAATAGGGATATTCTGAAAGACATCTTTGGCTACCAGGCATCAGAGGATAAACAAGGAGATCATTTTATTCAGTGATGAAGTAAGCCATTTTATTAGGCAGGTTTATAGGGAGAGGTGATGTTGTCTCTTAAACCAACTCATCCAATAAGAAAACAGAAAGTTCTCACGGACAAAAGCCCTGCTTCAGGTATATATCTATATCTGTATCATACATTTATAAAACCTGTAGGAGGGCTTGCTACTGAAAAGCGGCTCTGCTTTTTCCAGGTATATTATCTAGTATAATAAACACATTACCTCTCCCTACAAGGTCTGACTTAGCTGTTATCCTCAGAGAGTCATAGAGGCAGCAACATGACTCATACATGATTATATTGCTGTGACTAACCTTGTATTTGCACAGAAGCCCATTTAGGAGTTTGTGTTGGGAGCTGTTAATTTCTTAAACATTTCTCAAAATAGCACTGTATAGTGAGTCTCTAAATCATACATCCAATCACCATTTATGTACCACCACTTTGGGTGGTACCCAAAGTGCCACCTAGCCCTTCCTCTTTAACCTTCACAAAATTGCTTCTTGTGTTATTACTGTGAGAAGATGTCACCTAGAGCAATGGCTAGGGAATTTAAGTAAGATGCAGATCTTGTGACTACAGCTGGCAAAGGGGCTCAAAATGCAACAAGTATGAGAACATCAGGCAAACACTATAAGATTCAGCATTTTGCAGTCTGAGTTTGTGGCATCCAGTTAAATGATGTGCATGTAAAGAGGCTGTATGGTAGGTGCACAATTTTTTTTATAGTTATATTTTAAAAACTTAGGTAATTTATTCTGTCTTGCTCTGATGCACCATCTTCTTTTCCACTGCTTTCATTCTGTCTCATTATTTTCGCTTTTTCCACATTTTATTTTATTTTTTTTACTATATTTGCAGCAGATCTGAAAGCTTTAGTCCTATTCCTGGTTCTGTAGAAAGTGATCCCTTGCCCTGATAATTTTCCATATATTATCTTCTTCAATTTTTCCTTTAGAGTAGATATATTAGACCAACAGCAGTGGTGGATGGAATGTCAGATACTCTTTTAAATATATCATTTCTATCTTGTCTATTTCTGCATAAATAGTTTCTGTTTCTGCTCTAAAGAATTTTCTCCATTAACTTACCTTTTGTATTTCTTTAACTTTGTAGAAGATTAAGATTCTACTTTTTTTTAACTTTTCTGTATTGTCTTTCTGTAATTCTAATGAAACATCCCTTTAAGCACTTATCATTTCTCATGGTTATAAAGAGAAAAAAAGAGTAACAACTTCCACTTTAGAGCTAACTCAAATCTTACTGAAGCTGATAAGAGCTACTTCACTGCCTCTTTTGTATAGGTTTGTTAGATAAAGTTATACATCTGTGATGTATAAAGAGCCAAACAGAACTGATTTTAGCTGTAAAACAGGCTTTTCTGGAATTACAAAACTTAAGCTTTACAATTCACTTTATATTTCTACAGCAATAAATTAAAGGATGATTTCTGCATGAGCTGTACTACAAAAGAGTAATAGATATCTTCTTTTCATTACCCACCTTATGTGTTAATAAGATCTAATTTCTGCAAATATATGGTGATACACTTAAATATTGAATAAAGTTTTATTTACTGTGTTGTTATTCACTTTCATTTGATATTACATTCTTCTAATTCTACTATGAGCAAAGAATTTTTATAGCAATTCCAATACGAGCATATTGTTTACGTTCAGTTTGCCATAAATACTTAACATAACAAAATATCACCACAAATTATAAGCATTGTGCAGCATTAAAAGAGACTGGAATGACTGCATTTTCACTAACAAGATGCAAACTGTGTTTAAAGTCAATTTGATACGGTCAGTTCTCCATTGTATGAAGTATAGCCACAGAATAAAATCAGCCTGCTAATACTGAACTTGGTGAACAGACTGAAGTTACGGATCTAGTGTAGCTGTCTTTGAGTTGACATTTGTAATCTGTCTTAAACACAGCCTGGACCAAGCAGAATTGTTCAGGTGTTTCCATACTGCATCCTCTAAGAAGGGCTCATTATGTTGGCACAAGGATGAACTCAGTCTAGCATTAATACTGTGCTGCTCTCAAGATAATAGCTGTAAGTACAGGGGACCACAAGGCAAGAACTCTTACTATGCTTTTCAGCCTTCAGGTAATTTTGCATGGAGATTATTTTGGTCCAGCACAACTTAATAACTTGGTCCCTGTCCAGTGTAAAATAGCTAAAAGGGCTTCCAAGCCCAAGTGTAACCAGAAAATGATACAGCTGCATTTTTATAGCCCTGTGATTAAGCCAATATACAGCCAGCTCAATATCTTTATTTCTGTGAAACAGTTAATAAGATGCACCTTTCACAAATATTTTATGTATTATTATAGTAGGCTTAACATAAAGAGTGTAAGTATGTATTGAGATAGAAATTATTAATAATAGTAACAGAAAAAATAGTAAAAATTAAACTCTGAAAGTAGAATAAAACAATTTTAAAATATCTACTATGTTGTAATGTTCAGAAATCTATCATCTCCTTTGATGAGTTGCGTGGTCTAGGAGTTGTGAATTAAGGCTTCACTAATGCAAGTTTTCTGTGTTTGCATTCAGCATGACTTATGGCTTCCAGGAGACTCCCAATGGGCTTAAAATAAACAGGTGAGTGTTCAGATAGATGATCAGTCTGTCTTTCAGGTAATATCACCCATTTCCCCTTTAATGTTGAAATGGACCATCTGTTTTATAGGAATCTATATTCAGAGCTTTTAGTAGATTGAAATTTTCATGTTCAAGTCCTGAAGTTAGTTAGGTCCTGTAGTGGGAAACTGTGTGTTCATTCACTATTTTCACCCATAAACCAGCAAGAATATGCTGGCCTCCTCTGAACTGAATGTCTTATAGTACAGGAAAGGCATAAATTAATTTTTCTCTATTTTTAGATGGACTACATAGAATATGCAATTATGAGCAAAAGAAAATAACAAACATTTTGAATCCACTGTCAGGATGACTTTTAGCAAAACATAGTGCATAACATTTGGGAACAATTGTTGAAGTGTATCTCATCATTTGTTAGTAAAGCCTAGATATGAAAGCCTAAGCACAGAAATCTTCATTGGTTCTATCTTGCTGAAATTAATAGCTTCTTAATGATATGTTTGCCCAGTCTGTGTTGTATTGTAAAAGCATCCTGATTATATATATTTTGTTAATAATGGATCATCATGGGTTGTTGGGCAAATCCTCGACTTAATGGTCTTTAAAATGTCTGTTGCATTGAAGACGCAATAAAAGAAAATTATTACAGCTACAATATGTTATGATGTATAGTACAAGTTTATGTAATTATGGATGTTGCATGTTCAACTCACATTCACTGTCTACTAACACTTATGATTTAAAAGAAACATTAAGAACATTGAAACAAACAAACCAAAACACTCTCCTGTTCCAAAAAATAAAAATTAATAAAAAAAAATGAGATCTGTTTTTTTTATTTTGCTTGGGGTTTTTTTGGTAGCATTGACAGTGAAATAATATACTGGGTATTTCCAGTATATTGTAAAAAAAATTTTACAAGATAAGCCTCTGATCACCACCTTATACATGACATGCATCATTCAGAATCAAGAAAGAGCTATTAATTTCATCTTCTGTACTGTTTTTACCGCACAATAAAAGAAGTTAAAATGCAAGTAATATTTAGAATATATCCCTTATAATCACAGATGCATGGCTTATTCATGTATGAACAACATCACCTACATTAAATCTCTTACTGGGGTTCTAGATGTTATTGTGACAGTATAATTGCAATTACGGTTCAATTCCAAAGTGATTTCTTCTATATATTTCATTCTTTTCCTTTTACCAGTTGTTAAATAGAGTACTTCTTTTTGAAGGGGAATAAAGGAACAAGGAGGGTTTCTATAAGTACATAGGTGAGAAAAGGAAGACTGGGGAAAAAGTGGGTCCACTGTTCAACGAAATGGGGGACCTGGTTACACAGGACATGGAAAAAGCTGAGGTACTGAATGCCGCCTTTGCTGGTCTTTACTAGCAAGACTGGTCTTCAGGAATCACAGATTGCAGAGACCAGAGGGAAATGCTGGAACAAGGAGAAAGTACCCTTGGTGGAAGAGGATCATGTCAGGGAATACTTAAGCACTGTGAATATACATAAGTCCATGGGCCCTTATGGGCCACACAAACCAATACAAATGCACCCACATTTGTGTTGTGGGAGCTGGCAGATGTCACTGTGAGGCCACTCTCAATAATCTTTAATCAATCATGTGACTAGGAAAAGTCTCCAAACACTGGAATAAAGTAAATGCCACTCCTATCTTCAAGAAGTGCAAGAAAGAGGACCCAGGGAACTACAGAGCAGTCAGCCTCACCTCACTCCCTGGGAAGGTGATAAAGCAGTTAATCCTGGAAACAATTTCCAGGCACATTAAGAACAAGAAAGTCATCAGGAGTAGTCAGCATGGCCTCACCAAGGGGAAGTCATGCTTGACCAACTTGATAATCCTCTATGATTAAATGGCTGGCCTCGTAGATGAGGGGAGAGCAGTGGATATTGTCTACTTGGATTTCAGTAAAGCCTTTGACACTGACTCCCATAAGATCCTCGCAGAGAAGGTGTTGATGTATGGGATGGATGAGCATACAGTGTGGTACATTGAAAATGGGCTGAATGACTGGGCCCAGATGGTGGTAATCAGTAGAACAAAGTGTAGTTGGAGGCCGGTAACTAGTGGTGTACCTCAGGGGTTGGTACTGGGTCCAGGCCTGTTTAACCATTTCATTAAAGATCTGGATGATGGGCAAGGGTGTACACTCATCAGGTTTGCAGATGACACTAAACTGGGAGGAGTGGCTGCTATGCCAGAGGGTTGTGTGGCCATCCAGAGGGAACTCAAGAGGCTGGAGAAATGAGCCAACAGGAACCTCATGAACATGAACCTCTCCATCAACAAGAAGTGCAAAGTCCTGCACCTAAGGAAGAACAATCCAATGAACCAACATATGCTCATATATTCTCTTCCTGAGTACCATCATACAACACATGCGGGACAACCAGATGATCAGGCCCAGTCAGCATGGGTTTATGAAAGGCAGGCCCTGCTTGACAAACCTGATCTCCTTCTACAACAGGACAACCTGCTTATTGGATGAGGGAAAGGTTGTGGACGTTGTTTACCTTGACTTTATTAAAGCCTTTAGCACCGTTTAACACAACATTATCCTGGTGAAACTGGCTGCTCATGCTTGGATGGGCACACGCTTTGCTGGGTAAAAAACTGTCTGGATGGCCGGGCCCAAAGAGTTGTGGTGAACAGAGTTAAATCTGGTTGGCGGCCGGTCACGAGTGGTGTCCCCCAGGGCTCGGTTTTGGGGCCACTCCTGTTTAACATCTTTATTGATGATCTAGGCGAGGGGATCGAGTGCACCCTCAGTAAGTTTGCAGATGACACCAAGTTGGGTGGGAGTGCTGATCTACTCGAGGGTAGGGAGGCTCTGCAGAGAGATCTGGACAAGCTGGAGTGGTGGGCTAAAGCCAACTGCATGAGTTTCAATAAGGCCAAATGCCGGGTGCTGCACTTGGGCCACAACAACCCCCAGCAGCACTACAGGCTTGGGGAGGAGTGGCTGGAGAGCTGCCAGTCAGAGAGGGACCTGAGGGTGCTGATTGATAGCTGGCTGAACATGAGCCAGCAGGTGGCCCAGAAGGCCAATGGTATGCTGGCTTGTATCAGAAATAGCGTGGCCAGCAGGGACAGGGAAGTGATTTTACCCCTGTCCTCAGCACTGGTGAGGCCGCACCTCGATTCCTGTGTTCAGTTTTGGGCCCCTCACTACAAAAAGGACATTGAATTACTCGAGTGTGTCCAGAGAAGGGCAACGAAGCTGGTGAAGGGTCTGGAGCGCATGTTGTAGGAGGAGTGGCTGAGGGAACTGGGGTTGTTTAGTCTGGAGAAGAGGAGGCTGAGGGGAGACCTCATCGCCCTCTACAGCTACCTGAAAGGAGGTTGCAGAGAGCTGGGGATGAGTCTCTTTAACAAAGTAACAAGTGATAGGACAAGAGGTAATGGCCTCAAGTTGTGCCAGAGAAAGTTTAGACTAGATATTAGGAAGTATTTCCTTACAGAATGGGTTGTTAGGCATTGGAATGTGCTGCCCAGGGAGGTGGTGGAGTCCCCATCCCTGGAGGTGTTTAAGAGTCGGGTTGATGTAGCGCTTAGGTATGTGGTGTAGTTGGGAACTGTCAGTGTTAGCTTAATGGTTGGACTAGATGATCTTCAAGGTCTTTTCCAACTTAGATGATTGTGTGATTCTGTGATTCTGGGTCACCCAACTGGAAAGTACCTTGGCAGAAGAGGACCTGGAAGTCCTGGTGAACACCAGGTTGAACGTGAACCAGCAGTATGCCCTCGCAGCAAAGAAGGCTAATGGCATCCCAGGCTGAATTAGGCAAAGTATTGCCAGCAGGTTGAGGGAAGTGATCCTTTCCCTTTATTCATCACTGCTGAGAAGACACCTGGAATCCTGTATCCAATTCTGGGCTCTTCAGTACAATAGAGACATGGGCACACTCAAGAGAGTCCAGCAAAAGGTTACTAAGATGATGAAGGGACTGGAGCATCTCTCCTGTGCGGAAAGGCTGAGAGAGTTGGAACTGTTTAGCCTAGAGAAGAAAAGGCACAGGAGGATCTTATCAATGTCTGTAAATACCTGAAAGGAGGGTGCAAAGTGGACAGACCCAGGCTGTGGTGCCCAGTAACAGGACCAGAGGCAATGGGCACAAACTGAAACATAGGAGGTTCGCTGTGAACATCAGGAAATATGTTTATTTGTTAAGGTAACTGAGCCCTGGCACAGGTTGCCCAGAAAGTTGTGGAGTCTCCATCCTTGAAAATATTAAAAAAACCTATCTAGGCATGGTCCTGGACAACTGGTTCTAGGTGACCTTTTTTGAGCAGGGGGGGCTTGGACAAGGTGACTGTCAGAGATTCCTTCCTACCTCAGCTGTTCTTTGATTCGGTGATTCTGTGATTCTGTGCAAACTTGTGATCCTTTAATTTTCACTATAACACCTATAATTTTAAAGCAGTACAATGAAATTAAATCTCACTTGTTCCCTAAAGTTAATCACTTCAAAAAAAAGTGCTTATAAGATGTTTCAGTAATTTTAAATTGTATTTTATTCAAGAATATGATTTTGAGTTATTGGAGCAGTTTAATGCTATTTATTTAAATGATTAATTTTCATATGAGAAAGAAAGCAAAAAATTCTAGCACATGCTAATTACTGAGTAGATATTAAAGGAAATGTCCCCATGTAACTTTGAAGGACTTCACTGAAATGACAAATGAAATCCAGCAGATAACTAAAAAATTTCCCATACCTTCATAGTTGTACATATAATCATAGAATCATAGAAACATAGAATGGTTTGAGCTGGAAGGGACCTTAAAGATCATCTAGTTCCAACACCTCTGCCATGGGCAGGGACACCTTCCACTAGATCAGGTTCCTCAAAGCCCCATCCAACCTGGCCTTGAACACTTCCAGGGAGGGGACATCCACAACTTCTCCAGGAAACCTGTTCCAGTTCTTCACTAACCTCACAGGAAATAATTTCTTCCTTATAGCTAATCTAAACCTACCCTCTTCCAGTTTAAAGCCCTCATCCTGTCACTACACTCCCTGAAAAGAGTCTCTCCCCATCTTTCCTGTAAGCCACCTTTAAGTACTGGAAGGCTGCTATAAGCTCTGCCTAGAGCCTTCTTTTCTCCAGGCTGAACAACCCCAACTCTCTCAGCCTGTCCTCAATAAGGAAGGTGTTCCAGCCCCCTGATCATCTTAGTGGCCCTCCTCTGGACCTGCTTGAGCAGGTCCATGTCCTTCTTATGTTGGGAGCCCCAGAGTTGAACACAGTACTCCAGGTGGGGTCTCACAAGAGTGGAGTAGAAGGGAAGAATCACCTCCCTTGAACTGCTGGCCACACTACTCTTGGTGCAGCCCAGGAGACGGTTGGCTTTCTGGGCTGCGAGCTTACATTGCTGGCTCATAGTCAGTTCTTCATCCATTAATACACCCAAGTCGTTTTCTGTGGGGCTGCTCTCAACCCACTCATTGCCCAGCCTGTATTTGTGCTTGGGATTGCCCCAACCCATGAGCAGGACCTTGCACTTGGCCAAGTTGAACTTCATGAGGTTTGCACAGCCCACCTCTCAATCCTGTCAACGTCCCTCTGGATGGCATCCCTTCCCTCCAGTGTATCAAGCACACCGCACAGCTTGGTGTCATCCACAAATGGTCCCGAGGGTGTACTCAATCCCACCGTCCATGTCACCAACAAAGATGTTAAATAATACTCATCCCAATAAGGACCTGTGAGGGATTCACCACTGCTCTCCATCCAGACATTGAGCCATTGACTCTTAGAGTGCAACCATCCCGCCAATTCCTTATCCACCGAGTAGTTCACCCATCAAATCCATGTCTCTCCAATTTAGAGACAAAGATGTGGTGGGGGGCAGTATCAGTTGATTTGCACATATTATACTTGTTAGTGTTTTGTAGAAATCATTACAAGAAACAATGTTATGTAAAGGTGAAAGAAAAAAAAAAGAAGAAGAAAGGAAGTGTTCTCTCCTACAGGTGCACCAATGCTTCTCCTCAAATCAAATGTTTTAGGCTTTTTACAAAGCAAAGTAATTTTATTACAGAAGACCAGTAATACAAAATTTTTAATACAGCTCAATATCTTGCCCTGCTTTACTCACATGTAGAGTACTAGATGCAGTTTTTGTCTCTTCACCTCAAAAACAACAGTTTGAACTGCCAAATGTTCAGAGAAGAACACAAAGAATGTCCAAAACCAGGCAATAGCTTCTGAATGACAGTATAATGGGACTCTTCTGCCTGAAAAAAATAGGGATGAACATAGCAGAGGTTTATAAAATCATGAGCAGCACAAAGCTAGGGGACATGGAAATTTATTATCTTTTCTTAGAGGGTGCAGAAAGTCAGTAAGATTTAGGTGCACAGGAAATAGAGGAAGTCGTTACTCATGCAAGAGAGAAACTCATTGCCAAAAGATGTTGTGGATACAAAAAATTTGTATGGGTTCAAGGAGGCATTGAATAAGTACTTAAGGAGAGCTCTGATGAGAATTTCTCAACGGATACAACTGATTAGCCTCAGGACTCCCCATAAGGTGAAAACAATGTGAGGCAGGAGGAATACTCAGTATGATATGCTTGCCTCATCAGTGTTCTTCCTTAGGCATCTGTTTACGGTTTCTGTTTGAGACAAGACTATTTAGAAGATATTATCTAAACAGGTAAATCTGATCTTTTGCTCCTTTTTCCCAAGTTAGAAATTATTTTCTAAACATACATTAACAAATCACATTGAACGGGATAACAATTATTCTGATACAACAAAATTGAGATTTGCAACTGCTGATTCATCTTTAATTTTGAGATAAATATACCAACCTCCAAAGGCTAATGGAAAAATGAATGTATCTCATTTATACGTTTTTTGAGAGAGAAAATGTGAAACTGAAAATCACAACAAAACTTCCAATAAACTTACAAAAACACTTGTTAAGTGCTCACATTCCTGTGTCTTTTTTATTTTCTCTTATGCTTATATTTACTATCTTTAGTTTGTAGCTGGCCATTAATGTGATATTTATATCAAGTTAATCAGCTGCGAGTATATTTATGCATTTCAAAGCTTTTGGCACAAGAACTGAAGTACCTGTAGGCTTTGACACAGAGTAGACCTGCATTGAGATCACTGGTGTTTGGAGGACAATTCAGCACACAAATCTCTGTGGTAGTTTAGCAAATGGTTTATTTTGCAGTTCAAACTATTCCTTATTTTCCACTTTCTTCATTGTGACATGGATTTGGAAGATATTGTGACCTCTTGTAAGAAACTGGAACACTTTGACATAACAGACTACCTAGAACCTATGTGGTATTAGGAAGTCATAGATTCAACAGCAATATGACAAAAATATGGGTTTTCTATGTTCCAACACTCTGCCATAATTGACTTTTAACATCAATATCCTGCTGATATTGTTTGCTACTGTGCATTTTTAGAGCACTGGTACTAAAAATCAGTATATAGTATTACAGAGCGCTGCAAATGAAGACTCAGATCTTCAAATAACCAGAATACTCTTTATACACTTACCAGTCACATTTGCATGCAGCATCATGCATGGACTAAGTCTATTTTTCACACAGCAGGAGCTGTATATAATAAATAGTGCACGTTTTTATGCATGCCCTCTTGCAAATATAGTTTCTGTTTGCATCCCTTCATGGGATTTGGTCCCAGAGCCATAACTGCATTTCAGTTTTCTAAATGTCAGGCATTAACTTATTTTTAGTTACAAAGTATAAGGGGAAAAAAAAGTGTATAACGACAGTAATTTTTTTTTGAAGCTCACATAATCTAAAAATGGACACACAATTTGCATGCCGAGTTTTAGCCCAAAGCAAAATTTCATGGATAAATTATACAGCCCTAGAAATACTAGGATTATGATGGCAGCAGTGAAATGTTTCTAAGTACAGCAGTACAAACAATGATCAATTACCATACAGTTTTACTATTTCAACACAAAAGAAATGCTCTACAACTATCAAATTAGAAAATGCCAAGGCAGATTACTGTGAATCCAAATGCAGCTTTTGGATAGCGTTGTAAGATATAAAGTCCTTTCCTTAACTGTTATAATTCAGAGCAAATTAGAGAATTTTTCATGAAGCTATGACATAGCTATTTATAAAGGTTTTAAAATGTTAAATCAAAAATACAACCTAAATCTGCTGAGTAGGACTCTCTGTTATCTATCATATTTGCTGGAGAATCTGAGAAATGGTAAGCCTGAAATTACTGTTTCAAACTCACTAAATGAGCAGCAGAACCCTTTATTGACCAAGCCTTACTTTTCTGTTGTCTACAAGGACTGCAGTCTCATAAGCAAATCATAATAAACTATATATAACGTGATAAGAGATACACATTCAAAAGTCTGCATTTGCATGATTGCAAGGAATTAAATGCCCTTAAGAATTTAAGGAAGACCGATACCACATAATTGACTATTATTCATTAATCCAACTTCATAATATTAAGACTAAATCTATGCTCTTCCAGACATTATTAGTGCATGTAACCAAAGGTAAAACAGATATGTAACTATTATTTTACAGTTGTATTTATGAGTGACACCAGAATAGGTGATGAAACTACTGTTGTTAGTGCTGTTGTTATACATATCAAGATGACACTCAAAGAAAACCATCCAATTCAAGGTTATAATACCCTAAGAAAACACATTCTTGTCTGCAATACCTTAAAACTCAGATGAAAATATAAAACTGGGAAGTATATATTCCCTTCTCTTCTCTTCTCTCCTCTTCTCTCCTCTTCTCTCCTCTTCTCTTCTCTTCTCTTCTCTTCTCTTCTCTTCTCTTCTCTTCTCTTCTCTTCTCTTCTCTTCTCTTCTCTTCTCTTCTCTTCTCTTCTCTTCTCTTCTCTTCTCTTCTCTTCTCTTCTCTTCTCTTCTCTTCTCTTCTCTTCTCTTCTCTTTTCTTCTCTTCTCTTCCTGGAAAGTATGGAATTATTTTGGGGTAGACAGCTGTGAAAGGAAGTGAGAAGTGGAGTGTTTAGACCACACAGTTCATGGCTTCTTATATGGCAAGTTGATTTGTAATTTGTGAGTGTTCAGAAGGTCTGAACAGAAGTCCATACATGATCAGGCAGCACAAATATAATAAATATGATAAAGCTTGACACAACCAAATTCAGCAGAAAAGGTAGTAGAATTCAGTGTATAAATATATGCAGTTAACAATAAAACTACTGCCAGCATTTACACAACATTGCTATAACTAAATAACTAAATTGTTTGCATAACGTTAGAAAGTTGGCTCTTTCTGGTTTATCCACTGTGCAAACAATGAGCAATATCTAAGGATTTTTTTTATTGCTTGTGAAATAATAGGATTAAACTCAGTGTTTACTCAGTGAAAACTTAATTAATTTAAATTTGTCTATTTGTAAGTGCAATAGTCCAAAACCAAGTCTATATTCTGAATGACAGAAATACCAATGAGGATACCTTCAGAACATGTTCATTTTAATTCCAAAATGACTGACTGGTTAGGAAATTGTCATCAAGCATGCATAGACACACCACAAAAAAAATGTAGAAGACAAACACACACACACATACATACATACAAAAAGGAAAAAGAAAAAAAAAAAGAGAGGAAAGAAAAAAGAGATGAGGAAACAGGTAGCCCCTAGCACTCTTGCTATATCATTCTATAACACTTGCCTTCCTGAGGAAATGGGTACCAATGTTCCACTGGGGAACTGTAGGAGAAAAGTTGTATCCTTATGTGGAAAGTTTTCTTTCAAATGTCACTCTGGAAAATATTTTTTTATATCAATGTGATTAAAATTAGACTTTTTCAAAGATGGAGTTAACTTTGGAACATCCACAGGCTTTGAGAAAACTTGATGGGAGACCTATTATTTACTTCCAGCATTCTAGTTCAGAATAGGTCAGCTGGAGGAGAAGAAATGGGAAGAATCAGGGAGATAGAGAAAGATACATGTTGGGGAGTTTTTATTGAACCCCTTGAGGCAAATTAAGCACATTTATGCTTAAATATACATTAAAAAGAAAAAACAAACAGAACAAAACCCGTGCATTGCAGAGTCCTACTGCTATAAGCGGTTCTACAAGGAGTCTGCAAAGATGTGTCACAAGCCAATTCCTTACATTCACTTACACCAGCACTGATCCTGCCAGTGTTGCACAGGGAGCCTCAGCCTGACCTTGGGTCCATTCCCCAGCACCAGCTCTACTGCCCAAAGGTGGTCCCTGAGTACTCCCATTCCAGGATAGATACAGGACTCTGTTGTGGCTGTTCCTTATCTCATCACCAAGTGAAATTTCCTTGATTTACAGGGAGTCCTTCTGTCTCTGGCATTCCTGCTGCAAGCCAGCTTAACCCCTTCTTTGTGCCAGATCACTCCTCAGTCACAAATTGCCATTCCTGAGCAGTTATGATTTCAATTTCTTCTTCACACATCTTGTGGTATAACTTAGTAAGAAAGAAGGAAAATGGAAATTGCAGAAAATTAAAAGAAAAGCGTATAATGAGAAAGGACAGAATAATGGAGAGGAACACACTTGGTATTGGAAAGTAAGGCTATAACAGAAAAAAATATAGATGAGGGTAAGAGATTTCTTGTCTGCTGTTACTGAGTTAAAGAACTTCACATACAATATTGATATACCCTGTATGATAGTTTACATTTATATCCATACTTAGTGTGTGTATAAAAAGAATTGTGAACTTCACTGTGCTTTCTAGATAAGGGGACTGAAATATGTCCAAGCCTGATGCTAGAACAGACTTTTGTTCTAGTTGCTGTTATGTGTTAGCTAAGTCTCATAGAAGAAAACCACAGGGAAGAATCCTCTAACAGTGTAATAGTGGAGTGGATTATTTTTGCAAGATTTCATAATATGAATCCAAATAAGACCCACTTGAATGAAGGCAATATGAACAAGGAGATCCTGGACAAGCTCAGACATAAAAAGGAAGCCTAACGGCTCGATGTACAAGTGGAGAGCAGTGATGAGTGACATTTCTCAGGGGTTGGTATTGGGACCACTGCTGTTTAACATCTTTGTTGACAACATGGATGATGGGATTGAGTGCACTCTCAGCAAGTTTGACCACAACACCAAACTGTGTGGTGTGATCGATGCGCTGGAAAGAAGGGATGTCATCCAGAGGGACCTTGACAGGCTTGAGAGACAGGCCCGTAAAACCTCATAAAGTTCAAGAAGGCCAAGTGCAAGGTCCTGCACATGGGTCAAGGCAATCCCAAGCACAGATACATTCTGGGCGATGAGTGGCTTGAGAGCAGCCCTGCGGAGAAGGACTTGAGGGTATTAGTAGATGGAAAACTGACTATGAGCCAACAATGTGCACTTGCAGCCCAGAAAGCCAGCCGTATCCTGGGCTGCATCAAAAGAAGTTGTACAGAAGTTTGAAAGAATAGCATCATTCTGTTACTTTGCTGTATCATGTGCAGGAATACTTAACTTCTGCTCTCTGGAGCTTACATCATATTTCTTTCTTACAAACCACTTGTCACAGAGTGAGATGCCATGAGAAAGATGAGCCAACACAGTTAATTTCTAGATTAAAATATTTGGGAGTTGGCAAAAAAGTGTTATTGATGGAGTTACATAACCTGGAATTTATTTGACTTGTTGATACAGAGTCATTCTTTAATTAGCATTCTTATTAACAATTTCTTAAAAGAGACCGTGTGCTGAATAGCCCTGAGATAGCTCAAGACCTCTGAGTTTTATGAGCTATTTTTTTTCCTCCCCAGAGTAAAGAGTCTGGGCCAAATGGCAAAACTGGAACTGCTGCTGCTTCTAGATCTATAGCTAAAATTAAGAAGTCACTGGCCAATAATGTTAACCACAGTGCTCACACAGTGCTTTTGTGAGTGCTAACTCTAGCAGAAAAAGGTTTTCTATTTTTCTTTTTAGTGTATA
Source organism: Strix aluco (assembly GCF_031877795.1). Classification (NCBI taxonomy): domain Eukaryota; kingdom Metazoa; phylum Chordata; class Aves; order Strigiformes; family Strigidae; genus Strix; species Strix aluco. Next base: position 87,530,266 of record NC_133932.1, on the reverse strand, counting down.
AAATTGGATTAAATCCAGCTTCTATTAAAAGCTGTCAGACATGAAGAACAAATTCTCAGGACTTGGTATAGAGCCAAAATAGATGGCTCATCACTTTCTTACTTGCATTACTCATGTGAGAGAAAAGTAGCACAGCCAAATGGAAAGGAAAAGTAAGCTTACCAGCATCAGAAAACATGCAATGAATTGTGACAATATGCTGATACAGAAGTAATTTCAAGGTTAAATGTTCCTAATTGTGAACGTTCTGTTTATGTCATGTTAAGGCAGTTTTGCTTAGTGCTAGGCTTTTAAAACTAAAATAATTAATTTTCATAGAAAATTTACTGAAGCTTCACGGGTATCCAATTGCTTCAAAAGGGGGACAAATGGTGTCTAAGATGTCCAGCATAGATCTATGCATTTAATTAGATATCCATTTTTTGTAAGGTGAATCACACGCTTCTTAAGTACATTCATCTTTTGATTAAGGGCTGTAGGAACACCTGACAAATGTAAATGTAGTTAAAACTAGAAAGCCTCAAATTGCTTAAAAATGTTGAACATAGGTACAGAGAACAGAACTTACAGGGATCCCTCTGCTGGTAGACCTGTTGACCACTTCCCTTCAGTGACACGGGCAATTGATATCTTTTTTCCAGTGTGTCCTGAGAACTGACTTCTATCTTTGTCCCATAAAGCAGATTCAGGACAGCTGAAGAACTGTTCAACAAATGAAAAGCTTGTGTCTTTCCATAGTTACAAACATAAGTAGACTCTGGGTTTGCTAAATGACCCAAAGTATGTGTATAATAGCCTGGAACACTAATACAAAGACCCAGTAAAGGTTTTTACAAGGCTTTGCACCAGGCACTTGAGTTGTAGGTAGCTTTTTGGAATCCTTTTAAAGATTCCCAGGTTAGGCTGTGCTGCCCTTTCGTTAATACTGGCTCTGCCTTGCTACGTCAGTGATGAGCTTTGTCATCCTACACTTACAGAAGGTTTCAGCAACGATACGATAGTCAGTTGCATAGCAGCAGTCCTTGATTCATAAGCTACTTGTTTCATAACTTACTGTTTTTCCTTCTGTCCATGCCAAGAAAGCCACTAAAATTCAACCAGAATTCACAATGCAAATTTCTGTATTTGTCTGAAAAATATGTTTATTGCTGATTCTGTCTTGTCACTTAATATATGGAGCAAGTGATGAAGATATAGGGAACTTAAAAGATAAATCTGGAATTTTTTTGTTGACACTCATGACTCATTAATAAATGGCAAAGTCTTCCTTCAACAAAACCAAATTCCAGCTTTTAAACTATGGAGTGAAACTGGAAAAAGTTTTAAGTTATTACATTTGAGTGTTTATAAACTAAAGCTTGTTAAGTTTACACATCAGACTGCTCTGATGAATAAGCACACCTGTATTCTTATTCTCCTTTTACTTAAGTGATATATTTACTTAGACTGCATCTGTTCCTATTTACAGTTGTCAGTTTCTCTGACAAAGTAGGTTCCATATTTGTCACACGATAACCATGGTGTGGGCTATCAATACCTTCAATGCCTTGTACCCATACACTGAGTATCACATATGGGCTGTGACATTTAATCAGTTAGTGTGGGTGTGGTTATACTAGGGAATTACATGAGCCCTGACTTAAGATAGTAACTAAAGATTAATAACTAAAATAAATAGTAAAAAATAAAGTAGAATAATAGAATGGTTTGGGCTGGAAGGGACCTTAAAGATCATCTAGTTCCAACACCTCTGCCATGGGCAGGGACACCTTCCACTAGATCAGGTTCCTCAAAGCCCCATCCAACCTGGCCTTGAACACTTCCAGGGAGGGGACATCCACAACTTCTCCAGGAAACCTGTTCCAGTTCTTCACTAACCTCACAGGAAATAATTTCTTCCTTATAGCTAATCTAAACCTACCCTCTTCCAGTTTAAAGCCCTCATCCTGTCACTACACTCCCTGAAAAGAGTCTCTCCCCATCTTTCCTGTAAGCCACCTTTAAGTACTGGAAGGCTGCTATAAGCTCTGCCTAGAGCCTTCTTTTCTCCAGGCTGAACAACCCCAACTCTCTCAGCCTGTCCTCAATAAGGAAGGTGTTCCAGCCCCCTGATCATCTTAGTGGCCCTCCTCTGGACCTGCTTGAGCAGGTCCATGTCCTTCTTATGTTGGGAGCCCCAGAGTTGAACACAGTACTCCAGGTGGGGTCTCACAAGAGTGGAGTAGAAGGGAAGAATCACCTCCCTTGAACTGCTGGCCACACTACTCTTGGTGCAGCCCAGGAGACGGTTGGCTTTCTGGGCTGCGAGCTTACATTGCTGGCTCATAGTCAGTTCTTCATCCATTAATACACCCAAGTCGTTTTCTGTGGGGCTGCTCTCAACCCACTCATTGCCCAGCCTGTATTTGTGCTTGGGATTGCCCCAACCCATGAGCAGGACCTTGCACTTGGCCAAGTTGAACTTCATGAGGTTTGCACAGCCTACCTCTCAATCCTGTCAACGTCCCTCTGGATGGCATCCCTTCCCTCCAGTGTATCAAGCACACCGCACAGCTTGGTGTCATCCACAAATGGTCCCGAGGGTGTACTCAATCCCACTGTCCATGTCACCAACAAAGATGTTAAATAATACTCATCCCAATAAGGACCTGTGAGGGATTCACCACTGTTCTCCACCCACACATTGAGCTCTTGACCACAACTCTTTTAATGTGACCATCCAGCCAATTCCTCATCCACTGAGTAGTCCACCCGTCAAATCATTGTCTCTCCATTTTAGAGACAAGGATGTTGTGCAGGACAGTGTCCAATGCTTTTCACAGGTCCAGGTAGATGATGTCAGTCACTCTTCTTTTATCCACCAGTGCTGTAACTCCATCATAGAAGACCACCAAATTTTGCAGAAAAAATACACAGCAAAAAAAACCCAAGTAAAAATTAAAGTACTTTTACTGAATAAAATACCATTTAAACAAGAATAATAACAAATAATAACAGAACACATGAGGCCCCAGTACTTCCTCATGTGGGGTAAGACTTCCTCCTCTTATACAATCATTCTGCAGAGGAGCCAGGCTGCTGGCACCTGTTCTTACAGACCTTTTGGATAATCCTCCTCTACTGTCATATGTCTCACCATCTCTCTCTCTCCCTCTCTCAAACACACATACAAATGCATACATTAACTTTGTTTTACAATGACAGCTTTATATCACCATTGTTTTGGTCTGAGAACTACGTGGGCTTTGTAACAAAATATTACTTTGAATGATTTCAAGTCATTATCTCTTTCGTCTTCTGTAGCTGATTCCTTCCTCATGTTATATTCAGGTCCTTATCACCAGGTACAGTTATTTACTTCTTCATACTACTTTTAGACATTACATTCACACATCTCCTGGCAAGCATTGGTTACTTGGTCATTGACTTAACTCCCTCTTCAGACATTGACTATAATATTTAATCTACTGAAATTTGCCTCTGGAAAGCATGTGGTAGCAAAAGATGACTGGTAAACTCCAGTTTACTGGAGTATCTCTGCATTAGAATCAGGGGGAAGGCCAACAGGGCAGATGTTGTAGTAGGAGTCTACTATAGGCCACCCACCCAGGACAGAGAGGTGGATGAAATATTCTATAGGCACTTAGGAGAATTCTCACGATCGCTTGCCCTTGTTCTTGTGGGAGAATTTAACTTCCCAAACGTCTGCCAGAAATACAACACAGCAGAGCTGGACCAGTCCCGGAGATTCCTGGAATGTGTGGAAGATAACTTCCTGACACAGCTGGTGAGTAAACTGACCAGAGAAGGTGCCCTGCTGGACCTACTCTTTGTGAACAGAGAAGGACTGGTGGATGATGTGGCGGTTGGAGGCCAACTAGGGCACAGCGATCATGAAATAATAGAGTCCTCTATTCTTAGAGAGGCCAGGAGAGGGGGAAGCAGAACTGCCATCCTGGACTTCCAGAGGGCTGACTTTGTCTTGTTTAGGCACCTGCTTGACAGAATCCCTTGGGAGATGGTCCTGAAGGGAATAGGGGTCGAGGAAGACTGGGCACTCTTTAAGAAGGAAGTCTTAAGGGCTCAGGAGCAGGCAATGCCCAGGTGCTGTAAGAGAAGCCGGCAACAGAGAAGATCACCCTGGCTAAACAGGGAGCTTTGGCTGCAACTCAGGGAGAAAAGGAGAGTTTACAGCTTTTGGAAGAAGGGGCTAGCGACACACAATGATTACAAAGACGCTGTCAGGCTATGCAGGGTGGAAATCAGGAGGTCTAAATCCCAGCTAGAAATTAATCTGGCCTCAGCAGTCAAGGATAACAAGAAATGTTTCTATAAGTGTGTCAACAGCAAAAGAAAGACCAGGGAGAGCCTCCATCTCCTGCTAGATGCAGGAGGAAACATGGCAACGAGTGATGAGGAAAAGGCTGAGGTGCTTATTGCCTTCTTTGCCTCAGACTTTAATAACAAGACTAGTTGCACTGAGGGAATCCAGCCTCCTCAGCCAGAAGACAGAGACTGGGAGAATGACCGCCCCAGCAATCCAAGAGGAGATAATCAGTGACCTACTGCATCACATAGACATACACAAGTCTATGGGACTGGATGGGATACACCTGAGGGTGCTGAAGAAGCTGGCTGGGGTGCTCGCCAAGTTGCTTTCCATCATTTACCAGCAGTCCTGGCTGACCGGGGAGGTCCCGACATATTGGAAACTGGACAATGTGACGCTCATCTATAAGAAGGGTCAGAAGGATGATCTGGGAAATTACAGGCCTGTCAGCTTGGCTTCAGTGCCAGGGAAGCTGATGGAGAAGCTCATCCTGAGTACCATCACACAACACATGCGGGACAACCAGATGATCAGGCCCAGTCAGCATGGGTTTATGAAAGGCAGGTCCTGCTTGACAAACCTGATCTCCTTCTATGACAGGGAGGCCTGCTTATTGGATGAGGAAAGGCTGTGGATGTAGTTTACCTTGACTTCAGTAAGGCCTTTGACACCGTTTCCCACAGCATTCTCCTGGCGAAGCAGGCTGCTCTCGGCTTGGATGTGCACACGCTTTGCTGGGTAAAAAACTGGCTGGATCGCCGGGCCCACAGAGTTGTGGTGAATGGAGTTCAATACAGTTGGCGTCCGGTTACAGGTGGTGTCCCCCAGGGCTCGGTTTTGGGGCCACTCCTGTTTAACATCTTTATTGATGATCTAGACGAGGGGATCAAGTGCCCCCTCAGTAAGTTTGCAGATGACACCAAGTTGGGTGGGAGTGTTTATCTGCTCAAGGGTAGGGAGACTCTGCAGAGAGATCTGGAGAGGCTGGAGCAATGGACCAAGGCGAGTGTATGAGTTTCAATAAGGCCAAATGCTGGGTGCTGCACTTCGGCCACAACAACCCCCAGCAGGGCTACAGGCTTGGGGAGGAGTGTCTGGAGAGCTGCCAGTCAGAGAGGGACCTGGGGGTGTTGATTGACAGCCAGCTGAACATGAGCCAGCAGTGTGCCCAGGTGGCCAAGAAGGCCAATGGCATCCTGGCCTGTATCAGAAATAGTGTGGCCAGCAGGGACAGGGAAGTGATCTTACCCCTGTCCTCGGCACTGGTGAGGCCGCACCTCGATTCCTGTGTTCAGTTTTGGGCCCCTCACTACAAAAAGGTCGTTGAATTACTTGAGCGTGTCCAGAGAAGGGCAACGAAGCTGGTGAAGGGTCTGGAGCACATGTGTTATGAGGAGCGGCTGAGGGAACTGGGGTTGTTTAGTCTGGAGAAGAGGAGGCTGAGGGGAGACCGCATTGTCCTCTACAACTACCAGAAAGGAGGTTGCAGAGAGCTGGGGATGAGTCTCTTTAACAAAGTAACAAGTGATAGGACAAGAGGGAATGGCCTCAAGCTGTGCCAGGGAAGGTTTAGACTGGATATTAGGAAGTATTTCTTTACAGAATGGGTTGTTAGGTGTTGGAATGTGCTGCCCAGGGAGTTGGTGGAGTCCCCATCCCTGGAGGTGTTTAAGAGTTGGGTTAACATAGCACTTAGCTATATGGTGCAGTTGAGAACGGTCAGTGCTATTTTAATGGTTGGACTAGATGATCTCCAAGGTCTTTTCCAACCTAGATGATTCTGTGATGCTGTGATTCTGTAATCATGTATTGGGAAATTACATTTCAGCTAAATTGAGTATATATCTTTACAGGAATAATCAATATCTCCATTTTATTAGTATAGAGAAACTAAGATTATATCCTTGGCCTCATTAGGCCTTGCCAGTGTTCAACTACCTTTATGGCAACTGTACAAAACCTTTATCTAGTTGCGTTTTAACTCTGGTGGGTAGTTAAGCGTCACAAAACTGCTCAGTCACTGACCAACAGCAGGATGGAGGAGAGAATCAGAAGGGTAAAACTGAGAAAATACGTAGGTTGAGATAAAGAGAGTTTAATAAGTAAAAGAAAAGCTGCACATGCAAGCAAAACAAAATAAGGAATTCATTCACCACTTCCTATTGGCAGGCAAGTGTTCAGACATCTCCAGGAAAGCAGGGCTCCATCACGTGTAGCAGTTATCTGGGTAGACAAATGCCATAAGTCCAAATGTCCCTCCTTCTTCCCCCAGCTTTTCCTTCTGGGCATGATGTCATACATATGGTATGGGATATCCCTTTAGTCAGCTGGGGTGAGCTCTGCCAGCTGTTTCCCTTCACAGCTTTTTTGTGCACCCCCAGCCTAATTACTGGCAGACAAGTATGAGAAGCAGAAAAGGCTTTGATGCTGTGTGAGCAGTGCTCAGCAATTGCTAAAACATTCCTGTGTTATCAACACAGTTTTGGTCACAAATCCAAACCACCATCATAGAAGCTACTATGAAGAAAACTAACTCTGTTCCAGTGAAAACCAGTACGCTAGTGAACAAAAAAAAAAAAAAAAAGAAAAAGAGAAAGAGAAGAGAAACAAAGAAGGATAACACTGACTTCTTTTTAAACAGTTTTTATTATTATTATGATGATGAAATATTTTTCTTAAAAGTACAGAGTGTTGAGGTGTATAATATATCCCATAGAGAGAAACAGTATAGAAGACACTTTCTGTTTTCATTAAAGAAGTTCAGGTACGCTGTTTATTTATCACAGATTTTAACGGGAGTTTTATACTGAAGATAGGTGATTATTCCATAAATATTTCATTTTTAAAGGAACAGGTGAAATTAATCTCATCTATCCTTAGTTTTAAAATATTATCATTTTTTCAGTGCTCTTATGAAAATGTCATCATAATGTAAGAAGTTGCTGAAATACTGACTACTGTAAACCAAAAACCAGTGATCAGTATTTCAGTAAATCTTGACTGAGACCAATTTTTTCTTAGATTAGCTCCAAAATTAGACCACGGTAAGAGCACTGGGGACTTGACCTAAGGGGCAGCTTCGTGGACCACTTGTTGGTCCATGAGAAACACACATCTCTTCTGTCAACTAAAATTCCAGCAGTGATAGTAAGGAGTCAGGGAATAACATAAACCGACAAAGGACATAAACAACACAATATGTCTTAAAGGGGGATTTAAAAGTGTCTTCAGAAATCAGTGTAAATTCTTTAGAAGACAAAGTGATTAGGCCAGTCAGGCACCAGCTGATGACACTTCATGTTATGTGAGCTTTGCATTTCACAGTACCAAATGTAATTATCAGCTAGATGGTATGCAATGATGCGCTGCACCCCGATGATATGCTGTTGCACAGTAGATTAATTGTGTACAAATTTTAAAACAAAATTCTGTCTTTTATAAAGGAACAAAAAAATCTCTTAGCTCCATTTCAGTTAAATTCAAAGTCAAAGAGTGACAAATATAATTAGTTTATGTCCTGTTATGGCAAACTCAGAAGTAGGTGCACGGTTGTGCTAGGTCGAATAGTTTTTTTCGAACCAACAGCAGTAAGCATTTCAAGCATTTCCACCTGCCTTGTGATCACATCCTATATTGATGACTGCTTCTCATCAGTACACTACTTTTGGGTTGTCTAGTGATAGTCCATCTGGGTATGTTCAATAGTATGTTAATTTGTGAAGCATCTTTGCCTAAGAGAACTTTAAAATACTCTAGGTAGTGTCTTGAGTGTATAAAGCCAGGCTGTGAGAATGCAAGATGAATCTGTTCAGGAAGCTAATCTTGGGGCATCAAGGTCCTTGTCATGTAAAATATAGATATATTCATCAGTCTATTTAAAAAAAAATATATTTTTCTTTCTGCACTATAACTAGCAAAAGGTTCTAGAGGTTTCTCCTTGCTGTTTTTTCTACTTGTTCACTTGAGTGAATTTTATCACACTTAACTTAGTCTCAGGTATGTCCCTATTTTCATGTGCAAATGATATTCCTACATTGAAGAGTGACATAATAACATCTTTAAATTTTTGTATTTCAAACTGATTGTTTTTCTTGTTCAGTCTTCTTACTTATATCTCATTGCAACCCCCAGGGAGCTGTGCAGTTTTCCTTGCATTTGAAGGTTTATCTTGGGGACAGGTAAAAGAAAGCAGCCTTTCTTTATGAATACTCACACATTTCTACTCTGACACAGATTGTATTTTATCATTCTTCTGCTTGCACGATTTAAAACCACTGGCAGCAAACTGTCATCATCCCAGTCCTGAACAACTTACTCAAGCATCATTTTGATTACCTCTAATGGGAGTTTGGTTTCAAAGGGAATTTTAAATCAGGCTAAATATATGTGGTATGTAATGATGAGGATTACCTTAAATCCCTAGCTGATCCAATATTCCAGAAATATGTCATGTGCAAAATACCTTCCTTTTAGGTTTGGAATTTTAAAAAAAGTTCATTTATAAAGATATTAAGGTGATTTATTTATTCTTATCCCTGATTTTGATTTAGAAAAAATGTATTGAAATTTAGTTAGAACTTGAAAGCCTACATCACATCAGTTCAACACATTCACAACTGAATAACATATTGAAGCAGTATATTTTTATAAATGGTTGCCTGTATGACATTTCTGCTAGGTAGACTCTTTGCAATCTCCTTTTAAATGTAGCTGCATTTCCTTGCATGTTTGATCTGTTTTCAGTATTATTCTGATATAACATTAACCATTTCAATAATTATACTTTCTTATATTTTTGTGTAATTTTAGGCAGAAAATTTTTTTCCACAAATACTAATAACTAATTCTGTGAAGTGTATTAGAATTATGACACTGCAGTATTATAAAGCTTATACATGTCGAACAATGATAAAAGAAAAACTCTCTTTAAAATAATGAACACATGCAAATATGAGATAAGTGAGATTAGAATCAGACACATTACACCTTTCATGAAAAGAAATCACATTAAGAAATCACATTACTGAAATAGCTTTGTGACCTAACTGTGATGTAGCTTGTGATGAATTAGCACAAACCTGGAAATTAGATTTCATGTTTTTAAATGGCACCACAGAGTACGTAGAAGACTTTGTGAAGTTACTGTGCTTGAGTAATATTTCAACCTGTAGAAAAATGCCTATAACATGATCTGTTGCAATACTAGAAATTACATGGTAACATCAGTCGACACAAGAACATGACAAATCTCAAAACTTAGAATGAGCCAGAAATGGAGGGAAATATTACTCTTACAGACTGTTGTATTGAGAATAATGAGACATTTTATATAAACTGCTGTGTTAAACTGTTTGGGGTTTTTTTCTGTGTGTATTGATGACGTATGAAGGTCCATCGTGTTTTGCACCTCCAAAACCTACTTCAGACTCTATGAATTCACAGTTAAATAACTCCAATTACTAAGACATTTCTGGAAGTAAAGCATGGAAAAATATATTTACTCGTGGTTTTCAATTTGAAAGTACTATTGATAAGAACTGTGGCTGAAATTTATCATTTCTGAAATTGAGATAGTACTGACTGTTGTTGTCCTTCTGTTTCTTTAAACCCATGCTGGGAAATTAATATGACATTTGAGTGTCAGGCCTCCTGACCTTTTGACAGAAGTAAGTAACCTCAACATGCTTATGACAAATGCAGTAAGAGTTTAAGCTCTGTAAATAAAAGTTATATTACTGGATCAGCCTAAACTTTGGAATACAGACTTAGAGCTTTTATTTCATCTTCACTTTACTGCATCAGCATCCTGGGAATAACAAAGATTTCTGATGACATATAACATCAGAGCAATAAATAAATAAAATGCATGAGGCTAATGGAAAATAATGTCAGCAGCTCACAAATACTGAAGTGAGTGAAGTGAGAAAATAGTTTCAGTCTGATGCTGCTTTCCATGCACACAGTGTCAGAATACATTCCCATTTCTTCTGAGAATAGTATCCAGAGCACTGGTTGTCATTAGTGAACTTGCCATATACCACTCACACTTGAGTATAAATACAGGAATATCACTTATACCTTTTTATTCCTTCTCAAGAGATAAATCTTTCCTTTTGCAAGATGCAAGGATCTCCTAAAGCTGCACATGCGTGTCAGAGCCAGTGTTAGGAGCTAGTATTAATCTTCATAAAATTCACAGTGCTGCACAGGAAATGTTGAATAGAAGGAGTGAAGTGATTTTCTACTTCTCTTATTTTCAGATTTTATTTACAACTCTTTATATTGTACATGTTAAAAAAGAAGCATTAGGACCTATTTGCCAGAAGGCCCTCTTTATCCATTCTTAGACTGAGAAGAATAAAAATAGGAAAAAAATTAAAACAGGGAGTGAAATAACAGCACACTGGGTGCAGATGTCAACGTGTTGGCAGTGGAGGATTGCAGGGGTGGCCTCTGTCAGGAGAGGTGTTGGGAGAGAAGGAGTGAAATTGAGCCTGGGAAAGAGAGCAAGGAAAGGTGTTATTATCACGTTTCTCTTTGTTTCTCCCTACCCAAATATATTATAATAGACAATAAATTAAATTTGTTTTCCCCAAGTCTAGTCTGTGTTGTGAATGAGGGTAATTGATAAGCAATCTCCCTGTCTTTATGTCAGCACGTGACCTTCCCCATCCTATTTTGTCCCCCTGCCATGCTGAGGAGAGGGAGGGAAGGAGTGGCTGAGTTGGAATTTGTCTGTTAGTCAAGGCTAAACCACCATAACCAGTTAAAATGTCTTTGCTTTCTTGTGTATAAAATTATACATCAGCTGTGAGATCCCTGTACATTAACCAATAAATAACCATACATAATTAATAACTAAACTTTTTTATTTGCATCAAATTTACCTATCATTTAACACAAGGTTATTTAAATATAAATTTTCTGTACTACTGAAACTTTTCCAAATATTTCTTTACTTTTAATTTTAATAATAATAAATATAATAATGAAATAATACATCATTTAATTCATTCAACAGTTGCATTAAAAACATGCTCGGCACTTCACAAACATAAGTAGGAACAATTTCTGCGAAACTCATTTGAAACAAATTTTAATGAACTAAAAGGTAGGAGCCTGCATTATGCAAGTCACTTCAGGTCTCTACATAGTTGGTAGAGAAAGATAAGCACCTTTGAAAGGTAATTCAACCCACTGTAAATGACTTGTATAAGACATCCACCTTTCAGCAGCTAAAGTCATGTGAGACTAAACCTTCCACTCCCCAAATGAGACTTTTCCAAAGATAAGCAGTATATGAACACCAGTAACAATATTTCATAACCAGTTTTGTGTTAAATTCATATTCTCTTGGGTAGGATTTTGATATAAATGCTACAAAATACATCTACAGTTAATAAAAGGAGAGAAGACAGACAAAAATGATAATGCTTATTTGTTATTCAAATCCATCCTCATGAATAGATCTCTTATAAACAGATATATAGTAAGCATATATGTTCTTCTGTTGGATTAGGTGTCAGAGATCTGCTGCATAGGACTGAGTACTGAGGATTTTGTTGCATCTCTCACCATGATGCAGATGACATTAAATGTTTTTCATTTTTTGTAGTGAATCAAAGACAAATGAAAAGGTTGGAGCTGGAGGCAGGTCTTCATGCAGCTATGGAAAGTAGAGACATTAAACATCTTCCTGAGATGAAAAATTCAGGACAGAAGAGCTCCTTGAAGACTTTTCTCTGGGATATCAGAACATCTCCTGTATTGCTTCCCCAGTTACCCTGGACAAACAAACATAGTTTGTGACTTGTCCCCAGTATGTGTATTTTAAAAAATAATCTGAAAAACAAACATGTACAAAATACAGACTGAAAACTCAGCTGTCCTAATCAAATATACAAAAGCATGAATAAGTATGCATTACAATGCAAATTTAAGAGGGGGAGGAGGCATGTTTAATCCAATTTTTATGTAAAACTAAAAAGATATTACCTAAGGCATCCTATGTGACAACCTAACAGCCTAGCTCTGTGAAGGTAATTCATGCACTAACTCTTCATTATTCTCTACCTAATTTTCAGTCATGTTGCCTCAGTTGAATGTCTGCTTCCCTGTGTACCTCTAATACAATCTTCAAGGTAACTGGCTTTCAGGTGGGTATACTAGGGCTCAGTTCATCTCATCTTAAAATAGATAGCTAAAATAGGCCAAATTAAATGGAAGGCTAAACTGCCAGCTCAGATGGGGATTTCTGTACTGTAGGACAGTAGAGTTCAGTGAGGTGAATCCCACCTCTGGTGTACTATTTTTGGGGTGTTCTATAGCTTATAGAGTATATAATTACCAGTGTGCATGTGTGTCTGTATGTGCACTGGAGGACTCTTTTATCAATTCCATTGCTGTTCCTCTCTTAACTGCAAATATAAGAGAAATTTAGGATATGAAACCTGAGGAAAAATGGGCACATATATAATTGAAGTAAATAAATCCAAAAAAGTAAAATTTTTTAACCTCAAAACAAAATTTTAAGGGATAAGGTATTCAGGTACTATTTCACTATTTATCAGCCAGATTCTCTAGAAATTTTGAACGACTTCCATAGCTTATCCTAATTCTGATAGAAGGCTTATATGATTATATGAGGAGATTTGGGGGTTTGTTTTTGCATCAGCTTTCAAAAGACATAAATTAAGGGATTAAAAACTATATCTAAGACATACTTGAAAATTTTTAGCAGCCCAGTGTCTAAGGATAGCTCAAAAAAATACATCAGAAAAAAAAAAAAAAAAAGATGCTATTTATTTCTCTTACACTAACTTATATAACATAAGCCTAATGAGAAAAGATGGTTTTGTGTTCGGTTTTAACAGGTAATTGTCTAAAGGAGTATAAAATCTAATCTGTAATACGTATAAAGAAACCTAGAGCTTTCCTTTAATGGAGAGTTCAGCAGTCTTCCTGTTATTACAAATGCTGTGAAGAAAGGACTAATCAGTGAGGTGTCTGTTTTTTTAGACTAGGTTGCTATGTGAGCAAGCTCAATAATATCTCACATGTACTTTTCTGGAAGTCAAAGAAGGTGAACGTCTAACCAAAAATGTTTTTACAGTACATGGAGACTGTGGCTGTCAGAAAGACAATTTCTGCTATACCTGAGCAGACTATCTGTGGAGATCTTGATTTTGCTTCTTTCAAAGTTCTAACTAATTAGAAATAATTTGTTATTTTATAAAGAACTGATTAGTAGCTAAGTAATCATTTCATCATATACATTAAATGTTCATGAAGAGATGTGTATCAAGACAATAAAAACACTGACTTCACGTGTACTCATACGCTTAGAACTGCATGCATACAATGAATTTAATTTTTGTTGGATAATAGAATACAAGATAAATCATCATGTACAATTATCAGTAACAGTGTAAGAACAAAAGATATAGATTGGACAGGAAAGCTGTATATCATAAATTAATCAGTTGTGTTGTTTCTGTGTAATTTTGAGTTTACTCATCTGTAGAAGGAAATGTCCTTTGACTATGTTTCCATTGTTATCTTCCTTGCTCTTATCTCTGCTTGACAAGATCCAATCCATCTGTCCATTTTACATGATAAATGAGCACCAGTTAAGGCTCTTATAGCTGAGTAGCCAAATTTGGAGGGATGAGTGGGAGGGGAGGGGAAAGGGAGGAAAAAAAAACAAAAGAGAGAGAAAGCCAGTATCTGTCTTAAAGATCCTTCTTTTACTGAATGTTTTCAAAACTTTTTCCAGAAACACAGTGATGATGTACTTTGTGAAGCCTTCTGCAAACTGAAGTCAGTATTTTATTACAGACTTGTATGAACACTTTGTTCTACTGCCTATTTCTTTTGCAGACCATATGCATTAGTAATAACATATATCAAATTAGGTGATAAATTTCTGTGAATAAAAGCTGTAATAAAACTTTGCTAAAATATTGTTAAGACAATTAAAATTGTCCACATGTACAACTATTGTTAAAGTTAAAGTATCCTGATACTTTTTTGCCTCCTCCTAGACAGATATAGAAAATATAAATATCTAATCTGTTATTCTTTGACTTTAGCTGAAAAAATAATCTATTAAATATAATGTGAGAAGTATATAGCTCTTTCTGTAGAATAACTTTGTGGCTGTGAAATCTTAGTTCATTTGACAAAATGTCTGATTATCCTGGATGTCTGTTGGTTACCTTTGTGTTATATCTGAACAATAATTTTCAAGAAGATACAAATGACTAGTGTGGATGTGCAAAAGTGCAAGAGTCACAGATAAAATGAAAGGACACACTTTAAAGGTAGCAGATCTTCACAGTAATGTAAGAAAAGTAATTCAAACTAGCAGTGTAAAAACCACATTGGCTACATAAACCTGTCCACTGGTTCCTTTTGCCCAGTATATGTGCCACAACATACAACAAATATGAATATATTTTGTGTGTTCTTAACCATTTATCAGTTAGATAAATCAACTATTAGATTACCTATAAGTACTGTATAAAAATTTACATAAAATTTATTCTTCTTTTTAAACAGTATTATATATTTTAAGCATCCCAAAGCAAAGACAGAAAATGGGTCACCTGGTTTCTTTGTTCTTCTTATACCCACAATTTCTACCTAAAAAGGCAGCACCCTAATTTCAAGATTATAGGCCATAGGAAGGAGGAACACAACTTTTCCCCTTTGCTGAATACAACTAATGATGCAAAAAACAAACAAACAAACAAACAAAAAGTTTCTCTGGTTTAAAAAGTTGATATTTGGATATTACCCTACATTCAGGTGCTTCTCCAGTTCCTACTGTATGACCTGGCTTTCATTTTATGTAAAACAGATATTAAGTAAATTACAAACCCAATCCTGTCAGTAGATAAGTAGAATACAGAATGTTTGAAGTGTGACATCTCCTTTCTCTAGGAAATTAAATAAGTTCTAGTTATTTCTCTTTGTCTCCTACTGTATTTCCTTTTTTGTATTGAAGCCCAGACATTGTATACAGTGTATTTTACAACAGAGCACATATTTAATATATTGTTAAGGGACATATGGACTTATGCTCATGTAATTCCTGTTTGTTCCTGGATTCTCAGTAAGTATTATAACACTAGTCTATTATGACAAAGATGGGAAAATGGACACAACTGTTTTTAGTGAAGTACCTGATATTCGGAACTCGGGCAGAAAATTCCTAACAGATCTGCATGGCAATGGGTGTTGGACCACTCAGATGCTTTATGGATATGGTTGGAAAGAGTGGACGTCATTGGAAAGAAGTCTCATTACTATACTTAGAAAGGGTAAATCAAGTGAATTCAAGTGTCCTACAGCTAAGTACCAGCTTGTGTGTGTTATTTTCCTAGATTTCAATATTAAATTTAATTACATCAGTTCCATCTAATCCTCATTTATTTTCATGACTTTAGTGCTGAAATTAAATAACATTCCTTATCTTAAAATAATAAAAATCAAAACACCCCATACCTCAAGAACCTCCCCTAGCTTTTAGCCTCTTTTATATTGTAGACCATAAAGTATGATTTTGCCACTACTTAAGAAAGTCCACAGGTTTTGTCTTAACCTGACAGTGCATGGTCTCAGGACTTCTCTGGGTTTCTCTTGGCCTGAGCTGACTTTAGCCTGTCATAGAAATTGCCTAGTGGTCAGGTGACTATTAGCCAGGTGACTAGTTTAAAGATGACTGTGTGAATACATAAATCAAATAAACATATGCAATCAATAAGTAAAGAGTATTAAACCTTTATATTAATATCTTTAAACTAATGTTAGAGGTGAAGATAATCAGACTTCAGTGAGAAATCAGTGAAAAAAAAAGTAAGTGGATTGTGTTAGAAAAAATGCGTACAAGTAATCCCAAATAGGCATAGACTGGATTAAGAAAAAAGAAAACTTCAACACAAAAATCATATTCTTCTGGTGAGGAACTCAGGATGACGATGATATGAAGTTCCCCAACAGTCTTATTCTTGAGGAAGGCTATACCTATTGACCTCAGGACTGAGAGCAGCATGTGAATTGTGTGCATAACTCCAAAAAAACCAAATAGATACTAGAAAATGCATGTGTAAAAATTCAGATTATACTATTTCTGAGGTTTTTCTATAATAATAACATAGTTTATACTATTAGTGTTAATAACATTGTGAACAGAATAAAAATATTAACTATGTACTATTGCCTTGAACTTGTGGCTCTGGGACTGGTGTTACCGTCAGGGCTTCGGATTCTTCAGTCATGGGTTAGTATACAGGACACCAGAACTTTTAGCATTAGATGGGATGCACCTGTCCCAGAGGGGGAAAAGGATCTTGGGGCAGGAGTTAGCTGGGCTCGTTGACAGAGATTTAAACTAGATTTGAAGGGGGAAGGGGGCAAAACATCAGCCCATCTGAAGTGCATGTATACCAATGTACACAGCATGGGTAACAAACAGGAGGAGCTTGAAGCCATGATGAAACAGGAAAATTATGATACAGTGGCAATAACAGAAACATGGTGGGATGTCTCCCATGACTGGAATGCACCAGTTGATGGCTACAAGCTCTTTAGAAGGGAAAGACAAGGAAGGAGAGGTGGTGGGCTGGCGCTGTGTGTTAGGGACTGTTGTGATTGCTTTGAGGACAAGTGTACTGAAGACAGGGTGGAGTATCTCTGCATTAGAAACAGGGGGAAGGCCAACAGGGCAGATGTTGTAGTAGGAGTCTACTATAGGCCACCCACCCAGGACAGAGAGGTGGATGAAATATTCTATAGGCACTTAGGAGAATTCTCACGATCGCTTGCCCTTGTTCTTGTGGGAGAATTTAACTTCCCAAACATCTGCCGGAAATACAACACAGCAGAAAGGGACCAGTCCCGGAGATTCCTGGAAAGTGTGGAAGATAACTTCCTGACACAGCTGGTGAGTGAACTGACCAGAGAAGGTGCCCTGCTGGACCTCCTTTTTGTGAACAGAGAAGGACTGGTGGATGATGTGGCGGTTGGAGGCCAACTAGGGCACAGCGATTATGAAATAATAGAGTCCTCTATTCTTAGAGAGGCCAGGAGAGGGGGAAGCAGAACTGCCATCCTGGACTTCCAGAGGGCTGACTTTATCTTGTTTAGGCACCTGCTTGACAGAATCCCTTGGGAGATGGTCCTGAAGGGTATAGGGGTCCAGGAAAGCTGGACACTCTTTAAGAAGAAAGTCTTAATGGCACAGGAGCAGGCAATGCCCAGGTGCTGTAAGAGAAGCCGGCACCAGAGAAGACCACCCTGGCTAAACAGGGAGCTTTGCCTGCAACTCAGGGAGAAAAGGAGAGTTTACAGCTTTTGGAAGAAGGGGCTAGCAACTCACAATGATTACAAAGATGCTGTGAGGCTATGCAGGGCGGATATCAGGAGGTCTAAATCCCAGCTAGAAATTAATCTGGCCTCAGCAGTCAAAGATAACAAGAAATGTTTCTATAAGTACGTCAACAGCAAAAGAAAGACCAGGGAGAGCCTCCATCCCCTGTTAGACGCAGGAGGAAACATAATGTAACAAGTGATGAGGAGGAGGCTGATGTGCTTAATGCCTTCTTTGCCTCAGTCTTTAATAACAAGACTAGTTGTACCGAGGGAATCCAGCCTCCTCAGCCAGAAGACAGAGACTGGGAGAACGACCCCTCCAGCAATCCAGGAGGAGATAGTCAGTGACCTACTGCATCACACAGACACACACAAGTCTATGGGACCAGACAGGATACACCTGAGGGTGCTGAAGGAGCTGGCTGCGGTGCTCACCAAGCTGCTTTCCATCATTTACCAGCAGTCCTGGCTGACCAGGGAGGTCCCGACAGATTGGAAATCGGCTAACGTGATGCCCATATATAAGAAGGGTCGGAAGGATGATCCGGGAAATTACAGGCCTGTCAGCTTGACTTCGGTGCCCGGGAAGCTGATGGAGAAGCTCATCCTGAGTACCATCACACAACACATATGGGACAACCAGATGATCAGGCCCAGTCAGCATGGGTTTATGAAAGGCAGGTCCTGCTTGACAAACCTGATCTCCTTCTATGACAGGGCGACTTGCTTATTGGATGAGGGAAAGGCTGTGGATGTAATTTACCTTGAGTTCAGTAAGGCCTTTGACACCGTTTCCTACAGCATTCTCCTGGTGAAGCTGGCTGCTTGTGGCTTGGATGTGCACACGCTTTGCTGGGTAAAAAACTGGCTGGATGGCCAGACCCAAAGAGTTGTGGTGAACCGAGTTCAATCCAGTTGGCGGCCAGTCACGAGTGGTGTCCCCCAGGGCTCGGTTTTGGGGCCACTCCTGTTTAACATCTTTACTGATGATCTAGACGAGGGGATCAAGTGCCCCCTCAGTAAGTTTGTAGACGACACCAAGTTGGGTGGGAGTGTTGATCTGCTCAAGGGTAGGGAGGCTCTGCAGAGAGATCTGGACAGGTTGGAACGATGGGCTCAGGCCAACTGTATGAGTTTCAATAAGGCCAAATGCCGGGTGCTGCACTTGGGCCACAACAACCCCCAGCAGCACTACAGGCTTGGGGAGGAGTGGCTGGAGAGCTGCCAGCCAGAGAGGGACCTGGGGGTGTTGATTGACAGCTGGCTGAACATAAGCCAGCAGTGTGGCCTGGTGGCCAAGGAGGCCAATGGTATCCTGGCTTGTATCAGAAATAGTGTGGCCAGCAGGGACAGGGAAGTGATCTTACCCCTGTCCTCGACACTGGTGAGGCCGCACCTTGATTCCTGTGTTCAGTTTTGGGCCCCTCACTACAAAAAGGACATTGAATTACTCGAGTGTGTCCAGAGAAGGGCAACGAAGCTGGTGAAGTGTGTGGAGCACATGTGTTATGAGGAGCGGCTGAGGGAACTGGGATTGTTTAGTCTGGAGAAGAGGAGGCTGAGGGGAGACCTCATTGTCCTCTACAACTACCTGAAAGGAGGTTGCAGAGAGCTGGGGATGTGTGTCTTTAACAAAGTAACAAGTGATAGGACAAGAGGTAATGGCCTCAAGTTGTGCCAGGGAAGGTTTAGACTGGATATTAGGAAGTATTTCTTTCCAGAATGGGTTGTTAGGTGTTGGAATGTGCTGCCCAGGGCAGTGGTGGAGTCCCCATCCCTGGAGGTGTTTAAGAGTAGGGTTGACATAGCACTTAGGGATATGGTGCACTTGAGAGCGGTCAGTGTTATGTTAATGGTTGGACTAGGTGATTTTGAAGGTCTTTTCCACCGTAGTTTATTCTGTTATTATACTACTAATACTTTATAAGTTCTGCATAGGTGTGTTCCATTTTTCCCATAAGAAGATTATTACTGTAACAAGGTATGTTAATAATTTGTTGAACATTTCAACAGCTTTTCTAACATATATGAAATAATTGAAATCTTAATTTGAACAAACTAGAAATCTTCCCCATGTTTTTCCACAAATAACTGTGTTTTGATAAAAAAACTCTCATTAAGAAGTAAAAAATTAAACTTGTGCTTTTTTCTTACAAGTTTCATGTTACATACCTCATGTTTTAGCACTGAGGAATGCCAGAGTTAAATATCTTTAGTATATATCATCTGAAGATTCATATGAATGTTTGCATAATATTTTACTATTTCTCAAAATAACTCATTGGTCTATGTTGTTAAGCCAGTTTGATATAACTTTTACAGAAGTAATCTTTTAATTCATACTGTGGGATTGAAATGACAAACTGAACAGTAGCTCTTTCATCTTGAAAGAATTCTTATGGTGGAGCATCCTATGCAATCTTTGAAATGCCTAGAGGTCAGCTAAACCAAATCCCTAAGGCCTAGGAATATCCTAGGTACTTCATGCTTCAAATGACTCAGTAAATACATCTGTTCAGATGTCTGTAGCCGTAAGTTATGATGTCACATAAGCCTGGCTAATTGCCAGCCAGAAAGAGGATACTTCAACATGTACTTAAACAACAGC
This sequence comes from Strix aluco, assembly GCF_031877795.1. NCBI lineage: Eukaryota > Metazoa > Chordata > Aves > Strigiformes > Strigidae > Strix > Strix aluco. The sequence continues at coordinate 87,509,954 of NC_133932.1, read as the reverse complement.
AAATTAAATAAAACAAACAAACAAACAAACCAACAAAACCCAAACCCAAACAGTTACTTTTCATTCCACCTGAAAAAATACGTCCAACCAATGATTATTTTATTCCCACAGATTTATGCAAGTGAATCTTCTGTGGAATTAAATTTGTCTTGGGGTTTGTATATTTGAGCTAGTAGTTAATGTTATTCTAATCTTTCTATTTCTGTAGAAAACCTGGTGAATAAGATTCTGTTTACATTCATATTTATGAAAAAGTCTTGAATCAGCTGGAATTGGCTGGATGATGGAATACCATATTAATGAAGAAATAATTTGCTCTATGCAAAAAGAAAAATGTAAATTGTTTATTTAACTAGCTATGCAGCTGATTAAAAAGAGAACTACATAATAATTGACAGAGAAAATACATTGCTCATTCTAAACTATTCCATCAGTTCTGGTGGTAAATGGAGTTAAATTCAGTTGGTGGCCAGCCACAATTGGAGTTCCCCAGGACTCAGTATTTGGGCTAGTTTTGTTTAATATCTGTTTTATCAATGATCTGGATGAGGGAATAGAATGCATCCTTAGTAAGTTTACAAACAACACCAACTTGAGTGGGAATCTTGATCTGCTTGAGTGTAGAAACGCTCTACAGAGGGATCTGGACAGGCTGGATCAATAGGCCAAGGCCAACTGTATGCAGTTCAACAAGGCTAAGTGCCAGTTCCTGCACCTGGGCCACAACAACCCCATGCAATGCTACAGGCTTGGGGAAGAGTGTCTGGAAAGCTGCCTGGCAGAAAAGGACCTGGAGGTGTTGGTCAACAGCCTGCTGAATATGATCCAGCAGTGCGCCTAGGTGGACAAGAAAGCCAATAGCATCCTCTCTAGTATCAGAGATAATGTGGCCAGCAGGACTAGGGAAGTTATTGTACGCCTGTACTCAGGACTGGTGAGGCCACATCTCAAATATTGCCTTCAGTTTTGGGCCCCTCACTACAAGAAGGTCAATGGGGTGCTGGAACATGTCTAGAGAAGAGCAACAAAGCTGGTGAAGGGTCTAGAGCACATGTCTTATGAGGATTGGTTGAGGGAACCAGAGTTGTTTAACCTGGAGAAAAGAAGGCTCAAGGGAGGCCTTCTCACTCTCTACAACTACCTGAAAGGAGGTTGTAGCGAGGTGGGTGTCAATCTCTTCTCCCAAGTAACAAATGATAGGACAAGAGGAAACAGCCTCAAGTTGAAGTAGGGGAGTCTTAGATTGGATATGAGGAAAAATATCTTCACTAAAAGGGTTGTTCTTAAAGATCTTTTCCAGCTAACAATTCTATGATTCTATGATTCTATTCTTTCAGAAAGGGTAGTAAGAAATAGAAACATTCGTAATTTGGACACTCTTGTGTATGGAGATCTCTAGAACACCCAGGTAACACAGTTACTAGGTTATGGCATCTTGGTGTTGCAATCATCCTGACATCCTGACCCTAAGAAAATGCACTTTAGCTCTCTCTTCACAAGATCAGGCAATGTATGGAGGTGGTGCACATTTGGACCTTGTCCTTAAGTGCAGTTGGGATGTCTCTAGCGGGAGTTTTTGAAGACTACAAATTTGCATATGTTCTAGAGTGCACTTGACCCAAAGTGTAAACTATTGTTGAGCAATTTTATAAAGTATAATGTTATAAGTAGCAGATGGCAATAACAAGCAGATGACTTTATTTCTGTATGTACTTATACATATACACACATATATATATCTTTTAATAACCCATTATTTTTAAACAACAAACTATTCAATGATGTAAAACAAGGATGCATGTCTGACTAGGTTATGTTAATACAATATTAGTTACGCTATCAGAAAAAAGAATATGAAGGTTGCTAAAGAAAACGGGGAGGTGGCTAATAGAACCCTCTAAAAATGCAAGCCCAGTGTGATAGCAGAAGCCCTGAAAGTGCATGCACAGAATGCTAATAGGCCCCAAGAGGTATAAACTCTAATCACCTGTGGTAGTTACTTGTCATTAGTAAATTAAACCTTGCAAACTGAATAAAAATGGTTTAGAGATGAGCTATATACACTTGGTTACCTTTTCTTCATAGCTTATTCCTAAATTTGATTTACAAGGTTGCATTTGCTAGTGACAAGTAATTGAACATTTCTGATTAGTATATATAAATAAATATAAAAATGACCCTAAGCAGAGTCAGCACAAGAAGACAGAACTTATCATCATCACCAGACTCTTCAAGGATAAGAAAAAGAAACTGCTACAACCAACACTATATTCCTCCCTACAAAGGACTCCAGACACTCACTGTTGTTCTCCTTTCCTTAGAACAAAACATTCTTTAGGACCCCGAGTGACAGGGTAAGGATGAACATGTTACCAAAGAAGACGACACTAGAAGTGTATGGATAACAATTTCAACTGTTATTACCATTGATACTTTCTCTGTACTGCCATTTTTAAAAATTCCCTTACTTTTCGGTAATAATTGGACCTGCAAAAATAGTAATTTTTTTATCAGACTGTTATGATATCAGTTAGATTATAATAGATTTTTGGTTTCACATATAAGTACTCTTTCTGTAGCCCACATATGTTACATGGGATGATCTGGTCCACCCCCTTGAGGACTGATTATTAATTCTGACTGCAATAGGAAACAAACCAAGAGAAAAAAAAATCAGAAAATTTTTAATTTGCTGTGGAATAAGTAATATATTACTTTAATGGAGGCAGTGTAATGGATTGTATGTAACAGAAGGGAGGCAGTGAAAAGAGGCCAGTACAAAAAATCATGAAATTAAATAGGTGTAAGGTATGGTCTTTTCTTCAGTCCCTGAAAATACATATTTTTGTGTCAATTGCCAAGCTCTGGGGTTTTTTAAATCTCCTAAATGAAGCAATTAGCTCACAAAAATCAATTTTTTGTCTTTTTTCAATAGATATATTCTGTTTTCAGAAGTTTCTATTATTTTGTAATTCTCTGTATTGTTCCTTTGCACCTCTGAAAATGGACACAGTGAGACTGGGAAAAGGAAAAACTGATGACTCTGATAGAAAAATGAAGGAGGAATGGATACGTGAATGGAATAATGAGAAGAAAGGCAGGATCCTGTGGGAATTGTATAACATTGTCTGTGAAGAAGACTGAAAATTTCTAAGCAGCTGAAGTGAAGTGTTGAGAAGCTGAGTAGAAGTAAAATATTTAATGGAGAATTGAGTTTATAGGAAAGAAAAAACAGTTGCCAGAAATAATGAAGATCCGAAAAGGGAGAAGATTTATATCTAAATAAGAAAGTCAACATAGGTTTGTGATTAAAGTGAAGTTCACTGATGTTAAACATCTCTTTAGAAGACAAATTGTGAAGTCAAGGTCTTACCTCATGCCTTCTTATCACAGAGAGCTGTCTTTACTTAGAAATCCTTCAGGGAAAAACAAATTAATATACAAACAAACAAATGAGTGGGGAATCCACTGGGCAGAGTCTGCACTTTGCCATCTCTCTCCCTTCCTAGCTGGTTCACAATCACCCGTATTTGGCAATCTCTGGTTCACTGCAGAAGATACTTAGATAATAGAAGTCTGAGAGATGCTTGAGTGTGCTTTACCCAAGATAAAGAGATGGAAATATTTTTTGTGGATTGTTGAATTATGTTGCTTTTCAATGTTTCTAAGAATTTAAATATTATTAATTAACTTTTCTGTTGCAACTATGCATGTCTCAAGCTTAATATTATGAGGTGGTTGCTGTATTTATTATGAGAAAATATTTTTATCTGGGTAAAACATTTTTTTAAATTTTCATCAGTAATACACTATATTAAATTAAATCTGTAGAAGAAACCAAACATTTTTTTTTTTTTGCTTAACAACACGGAATATGGTAAAAAAAGAAGATGGGAGACAATACTTCTTTCACTAGTCTAGTTCTGAAGATATTGATTTTTGGAGGAATAATTATTTATATCACAATACCAGTCAAAGTTGTTTAACATACAAACATTTTAATTTGAAATGTCATGGCCATTATTTTATATTTCATGGTCAAATTCCTGTGCAACAAAGATGCAGCAGACATGGAAACATACATTTGTAAACCTGATCATTCCCCTTTTAAGATGACAGCTATTATCCCAGTCAGAAATTATTCTGGGGGCAGGGGGATAAAACTGTGATCCAAAACAGAAGGGCCTTCCAGTTCATGCATGTCTGCTGTTTGATGTAACCACATGTTAAACTATACTCAGGGATCTCTTATTGAGTTATAAGATGTGAATGACTTTGTTTGCTGTACTAAACTAAACCATCTCTTAGAATTATCATTACTGTGCTTTACCAGTGTGGTGTTTCTGATATCTTTTTAACACTTGATCATCTCCTTTTCCTTCAGCATAAGTAGTATGTTAATGTCTTCTTATTTTTTTCTTTTTTTAATGTGAAAAAAATGTATATGTTATTACTGTGTAACCACCAGCACACCGAAAAGACCATTTATCTTCAGTTATTAGTTCATCATTAAGTGGGGGAAAAAATATACATAATTTCTCATTGTTACATAATGCATTAATATAATAATGCTAGTTTCTTTAAAATTGTCTATTATAATTTTATCATAATCACAAGATTCTTACTCAGAATTTTCCATATGAACATGAAAATTTTTCTTTTAGTGTGCTATTTTTCCCTTACCAAATACTTTGGACACAGTATATGCTGTAAAATATATTAATACTGCACTACTTTATGCAAATCATTTCAGGATTAATTTTCTCATCCTTTTTATTAATGTAATATGTGTCATGTCCTCTTTCTTGGGGATGATAATAATGGGATTTCTGCTTTTTGATTATAGGTGTTCCACTGCAGAATCAGTTGAAATTTGTAATGTTGCATGATAGTATTTACCCATCAGAAGGAAAATAATTCAAGTTATCTTTGTTTAGTATTTATGTTTTGAATTTTCTCCCCTTTTGTGCATATGAAAGTGTGTATCTCTTTCTCTTAAAGAGGATTTCATTATTTATCTTCAGGGAGAGATTTTTGAAAGCACCTTACAGAATGTGCAGGCCTGCCTGATACCACACAAGAACTCCACTATTGTAGACAAAAAGCTGGCGGTCAGATATACAATTTCACATGGTTTCTGTGTGCCAACACTTTTGTTGCTTGCTGGTAGCTGGTTATCAAAAATCCAATATTGTCCCTATTAAAATAATGGACAAAACTGGATTGACACTTTCAATTGAATTAGTCTTTCTAATTACCAGATCTAAACAAACATATAGGTATATATTTAATCATATATACACAAACACATTTATATTTCTGGGGAGACGCTAACCAGCATCTACTCTTGCTGAACTCCAGAAGGGACAGGAGAGTTGGCTCCTGTGCAAAGTGGTTTAAATCTTGTATCAGTTTTTATATAGTCACTAATTAGACTCATTTTACAGATACGTTCCCGGATGCCTAAAAATGGATGTTTTAATTCCTTCACTAGGTTTGCAACTCTCACTTTCAAGACTGCTTCATCATTCTGAATAATCTTTCAGTATTTAATTCAATTTCTCTGAATAAGTTTTAATTATTTTAAGAGAATGACTTTAAAAGAAGAACAAACATGCTGTTTCTCACTAACTCTTAACAATAAACAGTTATATTGGTTGTAGTCACAATATCATTTCCTTCCTCCGCATTCTTTCTTTTGGTTATATCTGTGCCAAGTCTTTGCAGTGCTCTCTGGTTCCTTTTTAAAATCTTTCTGTGGACACTTGATGATTCTTTTTCTACAGAGTAATTTTTCATTTTTTATTTGATTTTCCCCCTTCTTTACTAACATTATATTCACATTGTGATGCTGAAATTAAACTAGAAATCTCTGTGCTTCCATGGATTTGATCGCACCAGTGTTTGTTGGAACTGTTCTCCTATTATCATTTTACTACCTATATGCTTCTTTCTTTCTACAGAAACAAAATTGCTGCTGAATTGTCCCTTAATTTTTTTTATTTTTTTTTTTCAGCTATTAAGCTCCTTTAAAAGCCTCCAGTTGCTTAGGGCAATATCAGAGAAGATTCTGTGTGTGATGAGAAGCTTCCTTCACATAACAGAAGAGAATCAAAACATAAAGTTACTGACAACATATCAAAGCAACACTGCAACATGGTCTGCTGGGAAAAAAGTATCCTCTGAAGATTATTAAGGATGCTTATGAAAACAAGAAGTGAAGTAAATAGTTTTGTGGGTTTTTTTTCTGTTGAACAAATCTTATTTCTAACATATCTCATTAATAGAAGAAGTGTAAAGGTAAAACATTAACAGAAACAATGTCAAGGTCATTGTAACCTAAGGCAAACACAGCTGGAATCAACTCTTTAAAGAAAAAGGAAAAAAAAAGAAAAAGTATGCTAGTATCAGCTATGTCTGTAAATCAGTTTATCTCTTCATTAAAAAGTATGTAAAAACTGTATAAATAAACAAATACCAACAAAATCTGTCAATACCTTTGAAAATTTTCTGCTGGTTCCTGTTATACAAAATGATGTCAAAGATTCTGGAAATAATTTGATTGTGCATGTATTTTTAGTAAGAAAATTATGCTCATTAATCTTCCAGAGATACTATTAGTAATCAGTGCAGATATTTATTTTTCTTATGATAACAGAGCAGTGGCTTTATTACTTTATTTCTTGTGTCTTAGATATTTTTAGAAACTTTCTTGCTCCTGCAGTTAATGAGTGTCATCAAAAAAATGGGGAAGGTGTCTTTGTACAATCCTGGTTTTATTGCCTATTCCATTTCATTTTCTTAGTGAGGATGTTATAAAGAAACTAGGTAAGGAAGGAGAAAAAAGGAAGAAAACTAGTTGTTAGCAAAAACAACCCTGAGATTAGGCGTTATTCATTCTGATAGAATTCAGTGACCAAGAGGCAAGCATAGCAAAAAAGAAACCTGGTGAAAATTCCCAGAATACTATTTTTTTTTGAAAAAATATTTCTGGGAAAATTTGAAGAGAAAAAAATTAAGTGGCAATTTTTGATTAAATGCCTACACAAACTTCAACTGGAAAACAGTAAAGCTTTATCAGTTATGATCTCTTTAATTACCTAATCACAGTCACATTTCCCCTAGTTCTACTACATTTAACTGCTGGTTTGAGGTAAATTTATCATATCTGTTAATGTGCCATACATACCATCATATTTACTAAGCTCAGGCATGTTTATGAAAAAGAGGGCAAGAATATCAATAAAAATAAAAACCTATGATATATAATAATTTTTTAAAATAGCCAATAGTAATATAAAGACAGTAAGTGAACAAATTAATAAAATTTAAACCAGTAACAGAGACACAGAAGGAATTAACTGGTTGAGATCAGATGGGTTATAAGGCGGAGAGTGACATGCTATAGAAACGCTTGTTAACAATTCAGCACTGTTCAGGCAGATAGATTTCAAAGTTAACATAAAAGCATAAGCAGAAAAAAATCTTTTGTATGAGACATCTTGAAGTATTACAGACTTTGTCCTAACTATGCTAGATACTGCTTGTTTTCATTAAAAGTTGAAAAGGGCTGTTTTGTTCACACTGCCACTAGAACTAGCATTAGCTATGGAAAAGGTCGAAAGGCAAATAACAGCTACAGGGTCTCATGTATTAAAATGGGTAGCAAAATAAGATTTGTTCTATTTTTTCCTTATTATTCCAGCAACAGACAATGAACTGTGTTTACTGGCAGGCAGCGATTTCTTTTTAAAAACAGAGGAATGAATGATGGAGAACTTCTTATCATGACAGTCTTGTAAACAGTACTGGGTTTTGTAAGCTTTCTTTTCCTTTTTCTTTTTCTCTTTGTTTTGTTGGTTTTTGTTTTTTTGTTTTTTTTTTTTTTCTTCTAGTTGTAAGTGCATGAGTTTTGGACTCTGAGCTCAGACATGTTGTAAGGACAGAATTGGGTTAATCCAGAAAAGATGTTATATTAAAATCGAATTTTTATAAAACCCCCTCTCTTTTAATCTCATAAAATAACACCTCCAAAAGCAAAATACATCCAAGCCTTGTACTGTATCTGCCTACTGAAGGTTTTTTTCTTGCTTACTAGATAACATCTGATACGAAACATCTTTAGAAAGACAGTACATTAATTTAAATGTGCAAATCTCTGATCCAGTACACTGATTTAAGTACCTAGCACTTGTTCACCATTTCTGGTTTTGTTCCTGCTAGCAATAGTTACTAATAAGTGGTTATTAGCCTTAATTATTCTCCTAAAAAAGAATTGTCTTGTTCTTTAAGCAAACTCTGAAGGAGTTTCACAGCATCGAATTCAATGGCAGCCTTCACTGTCATTTGCCATAGCAGAGCAAAAGTACCTTTGAAATCTTTGCCTTCGTAACAGAAAGGAATCTGTGATCACCTGGTTTGGTGATTTTTCTTCACAGCTGGGGATATTCTACAGCAATATTAGTGTTAAGTTCTTGGTAGATTGCTCATCAGCAAAACTGCTTGCTATTATTATGACTACTTTTATCCTCTGTCCTATGAGTTCTGATTTTAACAGAAAGATTCTGTCTTCAGGATACAATTTGCCAGTATTTCTTTTGTTTGTTTGTTTTGAAACTAATTAGCTGAATTTCAACTGCTGGAGAAACAATTCATTGTGTACAGTGTCATACTTGTTGTTTAAAAAATGTTTATTTGTTATGCTGTATTAGGACCCAGGAAAAAAAAGCTGAGTCTACGAAATGCAGACTTGTTACATGCTCATTGTACATTCATTAATCTGACTGTACCCTATACTCAGAGTCAGAACTTTATGTTCTGAAATAGTTTTCTTCCTTCTCTTCCTTCCTCTTTATCTACTCCTTTCCTTTAGGTAAAACAAATTGAAAATTACCTACCACATAGTAAAGTTTCCTTTTTTGCATGTAGTAAGGACTAAAACTAATATATTACATTTAGAAATGTCAGCAAAGTCTTTGTAGTCATGACAAATAATTGTAGAATGCTTATCCCAAACACTAACATGCCCTCACAGTGAAAAGCAATAGGAAAGGTGCCATAACCAGCTGTCTTGGGATTCCAGTGTTGTCAAGAACAGTTAGTGTAACTCCATCAGGTTATCCTTGGACATACAACTGACTGGTTTGGAGATGTAGCAAATCTTATGAGATGCAACCAGCAGTGTAGTCCAACAGATAGGAACTCCAAGGGCAACTAGCATTCATTCTTCATTCAGAGTCAGGTAGGAACTCTGAACTTCTGTCTGAAATAATATGCTATTTGGTTATCTTGAAATTGCTGGTCTGATGGTTTGTTAGCCTTGTATTGAGAGCAGAAAAAGTTCTCCAACTTTGGCTCTAAGCAGAAGTGAAGTATTTGAGGATATGAGAGAAAAAAATAACATTACCACACATCTAGAGAGGCATCTTTAAATCATTATTTTTGTTGTAAACTTCTAAGACTCCAGTTGTCCTCCCTACTACTTTCCCCCTTGCATTCCCATTTTCTGGTGTACCTATGCCATCCTTTCTCTTGGTAACCCTAGAAAACTCCTTTGCATGCATATACATTTGCAATGTTTTAATTTTAATAGATAACATTTCCAAAATTGCTTAAATCCTGTGGATTTTCAATGAACTTCTTGAGCCAGGTTTTAAAACCTATGGTGGATACTGATACAAGAACTACTTACCACGATGCTCAGCACTACAGGAACTGTCTCTCAGATCAATCACTCTGTGGAGGTAGGTGCTCAAAGATCTTCATATAGTGACTGGAGGAGAGTTAGGTATCTAAGCTAGGGAACAAACAGCTAGAAAGCAAGTATGTCGGCATATCACTATTTCCTCTGAGAAATCCTATATGCTTACTAAAACTTCAGAGCCGGACACAACTTTCCGTGTCACTTTAAAGATTACATTCAGGAGTCATAAGAAGGGAAAGAAAGCACTGTGGTCTCTTCATGCTACACCTGATCTGTAGAACACTCTCTCAGGACATGGAAGGCCTGGCTAATTTTGTTCTCCGTATTTTAGCATGCCTGAATTTGAAAATCTGTTACAAATCCTCTCAGCTGGATATTTTATTACAGGATTTATAAAATCAGTTTGATGCTCTAGCTAGTAGATTACTTGACTAAGTGATTGCATCTCACTTGATACATTGTTGCAATTTTAAATTAACATGCTATTCTTTACTCCACCATTAGCTGAAAAATCACCGGTTTAATCAAGCTGATGTCATGTTAAAAGTTTTTCATTGACCCAGTAGGAACAATGCAAGAATCTGTCAAGTACATAAATAAGAAATTCAGTTTTGTGAATATTTGTATTAGAACTAAAGCCAGCTATGCTTTTAAGAATCAAACACAGTTAAATCTGAGAAAATAATAAATGCCATTCTATGACTCTGAAGCTAAGAACTTCCTCAATTTTGAAGCCTTTTACCCCACTGCTCAGTGCAATGAGCAAAGCTGCAGCTGGTAATAGGGCCCCCCAGTGTTTCTGTCAAGGGGAGAGCTGCACCTGACAGGCTCATCCAGGAGATGAACTCCTCACAATGCTGGCTGAGGCCAGCCAGAGGCAGAGCCAGAGACAGGGATGGACACAAGTACTACCACACCATCACCGGGGCTAGGCTGGGATTCTACTGAGCTGAAATGCGTTGCTAGCCTTAGGCAGGGTGGGTGTCCCCGGTGAGGGTCATCAGGGAGAGTGGTGTTCAGTGCTGTCCTTGGCACCCTGACAATTGGGTGAGATAACTCTTCCCTTTGGATCCTAATTTAAATATCTAAGTTAGATCTACTCGTGATCTTGCTATTGCTGCTTTTCCATTTACCTTAACTATTCTCATCTATATTGTTTTAATATGCAGTAAGGTATAATAAATACTGCATGTAATTGTCATTCCACATGTTATCAGATATTTCTTCTCCACATAAACAACATTATTTACAAAGTTATCTGAAACCAACCTAGAATTATTTTGTATCTGCTTTGATGAACAACTATTAACAGTTTTCTTTCTCTCATAATAGGTTCTGTTGAGCATCATTAGGATTTTATTTTGTCATTTAACGTCAAAGGCATAAGTGCATGTACATTCATGCATTTCTCAATGTTTTTATTGGTCCACTGCTAGCATTTAAGGAAAAATACTGCTGTTTTGTAGGGGTTTTTTTCTTCTTCTTTTTGGGGGGCCTTGTACCTCTGTAATAAGGCTTCATTCAGCCTTATTATTATCCCTAGCAGACACAGAATCTTTAGTTCAGGGCTTTGTCACATAAAGTATTTACTACTGTAATCCTTTTTCAACACGACTTTTTTATCAATACTTGTAAGACTTCAGGCTATGTAGAAATGCTGCTGTTTGAAATTAGACTAACACAAGATTAAATCAGAGAAAGATTAAATCTCAGTAACATGGTTTTGTCTGATATCCATGAATACATATCAAGTTTTGTACTAATGTAAAACCTTTTCTGCAAAAATGTAAAACTGTGTAAGCCCTATCCTTAAAAACTAGAAAGTGGGGAAAAAAAACCCCATATAAATTCAGTTTTCTGTTTCAACACATCAGTACATTCAACTATGTGACTGACCATCATAACAAAAAAAGTCCCAACTATTGTGTTAGAGTAATTAGTGCTGAAATTGATGATTTTGATTGGTTTTGCTTAGTGCCATTTTCAATCCATTTTTTAATTGAGTCTTATTTTTCTTTCACTTTTCTAAGTGTGAGAAACAGTTTAATTCATGTTCATACAAAAATATATACTGTGGTCAAATATATATTGTGGCGTTTCCTTTGAAACAGATTTAAAAGAAATTATTAAAGTTTTACTTTTATCATGATTGGGGGGGTAAAAGCAAAATATACAGCCTGTTCAGATATGTTCTTCCCTTTTACAAAGCAAGTCAATTTTTAAGTTCCATGTTCTTTTCCTACCAAACCATATGGAAGATAAACCTACTCAGAAAACAAGGAAAGGGTTTGGCCATGCTTTTTCCATATGTTGTTCATCAGTAGTACCAGATTCATTATAATTACCCTTGATGTTATGGGAAAGGTTACAAGAAATTATTTAGTAGGATGATTTTCAGTTAAAAGAAATATTAAGACTAAGTTCTTCCCTTAATTTTTGTAAGCAGTATTTATCCTATAACAGCCAGACTCCACTGCTACAGGAGTAGTATTACAATGTGTCTTCCATGCATCATCCTTCACCACCTGACAACTGCTTTCACAGCACAGTCAAGCTTGACTGAAATATAATTTATTTCATGAAACCAAAAGGTGGAAAATTAATCACAAAACTAATAGTTTACTCTCTTTATGAGGGGACATCTTAGACTCAGCTGGCTAATTAGAACAGCTGTGTTGTATGTCAGTGCCCTCCCCTCCCCAATGCAGCATTTCACAAACTTCTCAAATGGATTTTACCTCTTTATAAAAAGTTATGAAAACACTTAATGAGGAAAAAAAAAATTTCCTTTCAGAAACCTTTCTAATGATGAAGTGGAGAAGACTTGTTAAGTCAATGTGATCAGGAAAGTGCAGAGGGAATGGGCAGAGGGTTGTACTCATGAAGCTCAGGGAAGAAGTAGGGAGTGACTAACTGTTGCAAAGAAAGCTGAATTTATCTCAACTCAAACGTGAACAGAAGGTGGCTTTTATTTTGGCTGTAACAGCTGAGTGCATCAACTATTTGTGTAAATGGCCTTCCCTGAGTTAATCAAAAAGGTGTGAATGTCTTCCTGAGCTAGCTATACCAGAATGGGGGAGACATATATGCTGCTCAGCTCAACACAGAGTATCAAAACAGCAAAACCAAAATGAACTTTGAAAAAAGCAAAAGCCTTGAGCTGGCTTCAACCCACAGATTCCTTCCTCGTAACTGGGGATGCCGAGCATGGTAAAGGTGAGCATATAAAGACTAGTAAAAAGGAAGCATGCAAAAGATAGAAAGAGGGCCAAGTGACTTCAGAGAAATGTGGAGACAGTCTCCATGCACAGAAGGATGAGGTTAGGAAAGCCAAAACCCATATGAAGTTGAAACTGGCAAGGGAAGTGAAAGGCAAAAGAAGGGCTTTGACAAGTAAATCAGTAGCAAAAAGAAGATAAGGAAAAATATGGGCCTGCTGTTGAACAGAATGAGAAACCTGGTGACAAAGGAAACGGAAAATGCTGAGGTACTAAATGCCTTCTTTCCCTGTCACAGAATCACAAAATCATCTAGGTTGGAAAAGACCTTGAAGATCATCTAGTCCAACCATTAACCTAGCACTGACAGTTCCCAACCACACCATATCCCTAAGCACTATGTCTACTCGACTCTTAAACACCTCCAAGGATGGGGAGCCCATTCCAACACCTAACAACCCGTTCTGTAAAGAAATGATTCCTAATAGCCAGTCTAAAACTTCCCCAGTGCAACTTGAGGCCATTGCCTCTTGTCCTTAAAAAGACTCATCCCCATCCCTCTGCAACCTCCTTTCAGGTATTTGTAGAGGGCAATGAGGTCTCCCCTCAGCCTCTTCTTCTCCAGACTAAACAATCCCAGTTCCCTCAGCCACTCCTCATAAGTCATGTGTTCCAGACCCTTCACCAGCTTCGTTGCCCTTCTCTGGACACACTCGAGTAATTCAATGACCTTTTTGTAGTGAGGGGCCCAAAACTGAACACAGGAGTCGAGGTGCGGCCTCACCAGTGCCGAGGAGAGGGGTAAGATCACTTCCCTGTCCCTGCTGGCCACGCTATTTCTGATGCAAGCCAGGATACCATTGGCCTTCTTGGCCACCTGGGCACACTGCTGGCTCATGTTCAGCCGACTGTCAATCAACACCCCCAGGTCCCTCTCTGACTGGCAGCTCTCCAGACACTCCTCCCCAAGCCTGTAGCCCTGCTGGGGGTTGTTGTGGCCGAAGAGCAGAACCCAGCATTTGGCCTTATTGAAACTCATACAGTTGGCCTTAGCCCATCACTCCAGCCTGTCCAGATCTCTCTGGAGAACCTCCCTACCCTCGAGCCAATCAACTTTCCCACCCAACTTGGTGTTATCTGCAAACTTACTGAGGGGGCACTTGATCCCCTCGTCTAGATCATCAATAAAGATGTTAAACAGGAGTGGCCCCAAAACCGAGCCCTGGGGGACACCACTCGTGACCGGCCTCCAACCGGATTTAACTCCATTCACCACAACTCTTTGGGCCCGGCCATCCAGCCAGTTTTTTACCCAGCAAAGCGTGTGCCCATCCAAGCCACGAGCAGCCAGTTTTACCAGGAGAATGCTGTGGGATATGGTGTCAAAGGCCTTACTGACGTCAAGGTAGACAACATCCACAGCCTTTCCCTCATCCAATAAGCAAGTCGCCCTGTCATAGAAGGAGATCAGGTTTGTCAAGCAGGACCTGCCTTTCATAAACCCATGCTAACTGGACCTAATCATCTGGTTGTCCTGCATGTGTTGTGTGATGGTACTCTGGATGAGCTGCTCCATCAGCTTCCCGGGCACCGAAGTCAAGCTGACAGGCCATTAATTCTTATATATGGGCATCACGTTGGCCGATTTCCAATCTGTCGGGACCTCCCTAGTCAGCCAGGACTGCTGGTAAATGATGGAAAGCAGCTTGGTGAGCACCCCAGCCAGCTTCTTCAGCACCCTCGGGTGTATCCCATCCGGTCCCATAGACTTGTGTATGTCTATGTGATGCAGTAGGTCACTGATTATCTCCTCTTGGATTGCTGGGGGGGTCGTTCTCCCAGTCTCTGTCTTCTGGCTGAGGAGGCTGGATTCCCTCAGTACAACTAGTCTTGTTATTAAAGACTGAGGCAAAGAAGGCATTAAGCACATCAGCCTTTTCCTCATCACTCGTTACCAAGTTTCCTCCCACATCTAGCAGGGGATGGAGGCTCTCCCTGGTCTTTCTTTTGCTGTTGACACACTTATAGAAACATTTCTTCTTCTCCTTGATTGCTGAGGCCAGATTAATTTCTAGCTGGGATTTAGACCTCCTGGTTTCCACCCTGCATAGCCTGACAGCATCTTTGTAATCACTGTGAGTTGCTAGCTCCTTCTTCCAAAGTCTGTAAACTCTCCTTTTTGCCCTGAGTTGCAGCCAAAGCTCCCTGTTCAGCCAGGATGGTCTTCTCTGTTGCCGGCTTCTCTTACAGCACCTGGGCATTGCCTGCTCCTGTGCCATTAAGACTTCCTTCTTAAAGAGTGTCCAGCTTTCCTGGACCCCTATACCCTTCAGGACTATCTCCCAAGAGACTGTCAAGCAGGTGCCTAAACAAGTCAAAGTCAGTCCTTTGGGAGTCCAGGATGGCAGTACTGCTTCCCCCTCTCCTGGCCTCTCTAAGAATAGAGGACTCTATTATTTCATGATCTCTGTGCCCTAGTTGGCCTCCAACCACCACATCATCCACCAGTCCTTCTCTGTTCACAAAGAGGAGGTCCAGCAGGGCACCTTCTCTGGTCAGTTCACTCACCAGCTGTGTCAGGATGTTATCTCCCACGCATTCCAGGAATGTCTGGGACTGGTCCCGCCCTGCTGTGTTATATTTCCAGCAGATGTCTGGGAAGTCTCCCACAAGAACAAGTTCTTCACTGGTAAGATCCCTCTTTGCTGTAAGAAAGTCTGGAGTAATTAAAACAAACTTAGTAGAGAAGGATCAAGCTAGGATACATTTCAACAAACTAGATTTACACAAGTCCATGAGAACTGTTGTTGTTCACCCACAGGTGCTGTGGGAGCTGGGCAATGTAATTGGCCATGCTCTATAATGACATGTTTAAACTGACTATCTGCTTCACTGAGATTACCCAATCAAGGGCATTTTCATTGCAAAGGGGATAATAGGCAAAGGGGGAAGAAAAAAACACACAGAGACACAAAAAGACACAAAGCCTCCAGTCACTAATTGATGGACCATTAAGAAAATGCAGGCGCATCTTTGGAGGGGGCAAAAACGACTTTTTAACTGAGAAGAAGGAAGGAAAAAAGAGGAACTTGAGGATATTTGATGGGATAAGCTGTGGAACTGTGCAAATCTTAAAAAGGATTGTTTAGAGAAATGCGACTGGGGAGAAACAAAGTGGGGAATAGACAAAAAAGGACATAAAAGGTGCCAGCCACACTGTGGCCAGTCAACATGTTTGTCTGCTAACCTCCCACTTGCTCACTGGAGTCTTTCTTATCTTTTTATTAAATCCCTTCTTAACTATCTGTCTGTGTAAGACTCTCTACCTGGTGTGTGTGTGAGTGCTTCCAGGACTAAGTCCCAGCTACTTGGGGGACCAGTGTGAGTGGATGTGGACCACCTACAGGAGTCAGACAGGTAATGTAGGTGTCCCATGCCTGTGATACCAGCAACTGGAGCAAGTGGATTCTCAGCATCAGTAGTTGCAGATGCCATAGCTCTCCTGAGCATATCGTAGAATCATAGAAACATAGAATCATAGAATGGTTTGGGCTGGAAGGGACCTTAAAGATTGTCTAATTCCAAGCCCCCTGCCATGGGCAGGGACACCTTCAACTAGATCAGATTGCTCAAAGCCCCATCCAAACTGGCCTTGAACTCTTCCAGGGATGGGGCATCCACAACCTTATGTCTAATATAAATCTACCCTCTTTCAGTTTAAAACCATTATCCCTTGTCCTATCACTACATTTTCTGATAAAGTGTCTCTCGCCATCTTTCCTGTAGGTCCCTTTTTAAGTACTGGATCTCTGCTATAAGGTGTCCCTGGAAGAGAGGTCCTCATAGAAAAGGTGCTCCAGCCCTGCTGAGTCCTGTCCTACAGACTTTGTGCCCCGAATGGCAGCTACTGGTTAGGGTGGGGGGTGGCAGTGGGAATGGATTGGGTGGCAGCTACTGGACACCAGGCTTGTAGGTGCCCTTGGGCTGTAATGTCAGCTACTGCAGTGAGTGGGGGTCTCAGCTTCAGCTACTGGGAGGGACCAGAGTAAGTCAGGTGAGTGAGGGTCTTAGCACTGCAAGCTGGAGCAGGACCATGGGTCACAGCCTGGTGTTGGCTTAATGGTGATATAGTATACTTCATATTTGCTAGTAGCCATGGTTAATAATTGTGTTGGTAGCTATAGTTACCACACATATGGGGACAATTATGAGGTTTTGAAGCCTGGTAGAGCAAGACCAGTTGATCTTGATCAATGATAAGAGTTTTATCAAGAACAAGCTTTGATCTCCAAAACCTAGAAAATAAGCAGAACATCCTGGACCATAAAAGAGAATGTCTGCGACTGTGTTGAGGATTAGTTATTTGACAACTGGGCAAAGTGACTATTCAATTACTTAAGTTGACAATGCAACTAACTTTGAGTGTCCTGAAAGTGAACTACTTTCATTATAATACTAAAAAACACACCCGCAGGTCAAAAAGACCCCTGCCCAGGTTAAGACCCTTCCTCTGAGCATGCGTAGTAGTAGAAGAAGTATGTAAGCCGCATTATAATTGTATGTTAATCACTAACCAATCAGTATCTAATAGGTGTGTTTGGAAAAGTACTAACCTTTGATTTTGTATATAAGAGGAGCACGAAAACCTGCCACTGGTGTGCTTGATTTGTGGAAAAGTCCACCAAGCGCCCAGGTCTGAATAAATACAATATCTGTCCTGAGCATGTTGAGATTGGTTTATTGCACTCCAGGCATGAATCCTCTTTTCAGATAACAGTGCGGGGGACAAGTGTTTGTATCTTCCCCACACCTGGTGTACACTGTGTGTGTGTGTGTATCTGCCAGCAAACTTCAAGCTAGACCAGCCAGCAAGTGTGGGGAAGGGCCTGGGTCTAGCATGGGGTATCAGACAGGCAAGATTCCATGCTGGAATGCCCAGAGGCACTTACAAAGAGTGCATGTGGGACAAGTGTGTGAGTGCTGTGTGTTTGTAGGAGCACCAAGGTGGACTAGTTGGCAGGTAGGAGACCTGTGTGGTGGTTAAGAAGCCTCAGGATCTAGACAGGGATGTCAGGCACACAGACAGGTGTACTGGTGCTTGAGGGATCTGTGAATGTGCATGTGCTTGTAAATCTGGAGGGTGTCCCATGTGTGCTTGCATTAACGATCTTCAGCCCTGACCAGCTGAAAAGGAGGAAGGTTACTTGGCTGTCCATACTCATGTTCTATGGGAGTCCAGTATGTAGCCAGCCATGTCAGTGTCCTCTGTGTGTGTATGTGCGCGTGTGTGCACATGTGTGCGTGTGTGTGTCTGGGATGCATGTTCAGCTTCAGTAATGGTTGAACCTGTAAATGGGAAAGCAGCAGTTGTGTTCAAGGCCTGGATCCCCAGGTGCACTAGGCAGGGCTCTACCTTCATTCCTGCAGGAAGAAGTCCTGGCCCTGGAGCTGCTGGAGGTGGTGGCTGATTCTGACATCGCTTAACAAGATGGTTTTGCTGCCATTCAGAGGAACCTTGGTGAGCTGGAGAACTGGACCACAAGGAATCTTATTAATTTCAACAAAGGTAAATGCAATGTCTTTCACCTGGGGAGGAATTACCCCATGCATCAGTAAAGGCTGGGGGCCAACAGGCTGGAAAACATCTTGGCAGAAGAGTATTGGGGGCCCAGGGTGGACAATAAACTGAAATGAGCCAGCAATGTACCCTTGTGGCCGAGGTGGCCAACAACTCCTGGGTTGCATTAGGAAGAACAAAGACACCAAGTGACAGGAGGTGATCCTTCCTCTCTACTCAGCACTGGTAGTGCCACACCTGGAGTGACATGTCCAGGTCTGGGCTCTCCAGTACAAGAAAGACATGGACATACTAGAGCGAGTCCAGGGAAAAGACATAAAGATGGTTAAGGGACTGAAGCATCTGTTATAGAAGGAGAGGCTGAGAGAGCTGGGACTGTTTAGCCAGAAGAAGAGAAGGCTCAGGGAGGATCTTATTAGTGTGTATAAATACTTGAAGGGAGTGCGTAAAGAAGATGGTGTCCAATGACAGGACAAGACGCAATGGGCACGCATTGACCTACAGGAAATTCTGTTTCAACATCAGAAAAAATGTTTTTACTGTGATGGTGACCAGTTTCTAGAACAGGTTGCACAGAAAAGTTGTGGTGAAGGCTCCATTCCTGGAGATATTCAAATCTGACTGGACACAGCCATGAACAACCTGTTGTAGCTGACCCTGTTCTGAGCAGAAGTTTGGACTAGATGATTTTTAGAGGTCCCTGCTGATCTTAACTATTCTGTGAGAATGTTATTCTATGAAGATAGCCTAAAATAGTAATCTTCTTCAATATTACCAACTTTTCTTTAGTTTTATTTTTCACATTAATCAGTGATAATGGCATCTCTAAAAAGCATATCAGTGAAGTTATGTCAAAAAGAAATATGTGAAAAAGGACACAATGCTTATGCAAGAGAAAACACTGGGTATGTCATGAGAAGAACCTTCAAAGCAATCTCAAAGTCAAAATAATTTAACCATCTGAAGTATAATCTAAGTCGAACTTTGGTTAAGATTTTTTTTTCTAATTTGAAGCAATTTCTAATGTACACTTGTATTGAACATTATCATTAGCTGATGACTTTATGTCCGTTAAAATATTTGAGTTATTATGCTCTATTCTACTATTAATAAGTGTCAGTGCCAAATTGCCAGCTATTACACTAAATAATATAATGTATGCAACTATACACACATATAAAGGAGATTTATAGGAAGACAATCTGAAACTAATCAGCAGGAAATAAAATTACTGACCCTGAAAGAAGAGTTATATGAAACTTATCTGAGGTATTTAGAATTACATTACGTGGAGTGGAAAAAAACAAGTTTATTTTCGTTCATGTACAATCACATCAGTTGAAGTAAAGGAAAACAAAAAGAGGAAAAGTAACAAACAAAGATCCCAAAAAACTTGCTGTCTTCCAACATTTTCATCATTTCAAACACGTTTCAAAAATCACTCTTGTAATCATTCAGTCTGTCCAATATTCATGTTGAGAAAAACTAGGTGTCATCAGGACATTTCTGATTGTTTTATTTAAAATTTTATATACTTACTTTCATAATGCAAGACATGGAGGAAACCACTCTACATAGCTGGATGGCATTTCTACAGTTTTTTGGCATTTTGTTTTATTTTGGAGGTGGAGATGTTAAGTCTCTTTTACTGAAATATGAGATATTAGACACTGCTCAAGACCAGAGGAAAGAATACGAACATACAAAATGCAAGTGACATCCTCACCCTGACAGAGAATAAGTCAAAACCGTGCAGTACAGGTTAAGCAGGTTTATTGATTTGAATCTGAAAGCAGTACAACCACATATCTGTGGTAGCAACTTTAGCAGCTTATCTAATGGAGCAACTTAGCACCATATCTAATACTGTTCTTTGAATCAATGCATGCTTATGTAAAAATCTTCAGTACTGTGCAATCATGGCCAAAAAAGGATCTGAGACACCCAGACAGAGCTGTCAAGTATGGCACAGGGTCTATAAGAGACCTTCATCTTTCTGAAGTAGAAATTGGAGGACAGTTAAAATAGAGAGGACAACTTCTCAAATGGCACCAAATTCTTTTCTGTGACTACAGGAATGTTACCCATATAGATACATCTACATGTGGAGTCCTTAGTATATAAGACATACCCAAGGGTCAGCATATAGATACAGCAAAGAGACCTGTGTGGACCTGGGTCCTTCTAGAACAACATTAGGTGGATGTTTCGTATACTCTAGAACATCTCAAATGACACTAGATGTGTATGTGTTTAAGCCACCAAACTGACCCATAGACATGTACAGGCTTTCTCCACAACGTCATTCAGTTTGAGATTATAATACCTAAATTTAGGTGGGTATAAGCAGATGTGTATGTGTGAACTAGGTTTTAACCTCCTATCGTGGTCAACACAGATCTAATCAGTATTGTCACTAGAGACTAGAAATCAATTTAATTCACCCTGATATTGACATTTAGGAGTAGGATTCAGTTTACCCAAAGACAGATGTCTGTTGAAACTTGAGGTCTTAAACTCTCTCCAGTGTATGGTAGAGGACTTGAGAAAAGTGTTATAGAGAGAATATGGGTGCTGAACAGACTTCTGTGCATTCTTTTACTCAGCTATGCTCCCAGAATTAATCATTTAACTTTTTATTTTTATGATGTTAAACTTACCTGTGTGAATCTAGCCTGTGTTTCTAAAAGAAACACCAACAGAAATGAGATCATCTAGTTTTTCATGTTGTTGTTTTTCCCTAATAATTTTTCAAATAGAACTGCACAGGTCTAATCATATGCACTCTTCAAATATAAAACAGACAAACAAACATATCCCCTCTTACTTTCCCTACAGATTAAAGAGCAAGACTGGCTACCCTTTTTCACTTTTAGAACCTACTTACAACATCTAAAATTCCTAGAAATTTCACGTTGATCTGAATACCTGTAAGTATAGTGCACAACATATACACTCCAGTGTTTCAGGGACATTAACAGTTGGTTACGTTCAGCTGCACCATCACCCCAAGCATCACATTTGCAACTCTACACTACAGGGAATTCTCAAGGTTCTCTTCAGCAATTTTTTTTTTTTTTTTTTTTTTTTTTTTAAGAACACACACTGTCTTTTCCTCTTGTGCAGAATCACAGAATCGTCTAGGTTGGAAAAGACCTGAAAGATCATCCAGTCCAACCATTGACCTAACACTGACAGTTCCCAACTAAAGCATATCCCTACACGCTAAGTCAACTTTACTCTTAAACGCCTCCAGGGATAGAGACTCCACAGACTCCCTGGGCAGCACATTCCAATGCTAACTACTCGTTCTGTAAAGAAATGTTTCCTAATATCCAGTCTAAACCTTCCCCAGCGCAACTTGAGGCCATTACCCCTTGTCCTATCACTTGTCACTTGGTTAAAGAGACTCATCCCCAGCTCTCTGCAACCTCCTTTCAGGTAGTTGTAGAGGACAATGAGGTCTCCCCTCAGCCTCCTCTTCTACAAACTAAACAACCCCAGTTCCCTCAGCTGCTCCTCGTACAACATGTGCTCCAGACCCTTCACCAGCTTCGTTGCCCTTCCCTGGACATGCTCAAGTAACTCAATGTCCTTTTTGTAGTGAGGGGCCCAAAACTGAACACAGTAATCGAGGTGTGGCCTCACCAGCGTCGAGGACAGGGGTAAGATCACTTCCCTGTCCCTGCTGGCCACACTATTTCTGATACAAGCCAGGATACCATTGGCCTTCTTGGCCACCAGGCCACACTGCTGGCTTATGTTCAGCCAGCTGTCAATCAACACCCCCAGGTCCCTCTCTGACTGGCAGCTCTCCAGACACTCCTCCCCAAGCCTGTAGCGTTGCTGGGGGTTGTTGTAGCCAAAGTGCAGCACCCAGCATTTGGCCTTATTGAAGCTCATACAGTTGGCCTTAGCCCATCGCTCCAGCCTGTCCAGAACTCTCTGTAGAGCCTCCCTACCCTCGAGCAGATCAACACTCCTACCCAACTTGGTGTCATCTGCAAACTTACTGAAAGTGCATTCGATCCCCTCATCTCGATCATCAATAAAGAAGTTAAAGAAGATTGGGCCCAAAACCGAGCCCTGGGGGACACCACTCGTGACTGACCACCAACGGGATTGAACTATGTTCACCACCACTCTTTGGGCCCAGCCATCCAGCCAGTTTTTTACCCAGCAAAGCGTATGCCCATCCAAGCTGTGAGTCTCCAGGAGAATGCTGTGGGAAACGGTGTCAAAGGCCTTACTGAAGTCAAGGTAGACAATATCCACAGCCTTTCCCTCATCGCATAAGCAGGTCGCCCTGTTGTAGCAGGAGATCAGGTTTGTCAGGCAGGACCTGCTTTTCATAAACCCATGCTGACTAGGCCTGATCCCCTGGTTGTCCATTATATGGGTTTTAATGGCACTCGAGATGACCTGCTCCATGACCTTCCCTGGCACCGAGGTCAGACTGACTGGTCTATAGTTTCCTGGATCGTCCTTCCTGCCTTTCTTGTAGATGGGTGTCACATTTGCCACCCTCCAGTCCAATGGGACCTCCCCAGTTAGCCATGACTTCAGGTAAATCATGGAAAGCAGCTTGGTGAGCACATCTGCCAACTCTTTCAGCAACCTTGGGTGTAACCCATCCGGTCCCACAGACTTGTGTGCATCCAAGTGGTGTAGCAGGTCTCTGACCACCTCCTCTTCAACTGTGCTGACCTCATTCTCCTTCCCCTCCCCATCTCCCAGCTCATGACGCTGGGTGTCCAGGGAACAGCCAGTTCCACTGCTAAAGACTGAGGCAAAGTAGACGTTCAGCACCTCAGCCTTTTCCTCATCCTTAGTTACCATGTTTCCCTCTGCATCCAGTAAAGGAGTGAGATTTTCCCTAATCCTCCTTTTGCTGTTAATGAATTTATAGAAACATTTTTTGTTATCCTTAACAGCTGTAGCCAAGTTGAGCTCTAGCTGCACTTTGTCTCTCCTAATGTTCTCCCTGCATAGCTTCACTACGACTTTATAGTCTTCATGAGAGTCCTGGCCCTGCTTCCAAAGGCAATAGATTCTCCTTTTGTTCTTGAGATCCAGCCAAAGGTCCCTGTTTAGCCAAGCCGGTCTCCTTCCCCTCCTGTTTGTTTTTCAGCAGACAGGAACAGCCTGCTCCTGTGCCTTTAAGACTTTGTTCTTTAAGTACATCCAACCTTCCTGGACTCCCATTTCCTTCAAGGCAGCCTCCCAAGGGATTTTGTTAACCAGTCTCTTGAACAGGTCAAAGTTAGCCCTCCGGAAGTCTAAGGTGGCAGTTTTACTAACTCCTCTCTTTTTTTCTCGAAGGATCAAAAATTTGATCATCTCATGATCACTGTACCATAGACAGCCTCCAACCTTTACCTCCCCCACAAGCTCTTCCCTGTTCACAAGTAGCAGGTCCAGGAGGGCACCTTCCCTGGTCGGTTCACTCACCAGCTATATGAGGAAGTTATCCTCCATACATTCCAGGAACCTCCTGGATAGTTCCTTCTCCGCTGTGTTGTAATCCCAGCAGATACCCGGGATGTTAAAGTCCCCCACAAGAACAACGGCAAGTGACCACGAGATTTCTCCCAACTTTTTGTAGAAATCTTCATCCACCTCACTGCTTTGGTTGGGAGGTCTATAGCAAACTCCCACAGCAAGATCTGCTTTATTGGCCCTTAACCTGATCCACACACTCTCAACTCCGTTATCACTATACTTGATTTCCAATCTATCATAGCATTCTCTTACATATAGGGCCACTCCGCCACCTCTCCTTCCCTGTCTATCCCTCCTGAAGAGCTTGTAGCCATCAATTGCAGCACTCCAGTCATGTGAGGCATCCCACCACGTTTCTGTTATAGCTACTATATCTTAGTTCTCGTGCTGCATTATGGCTTCAAGATCCCCCTGTTTGTTGCTCATACTGTGTGCATTGGTGTAGATGCACTTGAGATGAGCTAATGAATCCAGCACCCTCTTGTGAGTGTGGACCCCATTCCCTACCAGACCCTTCTCAGGTGCTTCCTGAACATCTTTCCCTTCTCTTAAATGAAGTGGCAGAGGGAGAGCCCTCACCAGTCCACCATCCTTCAAGCTTTGGCACGCTTCCCTTAAGCTTGTTCCTAACATGCCCAGTTATCTCCCCGTCCCCCATCATATTTAGTTTAAAGCCCTGTCAATAAGCCCTATTAACTCCTGCCCCAGAATCCTTTTCCCCCTCAGGGACAGCTGCATCCCACCTTTCTCATTTGTCGCCAGCAGACCAGATGCCTTATAAACCTCGCCATGATCAAAGAACCCAAAATTCCAACGGTGGCACCAGTCTCTGAGCCACGTGTTAGTCAGATACGTTTTCCACCCTCTATCAGTGGTTTTCCCTTCCACTTGAGAGATTGACAAAAACACGACCTGAGCTCCCAAGCCTTCAATTAGCCACCCCAGTGCTTTGAAGTCCTTTTTGAGTGACTTAAGACTTCTTTCTACCACCTCATTTTTACCTGCCTGGATAACCAATAAGGGGTAGTAATCAGAGGACCACACCAGACTAGTGATTTTCCTTTTTATATCTCTGACCCGAGCCCCAGGGAGACAGCAGACCTCTCTATTGTATGGGTCTGGTTGACATATGGGCCCCTCTGTACCCCTCAGAACAGAGTCACCCACTACAATTACCCTCTTTTTCTTTTTACTTGAAGAAGTCGTAAGTCTTGGGGCTGAGGGACAAGCAGTAGATGACTCACCAGGTGGGTCCTCATTTCCATCTTCAGTTGGCTGGCTGTCTAGTTCCAACACCTCATACCTATTGTGTAATGACAGCTGGGAAGGTGAGGAGGGTGGAGGAGGTTTTCGCTTGCCTTTCCGAGGAAGGACCTGACTCCATTCCCCCCTGCCCTCCACATGCCTTGTTCTGCCTGGTGAGAGGAGGGGAGGGAGTCATGTATTTCTTGTAGAGCCTCTACCTGTTGTCTTGAATGTATTCTAACAACTAAACAAAGGGTTTCAATTAAAGCCTTTTTATTTTCCCAAAGTTTCAGATGCATCCTTAGGACTGTTACTGTATTTTAATGCTAAACAAAGATATCCTGTCCATCTTCCTCTTCCAAACACATAGAAACTGATTTTAATTCTATTTGGCCCAGAAGTAACCACCATTGGTAGTGACAAGTTGATGAATGTAAATAAAACTAATTTTTCAGAGTCCAGAAATGCTGTAAAGATGAATATGACAGTGTTTGCAACATGGTCCTTAGCTACATCTACACATGGAAAAAAAAAAAAAAAAAAAAAAAAAGATACTAGCTTTAATATATTTTGGAATTTTGTTAAGATGTTAAAAGAATGGTAAAACATAAATTGCAGCAAGTGCTTGGGTTTGTTGTGGTTTTGTTTTCTTTTTTGTAATTTTCCAATCTAATCCAATGCAGATTTATCACTTATCTAAAACCTGCTTTCATGTTTTAGATTATTTAGCTATCACTGTGATATTTAGTAATGTCCATATAAAATCAACTACAAATCTGAAGGTTTTGTTAGACTTCATGGAGTATATATGTTTTGTTACAGACTCAGAATTTTTCCTGGAATGGAAATTTTTTATGGATATTGGATGTATGAATATTTGTGTTAAACAACACCAATATCTTCAGGTTTTTCTTTGATTACAAATTCAGCTGTCGTTCTCTGAAAGTTTGTCAGTATGCAAGTCAGTATGTCTTGTCAAAAGGTCTCACATGTTTTTTAACTTCAGTATGTGGTTTGGATCTTCCTGGATAAATAGAGCTACCGTGATATTCTGTGTTTGGTTTCAGATAAAAATGAAGCTTGATAAACTCCTTGACTGGAAATTAAAGTGAACACTTAGAACAAAAATTTTACTTTCTGGAAGCTAGCTGTGAGTCTTCTTCGATACAGACTAAGAAGACAAGCTACTTAATCAGCTATGCTTAGTGAGGATAATGAAAACTCAGAGACCTCACTCTGGTGAATAAGCTGCAGATCTTTGATGAAAAGTGGAGATGTTATTTTGACCAACTTACTGAAGTAGATTTTTCTTCCAGTGATCAACATTTTGATCTTGTCTTGGTCTTATCTTGAGCCAACTGCTCTCCATCTCTGTAGGTTTGGCTGAATGTAGCAATTATCATTTGGAAATAGAACCAATAGCTAAATATGACTGCTATTCTGCTTTCATTCAAGCCCATCATGGCTTCTTCTAAGCCATCAAAGTCTAATAAATGTGAGTGATGATAATATGGGACACTGCAGATGAGAGTAGGAGAGGAGTGAGTAATATTCCACCACTTCAGCTCTGTTAGAAAAATGTTATTTGAAAAAGCACTTTATTTTTTTTTTTTTTTTCCTCTGTAACTTTGAAATAGCTTTATATTTCAACCTTCTTTTCAGGAAAAAGTTATCCTTACATGGGTTCTTTCTGGGATTTGGGAGTTTGTGTTCCCCCATTTTTTGATAATTACCACAAAATTGCAGACACGTTAATTGTAAAGTCTCTTTTTTTGACCAGATATTCCTTCCAAACTTAAAGACCATTTTAATTAAAACATAATAATGTTAGATAAATTGCTTAAGAAGTTTAATGTTCCCTGACATGAAGAGTTAGAATTATGAGGGTTAATTTTTGAGAAGGAAATATTTCTGATTCCTGACTGAAAGACAAACAAGGTAATGTGCCCTTGCAGCAAAGAAGATGAGCGGTATCCTGGGCTGCATTAGGTGAAGTATTGCCAGCAGGTCAAGGGAGGTGATCTTTACCCTTTATTCAGCACTGGTGAGACCACACCTGGAGTCCCTGTGTCCAGTTCTGGATTCCTCAGTACAAGAGAGACATTTGACATACTGGAGAAATTCCAACAAAGGGCCGGAAAGATGAAAAGGGACTGAAGCATCTCTCCTATGAGGAAAGGCTGAGACACCTGGGATTCTTCAGCCTGGAGAAGAGAATGCTCAAGGGGAATCTCATCAGTGTGTATAAGTACCTGGAGAGAGGGTGTAAAGAAGGAGTCAGGCTCTTTTCAGTGGTGCCCAGTAACAGTGACAGTTACAAAACAAATATGAGATAAATCCAAGCCATTACATTTATATAGGAATAAAAGTACAGTACATTTACAATATAAATTCTAATGCAGTATAATATAATCTAAAGGCAGAGTTATTTTTTAGCTTTTTTGAAAAAATCATCATCTATTGGCAAAACCACAGGCAACAGCGATACTTCAATAATAGCATGTCATGGAGTAACTCACTTTCATGTCAACATCTAGGAAGCAGGCCTTGCCATACCTAAGCATTTTAAAGGAATTTGAGCTTACTCCTGCATAAGTCTGAACACATCAACCACAGTCTTGGAACAGTTCTCAGTTCTACCACCTTCTCAAGTTAACAGCTCTGAGTTGAGGAGGCTATAGTGGGTTTTTGAGAGTGTTCATGCAATCCAAGACAACTAATTTGACATTTAAGTTCAGAGGATATATATGGGAAAAAGTTAATGTAAAAGAAACCAACTTCAGTTACTCTATATTAAATATTCATGTTTTCACAATAAGATGGTATTTCTCTTTCATTGAAAGGAAAGCTACCCCAAAAGTATCCAGTACTTTTAAAAGGAGGAGGATATGTTAACTGCATAAAAGTTTTTTCACTTTGCAACACAGTAATTTGTTCTTGTATGTAGCAAAGTGGGTGGGTCTTACCATAATTAATATGTTATTGGTAACTTGTCTCCGTTGGTTATACTGACTCCATAGCCCTGTGTTTATTAACAGGTTTAATTTATTTTTTTAATTCAGTTAATAGGTAATTGTTTCAGCCAATCCCAAATCTCTAAATAAATCAAAAATTCAAAGCTGGATTGTATGACTGTTGGTTCTGTTGTTTCCATTGTCTCACGTTGCATGCTGTAAAAAGAAGTTGCAAACACATAAGAACAGCATTGAAAAAACATAGATAAGCTGTGTGTTCGAAACATATCAATGTCTTGAAAAGATATACATTAAAATTTGAAGTGAAATTCCTTTCTGAAAAATCATGTATACTACTTTATTCCAGGTCGACTCTTTGGATGAAGCAATTGGCCTCCTTTGAATCTGAATCTGGTTGCAGTTTTAGGAATTATTTCTCCTTCAACCACTCTACACATCATGACTCAGGCTTGACTGACTCTGGCTTTCACAACCCTCGACAACACTGCATGCTCAGACTTTGAATCACTGAACATCATTGACTCACTGCTATGTCAAGCACTGTGGCATGTAACAGATAGCTTTGGCATCACACTGTAAAATCACTAGTCTGACAAATTCAGAAATGATTCTCAAAGAATTTTAAGAAATTTGAAGTGAAAAAGACAATCTCTCAGAGAGGACTTAAACAAAATGATACACAGTATGGACAGACTACTCTGAAAATCTTGGCCTGGTGACCAAGAATAGCTTCTTGTTATAGGTTTCTTTAGGAATATGAATGTAGGCTCTGTTCTGTACTACACTCCTTTTCATGGCCAAGAGATGTCTTATTTCTGACCAAGGAATCCTTTTTAACCATGTGAGCCCACTGTTTTCTTAAACATTTCTCTCCCTCATGATTTATTCAGTATTTCCACAGCTTTGGTTTGTTGCTCATTCCATACTGTGTGTTCTTGCAAGCTCTTTCTTAAGGCACCAGTCTGGCTTTGAGGACTCCGGAAGGTGGTGGTGTAAGTGGAGGTAGGCATTTAAAGGTCAGCATTGTCTCATTTCACACCTTGGAATATTTAGTCCTGCTCTCCTACTAATGTTCAACATTATGTAATATTGAAATTGTGACCTTCCAGTGAACATCTGTAGCAAGGCTTGTTGATATTAAATAGTCAATGAAGAATTGCTCAAAGGTCAACTTCCTCCCACTTATCTATTGTTATAAGAAGTACTTGTAGCTTCCAACACTGTTGCTCAGTATTAGCCTTCCTTCCTAAATCTTTTTTTCCTGTTATTTCTGTCATTTAGTTCTTCTTATAAACAGTAATCATAGTTTTGTCATGACTCCTAACTTTACATTTGCTCACACAAATTTTGCAATAAGAGCATCTTCTCTGAAGATTTTCCTTTTGACTTTATCACACTGTACACAGGTAAGATGACAACTGAAGACTCAGGTCTGATCAACACTGAGATACACTACAGAAGAAAGAGGACAAGACAACTTTTTTTGATTTTCTCTATTTAATCTTGGTATTAAAAGACCAAGGCCTTTCTTCCCCAAAAGAGCACCTCTTTGAGACATATTCACAAAAGGATTTTCTTTTTTTTCTTTCTTTTCCAGAAATAAATATTTATAAATGATTGTATTACATAAAAATCTGAAATCTTATGTGACAAAACCTGTGTTTCATTTAATTATCAAGATAAAGAGAAACATGAAGGTTTCTGTAAGATGGAGAGGTATATGAATCATTAAGAAAAAAATTTGTCATTTGGACTGTTTAAAAGTTACTGATGTTGCTACATAGAATGTCTCATCTTTAGATCATAATGTCACAATGATTTTTTTTTACAGTGATTTTAATGGACATTTCAGAATCTGTTTAAAAAGTTGTTTTACTCACAGTCAGCTGAAACCTGAACAGCTTGACTATAAACCTGAAAGAATTTTAGAATAATGCAGTAAATCAGAAAAAGAAGTAGGTTTAGCATATTGTGATGAGAAGACTTCCACTGCAATCAAAGTTACATTAAAAAGTAACTAAAACTCTAAGTCTATTTTCTATGATAAAAGGGCATTTTCAAAAATAAAGCTATAAAACTATTTTAGATTCTATTGAAACCAATATCAAGACTTCCTTTGACTTGCATTTATGCTGCATCAGGGATATTCTTCTTTCACTGTTTAAATACAGACTGTCTTTACCATTAGTTTTGCTTGCCATTTTCTGGTTCCCCCTAGAAATGGGTGAATGTATTTTCAATATAACCAATCTATCAGTGAACTCAAACACAATTTTCTCCTTTAAGATTCTGAACAGTGTCTCTGCTATATATTTCACATTAGTGACATCTTTTGATTTCAGGTTATCAGCACATTTTTATTAAACAGAATTTTAATATAGACAAAGTATTTGCTGGATAGAAACAAGACTTTGCTGACATTTGAACTGTGACACAAAGGAGCATTTCCCATCTTGTAAGTCCAGGTGCTCATCTTGACTGTTTCTAAAATTCATGATAGTCATAAAGCCACGTGCAGTTTCTTATTGTACATAAAATGCATTGGAAGAAAAACTAGACTAAGGAAGGAGAGAGAAAGGGTGCACAAGAGATTTTTTTGATCTGGATGATCATAAGACCAGGACTATGGCTCATAGCACAGAGTGTACTTATGTTCCAGTTTAGATGTAGCCTTAGTAAAATTGCTTTAACTGTTTAGAATGAAAATTAGGCAGTTAATTTCTTTGTATGAAGGTCTTAAATTTCAGAGTTGTTTCATCTCACCATGTTGGTCAAATACTTTTGTCCCCTGAAATGTAGACTTAAAGTCTCAAAGAAAGAAGTAATCATCTCCCAGTTAAGTAGTTTTTATCTATTAGGAAAGAAACTTACTGCAACATTCCAAATAAAAAATGCATGAATAAAGTACAGAGAATAACATTTCTGAAGAACTCACACAACTACTTAACCTGTTTGTAATGTAAGAAATACAGTTTCAAAGCAAGCTGTATATATTTGACTTGCCATCTGAATTGTTCGACCACAGTGTATGCAGCTATGTAGCAGCTTTGTCTCCTTCTTAATTCATTGGTATTGGTTTTTAATAGTGTGCATTCAGAACACTGGGAAGATATACAATGCAGAAATTACAAGCTAAAAAAGTTATTTAAGAGATATTAAGCCTCTCAAGCTTATACCATAGATGCCAAATGTTCTACCACCAGTACAAAAAGGGAGTTCTTCCTCTCACCCTTCCTTTCCTCATCCCCCTCTACTTCAATTATTGTGATGCACCAATTAGATTCATAGAAGATATTAATAGATGCTAACTTCAGCCTAAACTCTCCAGACTCCTTCATGTTCACTGAGGAGCTACTGTCAGTTAAGAGAAACAGCATCCAAAAGATAGGGATGTAGACTAACTATGTTAGGCTTCTGCTTGAATTCTTTTTTAGTGATTTCTTTCATCAGTGACAATAAAGAACATAAGGAAACTGGTCTCTCCAGACTATAGTAGCTTTTCACTAGCACATATTCCTTGCTAGTGATGAGAAGCAGCTACTAAATTATTTTCTTCATTAAGGTTGAAAAGAGTTATGACATGAAACAAGGGAACATGAATCAGAAGACATGCTTTTTTAAAGAAAACTGAAACAAATCCAGAGTTTTCATTAACAAGAAGAATTTACAATAGAAAATATTTTTATTTTTGATGTAATTAAAAACAAATCATAGAATAGCTTTTATTTAATAATCAGCTTTCTTCTTAAAACTAGTTCTCTTCCAAAATAATTTTGGACTGATTAAAATGCATAGCATAATTATGCCCATAAAAAGTTTTACATTGATCTTAATTATAAAAGTTTTCAGTAAATTTAATCAGTGGAATATTATCTGATATCTACAATAGCCATGTTCATTCTAATCACATTAGTGCTTATGTTAGCTGGTGCATGTTCCAAACCACAAGTCCGTGGTATTAATTTTGTTAGTAGGTGGTAGGTTTCAGATTAAATCTATTCTGATCTATACCTCTTCTTTTTTTTTTTTTTTGTTTTTTTTTGGTTTTTTTGTTTTATTTTTCAAACTCCTTTATAATAGTTCTCATTGCCAACAGAAAAACACTCAGGACAAACACTTTCTTCATTATCAAATTTAATTAATAAATCCTTTCCATTTGTTTTATTACACTAATTAACAGATGTTGTGTCCCAAACTTTAAATCTTTCTTCTATCTGAAATTTTTTTTGGCATATCTTTGGGCAGAGTATTGCATTTTTATGTTTGTGCAACATTCAACCAGTTAGTATCTCAGTCTCAAATGAGGCTTGCAAATGCAAAGGTAGTGTAAATATTTACAATTATATATCTCAGTGAGAATAATGGACTACATACACGCACATATCTGAGGAATGTACACAGTTGGAGAAAAGGATTCATATAATTCAATATTAAAATTTATGCCCTGTTCTTCAATCATCTGTTTATTTACAGAAATGAAAGTATAGGTGTGTAAGGTAAGCTTTTCTAGTAAAAAACATTTAAGACTTCTGGTTTGGGGTCCACAGTGTTTTTATTTTATTATGTTAAGCTTCTAAAAGATAACATTTTTGATAATGATTATTGTCATCACAAGATTTTGACTTGCCTACATTCTGTCTGCCTTTAATATTTCCTGGTCCTCACTGTAATGCTATAATGGCTTTAACAAATATTTTATATGAATTCTAATCATATTATTCCTAAAAACAGTGTATGACTAGTGATTTTTACCACATCCTTCCATTTATCATCATGTTGCTATTGTACCACTAGTGCTCACTCTCAAATTGTGTGAATTATCTCGGAAATGCTACATCTTTTTCATATGGTTCTGAGAATGATTTATCTATTATTTTAGTTTTAGGAGGAGGTAAAAGCATTTAATCATTGTACTTCTTAAAAGCATTAGATTTATATTTGGATCTATTTTCTAATTCTCTTGGGGTTTGTAGGTGTTGTTTTTAGTCAAAGGCAATGAATTTCCTGACAGTGAATACACATGTACTGTCATACTTCCTCCTCAAGATAAAAAATATCACGTGCTTCCAGTGTGATTTTTACACAATTCGTAAGAGAAGCTGGCAGGCATCCATGACAGACTGGCTCTGGACATCATCTTTACATCAATATTAATTAAAAAAAGCAAAAAAGTGAACCCAGACAATGCTTTTCAATGAGCCCAAGAACCTTTAGTTCATTGCATATATAGTCGACTGAAAGACTTACACATGAGCTTTTTATTCAACTTTTAAAACATTCCTGCAGGATTGAGAGGTTTTTAGAGTCAGTGTAAATGGGAAGAGGAAGACAAGGACAACTGTACAAAAAACATTACTGTCAGAAGATGTTCTTCAACATTAAGAAGTTCAGTGCATGAAAGTGACTTGCTTCTGAGTTGAAGAAAGCCGTAAGAGCTTCAGAGTTCTAACAGGGCTTTAGAACTGTACAACTAAGAGCAGATAACTTTGCTATAAATATGAACTTCAAAAGATGCCATTCAGTCCATTAGTGCCAAAAGAAAATCTGAAAAGACCAATTTCAGCAATTTTTGTGCATTAAACAATTTAAAATAATACAGGAAAGACAGTGGGTTGTGACACAACCAGGGTTACTCTATATAGCTGTGGGTTTCTAAAGCACACTTGATTCAATCACTCTTCTGTAGGTTGCACTAGCTGCCCAGTTTGAGTTAAGTAATATTATAGACTTACAAAAATTAGGTTAAAAGACTCTTTGTGTGAGTTAGGAAGTCAACCAGTCACAAAAGTTAAAAAGCTACAGTTAAGGTTCTGTTTGTGACCTTTATTGGGTTCTTCTGTATACCTCTGTTCTTTAAACACTCTTATATGATTTTTCCAGAAGCTGCCAGCATCACTGAGTATATGAAGCAGGCCATGTTTACCTGGTAAGTAACAACTTAATAATTTCCTTTCTTTTCCCTGATAAACATAAGTCTTATAACACAATATTCAAAGCAGATTCAGAATACAGGAACAATTCCTCCTGGAATTTTTCCATGCCTGTCTTTATTATAATATAGAACATTACATTAAACACTAGTGAATGCATGTTAATGATATCCTTGTGAGATAAGTATGCAACATTCTCTCCACTGTACATATGAGGAACAAAGGTACAGAGATATTATCTTCTGTTTCAGAATTTAATGAAAGACATCATCCGATTTTTCATATTAGAAGAAAAACAAAAAACAAAACACTTTGCTCTTCAGAGTACAGGAAAAAAGTGATTTCACTACCAGCTCTGATTGTACATTTTGGCCATCTGGGTTGTAAAGGATGACTAGTCTCAAGAATCTGGGATAGAATTCATCTCATATATATATAAAAGTGAGGTTCTGACCCACAGTCTGGACCTAATTTTAAATGTCCAAATTAAGATACATGAGAGTTAAGGGCCTGAGTTCCTACTGTCATCAGAGAAGTTCTGGGTACTGACTATGTTTCCTAAATAGAGGTCTTAAGTGCCATTTGAAATACCTTAGGCTATATGAGACCTCAGCTTATGACACAGATTCATGGAAGACCTATGCCTGTCTGCATTGGCATGTGGAATCCAGGTCAGATTTGTAAGGGCATCTCAATGTCATTAGACACTTCTGCATATACAAGGCTGAGCCCAACCCCCACTCATTGTATTTGAGAGAATCTGGAGAGCTGTTAGTTCATCCTAAAAATTAAATTGGGAATTTCATCATCAGGATCCAGCTGATCGAATATGTAGGTGACAACTGCTGGATGAGTGATGGTGAGATATCCTATTTGGCCTGCAGTTGCTGTTCCAGGAGAACACACATCCTCTGTAGGTCCTTTGTCATACCTGCCAGCCACATGTAAGACTGTCAAATACTCTTCATATTTTCAAATTGCACAGATACCTATATATAAATAGCTGAGTTGAGTCCCCTAGAGAATGATTGAGTTCATCTTGAGATAGACAGCAAACATATGACATTTGAATTTATACCTGAAGTGGGTTTTGTGGACATTTAAAGATGAAGGAGATATTTTCTACAATGTGCTTTGGAAGAATGTACTATGTTGAA
The DNA here is from genome assembly GCF_031877795.1 of Strix aluco. Lineage (NCBI taxonomy): Eukaryota > Metazoa > Chordata > Aves > Strigiformes > Strigidae > Strix > Strix aluco. The sequence goes on along the minus strand of NC_133932.1, from coordinate 87,474,646 downwards.
GTAGCAACTTTCTTCTTTTTTTTTTTTTAAACATCTCATGTTGTTCTCAAATAAAATGTTAGTTATTTGATAAATACAGTCAGTCTTGACAATAATATATTTTCACATCAGCTGTCAGAATCTCCATGGGAAGAAGAATAGAGAGGAATCTGAAGGATACCTTGACCAATACATTTCAAAATGTTAGCATGCCTCCATAAAATGATATTTTGTTTCACATAAAAATACTAATAAAAAAAAAAGGAAATCATTATGTTAGATAAAAATGGTTCTTTTTTGCTGTTGTTATTCTGATTAGGTAGTGGCCTATTTACAGATCTATTTATGCCTTTATTTTTGATCTTTTTTCTGTGTCTATCCTGTTACATAAAGCAGAGTAAGAAACTGATGACTGTGCATTCACAGGTTTTAAGACTATTGCCTTATAAAAAAATTTGTCTTGGGTAGAATACTTTGGAGCTGTTCAAAACAGATCCAAGGAGTAAGCTAACACCTGAGCAATACAATCTGTCAAGAGTCCAACTTTTGATCTTATTCTCTGGCCTTCATTCATCTATCACTATGTATGTATCTCCCAGAGTCACCTCTTCATGCTATCTGTTACAAAGAAAAGGCATTCTGGCACCCATTCATAGCTATATTATGTTCAAAGATTCTTGTAGAGAAGAAGGGGGGAGAAAGAAAAAAGGACTCGAGTTTCTGCATGCCTAAATTTGCAGTTTAATTCATTTGCCAAAACATGTAAATCTGTATTATTTGAGATAAAAAAGGTTTTGTACATGGCTTCAAGGTCCTGGTCCAGAAAGACAGGGATCACCCATAGGTCTGCCAGCAAATATGCTATGCCTTGTACATGTCTTGCATACACTATAATGCCTCAAATATCAGTAAATTTCTGGATTAGGTAACAGAGTTGAAACCATGACTCTAGAAAGTTTTGGCTCCTTATCACAGATGCCTCAAAGTAGCTATATGCGGGTGTCTTTTTGTGAGTTAGATACCTAGATGGTCACATCATGGTTAGTGGAGACCTAGTCGATATTGTCAGTGCAGTCTATTGCACCAATAAACTTACATACCTAAGGGTACTTGGGATCAGACATATTTATCAAAATCAGTAAGCAAAAATATACAGAAGAAAATTACTGAAAGCACTGGTCTGAATTTTCCAATAAAATTATGCAAAAATGCACTAGTGTAGTTTGTGCAACTAGTGAGTGGAAAAGGAAAGTGCAGGGACAGCACTGATGTGTTACACTGCACTATACAAACTGTATTTGTTATATGAAATGGAGTTTAAAGAATATGGATCCTTGTGAGGGACATAGATTTATTATTTTTCATTTAACTACCACACAACTAATTCTTGAAAGGTGGTGTACTGAGGGCAGAGCAGCTCTCTTCAGACATGCCTTTACAAGATCCTTGACCTCTCCTGCTGGAAATGTTTACTTCAACAGGAAATTAAAATCATAATAAGCAAGTAAATGGATGTAGATTATCTCCCTTAACTTACTATTGAAATTTTAACTAGAGACTTCCAGAAGCTAAATCTATCAATATTCAGGTTCAAGATAACATTGGTTCTGCTGGCAAAATGGATTATATAGCAGGTTGTTCAAAGTAGGAGCACAGCATTATCACTGAAAAATAATGTAAAAATATATTACTGCAAAGTAACCTACAAGGATAACCATTAGACATATCTTAAAATTATAAACATCACCTCTTATCTGCAGCGTTACAGTTTAAATATTCATAAAACTAAAAGAAGGAATCGGGTCAAGGGAGAAGGAATGGCTGTGGCTGGAAAGCATATGGAGTGTGCTGATTTTGGCTGGGATAGAGTTAATTTCCTTCATAGCAGCTGGTATAGGGGTATGTTTTGTATTTGTGCTGAAAACTGTTGATAATTCAGGGATGTTTTAGTTATTGTTGAGCAGTGCTTACTCAAAGTCAAGGCTTTTCTGCTTCTCACCCCACTCCGCCAACAAGTAGGCTGGAGGTGCACAAGAAGTTGGGAGGGGACACAGCTGGGACAGTTGACCCCAGCTGACCAAAGGGATATTCCATACCACATGTCGTCATGCTCAGCATATGAAGCTGGAGGAAGAAGAAGGGAGGAGGGAGATGTTTGGATGATGGCATTTGTCTTTCCAGGTAACCATTACTTATGATGGAGTCCTGCCTTCCTGGAGACAGCTGAACACCTGCCTGCCTATGGGAAGTGGTGAAGGAATTCCTTGCTTTACTTTGCTTGCGTGTGAAGCTTTTGCTTTGCTTGCATGTGAAGCTTTTGCTTTCGCTATTAAACTGTCTTTATCCCAATCCATGAGTTTTCTCACTTCTGATTCTCTCCCCCATCTCACCAGTGTGGGAGTGAGCAAACAGCTGTATGGTCTTTAGTTCCCCACTGGAGCTAAACCACAACAATCCTTTTTGGCACCCAACGGGGTGCTCAAAGTGTTCAAGATAGTGACAAATTTTATTGGAATGTGCTAGAGAAAATTTATACCAATTATTGCTGGTTATTTATTAATTGGCAAGCTCCTGTGCTTGCCATGGGGCTTGCTTGCCTGTATATGCCACTCTAGTGTTTGTTAGTGGCTACAGTTTGCTTTCACTGCTTGCTGGACTGCTGTACTGCTTATCACCTTATGCTGCTGTGCCTGGGAACACTTTGATAACACCAGTGGTGAAACACCTGGGCTGGCAGGTGGCCAGAGAACCACTGCTGTTTTTGTTGTACTGTACTGGACAGGTTGGAAGTCCAGTGAGAACTTGAGTCAAAGGGACTGTGACATGTGGATGAGTCCACGCAGGAGCAGGACACCCTGAAACATCTGTGGCCATGAATAAGCCTATAACAGAGCTGGTACATCTTGAAGTGTCTGTGGCCATGGTTATGTCTGTGCTGCAACAGGGGATTATGGCCCAAGGGTAAAACCATGCTGGTGAAGGTACACCTCAAAGTGTCTGTGGCTGTAGATAAATCCATGCTGTAGCAGATACACCCTGAAGCATCAGTGGCTGTGCATGAGGTCATTGTGGAGCACCTCAAAGCGTGTAGCCATGCATAAGCCCACGACAAAGCAGGTACACCCCTGGAGGGACTGCGGCTGTGGGTAAGGCCACACTGGAGGAGCTATATCTCTGAAGGCATTGTGGCCCATGAAGAAAGGCAAGCTGGAACAAGTGCACCCCAAAGTGACTGTGGCTGTGGATAAGTCTATGCTGCAGCAGGTACTCGCCTGAAGGGACTGTGACTCATAGATATGGCTCCACTTGGAGAAGATACTCCCCTAAGGGACTGAAGTCTGTAGATAAATACAAGCAAAGCAGGGGCAAGGGGAGGAGTTCATTGCAATATTAAACCCTATAAACTGGCCCAAAAGGACTAGAGGTGGAGGTTGTAATGGAAATACCTTTAAACTGCTGTAACGCATGATTTGAGTTGCATGTTATAGGAATTACTATAGCAGGAACCACCTGAACCAGTGGAGGACAAGTCTTACAAGAAGCAGTGCAAGTGCAGCAGTAACCCAACCTCAGCTGGCTTTGGTGCCCAATAAGTTCACACAACACACTATCTCTCTTGTCCTGAGTGACCACCATAACAGATGGAGTCCAAGGCCATGGACTAAATGAATTCAACGGACATTTTGTGGACGTAACATTTTATGGGCATGTTACAGGAGTGATCCATAGACTAAGGGAATTATATCTGTGTATTGTATCAAAGGAGGGGAAGTGAAGTGGTGGTTAATGAGGTTGTATTGGAAAGTGTGAGACCTGAGCATGACATAAATGGTATGGAATAAGGAGTGGAGGATGTGCTGGCTTTGGCTGGGACAGAGTTAATTTTCTTTGTAGTAGCTAGAATGGGGCTATGCTTTGGATTTATGTTGAAAACAGTGTTGATTGATAAAACATAGATGTTTTCGTTACTGCTGAGCAGTGCTTACACAGAGTCAAGGACTTTTCTGCTTCTCACCCACTCTACCAGCAAGTAGGCTGGGGGTGCACAAGAAGTTGGGAGGGGACACAGCTGGGACAGCTGACCCCAACTGACCAAAAGGATATCCCATACCATATGATGTCATGCTCATCTTATAAAGCTGGGGGATGAAGGAGGAAGAGGAGGGACACTTGGAGTGATGGTGTTTGTCTTTCCACGTACCTGTTACATGTGATGGAGAGCTGCTTTCCTGGAGATGGAGACATATCACATCATATTGAGGGACAGCAGGTGCATATTATATTACACGTAGATATTTTATTACACAGTTTTTGAGTTTATTGCCTGTATAACATCTCATAACTTAATAAAGACACTTTTAGACTACAAAACAGTTAACTGTTAATATTTATCAAACTTTTGAAAACGTTTCTATTTACATCATTGTCCTCTATCACTAAGACAAAGTCCATATCTTCACTGAGTTCATTAAATATGGACCTGCTATCCAGCCAAGTACATCCAACGGATTTATCTGTAACTTTCTCATAATTCTCATGCTTCCTCATGTCTCAGAGGAGAAATTACTGCTGCTTACTCTTTTACATAAAATCACCAAGTTATTTTAGGTGTTCTAGATTTTTCTGCTGAAACATATGGAGTGAGACTTGTTTAGTTGCTCTCTGGTAATGCAAAACACACTTTTGTGCATCAAAAACATTGTTTAAAAAAGTCAGACCAGAAGCTTTTTTACCTAAACTTTTGCTTTTTTATATCATCCTTCACCAAATCAATAGGATCAAAATAACTTCATCATACACACAACAAGAAAGCATTTTCATTCTGTATTTAAAGATATAACAGGGATATAATTTAAGGGTTTTTAAACATAACTCCTTCATAAAAATGTACATATTCATGTGATAGAACTTTTTTCCTGGAAAAAAAGTATGTATGTGGCAATGCCATGATTAATTAAAGGTCATTTTAATTACACTGCTTTGTAAGAAAATTAACCATCACCCAGCAACTTGAAAACAATTAATATTGCATGGGTGGGTATTTTTTATTCATAACCAGGAAAAAAAATTAAAGGAATATGCTGTGAAACTCCTTATGGGCCAAATGCTGATTTGCAAAACACACTTATGTGCAATTGGCTGCATAATCAGAAAAATTAAACCATGCAATCAACCTATCAGCCAAATACACAAGAAAAGGGGAGCAATCAAAATTAGGTTTCTAAATCTATCCAGGATATTTACATGTAAAAGCATCTTTAGCACCATCCAGCTCAGTAGGACCCTTTTGCACTGAAAGATTCATCAAAATTTACACAGTTAATTTAGGATCCATATTCTCTTTCATTACCTCTTTTTTACATAAGTTATGTAACGCAGAATTCAATCAAAGCAGTTAACATACTGATGACCAATATAATTTGCTTAACTGCAAACTGAACATAATTCAGCTAGATAATATGAACTGTAATATGTTGCGTATAGTAAAAGTTGTTGGTGCTTTGCATGACTAGTACCTTGCTACTTTCTGTTACAGGATCAAAGAACTGATCTGAAGGAAGCATTGTCATATCTTCCCTCCAGGTTGAAAAGGGGTAACTAGTCAGAAGTAGAACTTTTAATATTAGCACAGAGTAGTCCACAGAGGTCCATAAGGGGATGAAACATGTTTGTGAATAGGCATGTGCCACTGAATTTAAGCTTTAAAGATTATGCTTGAGAACAGTTGCCATGTAGCTTCAATTTCTAACAGATACAGAGACCAATTATTTCGCTATACAGAGACCTCAATGAAGAGTAGAATGTTTTATTACTCTTTATACATTAGATTGGGATTTTTTTGCAGTAAACTTTCTTTACACTCCTTACAATCATTACATTTTGTTTTCTTCTTTGCCTTACCCCCACCCCCACCCCCCCCACCCCACCCCCCCAAATAGACATTATTTAACAGTTAAATGAAACCTTGATGTACATGTTCTACTCACAGTGAACTAGATATTCCATGGTAAATTCAGAATTTGTACTGCTTGTGCATATCAGAAATGGTTACTTACACAGCAAATCATTTTGATCTGTGCCTTGTCAAAGCCCAAATTTTCAGCCATTAGACTCCGTATTTTAAAATTCTGTTTTGTGTTATAGAGCTATGCTGTTTGCACCTTGCTTAATTCTCTTTTCTTCTGTCTGGTTTTCCAGGTCTTCAGTCTTTACAAAACTAACATCTAAAATTTTGTTTTTTTAGAGCATTATTATTCATGTTACTCAGTATCTGTTTTCTATTTAAAATAATTCATACATATGGTGCATTCCTTCAAAAACAGCTATATAACTAATTATTTTCATATTTACATTTCAGAAGAGTTACATAAAATTCAGATATTATGTTCAAACACATTTCACTACATGGCAAAAATGCATTACAGATAGAATTATTTTTTTTCCTACCCGTGTTAAAAGGATTATCAAAGTTAAAGTTGGATATTAGAGAGAGCACGAGATTCAACAACATGGACCCTTTAAAAACATTTCCAAGGAAAAGTTTGACCATTTGGCTTGCAGATGGAAATAAATTAGCTGTAAAATTTTCCAGCAGTTTTGATTTGATTCCCATCAAAAATTAGTGTTTTGTTCATAAAACTTAAAATTTCCATGCAGATCTAAAGAATTGTAGACTTGGTTAGGCTAAAATGTGTACGTTTAGATTTATAAAACATGCAGAATTTATACAAATAATAGATGTAGTATTAAGACAAAAAATGTATTATGAACAGGAAAGACAAATCTAAGTCTCAAATAAAATATGATGGATGAAAATGCAGAAATTAGAAAATGTAACGTGTTCTAATGAAGAAAAACCCACTATCAGAACGATCTTCTGTTTCCCCACCAGATATCATCTCTAGCATAATTTCAGATGAGAAACGTGAGAGTATGCTCAGTAATATTTGTGGAGAAAATGGTGAAAAGAAGGGAGGTGCAATGATGACCCACCAAAAGAGGATGAAATGTGTCCAGAAATCAATAAAAAAGAGAAACAATTTAAAAACAAACTGTTGACTTGACAATGCATTTCATGTGTGTATATATATGTGTGTCAAGCTACCATGAAGGTGGACAAAACCATGCTCTCAAATTTTTTTTTTTTTTTTGCCTGGTGACTCTTAAATGAAAATGCAGATAACCCTGTATCAGAGACGGATCACCGAGCAATTTCTGGTTATTTTCCCTGTTATTGCATGGCTCTTACATTCCATTCCCCCCAATAATTCATATATCAGAGGAAAGACATCAAATAACCCAACACCAATTTTTTTGTAGTCTATAAATTTAGCCTTTTTTCAGCAGTGTGGAACCAGCGATTGCAATCTATTTAGAAAGAAAAGGTACCTAAATGACTCACTGGCTGTATAAGTGTAGCATGTAAAAGATTCTGATAGTTTTCAGTTGAACCCCATGCAGCCCCAGTGAATTGAACAGAGCCTGGAAAGATTAACAGATTAATCACCACTGGAAATGGAGATCATTCAGTACCTCTCTGAATTGCAACCAAACTCAGGTGTGGCATAGAATCTATTCTACAAGCTAACAAGCTTCTTAGCATGCATGGGAACCTGTGTGCCACATGGAAGTGTCAAGTGATCTTACGAGATGGCAGGATGGCAGAGCTTAAGGCTTAAATTGCTGTCTTATTTATAATTGTTATATTACACATTACTTCACTGATTTGATGGAAGTGAGCATAGTGATTGAGGCTTATATAAAGGGCACATACATCTAGATATAATCCATGTACCAAACTTTCCAGTAACATTATACCAGACATGTTTCCCTGTATCCATTGTAGTATTAGGAATTCATTAACTGCTTTGGAAAAAAAGTTCAGAAACTGCAAATTTTGCTTTATTTAAGAGAAGAAAACAGGAAAAAAGTATTTACAAGGAACAGAAAATGAGACAACATGAAAGAAACAGAATCAAATCTTAACAACTAGAAAATAATTGTCATCGTTACTTAATACTTGTTTATATAAGTAACTCAAATTACTTATAACCTGAACCCTATAACTCAGATTTATATGTAATTACCATTTTTAACTGATATTGTGCTGCCAACACAGACTGTATATTAATTTCCACAAAAGCTATGCTCAGCATTGTAATTTGCAGTTTATGGAGATCATAAGGCACAGCATCATAGCACTAGTTACCATACATTCACTGGGAATAGGAGAAATAATGTATGTAAGAGAATTTGACTCTTCCCTCATAATCAAGATTCTTTTCAGTCTGGGAATTTAGGAATCTTCAGTTCCTCATTTTTACATGTTTGGCTCTTCTGACAGATTCTGGACTCCCTTAGACAACAACATATTTTGCACAATGGTTGGGAGAAGGGAGATGCCACAGATTAGCCCCTAAACAGAGAAAACACAGAGAAAAAGAATGCCGACATGTCTGCATACTACTGTGGTTAACACAGAATGTTGAACACTGTAGTGTAAATCTCACTGTATTTAAAGATACATATATTTATTTTGTGTGTGTGTGTTTGTTTGTTTTTTACCTTCTACTTCTGCGTAACACCCTAGACATGCTACATAAACTTGCCAGGAAAACTGAACAGCTTTTTTCCCACTTCTATCAAAGCCATTGTAAGGACTTCAACAAAGAGTGGATCAACAGAAGGAATGGTTCTATGCAGTGACGGTCAATATTGGGTCCAATCCTGTTCAACAGCCTCATTAATGATCTGGAAGACAGGCAGAGTATACACTCAGCAAATTTGCTGATGACAGAAAACTGTGAGGAGTTGATTAGACACCGGAGGGTTGTTCTGCTGTCCAGAGGGACCTCAAATGAGAAGATATGAAACCAAGCTCTTATCAGTGGTGCCCAGTGACAGGACCATAGGCAATAGGCACAAACTGAAACACAGGAGGTTCCATCTGAACATCAGGAAACTTTTACACTGTGAGAGTGACTGAGCACTGGCACAGGTTGCCCAGAGAAACAGTGAAGTCTCCATCCTTGGAGATATTCAAAAGCCATCTGGACATGTTCCTGAACAACCTGCTTTAGGTGACCCAGTTTGTGCAAGGGTGTTGGACCAGATGATCTGGAGAGGTCCCAGTCTGTGGGACTGTGTGAAACGCACAGTCCGCTAATATCTCACAATTAAACCTCTAGCTTCACCTTGGTTGATGAGGTACATGGGTGATGAACACCTGAGAAAAGTCAGGCAGAAATGCTACATGATGAACAGCTCCTAACAGAGCTGTTAGGACTATGTTTGAGCTTTTCCCATTTCTAAACTAAATGTTGGAATCAGGATGAAAATTACATGCCTTTATCTCCTTAGGACCAGCTCCTTTTTTTTTTTTTTTTTTTTTTTTTAATTGCAAATACCTAGCAAAAAAGGTTCTTTTCTGCATTAATCCAGTCATAAAGGAACTTGCCCAAGATGTAATCATTTCTCAGAAAGATATTTTGTAACCAAAAGCCAAACAGGCACTTTGCTGCCAGGCTACAACTATAATGAGAGATGTCATCCTCATATTTATGAAACTTATTTTGAATGTTAAGTATTTACAAAGGTCACAAGTATCTCTTTGTTTTCAAGTCAGTAGAAAAATCCAATTATTGATTATAATTGGTTGTCTGGAGTGTTTACAGAAGACCCTGTGCTTCCTATTTAAAGAGTTCTTAATTTGCACAAATAGTAACTTAATTGTGTCTTTATGGGGCAAGAATGTAATTGCTCCACGTTGCTGAAGGAATTACTGGAACTCTGGAGCTTTAGAAAATGTTATCATCATGAGTTTTGGGGAAAGTTTTATTTTTCATAGAAAAGTACCATTCTGAAGATGATAGCTATATAAAAACTAGATTTATATTGCACCAGAATGAGATTTGCAGTCACAGCAATTCTGATCTGGTATGAAAAATATGGTTTTTCTGACCAGTCTCCATGAATTTCTGAGGAATAATAAAACCTTGATCACAGCAGACTGTTGAATGTCTAATACACCAAATGCATGTGACAATAGTTATACCCCCCAGAAATATGTTTTTCAAACCTGGGTGCTATATAAGGGTGATTTCAGAAAAGACCGGCTAGAAAGCTGGTGTAATGATTTTAGCTTCTACTGCACAAGCATCTATATGGTGTTTCAATTCCTTTGCAATTTTCAAATGTATAGTTGAATCATTGCATATATTCTCCAAGTGCTAGTGACAAATAATAAACTTAATATTGTAGTTCATGAGTAATACAGTTCTTTCCTCATAGAAGAACAAATTTTAAATTTTATTACTTTTTATTGCTCTAATCTCATTTTTATGTTATTCTATTTTTAGACACTTATTTAATACATGCACTTTTAAGTGAATAAAGTATTGCCAAGTTCAGTCTAGAATCTAAGTGAAAAAAATAGTCTTATCCTAAAGTGTGGAAAGTTATTCTCATTGTCTCATAAATTGCTCTTCTGCCAGTACTGATGCCTTCCCTAAAATATTACTTTGGGAGAATTATCATTATAAGTATGTTTAGTGCATATATTTACATTTCCAGAAGACGATATGCACATTAAGTGTATTTATTTACATTTCCTGAAGGAGATAATCGTAACAGGTTACGGCACCTTGTAACCACGCAGTCAGAAATGGTGTTTCTCAACCTAGCCTTGAGAAATAACATATATTTCATCAAAAACCTAGCATGTCTAGTATATCTCAAGAAGTAATTGTTGCTGAAATATTGCAGCAAACTGCGGAAGTTTCTGGCAGGGTGACAAAAAGATTTATTCTTGACTCAGCACTAATCAGTATACATGGAAGAAAAGTAGTCACTGCTGGTAAAGTTTTTAGAGATTAAGTTTTCAAGTGGCACAATGTCCAGAAGAATGGCCCACAATAAAGAGAACAATCTCAAATACTGTGTTCAGTTTTGGGCCCCTCACTACAAGAAAGACGTTGAAGTGCTGGAGCGTGTCCAAAAAGGGCAACATAGCTGCTGAAGGGTCTAGAGCACAAGTCTTATGAGGAATGACTGAGGGAATTGGGGTTGTTTAGCGTGGAGAAAAAAAGACTGAGGGGAGATCTTCTCACTTTCTACATCTACCTGAAAGGAAGTTGTAATGAGGTGGGTGTCCGTCTTTTCTCCCAAGTAACAAACAATAGGACAAGAGTAAATGGTCTCAAATTGCACCAGGGGAGGTTTAGATTGGATATGAGGAGAAATTTCTTCACCAAAAGTGTTGTCAAGCATTGGAACGGGCTGCCCAGGAATGTGGTTGAGTCACCATCCCTCGAGGTATTTAAAAGATATGTAGATGTGGTGTTTAGGGATGTGGTTTAGTGGTGGACTTGGCAGTGTTAAGTTTATGTTTGGACTTGATCGTAAAGGTCTTTTCCATCCTCAACAATTCTAGATTCTGATACTAAGTTACTATACCTTGTCTGGCTCAAAAGGAGCTATGACTTCTTTTGTGTTGTCTGACTGGTGTCTGAAGCACACTACTAGTGTTAAGGCACGGCAAGGGCCAGCGGCTCCCTGGTGCTGGGGCACTAAAGGTGTTGGGGTTTCCCCTGAGCGTGTCAGGGCAGAGCCTGTCAGCCAGGGCCTATCCCACGGCCCCCGCCAGGAGCAGGGCAGCAGCGGGGGCATCAGGGCAGCCCCAGCCCTAGACATTGGGCATCTCCCTGGGGATGGGGATAGGCAGAGGTTGGGCTGGGACGTGCACCTGCAGGTGGGCCCTGCTCAGGAGGCCCCATGGCCAGGCAGGGCAGGGCTGTGGGTATCTGGAGACTGGCCCTGCTGCAGCACATTGGGGGGTTGAACCCCTGGGGGCTGAAATGGGGTCATGGGCTGTGGACAGTGTGGCAGGAGACCCAGGGGTTGGGTAGGGACAGCCAGGCCTTGGGGCGCCTCCTTGGTAAAACAGACTTGTAAGTGAACATCTCATTTAAATAAAAGTGCAATTCAAGTTTATTTGTAAATTACTGTAATCTCTGATCAGGGTTTCATTTCCTCGAGGAAACACAAGAAGTGACCTTTTTATATTTTAACAAGCTGCAGCTTTTTAAAAGCTAATTCTAAGAATATTTGTTTTTCCAAGCTACAAAGGTTAAAATAATCATCTATTCTAACTTCATATCCTGTTAGGATAGGATTTTTTTGTTTCATTAAGAATAGCTTTAAAGTAAGTATGTTAATCAGTTCTTTGTAAATGGCATTTATAATGCTCAGCTTCAGGTTTGAGGAGAGAGATGGTGTTATGAGGAGTCAGACAACATTTTTGCTGGTGACAAATTCAATGAAGACTCTGAAATGGCTTGATATATGTACAAATTATATCATATTAAGGGTGATAACATACCTTTTGTTTGTTGTGTTTCCTCTTTTACCATAAGTTGGTTTTTGTTGGAAGGTGAAGCTCAGTAGGAGGGAGAAAGGCCACCTACTTGCTCACTGCTGGCTGTCACATACTGGATCACTGCACAGTCCTTTGGAGTGAGGGGAGAGGCAGTCTTCTCCTGAGAGAGGGAGACAAAGCAGGAGGACTCCCAGGTCTGTATACAAGTATGTATTCCCAGGAACAGGAAGGAGACACACTATAAAGATGCAGTGGTGATACACAGATTGTTTCCAGAGGTCTCCAGCACACTGCTTAGAATTATTCACAACTCAGCAAGCCACTAAACATTGCGGTACTGAAAGCAAGAGTGAAGTGTAGGACCTGTCTCTGAGGTGAAACAGTGGGCAGTGAGGACTTCTAATACTGTTTTCATTTTGATTTTATCTCACTCTGACTGTGATTCTGACTGTTTTGATTTTATCTGACTGTGATTCTGTGATTCTGTGACTCAGCTGATCTGAGCTTCTGTTCCACAGAAGTCATCATGTTGTAGATTATCTTCCAATAAAATATAACATCAGCAGTTCAGAGCCCTTTCATTATTGTCAGTATCGTAACTTTAAAGAAAAAGTATTGATATCCACATTTGACAGTCAGGATCCCTGAATATTCAGCTACACATCCCAAAATGAATGCTATGGAATCTCTTGAAGTTGTGATTGATTCCATTAAGTAGAAGTCAATAAGACATTCTTTGGTCCCACACTCACAAAGGTGAGATTTATTAGTATCCTTCTTGGCTCAACGAATGCTTTTTATAAGTATAAATGAAATGTTTCATCAGTATTTTTCAGGATATATGATTTAAATGGAAGATAATAAGACCTACAAATGAATCTGCCTGAGGACATTAACAGATTACAAATACTTAAAATCAATATTAAAATTCTAATATGATTTTCTCCATTTAAATTAATGGAAAATAAAACCCTCTTGAGAAAGAGAGAGAGAAAGAAAGAGTGAAAGAGAGAGAGAGAGAGATTTAGCTAATGTTATGACACGCTATCAAAACAGAATTTCTTACAGGCTCATTTTCTTGAACAAATCTTTTTTCAAATGTATCAGAATTATTAGGTAGTATTCCTCCTTTGCTTCATTATATTCTTGTAAAATATTTCATAACTTTTAACAGGAAATAATCAGGTTTTTTCACTCATTTCCTTTTAGGTAATGGAACAATGAAGAGATTGTGGGTTGTATAGACCTCTCAGGAACAATACTAATAATTATAAAAAAGGTTAAATATCTGGCAGAACAGGGACTTGCAATTAAATGTTACAGATTATGTTTAAAATAACATTTGTTCCACATCTAATGTGAGCCAAGAGACTCACTAAAAATTGCTTTATAGATTATACTCTATTCCTAGTAAATTAAAATAAATTACTTATAATCTTTCTCTTGAGTGCTGAGAAGAACTGCATTGAAGAGACAATTCATTTCCTTCTAATATTCCATTTTGTGATGACTAGGCAGAATCACAAGTTTTCAAATTACTGGGTTAACTCATTCATTCTAGCTATCTAAAGTATATGAATACTTATCTGAGTATGAATTTCAGTAAATTCCAAAGAGACTGGAAGCATATTTCTTTTGTCTGACCATCAAGATAATCATAAATCAATCTTCGATTCCAAGTCCTTTACCAGGAAATTCCAAGTAGATGGATGACATGTTCATGAATGTTGGATATAAACTGGTATTTTGATACTGTTGCATTCTCTTGACTTTATTTAATAGTTCAGTTGTGGCAGGCCAAATGATAAAAGAGATTATATTGTTCTCCAGTATGTGCCTTGGATAGTTTTTGTATTTCATTAAAGGTGACAAAATACATTGCTTCACATCCTTCCCTTACAAAAGTGTCTCTGTATCCAGTTTCTTTTTTATGTATAATTCTGTCTTTGACCTATTTTCATATATCTTTTCTTTTTTTCAGTGACTGATTTCCATTAAGATTTTATGAGCAGGTTTGAAGTATTTGTTCCAAGCCAGTTATAAAGTTAACATAAAGTGAGCCATAATGCTCTGTTCTGTGAATATTCCATAAAGCTGGCTGAAGGCAAGTAAATGATTGATATTTTAGCCACTGTAAGACTAAAATGTTCCTACTTTAAACATGCTATTAATTTCCTTTTAATATTTTGTGTGTGTGTGTTGTCAACACTCTTTAACTGACTTTCATTTTTATGTAGCAAAGCTTCATAACTCTGATGTCTACAGGATGAATTGTGTTCTTGGGTTCTTGTACAAAACAGTACTATTGCTTTGGTCAGCAGACTGTAAGAAGGTATGACAGACTGCTTCTGCACTGTATGTATCATATGAATCTGTATCAGATTCAGAATCTGAATCATAATGCAGTAGAAGTACGATTTTTTTTTTTCTTTTCCTTAGGAACTATGTTAATACATATCTCTAGAGAGGGACTAGCTTTTTTGCCTCGAAAGATGGTTATTTAAAGGACATAGGACCATTCCTTTAATGTTAGATATCTGGATAGAAGAGACACTATGAAACTCCACTCAAAGAATCTGCAGAATCATCTTCAACCATTGTAGTACAAGCTTTATATTAAATCCCCTGTGAGTCCCTTGAGAGCTGTGCATAACCTGCACACATCCTTGCAATCACAGTGATGTGACTTACAGGGCATCCAGCCATACTCTAGTAGGCTATTCATCAGGTGTTCCATTTTATACTGCTTCCTTCCTTTCCCTCTTCCTTCAGGTTCAGACTGAAAAACAAATGTTATAATTCAAAACAGGCATTGAGTGGTGAAGCAGTGAAGAACAGGATTGTGTATGATGGTCTGCTATATATTCCTCAGAGAGATAAAATTCAACCTAAATCTTCCATCTTGTCTTTGTTAAAGAGGTGATTTCATTCCATTTGCAAAGAACTACGCATTTCTCTAAAATATCCTGTATGTCTATGAATGACAAAATATGGCCCATTATACTACCTTATTTTTTAAACTTGTGAATATTCTCTTCTCAAACTAAAAAAAAAAGAAAAGATTTTTTTGTGGAACAGAGAGAAGTCTTCAAAGCAAAATTAAAATCAAAATGCTGTTTTTCTTGTGATAGTCATTATTATAGTAACTACTAGTAAGTATGATAACAATCATTACAGAAATTCTATTACCACATAAATATGCAGATTATATCAGAATAGATCTTTTATTTATTAATTTAAATTTTGATTAAACATTCAGAAAATTCTTTTCTCTGAAGACATAAATAGGGAAAAAATACCCCATGATACTGTGAAACCATTGCTTTAAACACTGAAAATGCTATGGAAACTTTTTTGTCTTAGGGGCTTCAGGTCAACCATGTGGCTACATTTGAAGTACTTGAATCATAATATCAAATGAACAGTTATGAGCTACTTAAAAATATAATTGTGTTGTGGGCCTTAAAGACCATCTGGACTGAAAGAGCAGATTGAGAAAGTAATTTAGGTTCCTGATAGAGTCAGGAAATGAGTGTCAGCAGGGTCCAGCAAGCCTCTTGGTTTGAGGATTGGAGAATCAAGCTTTCAGAGTTTCCCCTGCTACACCTTGATACAGTTTGGGTGCAGTGTTAGTGACTACTGTTGCAGTACTAAAAATATCAGGGACATAATTCTGGCTACAATTCAGCTGGAGTCAAGAAACCACACTAAATGTTGTCCACACCCTGTGAAGCAGTATGCTGTTTTAGGGTACAATGAATCTGTCCCAAGATCATGTAGATCTTTAGCTGATGTCTTGATTTTAAATCAGCAGTAAGGAAGCAGCATGACTCTACAACCCTGTAGATAGATCTGTCATTGGGAGATGAAGTTATAGGCCTTGATCAAAGGAATGTTTTTATATTTAATGAGGAAACACTGTAATAATCCCAGAAGCAGAGAATTCATCCTAATCCTTTATCTGAGCTCTTCAACATGAGGCTTCTGAGTCAAACACACATACATATATATGTCTTCTTTCTCTTCTCCTAATCTGCTGCTGCTTTCCCACACCTCTATCTTGCCACTGCCCCTCAATACTTTTCCACAGAAAAAAAATATGAAAATAAGATGAGAAAAAATTATATGCCACTTTGCTGATGAACACTTTAATGACTGAGATATCACATAATAACCGTGACATAATACCACCCTTACGGTGTCATGCAGGTGTTCAAAGAACTCCTTTGCATCTGAGGGTGAGGCTGCCAAGCTATGAATTGCCAGTGGTAAGAAACACCACAGAGTACCAATAAAAAAGAAGGGTAAGGTTAAAGACATATTCAGTATTGCTATTAGCCATCCCTCTGTTATTTCTGACTTATCATGCCATTGTCTCAATTCTTTTACATTGATAACCAGGTTGTGCAATTGGAAAATGAACAAGGAAAGATCCATAACTTTAAATTTCTTGTTGAAAAGTTAATTTTTTGGATGCACATTATCATATTCTTATATATATTTTTGTATATATAAAGAGAATAGAATTCTCTTATTTGGAGAAATATTTTTAATAGGACAGGGCAGATGGGAATATATTTTACTATTTTGATCTTTCCTGTAGATTAAAAATAAGAATATAAATTTCACTGTGTGGGTTTTGATATCTAAATCTGTTTGAGGTCTTCCTTCATCCTTGGTTACCTATATAGTCAGTAAAGATGTGGTCAGTATAGTTAGTGTAGTCAAGGGCATGATTCTTCTTATTCTAAAGTAGATATCTAAACCAAGTTAAATGAGCCATTACCTGAAAATGCTTTTTTCCTTTTTCTTGTCTATAAAGGAAGACAGCCTACTGTGACCTTTATCTTCAGACATCTATTCTGTAGTCATCTAAAGTCTGATTAGTGTAATCACACTCACAACATTTGAATAGCTAAATTTACATAAGTTTAATACTGTTTCTGCTTTTTCCATTCAATGTTCTTGAGTATTCTTTTCTAATTTTTCACTTTATTAGGTATTAGCTATGGAATGAGACAGGGAGAAGATTAATGGACCAGAAATCAGAGTAACCAAAGCTATAGAAGACAGGGGAATATGTCTAGATTTGTCACATGGCCTATTTAATAATAATCAAATTACTTTCAGATAGCTAAATCTTAAACTTTAAAGATGAGATTTGAAAAGTTGGAGTTAAAAACTTGTAAAAAAACTTGTAAAAAAAAAAAAAAAAAAAGAGACACTCCAGAGAAAACAGATCTGTAAAGCTGTCAACACAAGCCAAAAAGGGAAAGCACTGCAGGTATATAAACATGCCAGTAGAAACCTTGGAGATTTCTCTCATTTGGAGTTCTGTCTAGTAAGAATCTGAGTTCCACATGGTGAACACCCACGCAGTCAATGTGATACTTCTTTTACTTGCATGAAAGATTCTTCTATTGAAGAAAAAAAGTCAGTTAAATCTAGTCTCAAAGTAGAACTATTATTACTACACTTTCTTATTATAAACTTAATAGAACTTTGTAAATGAAGCGCTGCTTAATTCTCTCTCATCATTGTATGGTTCTTTGCAAGGTAAGGGGTAAAAAACTGTTTTAAGCAGAACACAATAAACCAGAGAATGTTAAATTAAACTTTTACTTTATCTAAATACTAAAATCTGATTTTTCTTCTCTGGAATGTGTTCTTAATACTATAGAAGAGTAATGACTATCTGTAGGGGACTGCTGTATTTGTGAGTCTGTGTCAGGCCCTGAAATATTGCAGCCAGCCATTAGGTATCAGGATACGGCTTCTTCCCATCATGCATCACATCATCATGAATTATTAAGCATTATTATTAAAACATTGATCTTGTGTCTACGCAGTGCGTGCTAAGAGACTGGATATAAGTCAGCTTAAGAAAATATTAGCATGCAGGCATTATTTTCAGCTAACTTCCTCTCTATAATCCTTTTAACCATATATCAATCAAGCACTCTGATTAGCCATGCCAAATGTTCCAAAGCAAGAAATAAGAGAGTAGAAATAAGAACAACCTGTCTAGTGCAACTTTACAGATCAAATGATTTTGAGATCATTCTGTTAGTGATGACATCCTTCGGCAAATTAAAAATAAACTAAAAAAAGCCCCAGACAAACCCTAAATGAAAAATGAAAAAAAAAAAAAAAAAGTTTCCTTGAAATTAAGTTCTGTTCACACTTTGAAGAAATTTCTGTGTTCAGTTTGGTGTAATGGCCTTTTTCTGTAGCAAGTTAAATAACTCCTGATGAGCTACAGATCTTCCATTTGTTAGCAATGCTTATTAAATTAAGAGTTTAGATCAGGAATAATAATTTTACATGAAAACGCCTACAGCCAAACTGTCAAAACTTTTGCTATGATCTTGCAATCACAGTTGATTAGCCATAATCGGCCTATAACTTTAGCAACAAAGGAGATCATTTGCTGAATCATACAGATACTAAACAATTTGCATAAAGATGAGAAAATGTTCTTTAACTTATGGAGTATTGAATAACTTTTCTAAAGACTGTTTAGTTTTTCATAATACTAGAAAATTACTGTTTTCTGTCCTCAGGTTTTACGATTGAATACAATGTATTTTTCTAACTGAATAATGCAGTCTTAGTTATAGAGAAGTAAAATTGGGAGTCAGGCTACAAAATATGCAAACTGTGTGATAATTTTTTTTCAAACTAATGCATTCTATCTATATTTGAGATCAAATCCAGATGACTTTCCTCCCCAGGCTTAATCAAACAGCTCATCAAGATTCCATTTTGCCTCTTACAGACAAGCATAAGAAATTAAAATAAATCTAATACATACTTGAAAGATGTTGTTTTTACAAAGGTTTGAAGACACAAGTTTGGATACAGGAAAGCAGAGAATAGCTGTCATTTTTCCATGACATGCCCAGAGGACATTTAAGAAATGGCATTTACCACGGAAACTATTTACTGGCAGAACATGGAAAACAATAGGACAGAAGAAAAATTAAAGTTATGCTTATTCCTAATCGGTAAGGCACTCATATTAGTAGAAGATATGTATTCTGGTACTTTCAATTTTTAGGAAGTCTAATATTCCTGTAATGCAAAAATATACATAAATATATGTACATTTCCATCATTCTCATAGGAAGAAAAGTATAAATATTGCCTTTGTGTTAATGTAATGTCTACTTTGGCTTTTATTTTAGGCTAATCTTTCAAAACAACTTTGAATAGCAGGAAGATTTTTTTTTTTTTTTTTTTTAATTCCGATATACACACCACAAAAATATAGAGAGAATTTGCTCTTCACAGAATCACAAAATCACAGAATCATCTAGGTTGGAAAAGACCTTGGAGATCATCCAGTCCAACTGTTAACCTAACACTGACCGTTCTCAACCACACCATGTCCCTAAGCGCTATGTCAACCCGACTCTTAAACACCTCCAGGGATGGGGACTCCACCACCTCCCTGGGCAAACCATTCCAACGCCTAACAACCCGTTCTGTAAAGAAATGCTTCCTAATATCCAGTCTAAACCTTCCCTGGCACAACTTGAGGCCATTCCCTCTTGTCCTATCACTTGTTACTTGGTTAAAGAGACTCATCCCCAGCTCTCTGCAACCTCCTTTCAGGTAGCTGTAGAGGGCGATGAGGTCTCCCCTCAGCCTCCTCTTCTCCAGACTAAACAACCCCAGTTCCCTCAGCCACTCCTCATAAGTCATGTGTTCCAGACCCTTCACCAGCTTCGTTGCCCTTCTTTGGACACACTCAAGTGATTCAATGTCCTTTTTGTAGTGAGGGGCCCAAAACTGAACACAGGAATCGAGGTGCGGCCTCACCAGTGCCAAGTACAGAGGTAAGATCACTTCCCTGTCCCTGCTGGCCACGCTATTTCTGACCCAAGCCAGCATACCATTGGCCTTCTTGGCCACGTGGGCACACTGCTGGCTCATGTTCAGCCGGCTGTCAATCAACACCCCCAGGTCCCTCTCTGACTGGCAGCTCTCCAGCCACTCCTCCCCAAGCCTGTAGCGTTGCTTTGGGGTTGTTGTGGCCAAAGTGCAGCACCTGGCATTTGGCCTTATTGAAGCTCATACAGCTGGGCTTAGCCCATCGCTCCAGCCTGTCCAGATCTCTCTGCAGAGCCTCCCTACCCTCGAGCAGATCAACACTCCCACCCAACTTGGTGTCATCTGCAAAGTTACTGAGGGTGCACTCGATCCCCTCGTGTAGATCATCAATAAAGACATTAAACAGGAGTGGCCCCAAAACTGAGCCCTGGTGGACACCACTCGTGACTGACCACCAACCGGATTGAAGTCCGTTCACCACAACTCTTTTGGCCTGGCCATCCAGCCAGTTTTTTACCCAGCGAAGCGTGTGCCCATCCAAGCCGCGAGCAGCCATTTTCACCAGGAGAATGCTGTGGGAAACGGTGTCAAAGGCCTTAGTGAGGTCAAGATAAACAACATCCACAGCTTTTCCCTCATCCAATAAGCAGGTCACCCTGTTGTAGAAGGAGATCAGGTTTGCCAGGCAGGACTTGCCTTTCATAAACCCATGCTGACTGGGCCTGATCCCCTGGTTGTCCATTATATGGTTTTTAATGGCACTCGAGATGACCTGTTCCATGACCTTCCCTGGCACCGAGGTCAGACTGACAGGTCTATAGTTTCCTGGATCGTCCTTTCTGCCTTTCTTGTAGATGGGTGTCACATTTGCCACCCTCCAGTCCAATGGGACCTCCCCAGGTAGCCATGATTTCAGGTAAATCATGGAAAGCAGCTTGGTGAGCACATCTGCCAACTCTTTCAGCAACCTTGGGTGTAGCCCATCCGGTCCCACAGACTTGTGTGCATCCAAGTGGTGTACCAGGTCTCTGACCACCTCCTCTTCAACTGTGCTGACCTCATTCTCCTTCCCCTCCCCATCTCCCAGCTCATGACGCTGGGTGTCCAGGGAACAGCCAGTTCCACTGCTAAAGACTGAGGCAAAGTAGACGTTCAGCACCTCAGCCTCTTCCTCATCCTTAGTTACCATGTTTCCCTCTGCATCCAGTAAAGGAGTGAGATTTTCCCTAATCCTCCTTTTGCTGTTAATGAATTTATAGAAACATTTTTTGTTATCCTTAACAGCTGTAGCCAAGTTGAGCTCTAGCTGCACTTTGTCTCTCCTAATGTTCTCCCTGCATAACTTCACTACATCTTTATAGTCTTTATGAGAGACCTGGCCCCTCTTCCAAAAGCAATAGATTCTCCCTTTGTTCTTGAGATCCAGCCAAAGGTCCCTGTTTAGCCAGGCCAGTCTCCTTCCCCACCTGCTTATTTTTTGGCACACGGGAACAGCCTGCTCCTGTGCCTTTAAGACTTTGGTCTTGAAGTATGTCCAGCCTTCCTGGACTCCCATATCCTTCAAGGCAGCCTCCCAAGGGATTTTGTTAATCAGTCTTTTGAACAGGTCAAAGTTTGCCCTGAGGAAGACTAAGGTGGTAGTTTTACTAACCCTTCCCTTTGTTTCTCGAAGGAGAACTCTCTTTCTGTCTTTCCCTTCATTAACAACATCTTCAGTTATTCTTTGCTTCTGTATTACTGAAGGTATTGTACACATAAGTGAGTCTGTAAAGTTACTTTAATCCTGAAGTCCACCAATAGCAAGATTTGTCTTTGACCTTGAAGTTGTAATGATGTGTTCTCAATGCTGTATATGATTTACAGTACAACACTTAGACAAGTCCCACAGATCATATATCATCTTTGGAAATTATTTTTTAAAAAATTTAAAAGAAAGAAAATATAAGTGACTAAAATTCAATCCAATACCTCTGCCACCTGTTTCTGAATTTTTCTTCCAAATATCAACCTAAAAATATGCATAGAATCAGATAGTAAAATGGGGAAAAACAAAAGTGGTTTAGAAAATTTTAAATTGTTTATATAAATTGAAAACTGTATTTTGAATATTTCAAAGACATTATGACTGCTAATATAGCAATACCTTCATTAAACTCCCTCAACTAGTTCATTTCCAATAACAATTAAATCTTTTGAGGTGGTTAAGGAGAACTCTGAAACCTTGGGATTCAAAATCCAAGGCTTTTGTTGGGGCTATATAAATAATAACTATGTTACACATACTGCTTAAAACATTTACAGATACGCCAGTTTATCCATTGGTATTAGGTAAAATGCAAAGATTAACATTGACTTTATGGATTCTAATGAGAATACATAAAGTTTATATTGTAAAAGTTAAGAATAAGATCTCTGTGCAACATCACTCATTGCTGTGCTTAAATTAATGAGTGAGAACATATCTGAGACTTTAGGAAAAAAGACTGACTTTTGCAGGAAACTATCAAGAAAGATTCCACAGGAGGCAGCTCTGAAGGAGCTCAGGAAAGCTGGCAGGTCTTCAGGGACAGCATCCTCTAAAAACAAGAATGGTCCATACCAATCCTCAGGAAATTCAAGTAGACATATCAAGGGAACAGCTTGTATATGACAAAGCATCAGTGCAAAAGAAATGGTATATGGAAGGTGAAAGCGGAGACAGGCTATAAAGCAGGAATTTAGAAATTTTGCTTGGGCATATAGAAAAGCCAAAGCTCAACTGGAGCAAATGTTTGCAAGTGATGTCAAAGTCAAAAAAAAAAAGAAAAAAAGAACATCAGAGGTTACATTAGTAGTAAAAGGCTGGACAGCTGGACAAGGAAAATGTGCTGTCATTGCTGAATGAAGCAGGTGATGGTGACAATGGAGCCAGATAAATCTGAGGTACTCTATGCTTCCTTTGCCTCAGTATGAGCTCTCATCAAACCTGCATATGGCACCTAACTGGGGAGACCAATCAATACACAGAAGAGCAGGGCTGCCATCCAGAGGGACCTGGACATTGGAAATTCTAGAAATCCAACAAGGACAAATTCAAAATCCTGTCCCCAGGAAGGAAGATTCTCTGGCAGTGATAGAGTCTGGGCACTGATGGGCTGGGTAGCAGTTCTGGGGAAAAAGCCCTGGCGTACAGCAAGCAGTATACCCAATTAGTAGAGACAGCCAACACCATCCAAGGCTGTGTTAATAGGAGCACAGGCAGTTGGTCAAGAGAAGGGGTATCTACCTTCTTCTCAGCACCCATTAGACCACATCTAGATACAACATCCCAGTGTGGGTCCTGCAATACAGGAAAAAAGACATCAATAAACTGGGGTGAATTCAGCCCATGATGGCTGGGGCTGGAGCAGTTGCCCTGTGAGCAAAGACTGAAGGAATGGGGCTTGTTCAGCATGGAGGAGAGAAGGCTGCAGACTGACCTAACAGCAGCTCTGTGGTGTCTACAGGGAGGAAGGTCATCAGTGGGACAGAGTCAGACTTTTCACAGCTTTACATGACAGCCACACAAGGGACAATGGACATAACAGAGCTGAAATTCAGACTGGATATAATGAAAACTTTTTTCCCCATGAGTTGAGTCGAACTGTGGAGCAGGTTGGCTAAATGGACTAAAGATTTCTTGAGGTTCCTCCCTACCTGAATTGTTCTATAAAACCATGATTCTAAAGAAAATAGAGATTTTTACTTTCACAATTATCACAATCTAAATAATCAGAAAACATATGCGAGTGGATAGGATACTCTGCTCTCATGAACTGAAAGGTTTTTAATCAAAAAACACTGCACAACAAGTAGGTAGAATATATAAGCATATACGTAGTATTCTAGACTATTTTCACTCTAAAAAGGTGCATTCCTCTATGCGTATAAAAGTCCTTAATGTCTTAACTGCACAAACAGACATTTATTTAATCAGCAGATAATGGCTGTACTGCTTATTAACAAAGTCATAAGGAGTCAACTCTTCTTGCTGGAAGTTTCTGGCTTCTAAAGCTTAGCAATGTAGAATTAAGTTATCTGGTAGCAAAAAGATGTTGGTATGATCAAACTAAGGATACGCTAAAAATCATTGTGGTTTTCATTAAGCCTTATTGTATCAGTGGTCATCAAGCGTTTCCAAAAGATGATTAAATAGATTTTGACTTTAACTAATTAGACAATACAGTTTGATTGAATTCCAGTTTATTATTCATAGGCATTGCATGTTGGCAATTTTAGCTCTTCAAGAAAAGCTTAGAGAAGGTTTTTTTGGGTATTGTCTGCCATGGAGTAGTGAGGCTGGGCTGCTCTTAAAGGCAGGGAAGCCAAGGGTGAGAAGCAGCAACTCACTGAGGGGCTCAGTCCCACAGTAAACCACTAGGAGAGCAGGGCTGGGCTGGGGACAATGACTGAGGTCAGCTCAGTGCCTGGAGATCACTAGGCAAGCCTTCACTGACTAGGCAGGGCAAGCCATAAAGTCAAGTCAGCAAGCCAAGTTTTGGGTTAACAAGAAACAGCACAGCACAGTATACCTATGACATAGACTCAGGCAAAGACTGAGCCTAAATGTGGCACTCAGACGAACAAGAATAATGTGCATGGATGGAGGTCCAGGGAAGGCATCTGACAGCTCTTCCACAGTATATTAGTTTCCACTTCTCACTGATTTTTCTTGTGACTTAGCTATATTTATAGACGTCTGATACAAGGTGGCACAGCTGTACCAGAGCTGGCCTTCAGTGCAGGTAGCCAAACCCCTGAAAGGAGCAACAACATATTATAGAGAAAGATGGTTATAGACTGGTCAGGTCAGTTAGAGCCTCCTGGTGCACTCCAGACTGGAATTATTTGAAGAAGCTCTATGTGTATCTTGTATGTACACAAGAAGGAAGAAAATAAGGAATCTTTTACAGATGCTTAGAATAATAACAATGTCAGTCTAATAACCATACTTACCTTCAGCTTCTATGGAGTAGTGGAAAAGAGATGAGAAGTCAAACAGGACCACTAAAATGAAGATTTTTGGATTTTGGGGGCCTTTAAGTCCTCTGCGTGAGAATGAATCACCACAATGGGAAAAGTGACTGAAAGCTCTGTTCTAGATATGAGACTTTTGAGCTCTGAAGTATAAAGCCTGTGGGAATCTAGAAACCTTGGATGTTCTGATAAAATATCTTTTCTTATGATTGATTTATTCTGCAGTAATGGAGCAATATTCTGTTTTTAAAAGGTTGTTTATTTCACTGAATTTTCACTCTGTTCACAAGCTCCAAAGGAAAGAATTAGAAGAGAGAGGGATGGTACTGCCCAGGAGGCACAGCTGCTTCTCAAGGAGGTATCATTTGGGTGGGTGGGTGAATGTCCAAATTCTACTCTTGGGATCTAAAGGCAACATACCTGTCATATGAGATTACCACACACCGAGAAAGAATGAAAGATCTCAAAGCTGTTTCCTTAGACTATCGCTGCACTCACTTTAATATTTACATATTCAAGTAGGATATTGAAGTGACCCTAGAAAGCGGGAGCAATTTTTAATAATTAATGGTTTTCTGTATGTTATCCCTTATCAAATCCTGGAAAAAATAATTTATTAAACATATCAGTTATATGTTAAAAATAATTCTTTTCTTTTCATTTACTATTCTTAAGTTTTTGACACATAATTATGACTGGGCAAATAGTTTACATGTTCCCTACCTTTTCTGTGATTTACAGAATCACAGAACCATCTAGGTTGGAAAGGACCTTGAAGATCATCTAGTCCAACCATTAACCTAACACTGACAGTTCCCAACTACACCATATCCCTAAGCGTTATGTCAACCCGACTCTTAAACACCTCCAGGGATGGGGACTCCACCACCTCCCTGGGCAGCCCATTCCAATGCCTAACAACCCGTTCTCTAAAGAAATACTTCCTAATATCTAGTCAAACATTCCCTGGCACAACTTGAAGCCATGACAAGCATAACTCTTGTAATTCTCTTTCACTGAAATACACTCACATTTATGTCCTCTAAGGCTTTCAGCATACATTGTAGAGTGTGCTTCTGTATCAATGTGAACCTTCACTCAAGTCAAGTAGGAATTGCTAACATGAACTTGAAATCAGCCTTTGTGGTCCTTATAGATTGAATTAGGACCTCCATTATTTTTCTGGAACAGAGTCCAAAACTTTTTAGCCTGCTTATCTGGAATTTCCTAATAACAGACGTGTAAATCAAACATAAAAGTGATATGAGTACCATAAAAATGAAAATGATGGGTTTGCTATTCTCTTAGTTTCAGCAGCTGATGCCACTTTTAGAAAAAAGGCTTTTGGTTAGCTTCAAAGGCTGTGGGTAGCCTGTTGAAATATTCCAGAATATACAATACAAATTATGGTTCAGAAAAATGGCTTGCAATTTAATTCTGTCAAGGTTGTACTCAAATTACTGTCAAATATGTGTTTGCTGTGGATTATGTGTTTGTTCATTTCCAGAAAGATAAAATGAACCAGCCTTTCAGTGTAGACTTACAGGGCTCTACCAAGCATATTATAAAAAATAAAATGGGGAAAACATGGACTTCTAAGAAGACATGTAAAGATGAAGAAAAGAAATTGAGATTATGTCACAGATATAATATGGAGATACCAGGAAATATTAATACACAATTTGAGGAATGATCAAAAAGAATATGCAATTTATATAACATATTAAATGCAAAGGTTTACCAATCAGGACAAAGGGGAACAAAATACAAAATAGTTGAAGTGGACAGCATGAGCTCCAATTGCTTCTATTTAAGGAAGTTTAGAATCAAAAAAATGTGTCTAACCTTCTCAAATAACTGACTGATTTATACATGTTTAGTGCAATGCAATGTGTTTAATGACAAAAGGAAACAAATTAACATCCATACCCGCAGATTCAATGAAATATACTGGAAGAAGATGAAGAGTGTGCTTTAGCCTGCAAACCATCACCATCTCTTTTACCTTCTATTTGCTAATATTATTAGCTGTCTTCCAGATCACAAATTTGTCTTTATGATCTGAGCCAATAAGCCTCTTACCCAAGTAGAAACCAAGTATAGCACAAATAAACCCCATCAATCTTTGGGGTGTTTTTTTCTCTCTTACTGAAATAAAATTAGGCTTTCTGACTGACATGAAGTCTGTTGGAACAATTCCTGTTGGATGATTTATAAAATTTGTATCAAAGAAAATCCAAATTGGACTCTGATTTCTTTTAAAATCTGACTTTTAGGAATTACAAATGATCCATAATTTCTCGTAGAAAGTAAATATTTATAGCAGTGATTCTGAAATTAAGTAACTTAAAATATGACAATTCAAAAAACATGTAAAACGGTAAATATGCCAAATAAAGTGAAATATGACAAGTCTGGACAGGAATCAATCTGTAGAAACAATTTTTCTCCTTCTTTTTAATTTTTAAAAGTATTTTGCATTATAACTCCTTTGAAATATTTTTTTTCCCAACAATTAAATACTTTTTTTGGTCTCATAAATCCTTTTTTTCTATTTGACAGCATTTTTACATAGTTCTGAAAATATGTTAATGAGAAGTCATCTATTTTTCTGCCAATATAGCTTTAAAATAATCTGCATAATTAGTAGATCTGTGTAAAGGGGTTGATATATAAACGGTTGATATTGTTAAATTCAAATGCAAATATGCATATGCAGGAAATACTTAGTTCCTTTGCATATAAGAATAAACGCCTTGCTTGTTGAGTCAGAAGCATTACCAAAATCTCCCAGCAATGGCACTTAAACATATTTCTGAAGCACTGCATAAACTTTGCCACCCTAAAAGGGAAAAAAATAATCTGAAATCCATAGAAAAAGATTAAAAATGGTCTTATTGCCAAAGCTACTGTAGTCACGCATAATGCACACCCAGTTTGGGGTTGGGTTTTTTGTGGGGTTTTTTTACTTTATTATTTATATTAGAAAATATACAGCAAAGAGCATAAATATGGATGTACCATGTGATGATGTGCAGACATACAGACATTTATTTTATTTTAATGGCCTTTGAAAATCACCTAAAAATTGTATACTGATCTTCATGATAATATGTTCCACTGTGTAATATTGCTAACATCCATATTTCATGAGTACAATTTATGTTGGGAAGAATGATGCCTTTATTTACATTTTCAGTCCTCCAAAGAGAATGATTGTGCTTCTGTCAGCCTTTTATGTCAATTTTCTTCTCTGCATCTTTTATGAAGGTTTATTTTTTTCCAGTGGGTTTCCTTTCTCCATATTGAAATTCATTTAGAAAGGTTGAATGATGCCTGACTCATTGAAAACAGTAGCTAAAGGTTATGTAGCTAATTTCAATATACACAAATAACTACAACAATTTCAGACATGTCTCCAAACATCCCTGAGATTTCAAGAATTAGGCAGTTCAGGAAAGGTCTAAAATTAATAAGATGAGTTTTCCAATATCAAACTTTATGTATCTTTAATTCCAAAGTGAAATCCATGACTTCTGAATTTACACACTCAGCATTATAATTATGCAATTTTATCCATATATGTCAATTTCTGCTTATCCAGTGCTATTGAAAGCATCTCAGTTTACCTTCTACACAAGTAGTGATATATATTGGAAAAACTGGAAGGTGAAATATAATCCATAATTAATAATTGTAGCTGTTAGAAATCCTAAATATTCATGAAGTCCACAGTCAGATAAGTAATTTATGAACGCATTGGTCAATCTAAATTTTCATTAATTCATTAATCTAGGGATTCTAGATACTGACAAAATGGAATTCATCTTCATAACAACATTTTCTGAATTAGAATTACTCCACCATGACAGATGTCTATGCTGTAAAAGGTGGTATACCTGCAGCTTGCAAGGATTGTTCCTTAGTGCCAGTGTGGGTTCAGTGTGATGTTTGCAGGAGTGAGAGGATTGGTATATAATGAAATTGTATTCCCATCACTTCCCACAGAGTCATGGAAAGAGGAAGAGGGAGAAGGAAGGGAAGGGAAGGGAAGGGAAGGGAAGGGAAGGGAAGGGAAGGGAAGGGAAGGGAAGGGAAGGGAAGGGAAGGGAAGGGAAGGGAAGGGAAGGGAAGGGAAGGGAAGGGAAGGGAAGGGAAGGGAAGGGAAGGGAAGGGAAGGGAAGGGAAGGGAAGGGAAGGGAAGGGAAGGGAAGGGAAGGGAAGGGAAAAGGGAAAAGGAAACAAGAAAAAAGGGGAAAAAGGGGGAAAAAGGGGACAAAGGGGAAAAGGGTGAAAAAGGGGAAAAAGGGGAAAAAGGGGAAAAAAGAAAGGGGAAAAATGAAGAAAGGAAAAGGAAAACAGAAAAAAAGAAAAAGGGAAGAAAAGGTGACAGGAAAAAAGAAAAACAATAGGGAAAATGGAAGAAGGAAAAAAGGAAAAAAGAAAGAGGAACAGTTCTGAAATTTCTGTAAAGTATCTGAAACATGGCCAAAGCCATGCAGAAATTGTAAAGATAGCTCTAAACAACTCTCTTCTGTCCTTTTCTTTCACCCCTTTTCACCCAACAATTATGATATGATAATAAACCTGAGTCAACATTTGCAATTAATGAATAAATGAGTTACGCAGTAGACTACATTGAGAACTAAAGACTCTTACTTGCTTACTTGATTTGACTGTGTCTGTAGTTTTTCAACTACTTCTTTGTCATATAGCTGTCTCCATTATTCTAGAAAAGCTTGTTTTGGTTTGTTTTTCTGTCTCTCTTGAAAAAGAGAATTCTGGGTATAGCTAAAAAAAAAATCTACAATCTATTTTAAAACAAAGCAGTAAATCAATACATTGGTTACCTTTGCCATTCTAATAAACTGTACCATCACACTCTATTTGTACAAGAGTCTCTTTTGTATCTTTTTTTCTTTCTTTCTTTTTTTTTTTTTTTAAATAAACCTTTGAGCTCCTAATATTTTGTTTGCAAAATCTACCTCTTCTTTTAAGGTTGAAATACACACAGAAGGAAATAATGACCTAATTAAACTAGACATAAAGTAGAAGATGCTAGTAGCTGGTTGTCTTTGCAGTTAAACAAATAATTTTTAAATTTTACTTTCTTAGCCCTGAACTGAAGTAACTAATTTATACTTATTATTTATTATTACTTATTACTTATATTTGTATATTACTTATTATTAGTAATAAATCAAATGTTATTTGTATGCATAAAAATATGTAGATCCTTATTAGTACCATTAAAATAGGAATGACAACCTAAGAAAGATTTAACTATTTATACCAGTTCAAAACATGTGTTATTGTCACTATTCTGATTTCCACTAAATTTCAAATCACACAAAAACTAGGCTTAAACACAACCTACTGTAAAATAGAGTTTAATATTTCATGAATAGATATGGCTGCCTGACATTTTCTGCTACAAGTCCTTTTTAAAATTGATCAGAGTTTTTGGGCTTTTTTGCTGTTTTCCTTAGTATTCAACTAGAAAAAATTCAGTTATTTCATAGAATCATAGAATCATAGAATCATAGAATGGTTGGGATTGGAAGGCACCTTAAAGATCATCTTGTTCCAACCCCCCTGCCATGGGCAGGGACATCTTCCACTAGGTCAGGTTGCTCAAAGCCCCATCCAGCCTGGCCTTGAACACTTCCAGGGAGGGGACATCCACAACATCTCCAGGAAACCTCTTCCAGTGCCACACCACTCTCATAGTGAAGAACTTCTTCTTTACATCTAATCTAAATCTACCCTCTTTCAGTTTAAAACCACTACCCCTTACCCTATCACTACATGCCTTTGTAAAAGTCCCTCTCCATCTTTTTTGCAGGCCCCATTTAAATACTGGAAGGCTATAAGGTCTTCCCAGAACCTTCTCTTCTCCAGGCTGAATAATCCCATCTCTCTCAGCCTGTCCTCATAAGGGAGGTGCTCCAGCCTTCTGATCATCTTCATGGCCTTCCTCTGGACCCACTCAAGCAGGTCCATGTTCTTCTTATGTTGGTGGCCCCAGAGCTGGACACAGTACTCCAGGTGGGGTCTCACAAGAGAAGAGTAGAGAGGCAGAATCACCTCCCCCAGCTTGCTGGCGACACTTCTCTTGATGCAGCCCAGGATACAGTTGGCTTTCTGGGCTGCAAACAAACATTGCTGGCTCATATTCAGTTTTCCATCCATTAATACCCCCAAGTCCTCTGGCGCAATGCTGCTCTCAATCCACTCATCACCCAGCTTGTACTTGGGTATGGGATTGCCTTGACCCATGTGCAGGACCTTGCACTTGGCCTTGTTGAACTTCATGAGGTTTTCACAGGCCCACCTCTTAAGCCTGTCAATGTGCCTCTGGATGGCATTCCTTCCCTCCAGCATTTTGACCACACCACACAACTTGGTGTTGTGGACAAAGATGTGGAACAACACTGGTCCAAATACTGAACCCTGAGGAGGCCCACTTGATCTCCACTTGGATATCAAGCTGTTGACCACAACTCTTTGAGTGACACATCCAGCCAATGCCGTATCCACTGAGTGGTCCATCTGTCAAATCCACGTCTCTCCAATTTATAGACAAAGATGTCATGCAGGACAGTGTCCAATGCTTTGCACAAGTCCAGGCAGATGACGTCAGTTGCTCTTCCTTTATCCACCAGGACTGTAACTTCATCATAGAAGGCCACCAAATTTGTCCAGCATGATTTTTCCTTAGTGAAGATATGTTGGCTGTCACAAATCACCTCTTTATTTTCCATGTGTCCTAGCATAGTTTCCAGGAGGATCTGCTCCATGATTTTGCCATAGTGTCTTTGTGTTCTCACTAAGAAAAAAAAGTCTCAAATAATTGGTGAATGGATTTAATACACTAAAATGGGATAATATATGCAGCAAGATGCCTGATTTTTATTTTTTTTCTGGTAAGGCAGCTGAAATACATTTATTTGAAACTGTCAGATGATTCTTTGAGCACTTTCTGTGCTCTCCGCTCTCATATGTTCTGATCAAACTGTAAAACTACACCCATACTGTTAAAAAAAAGTAAAAAAAAAAAAAAAAGAAAAAAAAGAGCCATAAGCATGCAGCTAGGCTGAGTACTGGATCCCATTCTTTCATTCTGTTTTTATGAATTTTTAGCATGCTCCCTGGCATGGTTTGGCTCACACCAACCAGTGATCTATGAGATTGTGCCTAGGCACAGCTCAAGTGGTCAAAGCCATCCAAGACCACGCCCGTTGGGTGATATTGTTGAGTCAATACATTTGGTCCATTTCACCTTGCTCAATCTTGTAACATTATTTCAGGAAATTTTATTTACAAAACATCTTGCATATCCTCTAGCTCGCACAGATCATGCCTCAGGTAGTTCAATCTCACTCCTTATAACCATCATTTGATGGGTTGTAACACAGCCCTCACAATTTTTCAATCCTTTGTACTGAAAATGGCAAAGACTGTGCAAGGACCACTTGGGTAACAGATGGGGCTTAGGTGCTGTCCATGGCCACCTGCTGTACAGTGTTGAAGTAGTCAGTGTTTACTCATCCTCAGGGCCAGACTGCAGTGTCTGTTATGTCTCTGTAATAGTCATAGTCTTAGCAGTTGTCATGGAGCTCAGCAAAACTTCACTGATGCCTTTTCTCTAGCCAAAAATCATTTTGATAGCATGTTCACCATCTTACTACTAAGCAAGATGCAAAGTGTGGGTGGGAAGGAGAAAAGGACAAACTCAAATGCAAGGGGCCAAGAAGCAGAGAAATGCTGAATGTTAAAGTAGGAGTAGAAGGAGAAGAAGGGCTGAAAGAGCAGAACAGAAAAGTGAACCATGGAGGAGGTCTGCTTGAGCTGCTCTTTGAACAGATAAAATGTTATAAACCACTAAATATACTGAAAATGGACTGTAGGCATATCAAGTGGGATCATCCAGAGTTAATGGACATTTGGATATTCTAGTATTAAGCTCCTTGTATCTCAGATGGGTATAATAGTATTATCTTTCCTCAAAGTAATGTTGTAATGTCTAGTAACTGGCTAAATAGCTAGGTATTTTGTGCATATATTCTATTCTTTGTCCTTTGGCCAGAATTGTCTCAGGGAAAAAAGAAAAATTAAATGGTTGTATAATTGTACAACAACAATTCTATCATAACACATACATCAGTCAGCTGCAACCAAAGCTGTACAGGAAATTCTACTCTGATATTGTTTGTTTTTTGAGTATTTGGCTTTATATGGCTGTCAGAGGTCTGTTTTCCATCCCTTTATCCCATCTACACACAGTAAAAGATTTAGTTTCTCATTTATATTTATATTTTTTTATATGTGAGATGTACCTATTCACCTGACCAGATCTGGGAGATGACATGATCGACATTAGCTGATCACATTACTATGCAAAACCCTCCCCTGTGGAGCAGAGGGCATGAGTCTTTTTTAGTTCACCTGATAGCCCAGGCACTCAGAAACAACAGACAAGACATTTCTACTCTCTACAACCCTAAGAGAAAGGGATACGTAGTGTTCATGTACCCCTAATAACCATGTAGATTGCAGATTTTGCAGTGATGAAGAGAAAGAATGACTCTTTTGTAAATGTTATTCAAGGAAGAAACCTTATTTTGGGTTCAGTTCCAGTGAGTAAAGTTTGTGTTAAACAGTAACCTTACTATCAGTGTCCCTATTTGCATGACTAATTCCTTTTCTTTGGGTGTATAAGTAAAAATAATAAACAGTTCAGTGCAAAAAAAAATATCTGTAACAGTATACAGGAATAAAAAGAAATACAAATTCATTGGTAAATCCATGAGAGCAAAGTATGGACTTTTTATATTTGCTCAGCCTAAAATACAATAGAGCCACAATCCTTGTTATGCTCTTGGGAAAAAACATCAACATTATTACTATAAAATTGTTAGTGTTTGATTATATTCTCAGTTTTTGTTGCAGTTCCTGTTCAAATTACAAGATTGATCAGAACTCAAAGACAAAAAGAGAATATTGTTTGATTTTATCAGTTTCCAGTAACAGTCTTTCAAATTCTCTTTACCTCCATAGGACAATGAATTCCACAACTTCATAATTACTTTGAGATTTGTGAGTTTTGAGGTTTTAGAGTTTTGCTCTGCCTTCATATGCTATTTGCCATTTAGAGGAATGGTGAGGCATCGGTTACCCATTTATCCCAGTCATTTGTCAAAATAATCTTTAAAGTTATGGTGCCTCACATTGCAGACAGACAACAAGTTATAATGAAAGAAGCTGATTATGGTTTCTCAGTATCCATCATGACATAGACTGTGCTGAACAGTCAGTGAAAATGATGTGTTAGGGGATTTTCAGCTAGGAAAGCGGGGGAGGGTGTAACAGACTGCTTCTTCATGAAAGAAGTGCTTTGTCCAGCATGCTAAAAATGAGCTACTTGTTGGTGTGCAGATCTGGCGCCAGTCCAGAGTCTTCAGACCTCACATTTTCTTAGCTTTTCTTTGTCTCAGACACAGAACAGTATTTCTAACTGGTGTAAAGATATCTAACATTCTTCTTGCATCAAAAAGAACAATAAGGAATGTAATATTAAGGGAGAATATCATTTTGCAATTTGCTTACACAGAGAAGGAAGAGTCTCTTCATCTTAGTTGATTACAGATGTTAAATCAGAATCAATACATTTTTGTCCTGATTTTAGGGGATAGTTATATTAAAATTAAAATTTACAGTTAATGGCCCTTCATAGTTCCTTATGACTTTTTTTTCCTTTTTTTTTAGAGTTACATATACATACATCACTTAAATAAACATTTGCTATTGTACTTGTTTTAACTCTGAGTGGTTTGTTGGGGTTTTTTCCCTTTGGTGTTGGGTGAGAGTTTCAGAAGCACTTAAATTTACAATAATTTTATGAAGTCTTTTTTATTTTTTTTTTAAATGCATTACTGGAAAAGGTTTTTTCATAGTGTTATTTGTGAATAAAGGTGGAGGGAGAACAGATTTTTAAACCAAGTAAAATGGAAAATGGTGATCTAAAAAAAAAACCCCAACAACCTATTGTCTCAATTCAAAATTTGAAAAGTTTGTGAAAAGCCAAAATTGGCTGTTGTTGATTAAAGTGTTCTGTTTCTGTACCTACTATGTCACTTTTTAAAAAAAAAAAAATAATGATCCAATGGGAAAACTAATCAAAGCTGACCTTTCCTTATAAAAAAGCTTTGTTTTCAACAGAGAAGTATTTTCTTCTTACCATCATTATTATTAACACATTTTCCAACAGTCCAAACAGTCCCTCTTTCATTTTTGGAAAAAAAACATTCAGGTAATTCTAAACGTTAGTGTACATATTCTTGAAAAATCGCCAATCAAGTATTTGAAAACAGTGTTAGCAATTTAACTTTACCTCTGCCCTATTTCTGTAAGTTTCTGTTTTCCCCTCAACATGAAAACAAAAAATCAAAACCAAACTAAAACAACAACAACAATAACAACAAAAAACACAACAAAAAAACCCCCAACAAGCAAAAAAAAAAGATGTTTTGAGCTTTCAAAAGAATAACGAAGAGATAACACAAAACCTCTGTTAGACCCCATAAGGTATCTCTGGAAATATATTACAAGGCAAAACCCCTGTAAAAACTCAAAGCTTTCCCTCAATTACTTCAGACATTGGAAATAAACACAGTGCATTGATGGTTATATGTCTAAGAGTTAATGCTGGCCTAATTCCTCTGTCTTTCGAACCAGTGAAGGTTTCATAGTTACGTCAGTACATAGTTCTCAGTGCAACCTCAATGTAATTGAGACTCTTATATGTGCCTGCAACCTTCTTAAACATATTAAAAAATCAATTTTACATAACATGAAATGTATTGCACCTTTTGGTATTTAAAATTCTTTAGCTATACTGAAGATACCACAAATATGGTTTTTTTAACCTATCCAGTATTTCTTAAAATATAGATTATCACATCAGAAAACATCAAAAGATATCTGGAATCCATTATAAAAAACTCCACCAGATACCTATAATTATTTTTGCTGAAGTGTGAACTGAAAAAATTGACTTAATTAAAATCTTTCTTTAATTTTAAATGCTATTACATTGTGACAGACATAGTATGGCCACACATTTAGAATAAATTATGTTTAGGTGAGTTCAAACATTGAAGCATGTATACTTCCTTTTATATATACATATATTTCCTTTTATGATAAGGTAATCCATCTAGGTGATCAACAGTATACCAACAGTCAACTTTTTCTTTTCCTTTAGCTTTTTATTCCAAATTATCCATAAAAGTGAAATGAAAAAATGAAAGTGGAATCTGACCAAGACCAGCATACTATTTCAAGAGGATTAACATGGGTAGCAACTCAACCTTTAAAGTTGTTCTTTTATTTTTTTTTTTAAGTTATAGAAGCCGGAGCTTTATTCGGTGCTCTTCAACATAACTTCTCTTGATAGCACCACAAACATAAAATCTCCAGCATGTGATATTTGTCTGGTCATCTGAATGAACAGCCACAATATATTAGCGCTGAAAAATCCATGGTTTTGGCCTTTTTTTTTTTTTTTTTACAGGCAAAAATATATTGATATCTAATTAGATTATGTATCAAGTCAGAAATATTTTTTAGGTTTTGATCTGTGTAATGAATAATCTGAAAATTATAATTTGGCCCAGTTATTAATTACCAGGTAGGTATATCTGTAAAGAATATGGAGCAATAGGTATCTACACATAATAACCATTTAAAACAATTTATGTTTTCCTTTGGAATCAATGTATTTCATTAGCAAACTTGTGAACAGTAGCACAAACATAAAAGACATCATAGTCAGATTTCAGAGCCCTGCTGCTGGGTAGAATAAACTGAAGAAGGATGAACTAAACCTACATATGGAGGTAGTACAATGAAAGACTCTACATTTTTACTTTACAAAATTGCAAACCCAATGCAGTGAGTGACATGACAATATAATAATAACAATAACAACAACAACAACAATAATAATAAATAATAATAAATAATAATTCCAGGTATTTTTAAAATGTGTTATTAAAACCCCCAACAAAACACAAATATTTTGTTGAACATTACAATAAAAATATTTTTGCTGTCTCAGAGGTTTTGTTGCTTAGGTGGTGTTGTTTCCTGGGTTTTCTATTTGTTTGCTTTTGTTTTTTACATATTTTACTGAAGTTTCAGGGATTAATATGATTCTAAGAATCTATAGGCTGGTTTCTTTCCCTGCTAATATTTCTTGTAATAGTTACAGCATTGAAATAGCTTAAAAATTTTCAAGAAACAGCGTCACAGTTTAAAACATTGGAGTTCAGGTTAAGAGCCCACACACTAAGACCCTGCCTAAATTTCACAATAATCTCCTTTGCACTAACCTTGGTAAGCAGACGATAGGTCTATGTGATAGGATGCACTGGCTAGGCTTTTGGATTTTTTTTTTTCATCAGTATTACAGGATAAACAATGAATCTACAGGAACGTGTACTAAGTGGGTCACAATGTAGTGTTTGGTTGTTAGTATGCACCACAGGATATCAGATCATTTGTTGAAAAAAGGTGCTGCCCATGTGAGTTCTTTTAAAAAAGCATCTGATGATGATACCTTTTTTTTCTGCACTTGTAAAAAAATGTAAAATACAATAAACCCTTAAAAACCCCAAACACACAAAAGCCTGAAGGATTAATTAATATCAGAGATAATGGCAAAGATAATGTGTATATATTTGTTTATTTAGAAGAATAACATTATTTTACTAAAAATCTTAACCATTATATTTTTTTCTCCGTTGTGCATCTTTTAAGTTTTACAAGATCTGTGAGATCAGGACTTTGCAAGACAAACAACCAACCCACAAAAATTAAGTTGTTATTTGGAGTTTAGTTGTTTTCAATAGTAATTACTGCATGGGTCAGAACTGTATGTAGTTCAGCTAAATGCTGAAAACTGCCAGGGACCTAGGAGATGTGTGCATCTCTACCTTAAGTTAACAAGAAAAGCATTCATTTCTAAAGGAGGAGGTGGGAATAGAGATTGTCAGACCATCAGAATGCAAACTAATGAAACATCTAGATGGTTATGAATAAAACAGAAGTCTGCAGAGGACTGAAATTATAGTGTGCAGAGTCTCCTTGCTTATGCTTTAATGGTTATGGTCATCCTTCAGCAAACAGCAGCAAAAGCTAAAACAAGAAATATTTAAGAATTAATTTGTGATTGAAAGTCCTA
Organism: Strix aluco; assembly: GCF_031877795.1. Classification (NCBI taxonomy): domain Eukaryota; kingdom Metazoa; phylum Chordata; class Aves; order Strigiformes; family Strigidae; genus Strix; species Strix aluco. The sequence goes on along the minus strand of NC_133932.1, from coordinate 87,436,214 downwards.
TTTTTCTGAGAGGAAAAAAGGATCAGTTGGTTAGAGGAAAATATGGAGAAAGAATAAATTTGTTTTGGCTTCAGTAAAGATGAATCAGGAACTCATCTGATATTCTAAAGCAAAATAAAAAAAGATGTGTTTATAAGTTTAATTATAAAATTGTCTATTCTGAGCACTCTTGCATTTGTCTGTATCCAGAGGGAATTGGTGTCTGTAGAAATAGAAGTGCCATCACAATTTTTTTTGTGGAGATACTGAAAAGACTTCTATGGGTTCCCAGTGACAAAAACTGGTTAAAATGGGTAGTATGGCTAACGTCTCAAAGAAACTCTACCAGATAACACTGGTCATAAGAGTTATAGTCTATAACAGCATAGAAAAATGAAGGTAGAAGTAATCTTATCAAATAGAGAGTGGGCTGGTTTTGTTCTGTTGCCATTAATTTGAACTCTGAGTATGGTATACTGCCACATCTCTTACACTGCAATACTGTTTTTCCATATTCATAAAGAGAAATTAGGACATATCTATTTCTAAATTAAAATGCAAAAAATCATAGTTTCACAGTAGTTTGTTAAAAAAAATATCTTTTTATCTTAGTGATACTTGAACTGTCTAGGCTGATTAGTGACTGAAATGGTAGATATACTTGAATCACTCAGAAGTAGTTTGATATCTATTTAAAACTCTGATGAAAGAGGGAAAGGGATACAAGATGAACAATGGAAAGGATGACCCAAGATTAGCTGACCTTTGAAATTTGGCTTTCAGAGTGCAGTCTGCACAATGGATAGCACATTCATTGACATGCTTGTAAACTTGCACATTTAAAGGTTACAACTGATATATGGCATCCTACTGAGTGTCCTAGCAGCTTAAAAATTAGCCAGATTACTTTTCCTTTCCAGTTAAGACAGACCCTTCATTTCTTCCACAATGAAAACCCCAATTAAAGCCTTGTCAAATTAGTTTTATTACAGTGGCGTGTCATACTGACAATCTCGTCAGAATATCAGATTCAATTTCATCTCTATAATCTGAATCTTTAAGTAATTATATTGAAGTATTTTTCACATCTGTATCACAGTGGAATAGAAAAGGCACATTCTGAGAGGAGAGAAGGTAGGAAATAACTAATATGAACAGAAATAATATGTTCTGTTTGAAGGACAATCTAGTCTACTCCTAAATCCCATTCAAATAACTGTTGCGCTACATGTACAGGATTTTTATGAATTTAGAATCACAATCCCCAAGATTTCTTCTTCCTCAGTCATTCTGTTCTCTCCCCCTCAGCACTGCAGTCTTTCTCAAAAGAGCAGCTCTAAGTAAGGAATAAAAATTTAGTGATCAGATTTACAGGAGTCTTCGGTACGCAGGAGTTTTCTTTGAAAAACTTGGCCACTCCAATTAAGTGCCTAATCAGAAACTCTTTGGAAAATATGTCTCACTGGTTCTAGAGTCCAGCTTCTCAGGCTGAAAATAGTTATTTTTGAAGATTGGGTACAATTCATCTACATTTGCCTGCTTTCTACTTAGAATCAGAATTCTCAAAAATATGTAAGCTGTAATACATATTAATACTTTCCAGTTAGTTAGACTACAAGGATTGAATGTATACAATATTTTTTCCAGAGAAAAGACTGGATTTTTGCCAAATACATGTATAAAAATATTTTAAAATATATACCTATACACACACACACATTTTAAAAATCTTTTAAATTAAATAACCAGAAGGTTAACAGACAAATCACTATGAAATAATTGTCTGGCCAATGAAAACACACATATTCAGATATCTATTTCAAAATTCTAATTTACATAGGTCATACGACTGATCCTGCCTATTCCATATTACTGAAATTCGAAGACCAAAGCAATGTTAGAGTTAGGGGGGAAAATCATGGTTTACTGAAATGTGCACCATATGATGTGTAGGTGTGTCTATAGAGCTGACTAAGAGATACAGAATAGAAAAAAAAAATAATCAGTTTACCCTGTTAAAGTCAGGAAAAAAATATATTCATCATAGTCTAATTCTTTCGCAATAAGCAATTTACTGACAAAGTATTCAACTTATTAATAGACTTTTATCTCATTAGAAAACCTTATACCTTGTTGTGACTTCTGAAATCACAGAGACCACATTCTTGTTTTCTGCTTAATTTTAGATGATTCACAGCACTATTTTTCAAGGTAGTTTCCTACTTTACTTTCTGTCAATAAAGAGTTTTGAGAAATCCTTACATCTCTAAGTAGATATGCTAAGGTATAAAAATGGTAAAATATGCAGGGACTTCATTACCCTATAACAGATTTGCTCATATACATCACTCACTTTTCTGTGCACTAACAACCTGCCTAGAGTCAATGAAACTACTCCCTGTCTTTGAATTAGACCATAAGAAAAGAAATTAACTATACCTCACAGAATAAAAAAATCTTCTCTAAGAACCTGTGTGAGATCTAGTTAACAAAAAATCCAAAGGTGTGCACATTCCTCTGTTCAATTTGTACAACATGCTTCCATCCATCTTAATGAAGTCCAAAGTTCAGACTCAGAAGTAAGAAGGCAATTGCCAGCATTTTACTCTAAAAAGTGAATACTTAGCTTCATATAATAAGGTACAAGGTCTGCCTCAGGATAAACTATACTTACTGTTCTAATGATACTATTCTTAGAGCCTGAGGAAAATAAATCCTTCATTTTTCTTTCAATACATCTGAAACTTTTGAATCCAAGGAAAGAGCAGAGAACTCTCCTTTTGGAGTTTGATGGTGGAAATAAACTTCAACACCTAACAGAAGGAATTACTGTCACAGATATTAGTCACTTACTGCACTGAGCTTTCTGTGGAGTCTTTTTAAGCAGTTGCTAATGCCAGGTAATGTGTTTTATTCCAATATTTGTATTTGATCTCTAATATAAATAAACTGCAGCTACTGTATTGATCTTTTTTAACAAATCATCTCAAAAATTCTTAGGATTTTTTTTTTCCATAGCAATGGACTTGGATTGGAAAAACATAACATAGCATTCCCTTAATTTGTATTAATACTCCAACATCCCCAAAGCTTTTCAGATCTCTTCTTTTCACCCTGCTTTAGCAGACATTCCTGTTTGTAGCATCATGTTCCTTCTTCCACAAATTTCCTTTTCTTGTAATGAAAGATTGCTACTGAAGATATCTTAAAGTTACTTCTGGTCATCTGTGAGTTTAGAAAATAAACTTTAGTCCAAATTACGAAGGCCATGAGGTCTTGGAGTGCAACTCAGGTATGATCCAGATATCTAAGTCCAAGAAAAAAATTCAGCCTCAGACAAACCTGTTTTAAGTCACTGCAGTAGAATTCATCCTATCTAACTTTATGTGCCTACACTTTAAATGTCTTCACTTCGTCAGATGAATCCTACTACCATTGCTTCTGCCTCTTTAATTCCCATGTGATATAAAATAATACTGAACTGACCCAGTTTTCCTGCAGTCCTCCCCTTCTCTGGTAACATCACAGTCAGACTTCTCGTTTCCAATGATAAATGTATATCCTAAGTAAAACTTACATGTGTCATCAAGTGAGACTAATTGTGAATTTGTTGTTCTTTTGGACAAGTGGTTCTTATAAACCAGCTATTGACTATTCATATTTTAAAAAACAGACAATGAAGATAATCTAGGTACTCTACATAAAACTGTAAACACCCAGCACATACATGAAAGGTCAAAAGAAATATTTCCTGTAAGTTTATTTAAGTCTCACATTCCATCTTTTTCTGTGTCCTTTAATATCTTCCTTCATATCAAAAAATATCAATCTCTGGCTGTTTTTTCCCCATATTTATATTGTTTGTTTCACTGGTCTACTTGTCTTAGTTCATATTTTTCTCTACCTAAGTAAATTAGTCTCTGCCCAAATTTCCTCTTTTTGACTGTTCTATTTATTTTTTGCTATTTCTTTAGACTGAATGGTTTGATATTTCACTATATCAAAATGTCATTACTCTGAATGCCACTATTTAGGTCACCTAAAGAGAATAAATCCACAATTTTCATTACTGTATAGACTGTTGAACTATATTATTATCACCTTATATTATTCTGTCCAGAGCAATAATGTCCTTGTAAAAAGGTGAATGGAAGGAACTAAGCATATTATTCTAAATAAGTGTTAATCATAACCAAACCCTTGCATATAAGTAAAGGTTCTTTTGTGTTAGTACTTTTGCTTATTCATGCTATGATCCTATTTACCTTTTCAACTACAGCTACAAACTGGATTAATGGTTTCAATAATTTTTTTTTAAATAAATCCTTAATCTTGGGGGGGAATGGTATAATACATGACTGTTTTATATAATGCATACAATATTTTTTTATTATTTCTTGTCCACTGATATAATTGGTCTGTATTCTGCAGCACTTCTTGGCATAGTTTTTCCAAAGTCCCAAATCCTGATTATTGTTATTGTCCTCTTATTCTTCCTCTTATTATACTCCTTATTATACATAAACATATACATTTGATGTAATTCTATAACCTTTTGCTTTGTAGCTTTCATAATTAGATAATCTAGATAAAAGAGTAAATCTGAAAATTTGTTTGAAAAAAGAAGACTGAGCTTCTGGATAACAACTCAATATCTGACAAAAATAATTTTGTTAAATAAACTTTGTTAAAAAAAAAATGTAATCTAGACCTTTCTTAGTAACGAAAAATGTATTAGCTGGCTTATTGAAAGTAGATACAAACACACATACATTTGCACACAGGCATGCATGCATGCGGTGAAAAAAACCACCATAATACAAGAAATGAATACTCTTCCCCGGTAACAAATACACTTCTGTGAAATAATTCACACTTTCTTTGACCATAGTATATCTCCTTGCTCCCTTTTATTTTATCATTTCAGTAACCCATACTCGCTGAGGTTCCAATGTATTATTATTTTTGAGGGAAGGAGGAAGCAATGAAGACAGGCAGGGAGGAAGGAAGGAAAATTGATATTTGATCCATTTAATTCAATTTCCTTTCAAACACCTAGGAATGATTCTGAGAATCAGAGATTCTGATATTACACAGACCACTATGTGCATGTATGGTTGGCTGTGTGATCCATCATTCTGTTTTTCCACTCTCCCTTTCTCTTCACTACAAAAAAACCTTCACAAGTTTGAAGTAAATAAAATTCTACCCAGCTCTGCATGCCCAATCAATCATTCAGTAAGATTTTTTTTTTCTTCAAGTCTGTATTTTTCCTATTCATTAATTTAACAGTCCTGATTTCATGGAATCACAGAATCACAGAACACTGGGTTGGAAGGGACCTCAAGGACCATCTGGTCCAAACGTTCTTGGCAAAAGCACAGATTAGATAAGATGGCCCAGCACCCTGTCCCGCTGAATCTTAAAAGTGCCCAATGTTGTGGAACTCACCACTTCCCTTGGGAGATTATTCCAGTGACTGATTATCTCATTGTGAAAAATTTTCCTCTTGTGTCCAATCAGAATCTCCCCACAAGTAACTTGTACCCGTTACCCCTTGTCTTTTCCATATAACTCCTTGTAAAAAGGGAGTCTCCATCTTCTTTGTAGCCATCCTTTACATACTGGAACATGGTGATAAGATCTCCCCTAAGCCTTCTCTTCTCAAGGCTGAACAAACACCATTCTCTCAGCTTTTCCTCACATGGCAGGCTTCCCAGCCCTTTGATCATGTTTGTGGCCTTTCTCTGGACCCTCTCCAGCCTGTCCACATATTTTTTGCATATCAGGGACCAAAATTGAACACAGTATTCCAGGTGTGACCTGACAAACACTGTGTAGAGTGGGATAATGACTTCTTTATCTCTGCTGGTGATGTCCTTGTTGATGCAACCCAGCACCCTGCTGGCTTGCTTTGCTGCAGCAGCTCACTGTTCACTCATATTGAGCTTGTTGTCTACCAGGACACCCAGGTCCCTTTCCACAGAGCTTCTCCCCAGCCAGGTAGATCCCAGCCTGTGCTGCACTCCTGGATTATGTTTTCCCAGGTGCAAGACCTTACACTTGTCCTTGTTGAACTTCATAAGGTTCTTGTTAGCCCGCTCTTCCAGCTTATCTAGGTCTTTCTGCAGGGTGGCTGTCCCTTTTCAGTGTCCACTTCCTCATTCAGTTTGGTATCATCATCAGAATTCATCAGGATACACTTGATCCCATCATCCAGATCACTTCTGAAGGTATTTAACAGCATTGGGCCCCATATCGATCCCTGGGGGACCCCATTTGTGACAGGTTGCCAGTTTGAAAAGGAGCTATTTACCACCACCTGGGTGCGGCCTGTCAGCCAGTTCCCCACCCACGGCACAGACCATTTGTCTAGACTGTAATACACATCCAGACTGCTCCATAGTTCAACATAACAAAAATGGAGAAAAGTTAAAAAATTTTGATTGGCATTTTGTGTTAGATCCAGACAATTTCCATGAAGGAATAAGTCATGAGGTCACTCTGTTAAAAGGACTGAAAGGTCTCATTCCATATAGAATATATGGTCAAATGAGTGTATTGTACAGTATTTCACAGGGTGAAAAAGCCTTTATGCTCTGTCACCTGAAGGATGTTGCTCAATTTTGCATTTATTTCTCAAGGAAAATAACTTAGTACTGAAACAGTAACCTTCTCTTCACTGTTCATGTAATTCTGCCACTTAAGGGTTTTTTTGTGGGATTATTCCAGCTAGTATCTTTTCATATTAAAATTCTAACCTTCTTGCTAGCTTTGCATAGCTGTAAAAACATTTTCCCATTTCCTCTAACGTCCTGAAGCTCTTTAGTACTATCCAGAAATTACCTGATTTCTTTTCAATGTCCTCAGCTTCTCTCTAAAACAGCTATGCTGTCATGTGTCAGCCAAGATATTTTTAGCATCTTTTCCTTCATCCTCAATATTATTCTCCAACAATCTTGTCACCCAGTCCTCCTGCTTTGTTTTACCAGTCATTTCCTTAAAAATTCTAACCTGTTTTTAAAACACGCCCATTTTTCTAGATCACCTGTGTTTGTCATGTCAGTGACATCATACACTGCTTAAAAAGTATTTCAAAAATACTGAGTATCAGTTTCCCAATTTTAGTTTGCAGACTGTTTTTCTTTCCCAGTTTTTTTTCTACAGATATTTAAGCATTTCCTATATGAACCAACTTTACCTTATTTCCCCTCATCTTTGCTGACAGTAGCCTGTAAAAACAGTACATATCCATGGGACCTCCATAAAGAGTTATCCATTAAAGGAGCAAATGAGTGAAGTTGCTGCAATTAATCTGGTCAGTGTTACAAACCTTTTTTCTCCGAGAATGCATGTTAAACATGTTTTGTGAGAGGTTGTGAAAAGACACATTTTCTGCACATGTGTAACAAAGCTCCTAGATGAGAGTATAGTCATCCTAATTTGGAAACCACAGATTGTGATATAGTATGGTGACATTTCTTCCCAAGAAAAGAAACCAAAGTTAAATCAGGAAAAGTGTGAAAAAAAAAAAAAAGAAAAAAAAGAAAAAAGAAGAGTAGGGAATAGAAGTTCATCATGATGTATCTCCAGAATTGGAGATTTTTACAGATTTTGTACGTGTGCATGCAGAACAACAGCAAAATGCATAAGCATATATTACCTGATGCACAGATTGGCCATCTGTGTTAGCTTCTGCTGCCATGATTTACAAGAACACTTTTATATATCATATAAAAGACGTATCTCAAATATGTAAATAACTGGTTTATTTCAAATTCTACTCCATAATAATGGCATAATGATTGCCAAAGTATTGCATATGCTTTATCTATTTCACAAAAGGAAGATTGTGCCTGTATGTATATATATGAATGTATGACAGAGAAAGAAAAAAGGAAAAAGAAGAAATTTTCTTTTTAATTAGTGAGAAAATCCTTCTATTCACCCTTTTTGTACTAACTTTTATCTACAGCTTGAGTTTCTCTAAGCTATCACAATAGACTATAGCGGCCTGAAGACCTGATTTAAGGTTAACTGCAAAAGCATTTTAAATTTGTTGCCTTCCTCCCTAGGAATACTACAGCATGAATACTCTTTAATACTCAGGAGTATCACAGAGAAACAGGTAAGGCTCTGCAACTCCTAGACTTCCATTTAATGATTTCTGCTCAGTTTCCATCCAATGTTGCAACCTTTTAGCTGTACAAAAGGAAGAGAATATAAAAAGAATCAGCTTCTATGTTTTCTACAGTATCAAAAAATACATAGTTTAACCTATATAACAACAATTTGTATTAAGTAAAATAGTTTAGCTATGTATATTCAGGACAGTTCCACCAAATAAAGCTCTCTGTAATGTAATATCATAGCCCATAGTTAATCAATTGCTTGAACGGGGCAATTAGTGCATGTAATCAGATTCTGTTTTCTAACACTTTGGTAAAAGATGGTGCATTCCAAGGCTGAATACATGAATACATCCTTATACATGTATTTTAAAATGGTATTTTGCTGTGGCAAATGAAATATTATGCTTTCTTTTATGGCACAAAACCCCATTTTTAAACTGGAAAAGTGTACTTGATTATGGAAAAAAATGTATCGATATGTTAACTCAGTCAATAATCTTCAGCATTTCTCTTGTTTCTGTAGAAAAGTACATTTCTGATGAAGTAACACTGTGTATAAACCTGAACTGAGGATGTTTAAAAAGGGGTAAATTAATCTCCTCTTCCATATATTTATAATTTACTATAAATCAATCCTAAATTTCACTGAATATTTTTAAGTTAATTCTTTTCCATTGAAACATACCCCTATATATTTTGTCTCATAACCTTGCAAATGAAGTGAATAGATTTAAATTCTATATTGAAGCAGCCTCATGAGCCCTAAAGCATTAAATACTGGTTTCTTAAGTCTGCTTGTTACATCTATGAGGCATGAACTAAAAATACTGATTGCTGAAGAGTGCTCAATTCAGGGTTCCTTTGCATTTTTGCATCCAATACTGGGATGCAGAAGAGTGTGCCTCTATTTTAGGAATTTAATTTCATTGAAGTTTGTCCCTTCAGACTTTTCTTGAATGATGGATCTTTTACAGGGGAGGCACTATCAAATCTGTAGACATGGCTGAATACACGTCGGTAATATATTTCCTGAGTTCTTTGTGCTAATGTAATAAGCTACATCATAGCTGAAACTCAAGATGTAAAGCTGTCTTCTTATCAACTTAAAGCATATTGTATTGAAAAAGTAAACCTTTTCTAAAGATAAATATGTTTTTATAAATCTGAGAGTGAAATTTTGTTTAACTGTATAGAGTTTAGAAGTCAGAAATATATAACAAAAGCAGTACCTGGGGTGCCTTTGTTGAATTTCAACTATTTAGAATAAACAAGCACTGTAATATAACTTCAATGTGTAAAGTATCTAATAAATGTACTGTTTTGATATTTCAACTTCTAACTTACAGGAACAAACAGGTGTTTTTTCGTAACTGTTATGTTAATTCTATATTATAACATCAAAATCTTAATATAAGAATGAGCTGATCCCAGGAAAGTATCTGTGAACATTTCTCATTTGCTTTCACACCCTTTTTCTTTTATAAAGCTGAATAAAATATACCTGAATAAAATATTTTATAAAGCTGAGACTAAAATATACCTTAACTAAATTTTGGTTATATCTCCTTTACCTTGAGAATAACATAACTATCTGGATTAATGGACAGAGTTTAAGTACTTTTATATCTCAGATTAAACAGGTGTTAGTTATTTAGAGAATGCATACTTATTGCAAGGCTACTGTGCTTTTTTATGAGTTCATTTCCATAGTTAGGAAAAATTTGAGAGTATATCTACTTGGAGACTTGCAAGTGCTGCCTCCCTCTTGTAGATACTCTTAGGTGATAAATTATCCCAAAGGTACTCAGGAAAATAAAGTTTTCTACCTGTCCAACTAGCTTTCAAAGCTCATCCCAGCAGCAGATGTATGGGAGCAGCTCAGCTGCAGTTTGGGGACCAATTAAGAACTAAAAGGAACTCCAGCAACATGTTAGAATTAAAGACAGGAATGGATTAATGGCAGCTGAATAGTTTGTCAGACAACTCTTAAATGCTTATTTGCATCTTAATGATGGTTAATTAAAGAATGGAAGACTGATAAACATGTGGAGAAAACTAGAAACCTGAAATTTCTTTTGGAATATTATCTTTATATATTTAATGTAAAAGAGAGTACCTATGGTACTTCATTGTTCTGAAGGATATTGTGACACAAGAGATTGAATTACAAGTGTTTGAAATTAGAATCTTAAATTCCTAATTAGGTGTCTAAATATGTGGCCCTATTTTGAAATAGTTCAAGACCCTGCAGTTTCAATTTAAATCTCATTCATGCATTGCTTATTTATAGAAAGTCTGGGGTCCTTTTGCAGTACTGCATCAGAAGAATATTTCAGGAGGGCCAGGGATTGGCCTTGACTCTGAATAAATAGTAGCTAGAGATAAAATTTACTTTGTGCCATTAATGAACCCAAAAGGTTGGTTGCATGCTGTATGGAAGAACTTGTTCCCTTGAAGGTGCAGTAAACTTACCATTTTTCACCTAGTGGGAGATCAGTTCAAGGAGCTAGAGGATATATAAACATGATTGAACTGATGAACTGGCAAGCCATGATGTGTTCAGATATCTGATTTAAGATGCTTTCATTCTAAATTCCTTTCCAGGTTCACAAAGAGTGCACACATATTTGTCATTGTGACAAAGCCCTTGTTGTGCAATATGCATTTTAAACTGTGCTTAGTGAACATAAAATCTTAGTATGAATTGCCTCAGCACAAGCTGCTCTTGGTTTTTACAACTACTAGGAATCCAAAGACATTTATGTTCATATGCCTGACATTCATTCTCAGGAAATAAAGATTCTTTGGATAGCAGTGTGTCACACTGAGTGAAATTAGTGTACCATTCCTCTAGTTTTCTGCATATACACACACATACACACTTTTATATACTACCAAAATATATTAATTTGTTTTCTAATAGCAAGTTCAAATGATTTTGGACGTATAATTGAATGTTTCAGAAAAGAACAGAAATTTTTTTAAAAATAATTATTTTATTACCTCTGAGATTCCTGTTAAATATCAAAGGAAACATAAATATTAATGGAGAGTTAGTTTTTTTCAAAGGCAATCACAATACTTGTTTAAAAAAAAAATAGAAAGCAGAGATCCATGCTTAAATGAGTAGGCTCCGTGAAAAATGTGTGTATACTTTTCTTGTAAAATTAGTAAAAATTGTATGATATCTCTCATACTCTAAGTACACCTTTACAAAGAAAATCCGAAGAGTTTCAGAATCTTTAATCAGTTACTCTAAGAGAGCACAGCAAAGTAAAACTTTGAAATGAACATGTAATTTGTAAAGCTGTTGTGCCCTCTCCTTTCCAACATTTGCTTTGCTTGCTAAAATGAAGTTTTTGAGCCAGTGACATGACTAGTATTTATTTCAGAGATGGATCAGGTCTTTAAGTTTCAACTTATTAAAATTGATTTGGGTTCCATTTATGTAATTGAGAACAGGATTTTTGCCAACAAAATTAAACTCTTTCGACCATTTGAATAAGGAAGTTGTGTACAGTCATCTATATTTTATTTGTACTGTGTTAGAACTGTCTGAGACTGAATGATTCTCTTCTTCCCCTCTAAATCAATTCCATTATGATACAGAGCCAAAAGAAAATGCAGTCCCCCAAGTCCTATGTAATTCACATTTATAGGTGTTGAAATACATATCTAAAATCTGAAAGTGGATATTTATATACATATATTTCAAGTTATCAGGTGCACAAAAGTTTGATTGTCAACATAAGGAGAAAAAGCTCCTGTCTTGACAGTAGTGAGCAGCTCTAAATACAGAACGGCTGCCTCCAGCAACTGGAGTTACTGGAGTTTTACACAGCAGAGCTCCTCAAATGTTCTGTCTTTGCTAACCATGTGTGCCATCTGTGCAGATCCAGCTTAGAGACTGTTCCCATTTGGGTCACTGTCTTTCCCTGGAAAAGGCAGGAACTGGTTATTCAGGCAGAAAATGAAGCTTCAGCACCCAAATGCTGCTCAAGCTCTGCCTGCCACAGAGCAAAAGAGAGATCCTGCCAGCTGATGATGTCCTGCTCTCTATGGCCACCCGTTCCTTGCACTGGGCAAAAGCAGTTGCCATACACCTCAGACAGACTTATCTAAGAGAAGCAGCAGCCAAGGCTTTGGACTGGTACAAGGCAGAAATAGCAGAGTGAGTTTTGTGTCTTCTGTTGATGCACTGGGAACCTCTATGCTGGATCTAGTTCAAGTGCTGCTGATAATATTGCTGATATGCTTTTATGAAATCTCAATACCCTCAACCCACTGATTTCCCAACTCAGATGTTAATTCAGGTAGAGACATATAGTACAATCAAGCCTTTGACAATCAAGATAATAATCACTCAAAATTATCCATAGATTTTTGTGGACTTAATCAAAAATTTTGGGGATTTTAAATTATTTTCCCCCAATCCTTAGGTCAAAATTAATTGTCCAAGGATGGAGAAGGAAGGGAGGAAGGGAGGAAGGGAGGAAGGGAGGAAGGGAGGAAGGAAGGAAGGAAGGAAGGAAGGAAGGAAGGAAGGAAGGAAGGAAGGAAGAAAGGAAGGAAGGAAGGAAGGAAGGAAGGAAGGAAGGAAGGAAGGAAGGAAGGAAGGAAGGAAGGAAGGAAGGAAGGAAGGAAGGAAGGAAGGAAGGAAGGAAGGAAGGAAGGAAGGGAGGGAGGGAGGGAGGGAGGGTGCGGTAAAAACCCAAAGCTGGATTTCAATAAAATAATCAGAAATCAATAGCAGGTAATTCTTTTCTTCTGAACTGAAGTGCTTATTCTTGGAGGGTAGAATGACTTCAGCTTTAAAAAGCTGAAGCTGGATGAGGTAAATTCCACTCCACGTAAGAACATAGTATAGGTGCCAAATTAAAGTTTGATCTATTGTCAGATATATCAGAGGGATAAAGTGCAGATAGATCACTCAGAAACAGTGAGAAACAGTGAGAAATTAATCCCTTCTGTGATATTAAAATTTTTATTGTTATATAGGTTAACACAGCCTTAATCCCTTCCCTTTTTTACACCTCCCTCACTCTCTACCCCACAAAAACACCTGCTTGTAAAGTCTCTATGACAATGGTTAATTTAAAACCTGCATGACTTTGAAGAGTGTAACTCTCTAGCCATCACTGCTGCAGTTTGGAAAGTTTAGAATTGTTATCCACTCAGCATAAGGAATAATGAAGAGAAAGAGAGATGAAAACTCATGGTATCCTTCCTCTCACATTCTCCCTAGGAATCCGTTCAGTACTGACACAAGAAAAGTAAGGAAGTTCTTATATGTGGCTGAGAAAAGCAATCCTGCTTGGAGGCAGCCCAGTTATCAGCAGGAGAGTGGGATGAGTACAGCCAGTAGGGAAAGAAAAAAGAGATACAGAGAAAAAATAAATAATATGTACAAAGACCTGAGATAAAAGGAATATTAGTTTCAATTTAATCAAAGGACACACAGTTGTGATTCATGGACCTCTGCACTCAAACAGTAAATATAATTGTGCTGTTTTGAAGGAAAGCAGGGAAGTGAGATGGAAAACTATTGCTGCAAATATGAACACCTACTGTATCTTACTCATAAGGAAAGACAAGGGACAAAAAAAAAAAAAAAAAGGAAATTAAAGGATAAAGTCTAATGTCATCGTAATATGTGGAAAATCAGATGAGATTTTCTCCATAAGTAGTACTCCTCAAATAAAGACTATGTGGTCTCCAGAAGAAAAGCAAGCTCTTTCCCTTAAAAATACATTAAAAAAAAATGAAAATCATTACTGAAGCATCTTTCAAGATTGCTGATGCATTCATAATGACAGTTTTCTGCAAAAGAATGATGGAAATGTCCCTCAAAAATAACCCAAGAATCAAGGAATTACATAAATAACTATACAGTGCATATATTTTTAGAGAAAAAACAAACTTTATACTTACTAATGATTAAAAAACATTTAATGATGTGTGTATCATTGGTTTAAATGGGAATATTTGTATGTGGGATAGCTCAAGTGAACCATGTATACAAAGATATTTCGGGGACACAAATAATGAAGAAGAATCAAGAGAGGAAGATAATTATGATGAGTTCAAGTATGTTATTAAACACAAAATAATGATGATGAAATTGGTTTCTATAACAACAGATGGAACACCAGCTATGTTTGGATCCAAAGTTTCATGGCTCATCATCATCAACAAGCACTCAGAGGAAAAGTGATAGACTTGACACATGGTAAGGGAGTAGTGATTAAAAAAAAGTTAACTCCATTCAAGTCAAAGGCCTTTAATATTACAGGTCATGCAGTATGTTATAGACAGTCTTCAAAGACAGAATTTTGCAAAATGAGGTGAGCTGTGTCAGTGAAATTAATGTTCTAAGAAAATATATTGATTTTTTTTTCAGAGGTTGAGCTAACTGCATAATCAATAAACAAAGAAGTTGGTGAACTTTTCATGCTTCACTTTGCCAAGTTCATAGTTGACTGAGTTCAGTCAAAAGCTAAAGGAGAAAGAAAAGTTTATTACCCATATGGCAAGATGAAAGCACTTCCAAGTGCCTTGCAAGTAAAGACATTCAAAGTGAGGTTTGGTGTGTAGATACAATAGAGGAAAAAATAAATGCCAAAAGACCTCAATACTCTGTCCTTAAAGTACTTCTAGTTATAGCATGAAAACAAATTCAGAAAAGTAAGAAAAATATTATAAAAAATTAATTTCTTAAAGACAGGACTGCAAACTTGAAAACTAATTAGCTGTATATATTAAAATATATTTAGAGTGACCAGTGTAATCTGTATCATCATGTTCATGACAGTAATAGTCTGTGTGCTTGACTATAAGGAAAGTCTCACAAAGTAAATGGGTGTCTGCTTGGAAGATTGGAGCAAGGATAAAATGTGGGTGTGAGGAGAAACCTGCAGACTTTTTCCAACTATCCCAGTAATCTCCTCAGATCTATTTACCATATTATTTGAAAACAAAGCTTTTCAATTTATACATTGGGCAAACCTACATGACATACATGAGAAGGCATGTTACCCCTCATATTTCAACAAAGCAGCAACAGAAACCATGTAGTATCAAATATTCCAATAGTCATTTAGTTGACAATGCCAATACATCTGAACACTTATCCAACTTCTTATGCTGCTGAATATAACTTAAATTTCATGACAATTGATACACAACTGCTAGCAAAATGATGATGGTTAAAAGAGACATTTAGGAGTCAAAACAGTTGTTTGTGTTCTCAGCTCTACAGCTGTTTTCTTCATTTGGGACAACTATTAAAATTATTTTTAAAACCTATGCTTAAAATTAGATGCTCTTCACCTACCACTTTTTCTGCAACTCTGTATTTAAATAAATAAAGAGACCCAGATTGTCTTTGAAATCTCTTCTTCCACTAAGTCAAAATACTTGAGGTTGCTCACCTATGGAAAACAGACCCTTACTTAAAGGCTTCTTTTTAAAGTATCTTTCAAATGTTGGTCTTAAGCAATCTGTATTTATAGTATCTTACCCTGTGTTGCCTTAACATCCAGAACTATCTGTGAATTCATCTGTTGAGTCTGACTCCCATAAACTGTGTTAAATTTGGGGGAGGAGGAACCCTAAGAAAATTAAAACAAAATGTGCCAATAAATATTTATTTAAACTGAAATCCCTACTTTATTTCTATCTGCTCCCAAAGGTTCCTTCGGATTTTCTCAGTAATGTTAATTTAACTACAGAACATTAAAATAGTGCTAGAAATGCCTTGAAACTAGGTATTCCAGCCAAAGCTTGTACATCTGCATGAATGGCAAAATAATTATTCATAATTAGTGAGTCATGTTATCGTATTACACTAAGCACCAAGAGGAGCAATGACTATTTATTATAATTATAATTATTAGTTTAAAAACACCATCATGATCATGGTGCTTTTACAGAATTGGCAAAGGTAAACTCCATGACCCTAAAACTAGGTGTCTGGAGACAATGGGACCAGGAACAGGAGAAAAACAAAACCAAAGGGGATTGAAGAATAACAAATTATAGAGACAGTGCTAGAAACATAATGGATATTCTCTTGATTCTAGAACTACCTCTTGAGCTAACTTGATTTAAAAAAAAAAAACGTAGTTTTTTTTCCAAGTATATCTCTGTCTTACTAGGTCTGTGGAAAGTCTGTATTAGTAAATTAAATGAGACTGGCCTCATTTTTTGGCTGTGAGGGCAAGAAACATATTACAACTCACTGCCATATAGCTGAATCCTCTTACTATCCACAACAGAGAGGCTATATCCAGCCAACTATTGTGAATTGTCCCTGGTCCACACTAGCCTCTGAAAAGGGGCAGCCTTTGTTTGGTCAGGCTCTAGATCAACTTTTTGGTAGTTGGTCCAGGACATGTTATGGTAGTGCTTATGAATTATATAGATGTCCATACATTTCTTTTACGTAATAGACCTCATCTTGTTTAGTTTACTACTGAAGATATAGATGGAGAGATCAGACAGCTAAACTGAAGCCACGGGCAGTACTGAATATAGACAGACACATATATAAAATACGTGACTACGTTCTGGTCACCCAGACATTCATATCAGATATATAGAAAAAATATATACCATCAGCTTTCCAGCTAACATGCCTGTGTTTCTTTTCTGTGAAATCAGGATGTGAGCATAGCAGAAGCTGCTTGCATAGGCCTTACTCTGTCATAGAGGTAAGATGTTGCCAGACTCTACATTTGGATTCATCAGACTGGAAGCTTTTCAAATACTACAATTCAGGCATAATCTAAAATACTTCCTACCTCTGAAGCCAATCATCATGGGGGGTGGTGGTGGTAGCATTATTATTATTATTATCATCATTTAGGGTCGACATAGTGCTGAGAGATATGGTGTAGATGGGAACTGGCAGTGCTAGGTTAATGGTTGGACTAGATGATCTTCAAGGTCCTTTCCAACCTAGTTAATTCTGTGATTCTGTGATTCTGTGATTATTGTTATTATGTACCCTGCTTCTTGAAACAGATTGCCTGTTTGTAACATCATGGTCTTTTTGAAATAGGTAAGTAACTAGCTTAAACAACCTGTGTTTGTAGACATCTCTTTTCTTCTTTATATTTAAATGTGCCTGTATGCAGAAAAAGACAGTATGTACATAGATATGTTTACACAAGCATATATGTGTTTGTATGTGTGTGTGTTTTTTTATATATACACTTTTTATAGTACAGAGTACTTACTACATGTACATATATGTAAATCAACTTGTTCATATATCTATATATATTTATATATATTCATATATATATGAAGATATATACATGAATATATATACCTACATATATATATGCGTGTATTTATATATGTGCATATATTCTTTTTTTAAGTATGGAGTCAATCAGTCTTTTTCTTTCCTATCCTTGAGTCTTCCTTCTTTCACCCTCCCCGAGTTGTGTGTGAAATTCATTGTACACCTGCCAAAGAAGACCCACTACTTTCTCTCAGTACGAACAATGATACAGCAGTTTTTGGACACTACCACAGAGGTTGAGTTTATCTTGAAGCTGAACAGATTTGTCACTAGTGCAGTGTTCTAGTAGCATGACTTAATCCAGAAAAGCACCTCTTGTGAAATCTTGATGGTAGAAAAAATATTTGGCTACTTGAGAGATCCTGTCTGTCTACTTTACCCACATGGAACCACATTTACTTAGTATGAGTAGAAGTCTCACTGATTTCCACAGAGTAATCAAAATGTTCACTGAATATGAACTTCAAAACTGGAAGTCTAGGGCTCAGAGACACTGTGAAAGTGATTTCAGTGGAAGTTGATGAGGTATTTGAAACAGATTCCCTTTCAAAGACCTCTGAATCTGCCTGTCTGAAACATAATTATTGTTCTCTTTCAAATTTAGGATGGATTTCTATCTTCCTGTCTATCTATGCTCCTTAACTAACAGACTGTGCTGCTATGTTCCCTAATGATGCAAATGCTGTATTTCACTTGGTATTAAATACGTAGCAAACTAAGTCAAAATCAAGATTTTACTTCAAACTCTCTCTCATTTTTATTGTTTATAGCTGGGGGCTGAAGTCTTGCCTTTCCTACATCATGGCATCTGAGCTTTGACTCAAGGCAGTTCAACAGGCACTACTGATGAAGTTATGGAAGAAAAAGCATTTCTTGGCATGAAGGCTCTGCAGCATCCAGAAAAATTCTGACTCTCCTAGAATATTCTTGGGAGCTGCTACAATCTGCTTCCCAGAAATCAGTGACCTGTGTTATTAGCCATAGGACTTAAACAACTCACTCTTCAAGATTCCCTCTTTTTAAAAGTTTCCCACCTCCCAGTCTGCTGATACATTACCTGCATCTCATACATGGTCATTAAAACTGCTCATAACAGATGTCCATCCATATCATGCTGCTTCAGACATCAAGATCCCAGGATTTTAAAGCTATTAATGTGTATGCAGTATGTACACACAAAGTTGTTAAATTTTCCAGGACACTGCTTTCTAGAGCCTAATATTATTGTCACATGGGGGGGTCTCTAAATCATACCTAAGTAACTATGGCCTGAGTGTTTAATAATGTGGGGTAGTTAACAGCTAGCCAGACTGAACAGCAGTTACCAAGGTTCCTCCAAAAAGCCCAGAGCTGATGCTTACAGCCTATGCTATCATTAGGAGCTCTAGAGCTTTAGCATAAGGAACAAATAGATGCGCTGGGACACCTCAGCCTGTAAAGAGGCTGACTAAGGCGGGGAATTATGATAATGGTCTTTAACTCATATAGCATGGATAAGCTGTGAGTGAGCAATTGTTTAAGGTTCCTTCTAATACAAGAACTGGCAGGCATCAGATAAAACTACATGGTTGCATATTCAGAAGAAATAAGAGAGAACATCTCTGCAGGCAGTTTAATGCATAGTTAAGTTATGTAATGTCTTACTTCAAGACTTGTAGATACTAAAAGTTCTACAAAATTATTATAAAAGAAATCATAGAAGAAATTGTCTTTGAGAGATTTAAATACAGACCCAATCCAATTTGCAAAACATGCACAGCATAATTTCTCATAAAATAATATTCTGAAATATATTACTGTCTGCTTGTACCTCTTCTTCTACTCTTTCATGTGCTAACACTACTGAACATGTGAAACTTCTGGCGGATCTGACCTGACTGACCTGCTGCTGGATCTGGCAAGGTTGTTCTTATGTTCTACTGTTTGAATAATTCATTCTGACTATGCACAAGACTGGTATCAGTGGACCCCTTCAAATTCTGTTTTCCCATCAATGATAGAAATAAGTTATACTATAGTGTGGTATTTTTATGTAACTTTCATTGACACCTCTACACAAACTCAGGAAAAATTATTTTCATTTTGTTACAAAATGGTGTGATCATACAACATAGGTCATGCAATCATTATTTCTTATTTGTATAATTATTATTTTCAATTATAGATTCTAAACTATACAGATCTTAGGTTTACTCCTGCTAGAAGTTCAATGATCATGAATTCTTGAATCTTCCTGTTGCATATCAACGGCTTCACGCATTTATTGCAGATATATATGGTAATTAGATTTAAAAAAAGAAAACAAAAACAAAACCACAAAAAACCCCTGTATCCAAAACCAAAGCAGTTGAAAAACATAAAGCCAGCAGATCCTTCTTTTAAATGGGTATCATAGTGAAAGCTTAAACCATAGCAAAGTGCATTGAGAATTATAAAGTTTATGCTGTGCACCACATAAAGATAATACATCACATACTTTAAGCCAATACAATATCACAGATTTGCCCACTTTGAAAGCTAGAGACTATCAACATGACAGCAAAAAGAGAAATGCTTGGAAGAACTCAGATCTTTGTTTGATAGTAAGCAACAGTATTTCTATTAGAAATGGCAAGTCATCAAGAAAATTGAATGTTTTTCCTATTAAAAAAACATCATATGTGTGAAGTGTGGTCAAAGTCAGCAAAATTCTTACATAGGTAAAACACTTCTTCAGCTGACATACCTATGTCCTGTCAACTTTTATCTACCTACTCTGCTGGCAAAAAAAGTCACAACTGCTAGTGCACAGTTAAGGCCCTCAAGAAAACATCTGGCCTCATGAACTCTTGCAATAAATATCCCCTACATTTTGATTGCAGAATCAGTATTTCCAGGATTACCACATGAAACATGATTGGTTTTAACAAAATACTGTCCTTTTTCACTTTTTCTTGGAATATTGTAGTCTGTATAATTACACTAAAAAGTTGGCCTAAATAAGTAGAGAATTAAGTGTATAGTGACAGAATTAGATCTGAAATTAGATCTGCTGTTGAAAATTGAGTGGCAAGGAAACTACTGCAAGAAAACCAACATTGAAGTATACACTGAGTTTTTTGGGGTCTTACCCCATCTTGATCCTTTTGTCTGTTTGTTTTTCTCCTTCCTTTTACTGCATCACCTAGCCCATAACATTTCTTATTCACAGAGGCTACACTCACACAGACATTTACATTGTAAGTACATCTATTTTGGAGATGCTTCTTTTCCCTTTTAGATCTTGAGAGAAGGAAACTGCTATGTGAGAATTATCACTTTTAATTAGTGATGTCTCAGATTGGAAGCATGTAGAAAAGCTATGACAGCAAAAGGAAATAGGATGATTTTAGCAGTGCTAATCATTATAGAGCCAAGAAATCTTCACAGCAGTTCATTAAAGGGGCGACCTCTGATTTAGGCGAGACTGAAGCAGGAGTAATACTGGCTACATACATAGTGCTCCACACATTTAAGGGCCAAGTCTTGTAGCCCAGGAGACAAAGAGCAGATCACACATGCTGCTCAGGGTTGGGCTCCTCTGGGCAGACAGGGTACATTCCTCTGTCCACAGTATTCTGCCCTTGGTTTCCTCTGAGCCCTGTGATTGTATGACATAATCAGGGTGCGTGTGCGTTCAGTTCACAGTCTGAATAATAACATGAAGATTGTGATATTTGTACAGTATGAAAAGGGGCGTATACATTGCATACCTTAGGCTATACTTTGATTGTGGAAGGATTCAGAGACTTCTGGGAGTATTAGAAGATTTTGCAAGCTGAGAGCAACCATATTGTCTACTAATCACTGACAAGCCTGCTTCATTAAATTAAGATGCCACCAACAAGAAAAGTAAGAACTAGTGAGCAGGATTTCTACTTTCCTACCTTCTATTTCCAAATACTTATACCTGTTCCCATACTGACAACAGGGTAGTGTGATGGCCTGTCTTCAGACCTTTTGAATGGTTCCTCTTTTGTCTTCACTGGAGACTCTAGTGCCCATCAATTCTTCAGTGTAGACTTCTGATGTTATCCAATTCTTCAACAGTTCTTATTGCTGAGCAGTTTCACTAGCTGAGCTACATGAAACCAAAGTGATTAAGGATCATTTGCAATCTAGTTTGTTTTGATTAGAATTCTTCTGGATAGAAGCATCCCTGTCTTTTATACAATGAAAATTAATGTTAAATAGCCAGGCAGTATAATATTGAAATCCCTGCATTCAATTGCTATCAAAAACACTGACAGAAAGTATAAGAAATATTAAATAATATTTCTATCTTATCACTTAAATAAAATAGAAGCTCTTCATTGTAGGAGTCATCTTATATACCTGGATTTAAAGCCAGGTGCATGAGAAAGTATTTTGCCTTCAATCTTTCCAGGGGAACTTTCCATGACATATCAAAATGATGGCAGAATTATATAATTCAAAACTTTGAAAGAGCACTGGATCAAATTCAAATTAAAAAATAATTTTCTAATATATATTTTAAATTATATGTAACTGTAGTTTTTTAAGTTACTGTTGTAGGTATTATAAGAAGATGTTATAAGCACAGAGTTAATGCCACTGCTTACAGCAAAATGGCAAACAGAGAGCCTGATGGAAGGGGACCTTTCTCTCACAACAACCTGTTCGGCCTGTTGGAGACTGAGCTATTTTCTTAATTTTACACAACCTTTGGGACTCTTTTTGACATCCGGGTTTTCAGGTATAGATTCACACATAAAAATAGGCCCGCCTAGCTTCATGTCTTCTGAAACAGTGCACAAGTAATAGAACAACAGAAAAAAAAAAAAGAAAAAGTGCAAGTATATGCAACCAGTACAAGTTTTACAAATCAGGGACTATTAATCTAACAGTAAGGCAGACTTTACTCCTTACTAACCAGTTTTATGCAATTGTCCTGGTTTAACCAGGATAGGGTTAAGTTTCCCCAGCAGTGGGGGGGAGCTCTAGCTGGGTTATTCAGATACCATGCGGACGTCACATCCTGGCACGTCACATCCTGGCGTGGGGGCGCGTGGTTTTATACATCTGCTCCTCTCACTCCTGTATTGGTAGATATACTTTGCTCTGTTCATTATTATCACTGTCATTCTTATTGTTGCTGTTTGTTGTGTTGCTGTTGCTCTGTTGTATTAAACCTTTCCTTATCTCAGTCTCAGGGCTTTGTATTTCACTCCCTTTGTGGGGGAGGGGCAGCGGCCACGTGGTCTCAGACCCCGGCGGGGGCTAAACCACCACAGCAATGTAGCTTTTTTTTTAATAGAGGCAAAGAAGAATCTAAGCACTAGATCACCAAGAAAATTTTTTTAATCTTACATACTACATGATTATTTTCCTACTTCAAAGAAACAGTGTTAACACTTGGAGTGAATATATTCACATATAATAAAGTTAATATCTTCTAAGTAGACATAAATTTACTGGGATGGAGACTCATCTAATTTGTGAGTTCTATTTGTAATCAGTTTTGAAAATGATAATGCTGAAATGAAAGATGACAAAAGGATTTTATAATTCTTTACAAGCTAGAATTTGAAAGATAAGAGGCTTCAATGACATATGTCTTTAGACTAAACTTAACCTAGGAGTTATATAAAATGTTGATATTAATCTTCTTTTTTTTTTTTCTTAGAAGCCAAGATATATATAGGTATCCCTTCATTTGGCTATAGAAAACAGGTATATCATTGCTTCTCAGCTCTGTTTTTTTCTCATCTCTAAATGGAAGAAAAGCATTTCTTTTTGCTTGTTTGTGAGACACTTGGAAAAAAAGATTTCACTATCTTTCTCAACCAGAGTCTTTGTTTTGTGTGGCAGCCTTTGAAAACTTATCTTGACTGAGCCTCACTATATGTATTTCACACATGGGAGAACACATGGATCCACCATGAGAACTGGATCCTCTTTGTTTAATTCAGGCCCCATGTAATGACATTTCTTTCCATCTGTTCAGCAATGGTATAATATGGGGGAAAAAAATCCCACTTGGGTTTATGAGTAAAAATAAAACAAAAGCCAACAGCAGCTGAAAGAAATACATCTGAGAGAGCTAAACTGGGTGAATGCTTAGATCTTTGGCCGAGCTCAAGGTTATACTTGTTCTAAGGAACGTATTTGAAGCTGAAAGGCATCTTGTTGCTGTCTTTGATTCAACTCTTTTGTTCTTACATTTGTGGGAGTGTAAGTTACCTTTGAGCTCTCCACACCATTACAATAATGAATATTAAAGCACTGGAAAAAATAAAGTCAGAAGTCCATGGGACTACCACAAAAGGAATCTTTCTCTGTCTGTACAAGTGTCAGTCCTGACACACTAATTTTTATGCTATGTCTATCATATCCACCTCTTTGTATGAAGATATTTTCATTAACTACTTATGCATAGGGTTAAGTTATATTTGCTTGTGTACTACTACTGTTAACTATAAATGAAGTGTTAAACCCTTTTCAACCTTATTCTTCTGGTAACATCAAATATCTGAGAGAAAAAACACTGATCTGACAAACCAAGTTACCAAACTTCTCAGTTGAAGAAAAAACCCCACAACAATATCTCTCCTAAAGACAGTTCCTAAAAAACACACTGCTGCTCTTGCATATGGAAAGATAAAGAAGAGGGAATATTCTTGAGTTTACCAGTCATCAAGCTGATGGAAACCCTGGGGAAGTGTGGTGGTTTTTTTTTTTCCTTTGGAAAAAAACTATTAAAAGTTTTTCAAAAGAGTAGGATATCGTTCATTGTGACTACCCATTTTACCCTGTACAATACAAAATTTGTGTTTCACATGTTATTATGTATTAGTGAAGCAATTAAAGCTACATGTCATTCTTAGAAAACAATTAGCAAGGGCACACCTTCTCAGATCCTTACAATTTGAATACCTGCAAGTGTGAGGTTATACATACACTTCATAGTAAAATAATGACTATTGAAACAACACATTCTCAGGGCAGACTGGCCAGGAATGAAAATGCTTTTCCTATTCCAAATTCTAAGATTTACTTCTATTGTCACAAAGTAACTGCTAAGTTGTGCAGACCCATTTGAGCTGGGAACCAAGCAACTTAGACGGGGTTTTGGAGAGTGTTTTCTGGTAGGGCTCATTGACTTGCAGCTTCTGAAAGAAATAAGCCAAATGTGTTGCCCTTCTAGACGTACTACATATTTTCAGATTTGAAACTGGGGACACCAGACTGGTGAAAGAATTTATTGTTATGCAAAAGTTGCAAAACTGTGTTTCTCTAATATGAATATTTTAGTCATTTGTAATGACCATGAGCAAATCCACACAGTAATGTTTGCCTCAAAGGATTTGTTAGAAATGATTTTTTTTTTTTCTGTTGATACACACTGAAATAATACATCTGCCATGGAATATGATAAGTAAAACTGAAGAGAGCAAATCAGGTTTTAGAAAGAACATGTATCATAAGGGATTTGAGCCTAAGAAATATAAGCCTGAAAATTGCTGTTGTGTGTAATTTGCCGAAAAATACCAAAGAGGAAGCACTAACATGGCATCTCACCATGTCTAGTAATACACTGTTTTGTACAACAATTCTGCTTTCTGTTACATTTTCAGAGAAACAGAAAGCTCATATTGGTGCCTTTTGAGTGTTGCTTATCATACAGTTCTGATAAAATGCTTGCTTGAGTGCAAAAGATATGCAGAATACAAAACTGTAAGAATTGTTAGAAATTCTTTGTGTCTGTTTGCTTCCTATTTATGAGTTGCCTGCCAGAAGGAAATAGCACCTAGAAGATATTTTGATATCAGTTCTCATTGTCTAGGTAAAGCCACATTCATTTTTAACCTATAGTAGCATTATCAAAGTCAAATGAAACAAATAATTATGTGACACACTTAAAAATCGGTATGGCCTTTCATCTGAAGCTATCCTACAAGTTTAAAAATATACATTAATTAGTTTCTAAATACCTTGAGTCTTACAGTCTATCCAGATATGTAAACTGAGTTAATTTCGAATGTCTGTATCTAAAATCAGTCAATTACTAAAAATAGGATGTACAGAATATTTTCACCTCTCATTTAATAACGTAAGTAGAATCTAGTAGTGTTCATCTCTGAAAATTTTGGGGTTTATTGTCTAAATATATATTGGTACAGTAAATCATTACAGTTTAGACTTTTGAAAATTATATTGATATTTGTAAGTCTAAGGCTGTATTTTTAATGTTTTAACTCTAGATATGTACAGTAAGTGAGAATAGTTGCTCATAATCTTGATGCCTAGTTCATATATGTGACTTGTAGACAGTACTGTTTCTTTTATATTAAAGGCATAAATTCCAGATGTTATATAGAAGACATTTCTGTATGCACTTCAAGGAGCTGCTTTTCAGCATTCAAGGCTAACAGGCACATGGATATTATGGAGGAGATGCAGTCTAGACATTAATAAGTGGAGCAGTCATTATTAGTATATGCTTCTTTTTTCTGCTATTAAAATACGTAATGTGTTACAAGGATCCACTTATGAAATGCCAATTACCTTAAACTGAATAATTTTAGTAAAAATTAAAAGTCTCCCTACGTTCGCACAGGATAACTTTAAACTGTAATTTTTAAAGCCTCTGTTGTAAAGAAAGTGCATTATGCTGAATTGACCAATCTAAATATTACTTTCTGTAGTCGGCCTCCTAGCAGTGCTGGTAGCCTGAGTGCTAATTGTGTGCAAGAGTTGAACCCGAGCCAGTTCTGGTTGCAGTCTCATTAGCATATTCATAAGTCACAGCTTTATGCAGGTGCCAGAAAGCTGCAAAATGTTTTGTGACTATTCACTGCCACAATAGTAGAAAAACTGAATTACTCTTAAAAAGCTATTATATGCTATGAAATAAACTGTTTAATATTGTAAAGCAGGTTCAAAAACTCTCGAGCAATCACTCCATGAAGAAATGAAACAAGGTTTTTTCCTTTTTTTTTCTTTTTCTTGCCTTTCCTTCTCTCTCTCCCATCCCCCCTCCCCGCCCCTCCCCTTTGCCCTACAGAGTCGAAAATTCAGATCAGGCAGATTAAAAAGAATGTTTCTTGATTCATCCCCTTTTGAAAACCGGCTCTGGTTTTCTTAAGAGGCCAAGGAAGATAGTGTGATAATTACTAGATTAGACATCTACAGACCCTGCTGCATGAGTGATAAACCAGAATAATGGAACTAAGCTTCTTTTAAATGAATTGGAGTTATCCAGACCCTCACTAATTCAAATAAATTCGAAATAAAAGCACACTCTCAACATGCTGCTGCCGATAGTGGCAGCACGATAAAAGGATTGTCTGGATCAGTGTATCTCTTCACTGCAGGTCACTTTTGGCCATTTCATAAGTAAAATTTTGTGTTTCTGTAATGCAAAGACAATTGATTCAATTGAAATTATATTTCAAAACCTTGGTAAAGCAAAATATTTTAAAGGATTTTCCAGCATTGTTAAATCCAGATAACAAGGCCCCAGCATATCTAGCAGTCAGCTTTTGCAAATAAAATTGCATCACTGGTAAGAAGAAATTCTTAATTTAGTTAATTTCAGCACTGATCTTGTAGAGAATGTTTAATCATTTCTATCCTATATATTAGATTAGAATGTATATTTTATTTCACCTTGATGGATCCTGTTAAATCATCCTTCCTCTAGACAGAGATTAACAGGACCTCAATGACCTACACTTTAATAAAACTTAATATACAGTGATCCACAATCAAAGCACACACTCGGATTTTTTTTTAGGCAAAGGAGATACATTCATTACACCACTATGTTTAAGAAACACAAACTGTTCTTCAGAATTTTGGAATATATTATCCTCTGATGGAGGGACATTTAAAATTGTGAAATACTCATTTCCTTTTGCAATATCTTACATGTCCTTTATAAAGATGTACATTACATGTTTTAATGGGAAGAATATTTTTGTGAAAGTTATAAAAATCCATCTACATAAAAACTATTAAAAAAAATAAGGCAACTACAAGTTACCTGCAGAAGCATGTGTAAGTTACACCCTGAAGTCGTACCTATATCTTGCATAAAGTGTTCGAGCTTTTTATTCAATGTGTGAGGAGAATTTGACATTGACTACCTTAGACATTTCCTAGATATTTCTAGTATTTCAGCTAGAAAAGCCTTGGAGGCCTAGGGAGCTGCACTCATTCCCATCACCAAGCTGGAAGTTGCCAGTCGAGTGACAAAATGTGCCTCTGCTGTAGCCCTGGACTTCGCCTACTGTGTGACAAGGAGGGAGCCCTGAGCATAAAGAGCCCCAGGGAGCTGGCTGTGAGCTGCCGAAACAATTTGCCCAGCACAGTCCACTCCTTGATGAGATTTGGATGTCCTCAGAAAGAAGGGCATCAGGAAGTAGGTTGCAGACTGCATTATAAGCCATTTCTGTTCCCTGGTGAGTGCATCACAGCCCCTTTACCCCTCAGACTCACGAGCTAGTAGAGTTGTGTCCAGAAATCTCTCCCTGCAGATGAGTTGTAAGAGTTTGAATTCCTCAGGCTGGTGAAGGAAATATATGGGTTTGTTTGGTTTGGTTTGTTTTTTTTCTTGAGTTCTTAATTCTAAGCATCAGGATACTTACTCTATTAAGAGGAGGGACTGGCTCTATTTTAGAAGGTGGAGGTCACACCAGATGTTGAGTGCTTTTGGAAAGGTTTGGGTTGCTCAGTCCTGCCAAGAAGGAAGACCCTCTGCAGTGTTATCAAGGCACAAACTGGAGAAATTTTGAAGCTAAAGTACAAGGTCTAAAGAATGGCTATGGACTCTGTTCTCAGGCTACAGTGAGCTAAATTCAGGAATTCAATTTCATATTTAGGAGCAGTAGCAGACTTTAACTCAGGAGTAGGCTGAGGGATGTGGCTATGACTGGCTGTAGGCAGCTATAGGTTTGCCTGGCCTGTGCTTTGGCCTGAGGTACACTGAAGTCAGGTAGGTTCATCAGGGCACCACCCTGCCTGAGCTCTTGCATGGTTCTGCAGGAGCCCTCTGAAAAGGAAGGCATGTTAGGTGTGCTGGCACACTGTGTCATAATAGCACAGACACACAGCTTCTGGAACAAACTGGGAGTACAGAGTAATTAAAAGTATGGGCAGCGTATGCTTACAATTGCTAATGCTAAATCATGTAAATATGCTCATGCTCCATTACAGGGCGTGGCCACAGGCCCCAACAAAAATCCTGCCCATTTGAACTGCTTGAAGTCTCAGAGTGCAAGAAGCAGCCAGACCATTATGTCTTAAGCAGACATGATGTCCTAATTTCCATGTTTTGAACTTCCCTCATTTATATTTGTAGAAGTTGAAGTTTAATTCAAAACAAAACTATTTTTTTTGTGTATTCCAGTTACAACCAGTGCTGGAATACAGCTGTTGTCCTTACACTGCAGAGATGCTTTGAAACAATGAAACTTTGTTCTCAGTTTCACTTGCATAAACTGATTTAGTGGGTGTTGTCTCAACAAATTGGAACATGAGCTTGAGTATACTGAGCATTGAGAAAAAATTATAGCAAGTTTTGCTCTCCAAGGAGAATGTCTGGTTAAAGTAAAATATCCCCACCATATCCTAGGGAGTACTATCACTGTGTTCCCTTTATAGCTAATGGAAAGGAACAGGCACCTCTGGAGAGTCATTAATCTCATCAGAAGATAGAACAGATGAATATCCCTGGAGGAGCCTATTTTTCTCCATTAGCTATAAAGGGATCCTAAAATGCCTGGCTCAGATTCTAGATGTCTAACTTTCAGATGTTAAATTACAACCGATTAAGTCAATCACATGTTGTCCCTTAGCAGAATGTAATAATTCCCTCCACAACCAGTCAACTCAGTCAGTATCCACAAAGAAAAGGCTGGAAAGATAAAATAATTCCTGAATCTTCCCTGAACGTCCTCTAAAATCTGCAGTAATTGTCATCCACAGCATACAAGCAGGGAATAATGTATATTCTCAGGAACTCTTAACTCCAACTCTTACCTCTGTTTAACAGACTTTCCTTTATTTCCAGTTTTGGGACACTAATTGATTTATGAAGAAGGAAAGTGTCAGAAACAGTTTTATCTGCTACTGCATCTACTGGTTACCATCTGGACAACATTACATATGTAAAAAGTGTTTTGCACCTGTTTTGCACATCATTAAAAACACCAGATATAGTTTTCTGTTGCATTCCAACATCAGTGTTATAACTAGAAACATTATACTTCAGCAACTGGCTATTTGAGTTGTGATGCATCCCTTTTCTACCTCATAGATACAGGTAGAAGTCTGTTGCTGTGTCACTTGCAGGAATTCTCCACAGTTTTGCTGCTATGTTCATAAGATTTCCATTTTCATAAATTGCTTATAATCAAATGCTCTATGGGCTCTCATACAGAAATATTCTTTAAAGTTAAAAAAAAAAATATTGTGCCGATACAAGGTGTTTCAAATGTAAACTTAGCTGTAGAAATGTGGTGACCACTACCTTTTACTAGTATTTGTATACTATATACAAAGGAATATATATTTCTATTTATAGAAGGCTTCACTTTTCATGGCTATGTATTATTTTTCTTCATATCTAGTTTATTATGAAAGAAACAAAGAAGTTCTGCTCTTCCTTATTGTAAGGATTACTCTTTACACGACTACCTAGGCTGCCACAGAGCCTTGCTGAGAGGTCAGCTATGAATCTCAAACTCTACAGAAGCCAGGCAGAAAATAACTGCACATGAAAGTGTATGAAGATGCATATTTTTCAAGAACAGTATTTTCATTGTAACTGATGAAAACTAAACTACCAAAACACAGTTTTTCTCCTAAAATCTAAAACTTCTAAAGTCTTAAGACTTCCAAAAACCTTTCTCCATTGCTAAACATGAACTACTCTCTTTTCTCTGTTTTTTGTTCTTATGTACATACACACCTGTGCACAGAGTGTCTGTCTGTCTGTCTGTCTGTCTATCTATCTATCTAATGTCTACCCACCTACCTATACATGTATGTATATATATATATATTAGCATTTTTGGTGCCAAAAGTGCAATTACAGGTCATTTAATGTGTAAATGGCAAGGAGGAACTCTAATTTACCCATGTCAATTTCTCATCATCAGTAGGGATTTTTTGTCACAATTGTATGGTAGGATATAAAAGTCCATTCAAGGCTAGGGAAAGAAAAGAAAATCCACTTTCTGAAAACCATGAAAAATTCCACAATATTGTAGCACCTGGCAGCGTAAGGTGAAACTGCACCTGGGTAATACTTACTAGCATGGCTGGAACATATGCAGGAAGATATAAAGACCCAGACTACAGGAGTAACAGAATGAACATCTTCTGAAAAATGTCATCAGTGTATTATGTATAAAATAGATCTGTACTCCACTTCAGTGTCAGCCACGCATGACTTTTTGTTCCTCTGTTATCTTTACTTAACATAGGCAAGTGTGTTGGTTACTCCAAACCACGACAACAAGGTAAATTCCTTTTATCTGGGGCTTTTCTAAAAAGCAACAGCTTTTAAAGTAATATCCTAGGGAATGTCTGAAAAAATACAACACTAGACAAGAGAGTTCTCAAGTTTATGACTAAAAATTCTCTGGAACAACACAGTTTGGAAAAGCTGCATGTACCTTGAGAAAACGATATAGTCAGAACTACTTAGCTATTTGGCATGATTTTTTGGCTGGCAGCCTTCATAATAAATATAACAGGAGGTATCTGATGGGGAGAATAATAATATGGTCTTAGCAATTTATCTGAAACAGCTTAAGAAGATGCCACTACAACCCTCAGCTGCAAGCTACTGTCCTGACAGCTGTGACCCCAAAATAAACCAAGTGACTACTTCAAATCCGTTTCAGCGCAATGTCACAAGGTTATCTTAAATCATTGTTGAATGTAATTTCAGATTACTAATTTTTGGTTTACCTATTAGCTGATAAACAATTCTTTATAATGTAGAATTACCTTTATAACAGGTAGATAGTGATGAATTTCTAAGGTTCTTTGTTGATTTTATCTAATTGAGGTATTACACTGAAGACTTCATCTTCTCTGCAGATATATTCATAAATTTAGTAAGTTCCATCTACAGTCAGCAGGGAGAGACAGGCCCACACTACATTTGACATGATTTATGCCTATTGTAGTGTTTATCATTTGTGGCTATTTTAAAAAGTAAACATTTTATGCTTCAACAAGTTGGTGATACTTTAAATTTTGCTAATTAAGGAAAACTAATAGAATGTTCTCTTAAGTCATCCACTATGACTATACTGTATAGATATAAAACATATGACAC
Organism: Strix aluco; assembly: GCF_031877795.1. NCBI lineage: Eukaryota > Metazoa > Chordata > Aves > Strigiformes > Strigidae > Strix > Strix aluco. Next base: position 87,404,458 of record NC_133932.1, on the reverse strand, counting down.
CGTGAAATTATAATGGTCTTCATGCTATGAATTTCTGATGCTATACTAAACTTTCTTTTCTAGTAGAATCACCTTATTAGAGATACAATGCCTAAACAAAAAGGTGAAGTTCTTTGTTGATGCGAACTAAGTCACGTTAGATATTTGTAAAGTTGTTCTGGCTTTAAAGATCTACATGCCTCTCATGACGTCTGTCCATTTTTTAAATTAGTAAGACTGACAAAGTGGACTAATATTGTGTCACATATGTAGCTGGTTTTATGTTTTTATCAGAATTATATACTCTAGTGAGTATAAGTTCATTCAGACTGATGGTACCCCTGGTATGAAGCTCTGCAGAAACAGCAGAAGCTGACCTGCAGGGTTAACTGCCATTTGTGATGAGTATTAAATCAAAATGTTTTTGAAATGCTGTCACAGATGTGGAAAAAAAAAAAAAAAAAGTGGTTATGTAATATATGATTTCTACATTTTAAAGCAGAGAATATTATGAAACCTATCCAAGGTAGGTATTTCTGTGGGGGTGTGTGTACGAGTATGCAGTCTGTCTGTCTGACAGGCCATGTTTTTTTGGAATGCTTTCAACAACTAAGTCAATATTACTGGGGAAAATATATACATTAAAAAAATAACAACATAACAGAACTCTTTCATTTCTCTTAAGCACTGACTAGACCAATGTGCTGTGAGCACGTTAAGCAATCATTGATGGTTGCATTGAAACAATACTTCTCTGGGTTCATTTAAAACAACTGTGATCCGTCATACTTCTACTTCATGAAAAGAATAACAGTGCTATTGGTACTTTTTGGCCTCAAGAGCTGCCTAAAGATCTGTGAATACTTCTTCTAAGTTACCTACAGAAACGGGCTTTGAATAGCTTTGTTCTGTTGTGAAACAGAACTGGTACCTGTACAAACTGTTTAGCTGGTCCTGCCTTTGAAACTGCTGAACTGACACCAGAAAAGGCAAGTGACCGGACAAGAGATGTGCAAGCTGCACAGTGAAAAATCTAATAGCTTGTACATGGTAAAAGAAGGAAAGAGGAGGTGGAAAGAGAAGGAAGAAGGCAGGTAACTTTAACTTTCAAACACACATTTTCCCGTTCTAAAATTACCCTCTCTACTTCCAGACTTAACAGGAAAAGCATTTACTATTTTCAGAATACTGGGTTTGATCTTAAAATCATAGAAATAAATTTAATATAATAATTCTATATCTATAATTCTATATCACAATAAAAGAATGCATAAAAATCCCTTGGCGTTACTGTCCAAGATTCATTTACAGTGTTCATTAGTATTACCATCACAAAAAATTCAGGCCATATCCTTGAATCGCTAAATATGGTGTGATGGTGCCTACTCTTAGGCAGCCAGGTTTAAAAAAGTATATTCTTTTTGCTTATGATGAGAAGAAGCGTGATGCATTCTGGAAGGCTGTAGAGTGAAAAAAAAAAAAAATGCAGAAAACAATTTTAGGAACTACAAATCTAATTCATAAAAAAACAAATTGAAATCATCTACATTAATATATATGCAATACATATTTAACTTGTATAGCCATTACAGTCAAACATGAATCCTATATTCCTGTGTGGGAAGTCCAAATAAAAAAGCGGGTGAATGCATGGCATTCTTTATTCATTTGTGTGGGATGCTTGGGTGTCAGGAAACCTGGATGATGTCTGGGAGTCTCACAGTTGCCTCTTCAAGGTACTAACAGCAAGGCAAAAGTACAGCTTACTGGTAAGTCTTTTGCTGTCAATGGCAACATACTGTAAGTTATATAAACACTTGAGGAAAACAGTAGATCTGAGAAACTTTGGTATTAAACTTTTTTAGAACTTATTGTTGAGCAACTAGGGATCTTTCAACAACTATCAGGTACGTTGTCCTAGGATTTTATATATAGAGGTACATAAGTGTGTAAACACGTTTATATAGTTATATTTAAAAATTAATGTAATAAAATGTGCCCTATAGACAAAAAGATTTAAAAAATCACACATGCAATTCAGAAATAGGAAAACATTATATATCTAAAATGGATTTTACAATTTGTCAAAACAAAAAAAGAGTATCTCCACATCACACAAAACAAAAACAATGAAGAATTAAGAAGCAAAATAAAAGGTGAAATTGAGAAATAGAAACAAATGGGAAAAAAATTAATTAAGAAGAAGGTCTGAGATATAAATTCCACTATATCAGGAAAAAATCACTTGTGGTAATGCAGATTATACTAAATTCATACATTGACAAGCAACATATGCATATAAATTTAGGAAGGAAACAAAAGAATCTTCTCCAACTATAGAAAGATATGCAAACAAATAACATTTAGATATACACAGCTAGATATAGCATAGTACCCGCATCTTGATAAAACATCTTAAGACAAATGAAGGACCTGGTAAATAATAAAGGTCTGTTCTCCCTTTGCTCTGGATGTGGCTCTCCCAGTGACATCAGTGAGAAATATATTTAGGATATCTATAGGATCAGACTAACAAAACACTGATTACAGGGAACTTGTGAATCTTTAAAAGATGCATGCTTTCCACAAAATCACTTATAGCACTGGAGAATTAAAATGCTAGCTTTTCACTAGAGCAAAAAGGTAAATACTTTCATCAATTTCATTTTGAGTAATGAGGAATGATTTTGTTTCATAACACATACATTATAATGCCTTATTATATAGGAAAAATAGAGCCATAGATTCAATTGCCTTTGCTGAAGGCGTTTGTATGGATGAATAGAGTTCTAGACTTTAAGTCATGCTCAAACCCAGTAGGAGGCTTTGAAAGTTTCACTGTTGGTATTATCTTTCACAGAAAAACATAAATGTCTATGACTCTCAAGCAACTCTGCATAATGTATTGCAAATCAGGTCTTATGCAGTCAGAGTTGTAAGACAAAAGTGAATTGAACCTGCCTGATAACAAAATTAATAAATTCTTATATTGGGAATGAATCAATTTAGGTGCAGAGGTTCAAATAAGTGATCCAGAAAGTTTTTATTCCAGTAGCTATCTAGTCTAAAAAGTGCTTTCTTTTCACAAAGTGTCCTATTTATTTAGCCTGGTAAATCAATAGGTGTCAGTACTGCACCTAGGCTATTGAATTCTAGATTGCCCATAGGAGTTGTCTTATTTGATAGCTGTGAAACAAAAATTGAAATCAGAAAAAAGTGTGCGTCATTTTCATCAGAACACATAAATGATGATGCCTGGCAAGTAGCAGACTTCATCGCTCTTTCCTCTTCTCTGCGTTGTTATTTAATCCAGTGACTAATACACCATGGGTGAAGACAAGACTGCAAACTCTGGGAGTAGTGACTAGAAATCTGGGGTTTTTTTTCACAGACTTGCATGTTTCAGAGTCATGTTTCTTCTTGATTAATCTCCATGTGACTTTGTCAGTTTTTCAGTCTCTTATGCAGTGATTCATGTATAGAGAAACGGACAACTTTCCTGTTCAGAATATAAGATACAATCTTGAATTCCAGTAACCTGAAATCAGCAGTAAGTCCAGGTTTCCCATTTCTGAGTTAAAATCTCTAAACAAACAAACAAACAAATGAAGGTACAGTATGTATTTCCATACATATTTGTACCATATTTTGAAAAGACTAAATTGTGCTCAGTTAATTTTCTAACCAGAAGAAAGGCTCCTGTGAATGGGTAGAGGTATTAAATGTGCTGGTATGAGTCAAACACCAAATTTCAGAGACAGGACTTCAGGTTTATGTTAGCAGTTCGGATGCTAACTTCATCCCTTCTAACCACCACTAAAGTCTAGACAACCAACTTCTAAGTAGAGAGATGCTTTGCTAGGTACATTGCATTACCTCAGTACCAGAAAAACTCCAATGCACGATGAAGTTTAGATATGCTCCCTATAATACAGACAATATTGCCAACTAGTGTCTCCTATTTCTGCACACAGCTATTCTGCACATATAAATCAGCTATTCAAATAAACATTTTGTATATATACATTTAAAAAAAAAACCCTAAGTTTTATACCTCAGATCAATGCACATTAAATTTAGTTATGTGGAAATCCACCTGTCCATGCCAGCAGTAAATTTAGAAAACATCTTTGTATGCTGAATATTGAAGTAACCATTAGGTTACTGTTAGGTAATCATAACGAGTTAGATAACCACATAGTTGTGTAACCACAGTGTTCATAAGGAAGAAAATATTTCAGAAATATCTTTGAAACCTACTGACAAACATTAATAGTCAGAGATTCCACTAATAAGAAATCAAACATGACAGAAAAACCTGTTATAAAAGCACATTACCTTTTTGACAGTTCTCAGACATTCTACATTTTGAAAACATTCCTAAATTAAAATACATTAAATTCTGTCTGAAATTTGTTTCATGGTTATTTTTGTAAACTTATTTCTTGTGATAAATGCAAAAAAAAGATGAATATATGGTTATTTAAAGATAATTTTTCTTCTAGACCACTACAAGCTAATAGCTTCAATCTTTGTAGAACTGACATATAGATATCAGACAGGTACCATATAATCCATCTTATTGCAATAATTTACGCCATGTTACTGGCTGTGGTTTTACTTTTCTTTTCAGATAACATTCGCTGTCAGCTGCTTTAATTTGGGATCCATAATACATTTTTTAAAGGTTATTTTATACCTCATCTTTCCTCAAAGTCCTGGTTCATGGTGAAGTGTAATCACATTCTAAAGTGTAGGCTATATTGTTATTTACCACATGGTTATGCTACATTTATAAATTAATTTCTTTGTCCTTCTAAATTTCAGAAATGACAATGCTTTTACAGTTGTTTTTCCTTAAGTGAGTTGCAATTTTCATTTAGTGGCAACTTACATGTGACACATCATCTTATCCAAGAAAAGTTTATTGTAATGTATAATATAGATGCTTACAGTAAGGAAGTGAATGTTATAGTACAAAACTAATAGAATATAGATACTATAAATTCTAGTTTATGCTTTGAAAATTTCAAAAATAGCTTCAAAAATTTTCTAAGTATCTAATGAATTCTATGCAGGTGGTGGTGATTCTTTGCTGTGTTTTCTTTTTTCCTGGTAAGTATCACCAAAAAAAATGTTTATTTGTACATTGATTTATCCATATTTATCCATGGGCTAAGGTTTTACACAAAAGTGCATAGTTGTATATGGCAATCATTTTAGAATGCATATGCTAATGAAAATCAAATGAATAAAAAGAATACTTGTCTAGGACAGTTATCACAATATAAATAAAAAAATAAAATCTTGTCAGCAGAATAATTCAGTCATTAGTAAGCACTATAACAGTATGTGAAATTAATTATGTGTAAATAACAAACATCTTTAAAATTCACAGTCATGTGATGGAAAACATGAACGCATCTAACATCGTTTTGATGAGACTGTTATAGATTGTAGGTAAAATACACAGAAAACAGACAAAAAGCATACTCTTAGTACTGCCCAAGTGATTCAAAAGGTAATTTATTGGTCAACAATATTAATTAGTCTGAGCATCTACTTCTGTAGTATATAGTATACTTTGCAGATACAAAATACATTTACAGTCTTGCTAGTCACTATTTTTTTTCTCTGATTTTATAATGTTCTATCTCTACTGTTTAAGGATCTCATTAATTTTTCATTGAAGTGATAGGATTCTTCAGACCGAGTGCAATGTATTCTGTAATAGTTCCATAAATATAAAGACATATTTGGTTTGGGAACCAGTTAAGTTCTGTACATAATATACATATAATCTGTACATATGTATAGTAGACCTGATAATATACCTACTGTAAACATTGGAAAGACTGCTATTAACTTCAATGGCTTTTGATCTAGCATTTTAAGTATATGGTATCAGAAAGTGTAGTAAATTCAGATGTTCCAAATTCAGATATTTCTCATACCTGAAAAGTTCTTTGCATATACCCCCATGCACTACATAGTGGAACAGACTCAAACTTTTGCCTCTTATTATATGCACGCAATAAATATTATGCATGGTCTTGAGAAGATTGACAGTGAAACTTAGTATTTGTTACTTTGATAATAGAGGTACACTCCTCATTGTCAACAGCAAAAGCCCACTCACACCTCTAGTACATCTGTCTAATTACACAGGGTAGATAACGTGAATGTAACCTGTCAGTAAATAGCAGAAGACATTTGTACCTGAAGTCATAAAAATGGACTTTATCCTACTTATATAGTGTTATCTAATATATTGAAAAGATTATACACAGAAAAGCCAGATGAAGAAACAAAATTTGAGCTCATCTATTAGCCTTCTTTTTATTCTTGGAAGTGCCAGGTGGAACTTTTAACCCTTACATTTCAAAGTGGTGCACAAATTCTTTTGTTTCCTGACATTAAAGAAAATGGTGTATCAAAGCCTTCACAAATGTCTTTGAAAAATCAAGCAGCTCATGATGTCAACACTTAGGGTGTCTCTAATGAAGCATCCTTTCTGATTTTAGTGTTATTTATTTGTGTATTGTGTTGGTGCTTTGGAAAAGAAAAAGTAAGTAAAACAAACCTTTGACATCATTATGAAACCTCATTCCCTGAGAAATTAGAGAGAAAACGTTATTTAAACATACAGTGTTTCTGTTGAAACAGGGCATCAGACAGCTCCCTATCACTAGATTTTGTCTGCAGTCATTTGAAGCTGGCAAAGATGCTCCTCAATCCTGGCTCTGCAGTAATTTGAACAATGTAGCAGGTAAAGGTACTTTCTCTGGAAGCCAATTAAGAGTAAAATAATTTCTGCAGTGGTAAATTGCAATGAGATGACATGGACATGTGCTTCTTTTCTCTTACACAATATTGAGTCAAATTCTTTTGAGATTAGTCAATATCTACTCTCTCTTCCATGTTTAAGAGTTATAGTTCTGCACAGAAACAGAAAGACAGGTGTCCTCAGCAGACCACTTTGTTCTCCTCAAATTCATAATAATGTGAGAGCCTCAGGCACTTTATGGCTCCTTTCTACTCTTTGTTCTCATTTTAACTACAAAAATAAGAGCACGCATGTACATCTATATAAATATGTCTCACTGAGCTTATGATGTACTTACGAGATATTTCAACAGTTCTGCTAATCCATTTATGCTGAACACATGAGAATTGCTTTTTTTACAAATACAATGTATGTCTTTTTAGATAAATCCTACTTTTTCCTCCATTTTTTTCCTCAGCTCTGAAATTTCATCACAGAGTCATAAAATCTTTGGTGTGACTGGGTTGCATTAGGGACAATATTTGATTCCTATGAATAATGTAGTCACCCAAAATTGAGAATTTAAAATGCTTTCATAAGGTGTTACATTGTTCATATATATCCATTTTTGTTTTCGTCATCAAACACCACCTGTATATGTCTGAATAGACTCTTTAAGATGTTATTTTTGCTAGGTAACTCCCTATCCCCAGTATTAACCAAGACATACAGTATTTACATTCTTTAACCATGACCCAAACTTTGATACCTTTTTAAGTACACTTATTTTCTTGGTAAGAAGAGATTCTAGAGAAAGATGTGTACTGGATGACTACTCATCTTTCTGCAAGCAGCTGAAAACCCATGGATGTATCCTCATGTTAAGAATCCAGGTAAAGAAGGAGATACAAGTAGTTTTGACTTATATCTGTTGAGTTATGACTTTCCGAGTGTGATTCAGCTTTCAAATTACACAAATTTAGGTGTTACCATGTAGGTGTCTACAGATTAAATAGTTGCCTAATATCCACCCAGCCAACACATATCTAGGTGTGCTTCAGCTACCCACCAGCATGCATCCCACACCACTAGAAGTGCTCTAGCATACTGGAGGCACCTGCAGAACTGACAAACAGGTTGCAGAACCTGCTGGGGGCCCAGTAGACTATCATAGAGCATTTCAGACCTACCTAACTGTGGGCAACTGAATGCTTCTGCCTGTTAATCAAGAAAGAAAGGCTGTTCTTATCCATATCATGAAGGTTGTCATGCTTTGACTAGAAGATATCTTTTCTGTCTCTTGGCCCAACATGTTACACACTACAGAACAAAGTATGTCTATCTTAATATTGCTAAGCTGATTACCGTTTGCAACTAAAATAAACTAGTAGGAACTCAGGAAAAAAATAATAAGGAAAAACCTAAGAGAATACAAGGAACAGAAGATCTTAAGGGTGGAATAGGAAAGAAAGTAAAGCCTTACGTGAAACTTGCATAATTATTTAAAATTAATTGCTCAAGACTTTTACTGAAGATAATTGTTTTTGCATAGGTCCCCAGTCAAAGAGAATCAGTTGCTGGTCATTTATTTATAACTTTGAATTGTCAAGATTTTTAAAACTGGAAAGTGAGTCCCTTCATTTCTGAACCCTTTGTAATGGCTTATTTTATCCTCAAAATTTGACTTTTCTGAGGAACATTGAAGTGGTTCCTTTGAGGGCATTATTTCAGCTTATTTATTCTATTTTATCACACTTTCCCAGTTTCACATGTGTCTACTCACCAAATTTAAATTGTGTTTTTGTATCAACTCCATTGTATTAGTAAAAATTAATACACTAATAGTAAAATCCATAAATGTTTAGAGGAAGAATGAAGAAAAACAGAGAAGCTATTAAAAAAAATTATGAAATAATAACTATTTCATCTGACAAATTGTGGTTTCACTCCTCATTGGACCTATTTTGCCTTTTACTGCGTATCTATTTCTCCACCTGAGTGAATGGAATATCCTAGGTTTGTGGAAAAAAACCCCTTAAAATTTCACAGCCCTTTCCTCCTAACAGTCATGTCTGACTGTCTCTCACACTGAATCAAAGTTTATCTGTTTTTCTGTGCTAGAAATTAGGCTTATGGATAAGTGCTATAAATACATTAGAAGTTGGAAATAGCAGAGTATCATCACTGTTCAAGAAGATGGATGCATCAGCTGCTAAAAGTTAGAAGTTTCATTTTGATGGTATATCTAAAATGTGGATTAAAAAATTCATGGGAGAATATGAAACCAAGCCCTAGAAAATATTCGCTAAGCATAGCAAGGACTCATCAAATTATAAAATCACTCTGAAAGTGAAAAAGGGAAACTGAAGTTTTTTCAATAGAGGAAAAAATATATTTTTATATTTTTAATAAGGAAATAAGAAAAAAGTTCTTAGCCAATCCATTTCTATTTCTGGAACTTGGCATAATGCTGAATAGAAAAAATGTACAAGCTTCAGGTAGCTGGAGAAACATTGTGTTATCAGCAGCTACCAATATTTATTCAAGATATTTCAAGTTTCTGCTGTGAACAAAGTTAATTACATTTACAAATAATATGGGCAGTAGAAGAACAAATGATGGTATCTGAAAAGATTTTAAGCTTCAGATGACACATTTACTGCAAGTATATAAATTCTGCAAGTCAATTGTGTCAAATTAAACCTATTCATGCTGAAGTATTAACAGATAGTAGTTTCAAAGTATTAAAAAAAAGTTTCAACTTAGACAAATGCATGAAAAATAAGCTGTAAATCATCTGATAAATTAATAACTCATACCAAGTTTTCATGATGTAAATGTCCAGGCAACAGCAATGTTACGGCAAACATTCTGAGGTAAGTATTCTTGAGTAATATATTGAATATAAATTGGAATTAAATTACAAATAGACTTGTTGATTTATGTACTAAGAAACAGTTAGTGTGATGGTACTTAAACCTAACAACACAACATCCTGAAAACAGAAAATACATCTGTAAACTTTTTCACTCACGTTTTGATGATTTGAAGCTCTATGGTCAATAATGAGAGCACAACATATTAACTATCGGCTACATACTGATCAAATAACAAAAAACATATGGAATAAAAAAACAACAAAATTTTTTCACAATATTTGGTTCATCAAATGATCTGAAAATTGATCTGCTTGTTGAAGTACTTGCATCTGAATTTTCTCATCACTAAAAAAATTGAAAAAAAACCCCAAACTTTATTTTTGACCCAGAAAAAAAAAATATTTCAGTCCTTGACAAAAAATTACTTGTAGGATATTATTCTTGTGTGGTAGAAAAATAGTATGTGAATCATTATTTAAGTGTCCTCCCAGCAGAGACAGTTTTTAATGAAAGAAATAAACAAAGTTGTTTAACTACGTATTAAAAAATTCAAATGTAAATATAAACCAAAATATTAAAAAATATTTTAGTGTGTTACAGTTTTCAGATAGAAAGAGATTTTATTACTCTGAGAAAAACTCTGCATTGGGTTTTCTTGGAAATTAACATGTTTACAGAAATAGCATCCATACTGGACTGTAAGGTTTCCACAGCTTTACCACAGAGTTTTTTAAAGAGGTACATCTAGTAGTTAGCAAAGCTTCCACTCACAATCACATCTATAGATACCTATTTACTTTTTAGAAGGAATAATTATATAAAGATTTTGGTTTATGTCATTATTTCATAGAATGAACCATAGAACGGTTAACTTCAACTCATCTAGCTACCTGTGAAAAAAAGTAGTGTGCCAACACAGATGTATATAGGTGACTTATAAAAAATAATTATAAGCCAACTCAATAATAAATACTAGCCCAATACTTGCATTTATACCTTTTGCTAAGTTTTCATTTGTACAGTTACCAGGGACAAGAAGAAAGTGCCAGAAGGACAGGACTACTTTTTGCTTACTTTATAACAACTCCTCACTGAAATACTGAGAAAACTCACTTCCCTTCCTTGACAGTTTTTTTTGTCTAATAGAAAATGATGCTTGTCTGTATCAATCAACAGTTCATGACTGCAGGTTTTGCAGTATTATTTTTTACTGATTTCCTGAGTGGTAAAGGCAGTCAGACAAAGCACCTGCCTCATAGATATAAGCTTTCAGTTGTACCAAGGGATTAAAAGCCATGTTCTGTCTGCATGACATTTATTGCAAGATCAAGGTATTAACTTGTAGATAAGTGTAGGAGAATACACATGAGCATGCTGAGTCCCTGTGCTAAAAACTCCTGAAATTCTTTTTCACTGAGGATGTGAAACATATTTTATTTTTTATTAAGATAATAAAAAGGATTAGTCACATTACAGATTAATTGCCAGTACAATTTATAATCCCTATTATAAAACGAAGTTCTTTGGTTAGCTGAATTCAGAAATCCATCTGAAAATGTAATCTTCCCTTATGTTTCAAGGTCTGTAAAATAAAAACTTATGCTTTTCTGTGTTAAAAATTTTGCTTAGCAGTAAGACATATGTCATGCTTTAGCCTGGAGAAAATATTTCAGGGACAAGCATTCTAAATTAAAATGAAAAATCTGGCTGTTTCCCTGAGACAATAAAATTATCATCATTTTGTGGAAATTTTGAAAAGAATTTCAGATGTTAAATATCTATAGGGATTAATTTATCCAATCTCTAGCATTATCACCCTTTTTTAAAGTATCTCCCTGTTTGAAATATGTAAACTATGAAATAAAATAAATGTGTCCAAAAAAGGTGAAATCCTGAAATCCTGCATTCGCTCTAAGTTCCTTGTTTCATTTATTCATCACTAGACTGGTACCATGAGAGAAGTGGTTTAAATATTTAGAAGTATTAACGTGGATGCTTTTCCTGATATACCACCATTGTGGTGGTCCATGAGGAAGTGCTAACATCTCTTTCAAGAGTTGACATGGCATAGTAGAATATACTGTCCCACTGCATTGAGTAATGTCTCGTGAACAGTAATAAGTGAGTAGGCTAGCCCACTGCACCTAGTAATGTCCAACAGATAAAGATAGGTAGACAGACAGACACTGATTCTGTAAACTCTCAGCTGTCTGGAATAAGTTTACTACACTGCAGAAACTTGACTCCGTGTATATACCTGGTGAATTAATGAGGAACATTCTCTTCCTTCTGTACAAATACACCCTGGTTTCTTGTGCTACAAATCTTTCTTATTTTGTAAAAGGTCTTCCAAAAATCTATTACCTTACTTTCATGCTCAGACCTAAATATATAATCAAGCAAGAACTCACTAGATGAAATGGAATTTTTCTTTGTGAAAGCTAAACATTCCTCTTTAATGATTTTTTTTTTAATTTTCTTTTTTTTTTTTTTTTGTCTGTAGAAATATACTGATTATCTGTAGAGGCATCCGTAGCTGCCTGTCTTCTGATCTCTGGTTTCTCTGATCGAATAAGGCATGTTATAGGCAGGATGCATACATACTATTTCTACTTTTCAATATTTTAATTTTTAGTATTGTATAATATATTAATTATTGTTATTTAATGACTATAATAATTAGTACTAAATTATTTGAAAATAATGATTTCTAATAATAATATATAGTTTTTCTAATTGAAATATTCATGATACAACAAAAATATTGTTATTGTCTCCCTTTCCCATCGTGCAAAACAGTCATTTCTTTATCTGATGAAATTGAGGAACTGATCCTGAGCACATGGAATTAAATAAGATGTTTTTTCTACTTTCAAAAGTAGATAAGTCTCAGGAGCAACATTCACAGGTGAGTTTACTTTGTTCAAACACCTTGGAAGTAGGATGCATGTAAGGCCTGTCTTCCCTCTTCTCCCTGAACTCTTACATGGAAAAAGTAACTTCTTTAAGATTGTTACATGAGCCCACACACAGCAGTGTATGCTATATTTTACCCCTATTCCCCTTCACTCTGTTGGATCTGTCTTATTTCATGATGATCAGTAATTAATGAATAAATGAATGAGAGAGATTTATGCTAGCTCGTGTTTCAACAGTTTCTTAAAAGGAGAATTTTCATTCACCTCTTTTGGAAAAGTCTACACTGTACAATCTGAAATGCCTCACAGTGTACAGCTGAAATGCCTGTGAAAGGATTGAGAATAAACACAGAACCCAGGTTTCAAGATTTGGGCATGAACTGTTTTAATAACTTTACTGAAATTTAAACAGATTTTTTTTTTTCTGTCTGAGTTTCTGCACACTTTGAGAATAAATATATTTTATCTCTCTGCCTGTCTTATATGTACCTTTTAATCTACCCTGAAACAGATAAACCAGAGTATAAAAATATTAAGAACTGCTATGTACATTACAAACACACAGAAAAATATGTAAGACGTATGTTATATTGCACTGAAATATGCCAAATGCAGCTAATGAATGACAAGCATGTGCAAATAAAAGCGTAGAAGTACTTCAACTGAATACAGAAAATACATCAGCTTGAAAAATTATTTAGTATAACCAATAATTCACTAAGACTATTAGGTAAGATTTTAATAAAAGGTAAAAGTTCCTGCAGTCAAAGAAAAATACAATACATTACAAATCCTGTACAGGTAACACTGAGAGTCAAAAGCCAACTCTCAAACCTGAGTACTTAATGTTTCACTTTTAGATGTATATTTGTGAGTGGACCCTAATTCAAAAGAATTGAACCCCTATACATATATGCTTCAGTGGGGGTAAAAGAAGCTGGCATTTCCAAAAGAAAAAAAACAAAACAAAACAAAAAACATATATAATTACGTAATTAAACAGAAAATTCTAAGCTTTTAAATAGTAAGTCATAGATTGATCCAGTCAAATGTTAGGCACTTCCGCTTACTTAAGATCTCATCTCTAGTAAAATCAGCCTTTGGCAATACCTCTCTTGCTCTCTATTGAACACAGAAATAGCTATGAATGGTTTGATTCTTAGTTAGGTACCTTTGATAGGTGCCATAATTTATTTGATATGAACCCAGCCCAAGTGTTTGAAAAGATTAGCTAGAGTCTAAACTAGTGTTTCACTTATACTAACCCCTCATGATTAATTTTAATTTTAATACTACATACACTTCTGCTTCTAACATAAATATTTTCTCTAGTTAGCCTATATGCTTCATAAAGGAAGAATTTTAATATTTTTGAGGTCTCACTCCTTTATTTTGGTTGTAGAACCGTAAGCATTTTGCTTTAATTAATGCTATTTGGTTTTAGATTTCTGTAAAAAGACATGCCTCAGTAGGTTAATAGAGAGACTGATATTTTCCTTTTTCAAAGCTTTCAAAGTAAAGCTCCTCTTCTACAATCAGTTTTAAGACACAAAATAAGGTACTTGAAATTCATATATAATTTACATGACATGAGATGAAAAGAAAATTCCTGTGTGCAGTTTACCTGCAAATAAAAACCTAATTCATGAGAAAGAATAGAAAAAAACATGTAACTTTTGAAAAGAAAAAGTCTTAGAATCATAGTCATAGAACCGAATGTTTTGGGTTGGAAGGGTTGCCGTGGTCAGGGACATCTTTCATCTTTACATGAACCCATTCCTCAAGGTCTCTCTGGAAGGCATCCCTTTCCCCAAGACTATGAACTGCACCACTCAGCTTGATGTCATCTGCAAACTTGCTGAGGGTGCACTCAAGCCCACTGTCTATGTCATTGCTGAAGAGAGTAAATAGTATTGGTCCCAGTATGGACCCTTGAGGGACAACCGCTTGTTACTAGTTTCCATTTGGACATTGAACCATTGACTGTAACTCTTTGGACATGGCCATCCAGCCAATTCCTTATCCAACAGCCCATCTGTCAAACCCACACCTCTCCGATTGAGTGGCAAGGATGTTATGGGGGGTTTAAAGAAATCCAGGCAGATAACAACAGTAGCTTTTCCCTTGTTCACTGATGCAGTCACTCTATCAAAGAAGGCCACTAGGTTGGTCAGGCATGATTTGCCCTTGATAAAGTCTTGGTTGTCTCTAATCACATCCTTGTCTTCCATATGTTTCAACATAGTGCCCAGGAGAATGTACTTCATGATCTTAGCAGGTACAGAGATGAGGCTGACTGGTTGGTTTATAAAACTGGGTGTAATATTTCCCTTTTTCCAGTCACTGGGGACTTTGCCTGACTGCCATGACTTTTAAAATATGATGGAGAGTGGCATGGCAGCTACATCAGCCAATGCCCTGAGGACCCCAGGATGCATCTTGTCAGATCCTATGGATTTGTCTATATACATATTCCTCAGGTGGTCTTCAGCTGGACCTTCTCCTATGATGGGATGTACTTTTTTCCCTCAGTCCCTGACTTGAGGTTCAGGGACTTGTGACAGGAATCCTGAACCAACTGATATTAGTGTCATTGTGTTCTTCTCACTGAAGCGCTTTAACATAGGTGTCAGTGACATTTCAGGTGTCCTAGAACATAGTATCTGGTCTCCAGCTTTCTCTCCAGAGGATATGAGGTTCTCCTAAGTCCTGTGTCACATCCGCCATCACTATACAGATTTTTCTGCTACCCTAAGGTACCTTAAATGGTGCTAGGCACATACATTAGGGTCCTAATTTACTGGTTTATTCTACACTTCTGACATCAACATGGAAAAGATTTCTTCCCTGCATATAGTTATTCAGCTCCCAAAATAGGAAGAAGCAACTAGGTTTCTGATGAACACACACCTTCTCTTCACTAACCAGAATATTCATAATGGTACTGGCTCCAATTCAAAAGATATGTTCTAGATATTATGTTAATGTAACTCAACACTGGGACTTAACTAAGAGCAGAATCTATTGGCCAAAGATTCTCCCACCATTACTGCATTACTTGCACTGAATACATAGAATTTCTGAATGTGCAATGAATACAGGACTATAGTATTAACATGGCCAACAGAGTATTAACTTTGATTAGGTCTGATTTATGCTGATTTTTCCATTCATGTAAAATACCATAAATAGGCATAAGTCAATTCTACTATTAGAGCATCTCACACTCCTTGATTTGAATGCCAATTTAGAGAACTATACATCAAAGTAAAATCAGATTATCATAGATTATATGCAGGTGGTTGTGTGATATACTAAAGGCATGTTAACAACATTCTTATGTAAAGATCAGTAGGAAGAAAGTGGTTATGGAAGAAGTTCCATATGTCTGGCAATTTACAAAGTATTTTTTTTTTTTTAAACTTAAATACAATACCATTTATTTACCTTTCTTCATTCTATTATTAACCTTATTACTTTTGCACTGAAATACTGTATTTATTTGAGTTGATTTTCAATTATACAGTATCAAAATACAGGTGTGCTGAAGTGAGACTGCTTTTGAATTAACCTTGCCTATGCATATGGTCTGAAAGTTCAGAAACATCTCAAACTTTGAGTACAAAACAAAGATTCCTGTTTTGTAAAGCAACTCTCAGGTTTTACACTAATACATTATTATCATAAAGTCTGTTGAACTGAGAAGGTAAAATTCTTCCTTCATATTTTTGAAGACTTATCTACATGTTGCAATTGATTTTTCATGTTATTATTTCAAAATACTGGGAAACTACTAAAAATATAACACTTGATTTAAAAAGCTGCACCAGGATCTACCCAGTCATTTACAAATAGCTTGTTACACAAATTATACGATAGAATTCAAGCTTGAAACTTTACTTTGGTAGATGGAGAAATGAGAGAAAAGTTAATGAACTGAAACTGTTCTACCATTCTGTAGGGCAATTCAGTGAAAATTTTAATAACACACTGAACCTGATGAGCAAGATAGTGTGATGATGAACATAACAGTCATGTGCAATATCTGGTTTGAAGTATTATATTAACATGAAAAATAATTAAAAATTGCTTACAGAACTATGTTCATATGCATAATTTGCAAAGAATCAGAGTCAAATAGAAATAAAAACTTGAGTTGTTTTTGTTTGTCACACACAGGCTGCCTAATGTAGTGAAAAATCCAGCATGAAATTCCTCATTCTGCTTCACCCTGCTCAGATTTCTCTTCAAATGAAAATTCTATTTCAACACAGACTTTTGGGGAGTCATTCTTATTTTTTCCCCAAATCATTTTCTATGAATTATTTATGGTGGTTATGTTGTACAGCCTTGTTCATGAGAGACAGAAGGCAGTGACAGCATTTACCTTATTTAAAACCATCACTGATGTTTCTGAAGCTAAGTAACTTAGGCCAATTCATTCTCATTTTAACTCTGTTTCTTGTAATCTTTTAAATCTGACTGAAGATAACAGGCCATATAGTTAATGACTATAAATCCAAAGATATTGCTAGTGACTTAGAAATGAATTTTACAATATGTTTCTGAATCACACACTGGAACTTTTTATTAGTTTTGACTCCTCTTAACAATTTGTGCTTAAGTCTATCATGATCTCCACTAATACTTCTCCTAAATCCAACATTATTTTCAGTAAGAATGCTCAAACTTTTCTTCACCATGGACTTTTGTGTAATAGTACGCAATTTTGTGCAATAAATACTACATGGATGTATGAAAGGATGAAAAGAATGCTTCTATTACCAGCCATCAGCATGATTTCTTTGGAATTAACATGACATTTCTGCATATATGAGCTCTTCCTGAGATAAGAAATTACTTCCATGTATTTTCGTATTTTCATTTGTGTTTTTAATATTCCTGAGTTATTCAGAGCTAAAACTTCCATATTCCTCTCCCTTGCCACCCCCACCATAAATGTATAATCCAGAGCAAAGATATCTGTGCTCAATAGGGCCCTTTCCTCATGGAGTCAGACTCCTTGAATTGAGGGAGGGTGCCTTGGGGTCCAAGAGCTCATATGTATTGTGGGGCTAGTGCTTTCCAGATGTGCTGGCTGCTGGGGCAAGGGGGAAGAGTGAAGAGGGAGAGGTCAGACACCTGAACCCTCACCTCTCTGTTCAGGAAGATCAATGAAACGATGCCATTTTATAGCAAAGGAATATATGGTCCAAGTGAAAGACTCAAAGCATGGAATTAATTTGAGGAAATGCAGCTGTTTATAGTTGTAGATATATATTCAGACTAGGTGGCCTAGGTTCCTGTTAGAGTCAGTGGAAAGAAATAAAACTTTTAAAACATGTTTTATCTCTTTCTAAATATGGATGAGGCTTATTTAGAGATTAAGACTTCCAAACACATGTGTCCAAAACTGAATTAAGTATCTAAGTTCCAGATATACTCAATGAAAAACTTGGTCTTGGCTGAAGCATAAATGACTGCTAACATTTGAGATGCCTTAGGATATCTCAGACATTCAAGACACTCGTGGAGCTCACAGGTATGACACAGGACCTGTGAAAGAACTAAAACATTCTGGAGTGACAGCTAGAGGCCAGGTGAGATACCCCAGAAAACCCAAAATAATGCTATATTTAAAAGTTGAGTTCCATGTTAAGTGTCTGTATAAACTGAGCTGAGACGCCTTCTATTCTCTATTGACTGTACTGACGAGACCTTTGATGACTGTAATAAGAGTTTAGACACCCAGTTCACACCCATATGACAATATTTAGTCACCTAAATTTGGTGTCTTAGTCTACAGTTGATCTGTTCTTGGCATCCCAAAATATCACATGAACTTTAAAAGTTGCTGTTTCTCTCCACTGACTGTGCAGAAAGGCAAAGGTGACTTGCTCAGCAGGAGGCCTCTATGCTGCAGGTGTGAGAAATTCAGCAGAATGAGCATACTGAAACCCAGCTTCAGAACTTGACAATGAAAAAATCTTAATAGCCACACCTATTAATCTGATGCTCAAAATCTATAACCTATGTTTTCAGGCAGTTTAGAACCTTGTCAGAATGAGTGCATCATAGAGAGAGAATGGGAAAAAAATTATTTAGTATCTGGTTCCTTGGCCTCTGCCCTAATACTGTCAATTTGGCTTGTCAATTAGTGTCATTTCTGGTTATATTGTGCTTTATGGATTCTACCTAAAATTAGACTCATTCTACAAACTCAGATACTACAGCAAAGTCCACGGCTTCTAACTTTCAGTCACTACTGAATTAAATATTAAGGCTACTTTTCCAAGAAGGAGTCAGGCTTAGCTGTTTTCATCTTTCTCCTTTATTTACTGATTATTTTGTTATTGGACTGATGTTAGCAAAATGAGCAAAATTTCACCCTGTTTATTGGGGACAATATTACATAAATTATTATTTACTTATTTAATAATTAAGCATACTATGATATTATGAAAGTTATCCGCTATTTTTTTTCTTATTCTGATCCCATTTATATTGTACTAAATTCAGGACATTCTCCTGAAGCCAACAGAGGGATGTTTCTGAGGAAGAAAAAAAAAATCCCCAAAAGCCTCATTTTTATTGTTGCCGTTGTTGCTATTTTACTGCAATATTATCCTACCTTCCAATATGAAGTAATGTAACATTAAATATTAATACAGTGTAAAAACTTTACAAGCGAATATATATCAGTCTGTGTCCTAATATTACAACAAACATCATGAAAGATAATCAGTTATATGTATTATCTGTAACTTTTTGGTTTTCTTTTATTAAATTGTGATTTGATAGGGGGAAAAATATTTGAAGAATACTCTTTGGCTGTCTTCTTATATGTGTGTATTCTTATTTTTAATTGAAAGTTCCATCCTGAGGATGTTATCATAAGTGTGAGATTCATCACACTTTACCAATATAAAAGTTAAATAGCTTGGCTGTGATTTAGCTCACCCAAGCTTAGGAGCTGCAATTCAGTTACGGACTAAGATGTCTAAATTCATGTGCTCACAATACAGCTGTTACATTTCAGCCAGGGAACACTTAAGATGCCTTAACATAATCATCCATAACACTTAAGGTTTGCTAAAGTATCTTGCCTGGACTCCAGCTGCCATCCATAAAAGAGAATGTGTTAAGCCTGTGCAGGTATCTCAGGTAACCTAGGATGCCTTAAAGACTGCCTAAGCATGTACAACTTAAATGATATTTAAACTCTTTTTAAAATTCAGTCCCAAATGTCTATCCTGAGTTCAAAGAGGATAGGATTATATCCAAATGCCACTACATTTGGATGCCATAACTACAGCAATTTAAACTTACTCTGGCAACCCATTCTAGTAGTTTTAATATAAAATACTAGCCCACATGACAAACAAAAATAACTCTTTTTGTTTTTTTAATTAAACAAAAATTCTCATTGATATATTCTTGTCTGATTGTCCAGTCTGTCTGTCTGTCAGTCAAAGCCAAAAGCAGGGACATCAAAGGTGATTACAGATATCCAACAGGATTTCTGAGAAGGCATTGCATAATCAAAACCTAGTGAGAAAGAAGGGAGGGGGAACAACACAAAAACCCACTAAAAAAAACACTAATTTTTAAGCCCATAAATGAATCTCTGGGCCAAATGCTGAGCCCGCAGGAGATACACTGTGTATATTCATATTTCTAAACGAGCAAGAAGTAGAATTAAATCCTAGGTTTAAAGTCCAAGTACAAATTGGCTCATGTTCACATTGCCAAGGGCTAGTCACCTCTGTAGCAATTTTGTCTTGAACAGAGCTAGTGGAGAACTCCAAAAAAGAGCTAGGTTATGATATAACAGTTATTCAGTAGGGATTCTCCATTATGGATTATAGCTCCAATGCTTGAGTTCACTCAGGTTCTGGTTTCATTAATTTAGCAGGATAGAGGACTCCATTCCAGCTAAAGAGGTATGGATCACTCAGTCCAATGCAAGAGGATCTATATCAGACAATTATGGTTTTTAAATTTTCTCTTTCTTCCACTACTGTTTGACAATTTTGTCCTGCACAAGAGATTAAGATTGATTCCTCATCAAACCAGACAGAGCAGGGATTTGCAACTGACTTTATTCTCTCTACAGGAATAATTGTTTTTGAATTTAGTAAACACTGACATTTGGAAAAAAGTATTAATTCAGTGAAACCTACAGAAACATACCTATGGATAGGATTTAGTCTAAAAAAATATGATGAAACATATATGTTGATCATTGCCATTTGCTTTCTGAACCGTGCTAGATATGATTCAGGCTCCACTATAAACTATCAACTCTTCTATAGCAATTATCTAAATTTAGCATTCTTTACTAAATGACTATCATAAGCTTGTTGCTTCATAATCAGAAATTGATTGCTTTCAAATAACCAACTACACTGATAAAATCCATGTCAATGAACCATATTGGACCATTATGTGAGCAGTACTCTGTTAATGATGTAACACTAGTAGCCAGAACTGATCCTTTAAACTGTGCAACCTATTTTTAAACCTTATTAGCAAAATTTTTTATTCACTTTTATTACATGTCTAATTTCATCCATATAACATAATGAACATGCTCAGGTACAATACAAAATGAGGCTAAGAATCTTTACATTTATTATTCAGATTGGAACTTATGAATACTATGAATTTGTTCAAAGCACAAATGGGCCTAATTTAATATAAATGTCTGCAGTTGAGCTAATAAGTTTGGGTAGACAGCAATTTATGGATCTGTACTAAGAACTACTTCCTTCCCAGCTTAATTTCAATATTGCCTTATTATAAGGCCCAAATCAACAGCCTAATCATTACCCCAAATACACCTTCTCATTTATTTAGTTACAGAGGACTATTGTCTTACACTAAAATTTTAGTTAGTTAAGATCATCTTTCATTAATAGCAGCATAGTCATAGCAAGACCTTTAAAAAATGTAAGTGCTTTCTGTTCCCATGGGCACCTTTAGTCAATGCCAGTAACATCTTTCACTCTGCCGTTCAGAGCTGCAGTTCTTCTTCCTGAATAACTTCAGCAAATCTGCAGGGGCTAGCATCTGTATTTAGTGCATTCCTCTTGTTCATTCTTACATTGTCTTATTTTGTCTGTGCATCATGTTCTTACATTCAAAAGTGTGTATATCTAAATTAAAGCATAAAAAAGACAAAGAAAAAAAGGGAAAAAAAAAAAGACAGAGAAAATAGGTTTGTGTGGTTTTCTCCCTATAGGATATATGCATCTTCATTTACTATAGGTAGTAAGAAAACAGAAAACCCTTAAACATGAAAGTTATCATTATTATTTTACTGCTATTAATGTTATTATTCTCTGCCACACATAATGTCATAGGGAAGGACACTGGGAAGGAATTTCTCAGAAGGATCTAAGATTATTGCAACAGTGAAAATGCACCCCAAAATTTAGAAAATTGTTTCTATTTCAGTGGTTTAGAAGTGTCCATCACCTTATATTTTGAGTAGAACCTGTTTATCAATACTTTCTTACCAAGTTAACTAAAATAGAGAAAATTCTACATAAAAACACGTGATAAAATAACCTATATAACCACAATAACTAATTTTAAAACATTCACTTCCTGAACTGTAACAGTGGAAAAAATCTTATACTGTTTTTGTGCTTTCATTTTCTCCATTTGTACCCAGTCTAAGTTCTGACACTTCTCTCTAAAAGTCCGTATTGCTTACAGAGTTCCCAGTACACAATACTGCCAACTTTGTTGTACCATATTTATCCTGGGCAACTTGATATATCCACTTACAATATGACTAATAGTCTCTGGGGTCTAGCCACATATTCTACATCCTGCACTTAAATCTTTCCTACCATCTGTCTTCCCTTTAGGATATCTCATGTGAATAGGTTGCTACTGTGTGTCCATAATTAAATTATACTTTTCCCTTTTCAATCCTCCTGTGAAAAACCACTTACAGTTTGGCACTTTCTTTTCATAAACCAGATTTTTTCTGAAACACTTTCCACTGTATTTTCTCATCCATTGCTAGCATTTATCTCTCACTGTGATCACCTTAATGACTTTGATAATGACTGCACCCCTGGAATATCGTATTCCTCATTCATATTTCAAGCTTGACCCAAGAACCAGTTATTTACTATTATGGTAGCAGCAATAACTGTCAGGATGTTTTTGTAGTTGTTATATTTTTGTTTCCTGAGACTTCTATTACTTTATGATGTTTCTGTTACGGTTATTACGTACAAGACTAATTTCTAAAGGCATCGGCTGAAATAGGAGTTCCATCCAAAAGCAATCAATAGGATTCAATCCCCAAATCAAACAGCTAACAATCTGAAAAGACAACAAATAAAATCCAAGTTAGGAAAACAGATGGAGAAAGTGTGTGGGATATATCTGACCTAATTGATAGCCTCTAAAAATTAACAGTCGTCCTTTAAAAATTAATTGTCATGTCTCAGCTAACCATCTCTGATATAATCTATTCTGTATAATTTCAAGGGCTTGATTTAGTTGTCACATGCATTTAATTATCTGCAGTGCAGGAATATGTATCTAAGCTACATTTAGGATTCAGCTTCTCTGCCCGTTCATAGAAATGCAGTGTCATTTGTGGTATCTTAAAGTACCTTGCAGGTCACCGGCTGATCATATGTCCTACAAGCCTTGAGCCTTTTCTGTCAGCACCATGCAGATAGCTCAGATACCAAGGTAATTCAAATTACTTATGTGGACCATGCAAACCAAGCCACCAGCCTCTCCATGTAGATCTAGAGTTCAATTCAGTTGTTCCCACATGGGTGTCTACTCCTATTTCAGATGCCCTAATATATCCGACCTAGGCTTCACCTGCCACTCCAGAAATGTATGAGTGTACCCTAGTCCTTATTTTGTATCTACAAGCCTCATGCACATATCTCAGATACTCCAGGACACCTCTTAGGCCACTACTGGCTTGTGCTAGAGCAGCTCATTCAAGACCATTAAGCCAGATGAGACAAACATCACCTACACTCTAGGTTGCATAGTGATCCAGAAAATAAGTCACATTCCCTAACTTCTTCCACCAGACTATACTGCTTCTTCATTTCTTCATATATGTTCTGCATTACATTTTCCACTGGTCTCCATAGTTTTCATTGTGGCTTCCCAGCCCATCTTCACTATGTGAATTCTCATTTAAACGAAAAGAATAATTATCTTCCCATTCTTTTGTTTTCCTCAAGTCACATTTTAATGCACCTTGTCTGTTAAACTTCCCACTTGCACGAAAGTTGCAGTTGATTCAGGAATGATAAAATAACACAAACCAATCATGACAGCCCATGCTTAGACATGCTTTGAGACCAAAGCTCGAGGGGTCTGTCTGAACAGTCATGATATCAATAAATGGCATTAATAGCTAAGAGAATTTGATGCATTGGCTCAGAAACTGAGGGGGATCAATCTTGCTACCTAATGGAAAGGGAGACGGATAGAGAAGGAGTTCTGGTGGCAGGAATATTTCTGTGGGGCAAATGATAGAGCACTTTGTGCCACTGATACCACTAAAACAATGGCACTTAAAGCAGTCATTCGCTTAGAGTCAGCTCAGCATCTTCTACAATGGGCTGTTTCTGTCCATTCTTTCCTCTGCTATGAATTTTCAGTCTTAGCCTTCAAGTGCTTGCCGCAGGAGACTGCTATTTCCTTCATGGGAATTTCTGCTGACTTTGTTCCTCTGTCACATAACTGAAAAATGTATTTGAGAAGTATATACAGAACTTGATTCAGAAGCTTAAACTGGTAAATTAAACCATTCAGCACAACAATATGTCAACTGACCTGGTAACTAATCTTGGAGAAGTAATGCTGATGGATCTCATTTGTATTTCTCCACCTATAAGATAGCATCATTAAAGTTTCTGAAACTCTCAGACAATTATGTTGAATATCATCTTCTGTTACAGGTTAACCCATTAAGGTAGCATTGCTAAACATAATCATAATGAATGTAATGTAATGTAACACAATACTTGAAGCATTTTTCAGTCCACATTTCTTCCAGTGCTAATATTCCTCTGTCTGGGAAAAGCTGAGGACTATATAAAAGATTCTTGTGATTTTGATTGGCCATGTCCATACTCTTAATACAGTTTAAACAGATTATACATTACACATTTTAAATAGATTATATAAATATCTTGGTGATTTTTGGGGCAACCACAGCTTGCCAACACAAACCATTAATTCTTCACTTTCTGACTTGTTCCCAAACACCAAAAAAAGGTTCTTATGCAGCAGCTCAGAAGTCCTGCCCATTGCCTGGAAATTTCTGTACCATAAATCACAAAGAATTCCCACAAATTTGAACTGCACAAATACATGGAATAAGATTCAATCACAGAAACTGTCCTACTTCACATATATACTTATGAAAACTTTTCTAAATACAAAAGGATCTACCTGCTGAAGTCCATAATCATCTAAGAATTCTCACTTTCAATTACACGTGAATAAGAAGTAGCCAAACCTGCTCTGACTGATCCAGATAGTGTAAACAACTACACTAAACTCTCGAAAAAAATCCTGCTTTGTTTTGCAGCTGAACAAGCCACTGACAAAAATGCAAAGAAGTTGTTCCTTTACTAAGAGCTACTTGTCTTTTCGAGACTTTCATATTGGGACACCTAGAAAACTTCTCACGGATAATGGAAGCTAGAGATTATTCTGTTGGGAAGGGGAAGCATTTTGCAGCTTCTTGCTGCCTTAACTTTAGCCCTAAGGAGTTTTGCTTAAGAAAGTGTGAAATGTTCGCCTTTTGTAGTTAATGGCTGTTCTACCCGAGTAAAGACTAGTACACAAAGCCTTTTCTTCTCCATCAGATAAAACCTGACCCCGCTCTTGCAAAAATTAAAAAAAAAAAAAAAAAGGTTTACATCACGTTAGCTTGCAAGCAGATCTGAAACTATTTTCAATGCAAACTGCACTAAAGTTATAAAATAACCTGGCACAACCAATAAATTTAGTAAAGCAATATAATAACATATTCTTGTGCAGTTCCAACAGTACACTTCTGCTCAAAATGATACATATCACCTATAGGTATTAATTTAAAATTTCATCAGTTTGCTTCTAGAGTTTCATTCAGTCCTCTGCAATGGCATGCAAGAGGCTACCATGCATACAGGCATATATTTCTATGGCAACAGTTTAAATTCTAGGCTATTCTTAGTTGAAGTGTTTGCAGAAAAAACAAAACTTTCTTTTAAACTAACTAAACAACATATCTGTTTCTTTTCTGTCTGTCCTTTCTGAAACAACAGAAGTCTCTTTACTGTGATTATTAAGAAGCAATAAGAAGTAAGTTAATTATGCCTGGAGTTAGGAAATTCATCTTAAATTGGCAGAAAAAAATGTACAGGTTTTGACACAACATGGATATTATGTAGGCTTCCAATGTCAGAAGTATTATCAATACAGTTAGGCTTTATCAAAATGAATAAAACATTTAACTTTTTTCAATTGTAGTTAATGCCATACAGCTAAACGTATTTAACATATTTGCACTTCACTTTCCTTCACTACATCCTCAATCATCCTTTTTCTTTCTCTTATTTTTCTCTTTGGTTGGGTGTTTTGTTTTGATAAAAATAATCTTGGAAACACTAAACATGCAAATAAGATAAGCATTGTAATAAAGCCTGATAATTATTATATCAACTCAGAGAGTTAGGTGATCTGTGTGTCTTAAAGGTGAGCATCTGCAAGATGGAAGAAAGAATAATGTGAATGTTAAAATCAGAAAATGACATAGAAAGAAAAAGGGTAATTTTATTTCCCCCCAACCCCAACCTAGAAAAAAAGGGTAATAAATGCATATCTTCAACACTTCACTGACATTTCTATTTAAGTGTGCCAATGAACTTGAACTAGCACTTTAGGGAAAGTAAATGAGCAAAGTTACAAGTTTATGCTACTTCTCAAGGATAAAAAATCAAAATTACATATATTTAGCATTATACTCTCTGGAATGCATGCATGTCTGATCTCAGTCAGTGATTTGACATCTTGAATTTACTACATCTTTTATCTTAACTTCCGTAAGAGTGCTTGTAACATAACTACAATATTTTAACACGGGATGTATCCTTAATGCTCTCAGTTCTTCAATTTTATCACCACAATACCATGGAGAAGGCAGCATGACTTAAGTAGTCATCTAGGGGTGTACTGGCTTACTTTTTTTGGACTATGCCTAAGCTAAAGTTGATGGCCTTCTGAGGACAGAAATACTGGCTCACATGTAAATGCATTTTCTTTTTCTTCTCAATCTGGTAGATTGAACAATGCACAATAGCAAACTAGAGCCTCTACTGCCATCACTTTGTGTTACGCAGAATGTCCTGGCAGAACAATCAGTCTAACAAAGAAGCAAGGGGGAATCTAAAGAAGGGCCCTCGAAATAGGAACGGTTTGTATAGTTAAGCAGGACATCCCATTTTCAGAGCTAGACAACCAAACTTCTAGGTGTTTTCTAGGAGACTGCAGACCTTTCCGCAGTGATAAAGGATTCTGGAGGAATGATCTATTCCCCACGTTTCATACTTCATGAACACCCGGGGTCAGGCTTCTGCCTCATTTTCAAGAGGCTATCTATTGCAATGTGTATGGATGCACGTCTGTTTTCTCCTCGCATATCCCAAAGGTGGACACTTTCTATAAAGCAAACCGAATCAGTATTTGAAGTTCAGCAAGTCCCTTACGGTGTTTTACTCTTTAAAAGGATTCTCTGCCTGGAGAAAGCCAGAAGCAACGTGACTGAAATTCTCCATATCTCCGCTGGGACTTGAGCTGTGAGTTACAAGTGATTTGCAGGGGCTTTCGCTTTTACAGATTTTACTGAGTTTAGGGGCACTTTCCCGTAGAGGAATGGGATCAAATGCGAGCTGCCTGAAGTCCAGCTGCAGCACTGCGCCGTGGGTTTTTTTCAGCATTTAATCTCAAAGGGTGCAGCTACCCAGAGCAGGGATGGGAAAGTCCCTTCGCTAATTAGTTTTCCCACTTGCAGCAGCTGCCGGAGCCCAGCCGCCCGCAGCAGCCCCGCCTCGCCGGCAGTCCGGCGGGCTGCCCCCGGGCCCGGCCTGCTGACCGGTGAAATCCGGCTCCGGCTTAATGAGACCGAGCTAGGCAGAGTCAATTAAATCAAATTCCCACTAACATCCCTAATATATCTGCAGTGTGTGCAGCAGCGGCGGCGGCAGCGGCGGCAGCAGCAGGGAGAGATTCACAGTATTAATAAAGGGATTCACTGCCGCATTATATAAAAAAAAAAAAAAAAAAAAAAAAAAAAAAAAAAAAGAGGGAGAGGGAGCAGGAAACCTCTGTGTGTTATTTACATTGGGGAAGGGGTGAGGGAAGGGTGTTTGTGCCTCTGCGTGGGAATGAATGAGAGAGAGGAAGGGAGGGAAGGAGGGTAAGAGAGAGAGAGGGAGAGAAACACAGCACTGAAAGGAGGCTCTGTCCCCTAAACCCAAATAACCCACTTGCAAGAACTGATGCTGGAAAAATGGTAAGGACCCGGAGTTGAAAACATTTTCACTTTAATACTGAAAAAATATGCCATTATAAAATCCTCGAATAGAATTAGTAAGTTTCACTTGCTTCCTCAGTTCTGGTTTCCTCAAGTTATAGTAAGATTTACAACAGCACAGAATTTTCTACCATTAAACTTTGCAGCCTAAGCACTAGTGTGACATTAATTGGTCATGCTTAACTGCCTTGGATTTTTTTTTTTTTTATGTTTACACTGTTACCGTAATAGAAATCAAGGGTACTAATTTTTACATTCAGATGGAAAGGCAATACTGAATATGTATATTGAAAAAGAAGAGAGAGAAAACAAAACCAAAGCCTCCCCTCCCCCCGCCCCCCTGAAAACCGAAACACAACCCACCATCAACAAAGCAAATCTCTCCCAGCAAAGTAATTCCCTCCTAAAAAAAAAAAAAAATAAAAAAAAAATCCGATGAGAATATTCATGCAACTATGTCTTAAATAAAATCTTTACAATTTTTTCCACGGTAAAAGTACGATCTCTACTGCCTATTGATCACACAAAAATGGCGAAATGGCACTTTTTATTATTATACTGTATTTCGTATATAGAAGGTTTGATACGAAGGGACTTATCAGGTAAGAGGGATGATGGTGTGAACTAGACGCTGCTTCCAGTCGGGGGCTGGAGCGTCCCTGGGGTGCGTTGTATCCATGCGAGCCATGCAGCACTTTTTTTTTTTTTTTTTTTTTTTTTTTTTTGTCCATTTGTCTGTTTCGGCGTCGGAGTCATTTATTTACATTACATTCATGCCTTCGTGCAACTTTCCACTCCTGCTTTGCTGTCGGGAGGAGGCCGACACCAGCCTTTCCTCCGCCCCCCTCCTCTTCCCGGCCTCTCGGACAGGGGTCGGTCCGCAAGGGCAGAGGGCAAAAAAAGCAAAACAAACCCCAACATAATAGAACAAAAGCCCAACAAAACCAGGAGCCGTGTTTCGCCCTGCCGGAGCCGAAGGAAGCGGGTCCTCGCTTGTCCGTTGCTGCCCCGGCAGCGCAGGGGCGGAGGATGCGCCCACCGCGCCGGGCTGCGCGGGGCTGGGGGGACGCGCCCCGGCGCCGGGCTCCCCCCGCCGCGGCCCGGGCCTCGGTGCTCGCTACGGGGGGTGTGGGGAGGGGGGCGTGCGGGCCTGTGGTTCTGTTTCTGACAAAAGGCAGCCGAGGTGCAGAGCCGCCCCCGGCCGCCCTTGGCCGCCCCACCGGCTGGAGCGCGAAGGGCCGGTCCCGGGCGGTGGCCGCCCCTGCTCCGCCCGTCGTCTCAGTCCGACAGGGAGTGGGAGCCGCAGTCGTAAACCCTGTGGGCCCCGTCGGCGCTGTAGGGCCCGTTGTGCCAGTAGGACGAGTCGCAGACCGTCTGCAGGGAGTTGATCTCGGATGCGGAGGAGTTGGCGTCCCTCCTCTTGGACCGCTTTCTGTTCCTCAGGATGAACACCAGCATGCCAACCACCGTGAAGGCAGAGGTCACAAAAACCAGCAGCAGCCCTGGCACCAGCACCGAAATAGAGACCCGGCTGGTCTCCAAGTAGGAGTTGGAGTGAGTACCTGTCTCTGTCAACCCGGTGCTGTTTTTGTTAGTAGAAGTTAATGTGGGCGAGATTTTTAACTGAGGGCAAATCACGTCGTTGGAGAGAGACTCGAAATCCTCCTTGAAGAAATCTTCAGGGGACTCGCACCTCAGGTCGCTCATAATCACCTTGGGGCGCAGCATCTCCGCCCACTGTTTGAAAGGCACGATAGGGCACGTACAGTCCCAGGGGTTGCCGTGCAGATCGATCTGGGTGATGGAGGTGAGCTGGTCCAGCACCCCCGCCACCGGGAGGTACATGAAGTAATTGTTGTGTATGCTCAGCTTGGAAAGCGAGACCCCGGCAAACACGTCGACTGGGAGAGACCTCAGCAGGTTGTTGTTGAGGATGAGGACTCTGAGTTTGGGCATTGCATTGAAGGTGCCGGGCATGATCAGCTGGATCCCATTAAACTCCACATTCAGATACTCCAGGTTTTGCAGCCCAGTGAATTTCTCCCGGGACAGGGTGTCTAGGTAGTTGCTATCCATGTAGAGCCATCGGAGATCAAAGAGGTTCTTGAAGGTGTTGTTCTCGATGGTGGCGATGTTGTTGTTGCCCAGATCGAGTAAATTAAGTTTCCGGTAATCCAGAAAGTGGGATTTCCTGATGGTGTGTATTTTGTTGTCTCTCAGAAATAGCTCCTGCACATTGGACGGCTTGGGCTTCAAATCCACCAGGCTGCTCACATTCCTGTCGTTGCAATTAACCTTTAAACCCGAGCCAGGGATCTGATCGCAGCTGCAGATCTGTGGGCAGGACACGGTAGCCGGTAGCTTGCTCTTCGCGCTGACTGTTGACACGGCAGCAGTGGGTCTGGTCTTGATTTGCCAGTTGACAGGAATCTTTGTACCTCCGTTTGGACCAGATCCTGGCGTGGCGGGGTCTTCTTTGCCATGTATTTTAAAGGGGGTTGGAATGGGACCAGGATCGCAGGTTTCTTCTTCGGCAGGGGGAGCAGCTAGGCTAGAATCCACTCTGTTCTTTTTGCACAGCTCTTGCTCTGTGGTCTCATTTAAATCTTTGCCCTGCAACCTAGTGGGAGCCTCACAAATCACTCTGCCGATCAAAGCGTTTTTGGGTATGTTTTCCAGCCATTCCTTCAACGACAGCAGATCGCAAGTGCAGTCCCAGGGGTTATCCTCTAGCAGGATTTCGGCAATGCCTGGGATCTGCTCCAGGACCTCCTCGTAAGGCAAGGTTTTAAGACGGTTTCCCCGGAGGTCGAGGTGGGTGATCGGCACATACTGAAACACGTTGGGGGGCAAGGTGCTGATGAGATTGTCATTTAAAATCAGCACCTCTAGCTTGTTTAAGTCCCTAAATGCTCCCGGGTCAATATCCCGCAATAGATTAAAATCTGCCTGGAGGTATTCCAGATCGTCCAGCCCCAGGAAAGTCTGCTTCCTGAACGATTTGATCTTGTTGTTGTTTATGTGCAAGCGTTTCACCAGCTGCAGCCCAAGAAAAGCCCCGGGAACAATTTCATGCAAACCGTTGTTTTCCATGTGCAAACTGACTGCATTGTAAAAGTTAGCAAACTCATTAGGGAAAAGTCGAGTCAGGGAATTGCCATGCAGGAATAAATGGTAAAACTGGGAAGTCGGGGCGGTGAAATGTTGCAGGCTGGTAAATCCCTTTTTCTCACAGTCTACGTGCAAATCCCCTTCTATCTCGTTGCAGGCACAGATCTTCTCTTTGCAAACGTCCCCTGTAACGTTTCCAGCAGCAAAACAAAGAGACGTCTCCAGCAACAGAATCCAAAGCAGCATTTTTAAACCGAGCAATTCATTCCCGATCTCATCACAAAGTAACAGCAACCATCCTCCTCACACGGAAAGCAATTCCAGTTCATTCAATACATGAAATGTCCGAACCACCACCAAAGGGGGAGAAAAAAAAAAATTAATGTGGGGAGGGGAAGCAGGGAGGGTCGGTGGAGGGGGGGGACTGTTTCTTTTCTCCTCTCTCCCTCTCTTCCCCCCCCCACGTACAACTGCAACAGCCCAGATTCCAGTCAATAATTATATCCACAAACTATCCAGGCACGTACTGCAAGCCACGCAAAAAAAAAAAAAAAAAAAAAAAAAAAGTAGAAGGAAAAAAAAAAAATCCCCCTCCTCGATCCCCCTCCCTGACGGCTCCCGGGCAGCTAAGTGGAGGTCTGCCGGCCGGGCTGGCTCACCGGCACGGGAACGGTGCTGCTAGCCACCGGCCACCGCTGCATGTCAGGGAGGCGCGGGCGGGGAGCGCGGCGGTGGCCGCGGAGGCAGCGGCTGCGCGCGGCTCCGCGCCGGCCGGTCTGACCTTGCCTGCGCGGCCGCGGAGCCGCGCTGCTCGCCCGCCGCCCGCCGGGCGCTGTCCAGCGCCCCGGTGCTGAAAGCGCGGCGCGCCCCCGCCTAGGCGCGGGCCGCCCTGCCGCCGGCTCTGCGCGGCGCCTGCCCCCGCTGCGCCGGGGCGCGGCTGCCCATGCCCGCCGGCCGCCGGAGCCTGCCGCCGGGCCGGGCCGAGGCCGGGGCCGGGGCCGGGGCCGGGGCCGCCCGCCCGCCCGCCCGCCCGCGCCGCGCCGCGCCTCGCCTCGCCCTGCCGGCCGCGCTGCCTCCCCTCCTCGCTCGCTCGCTCGCTCTTCTTTCCTTTTTCTTCCGCTGCTGCCGAGCCGCACGCTCGCACACACTCACATGCACGCAGAGGGAGAGTTGCTAAGAGGCTCTGCTCGTTTCAACCTGGTGCACTCTGAAAGATCTGACACCCTCTGCTGAGCTGCAGTGGCAAAAATCCATCTGCTGAGGGAATGCTGGAGAAAAAAAAAAAATCAATCCACGTACAGGGCAAGCGTTAAAAACGTTGGCATTAAAAGCTGTCGATCTATTTAGATGCTTTCTCCTAAAGGGATTATTTAATTCCTTTCTTTTCTTTTAAGATGGGAAGTTTAGCGTTCCCTTCCTCCCGACCGGTCCCTAATTGCCCCCATTCACACACACTCACACCTGCACGAGCAGGCGAGGAAGGTGCGTTTGCCTTATTGTATTTCCCAATGGCTTGAACAGAATTAGTGTCAGGGTGTCAAGCGAATAGCAATTTGAGGTAATTATTCTGCACGCCATTTTTGTCATTGCTTTAAATGCATTTCTTCCTCCCCTGCAGTCTATAGTGTTTCATGCTGGATTTGGTCTGTTGCTGGCGTTCTCTGTGCAGTGTTGAACGGTGGATTATTGCGTTTTATATATATATATACATATATAATTTAGAGGATCACAGGAAAGAAGGGGGGGGGGGGGAAGGAGGGGATTGCTGCACTGTTAGCAATTCACGCTACCTGTTCCCACAGAGTATAGTCTCCCTTAAGGAGGGGAGGAGAGGGCTGAAACGAACAGTTGTGCATCTTGACATCCTTATCTATATATAAAAATCTAGAGATGCACACATATGTACATGCATAGATATTTCTCTAGGGATGCTCCTAATATCCTCTCTGTGGAAATACAACGCCTGCTTCCCCCCCCCGCCCCCCCCCCCCCCCCCCCCCCCCCCCCCGCCGCTGCTTTTTCCAGCTCCAACCCTTCTGACAAAAGAGATTACACAGCGGAAAAATCGGTGCCTGGTCTGAAAGAAAGGAGCCAAGCATACAAAAGTTTCTGCATCATTTGGACGGATTTCAGATGCCTACGAGCGAAGAACCAGTTGCACCTCTGGTGGTGCAAGTGGAAACCCGCCTTTCCCCCTGCCTTGTCAAATCGCGCTGAGGAGGAGGAGGAGGAGGAGAAGGAGAACTGGGAGGAGGAGGAGGAGGAGGAGGAGGAGGAGAGGGAGGAGGAGGAGGAGGCGGAGGGGGAGGAGGAGGGGGAAGAAGAGGAGGTGGAGGAGGGGGTGGAGGAGGAGGAGGCGACGGCGGGAGAGGCAGCCCGGCCGCCGGGTGCCTCCTGCAGTCCGGGGCTGCACCTCTCCCGTCCGGTGCCGCCGGTGAACTTTACGGCATACTGGTAGGGGGGATGTAACTGCGGGAGTGGGCTGGAGGAGGGTTATTTATAGGGAAAGCCAGAGAGCCATATGGAGCCTGCACCCCCTGGTCGCGGCGGCATGCTAATTTGGTCAAAGCTTCTCCCTGGCTGCCGCTTGCAAGTAAATTAGACATCCTGCCGACGATGATCTTATCAAATTAATGTAATTACACCACAGACAAGTTACAACAGTTACCGTGGCCATTTCGGGTCCCCAGGATGAAGATTTGGCCTTTAGATTTGTTACGGTGGGCAGGGACTATGGAGGGAGGGGGAAGCAGTGGGAGAAAATGGGACAGGAGGAGGAAACGAAACAGAGAGAAATCCTGGCCCTGAAAAAGCCTGCCCAATAAATTACAAACGGGCCAGGAGAGATAAAATGCCACTGAGACAGAAAGCACCACAAGAAATATATTAGTGGTTTCATTAGTAAAAAAAAGAGGGAAAGAAACTTGGCGCCACTTTGAGGCGCATTAATTCATTTCTCCTGATCGTTTCTTTGACTTTGTCTCTCGGTGGTGACGTCGAGGGGGTGGGGTGGGTGTGCTAGGCTGGCTGGAAACCTTCTGTGGATCAAAAATTGCAGCCTCAAAGTTCAAGGGGAGCCGAAGGCAGGGAAGCCCCCAGGAAACTTGTGGAGGGTGGTGGCAGAGTCAAGGGAAGGGGCAAGGGTCGGGGTGGGGGTCAGGGTAGGGGACCCACTCACCGTGTGTCAGCAGCAGTGACAAGATCACGGTGAGTTAAGTCTCAGGGGAGGAAAGGCTCAAAATCTGAAGCCTGGTGAACGCTCACTGGGTTGTGGGGCAGGAGGACTAAAGAGCTTGTTCTTCTCCCGCCTTAGAATAAAGCTTCTGAGCATCTTTACCTTCATGTTATTAAAATTGCTCAGGCACCGTAAAAACAATCAAAATGCAACCAGAGGACCTGAACATTAGCAAGATATTAAATAAATAAATACGAATCAAATAAGAGGAAGGAGACAATGACCTGTTGTCAAAGCATGAAGGACAAATTGCCTGCTTCTTCCAAGGGATCTGCTGAGAGGTAGGAACTAGTGGAAGCCATCTGGGGCCTTATAATTTCAAGTGGAAAAAAAAAAAAGGTAAAAATCTGCCAGAAGATATAAGAGTGTTTATGTTGCTATGTAACTTCCAAAAGAGTATTTAGATAAGGAACCCATTGTGTTTTCAGCTGTATACTTTGGAACTATGTAAAGAGATTCATGTCTCACATATATGATATAGGTATTGAGAGAACATCTGCCATGCAAAGGTTAGCATTTTGAAGACAAGTCAGAGGAAGAGAAGAGGCATCATCCATTTCAGATTTGGTATCTGAAGTTCAGTTCTGTAAGTCAATTTACACAGGAAGGATGTGTCAGGGCCAGGAAGTTAATCTATCATTACTCAGTGCCATAACCCTACATTTTTAGATTTCTTCATCTGCTTGAATTAAGTTTGGAAGTATGTATCTTAGGAGAAGGGCCTGCCTCTAAGGGTTTTCAGGAAATACCTGCTCCTGGATTGCGTGGATCAGGATCTCTCTGGCTGAAATGTTTTACTCTTTTACTTAGAGAGTGTGGTAGTGAGAGATCATGCAGCACCGAAATGCCAATGAATCGGGGTCTTTAAAATTCAACGTATTCATCCTAGTTTACAATCCATACACAGGCTGAATAACCAGAGCTCACATTATTCCCTCCAAATTATCCAGAAGATCAGAGAGGGGAAAAAGCACCTAAGTCTATTTTCCTTGACTCCTTTCCTTATCTGATGTCTTTTACTCGTGTTTGCCTCTGTAACTTCTAGAAGCCTAAGACAATGAGCATCCTACTTATACCTTTCTTCTGGGTGTAAAGTCCATAAGGGTGTAAGCCGTATTTAACCAAACACAAGGAAAATGGCTAGGGCATCACAGTTGCCTTTTGAATAGGAATATCTTTACTCCTAATATGGAGAACGCCTTGAAAAGGAAAAGGTACTGGAATACTTTTACATGTTCTTAATTGGTAATTTCCCATTTCCCTGTTGCTGTGACTATGTAAGTAACACTGGTTAAGGGTGTATTTGTGCTTATTGGTACATGTTAAAAAGCTAGTTACCTCACCTAACATTGTAGAACTTGCAGAGCAGAACTCAGAGAATCTGCAAAATTTCCACAGAACAACAATTTATTACTGTACATACCCTGCTTTCAAGAGTTGTGTTATGTACTGTAAAATTGGCTTCATTATTTCTGTGGGAGTTATAATTACAATAAAAATGTCCTACACTGAAGACATGACGCTGTGTGTGGGTACATACACATACACCATATATATACACAAATGTATATAAACGTCTGTGTGTGTGTACGTGCACTACAAATTATGATGGACTCAGCAAATAGAAAAGTTATAGGATCATTATTTCATCTGAAATTGTGGCTTTATTCAGACTTTGGATATGCAGGGAGTGGAAGTTAACATAGGTGCCTCTATATGCTGATGCAACTCCTGCAGAAACTATGCTTCCCGATGTACACGATGATTTTAAACCAGTTCAGATTATCTGGTTTTAACTAAGGGTAGAAGGGATTAAACTAATACAAGGATGTCCTCCCAGAATTTTATATCTTAGTATGTTTCACAGGCTAGTCTTCACAGAACTACTGGACTTCTACCTAAATTGCATTTAGGCCAAGCAAGATTTCCAAAAGTAGATATTTTTCTTCTTCATTTTCCTGAGGCCAGTGACGTGTGAGCATGTTCCAAGTCTCCCTGTGATATGTTCACCAGATGGAGCTTGGCAAAATGATGCAGTGGCGGATGATGATTACAAAAAAAAAAAAAAGAAAGAAAGAAAAGAAAGTTAGAGAAGTGGTTTGCCTACTTCTATCTAGTGAGTAGGAGACTGGCTCAGGATGAGAAAATAAAAATTCTCTATCTTTTGCAATGTAAGAGCCAGCCCACATGTTCCTCTTTCTTGGCTCATACCTTCAACCGCCAGGCTACCAGCCCTCTTGCTGCAGCTGTTCTACTTTACAAGAAAATATAATTTTGAGATCCCTTGAATCAGAGAAGACAGTGGGGGAGCATGAGTTACAGCACCCACCAGGGTGTGCAGAGCCCTGGGAGGACTTGCTTACGTTGTGCTTTTGTATGAGCCTGAGCTTGACCTAATAAACTTCACACATCAGACATTTAGACTATGGAGCCAGTAACAAAACCCATAGACATTCTTCTCCAGTATACATATTCATCAGACCTTGCGATAATTTTGTGTTGGAAACGTTGACCTGAATAGGTCACAGGGTTAGTCTTAAAAGCTTCAAGCACTAGGTGTCAGAAAAGTGAATAGGAGTCACAGAGATGGACAGATTTTGCATCCAGCCTGGGTATAGTCTGCCATAAAAGCCACACAGTCATTTCACTTTGAAATTCTGATGATGTGGAAGCAAGAGGTGTATTTACGGAGTAGGCCAGGCCAAGGTCCTGACCAGAATTTCTTATTTAAACTATGTATATTCATCCGAGTTTCTGACCCAGTTTCCATGTGATTGCTTGCAGAAAAATCATTAAAATACTTGAGCAGTTCTTAGGACAGGACTGAGCCCCAGAACTACTGTTCTCACTGGTGAGAGAGTATCCAAAATAGCTGTTTGGTGAAGTATCGAATCCACAGAGACATTTATATTTTATTTTCCTCTCTCTGTTCCTTTCCCCTTTCCCCCCCCCCCCCCGCCCCTGCAGCCTATAGTCTCCAACATAGTCTTCTGCAGTGGCCTGTTTTCAAACGAGAAGGGTACTGTAGGAACAGACTTAAGCCCCTTCCAACTTAGCAGTGAATTGACCCTGTGTCTCCACTGGGAAAGTTATATTCTGCCCACTATGCGGTTGGTTAGAAGGAGAGAGAGAGCTGAATCACCCACCTCCTTTTATTCCTCTCATAACCCAAACTCACACACACACACACACACACACCCCCTCACACACACTTACTTTAAGAGTTTGATCCATTAGAGTGGGTTATCTGTTTTCAGGGGAGAATTTCAAGTTGTGGAGCCCAGATGGAGGGAGATGGTTTTGCTGCAGCCCTGACCCCAGAACGTGAACTGAGATTCCACTGCAGCATTTCACTGAAATGTCCTCCAAGCTTCATCTTCAATGCTCTCGATCCTGATGTGAAGGCCTGATTTCTGCCTTTCCCAGTGCAGTATGTGAGATGGTTGGTTGCCTGACTTGGGGACTGGGATTTTACTCCAGGCTTCTGCTTCCTAAGTTTGCCATTGCAGTGTTCAGCACTGCAGCACTGAAGTACACATATTTTAAATTTTTTTTTTTCTTTGCAATAAAAGAAATACATTTAGTCTAGGAAAAAATATTACAGTGAAATTAACTGGAGCTGTGAGAAATATTTGTTCTTTTGGCCACCTAATGCAGAGAAA
This sequence comes from Strix aluco, assembly GCF_031877795.1. NCBI lineage: Eukaryota > Metazoa > Chordata > Aves > Strigiformes > Strigidae > Strix > Strix aluco. The sequence continues at coordinate 87,366,325 of NC_133932.1, read as the reverse complement.
GTACTAATACAATGTTAGAGCCCTTAATAAGAAGTGATAACATTTGCACCATATTCTAACCTCAGCATATTTTTTTTTTAGAACAGATTCCAGTGTTGTCGTTTTAAGTACTTGTTACACCAGTTCTCAACATCCTGCAAGACTTGACTCGTGTAGTGTGATCAAAACACAATACAGTACTGCATTTTTATTAATGTGACCTTTTTGTAGTTTGATTGCTTGCTTTTTTCATTCTTTCCTGAAACATTAGAGCAAAAGGTTGAAATAGCTGGTCACTCTGCAACATCTTTAACAGGCTGAGGTGGTTTAGTAAAGTACAATCATTCAATTTAAAGTTAGTTAAAAATTACTTTCATTCTCTTATAAAAACTCATATGGCAAGAAAGGAAGAGCATGAGTTAACTTGTGCAACAGAAATCACAGTGTTGTTTAGATCTCTACAGGGCATTCAATAGTATTTTTCTCAACACAAAAAAAAGAAATAAAAGAAAAAAAAAGTGTCCAAACTTTCAATCTATTGCTTACACAAGTAATCTCACTGTCACATCAGCTTGAATAATAGATCTATAATGTGTTTTCAATAATTAATTCTTTTCTTATCCATTTTCATGGCAGAGTCTCAGAGCAACATAAAGATCATTTAAATGGACAAAAGCAGATAAGAGTTTATGTCTCTGCACTCTCTAACTATAACATATTTCCATTGTTTAATAATGGAGAGGGAAATGCTTCTTAGAGTGCAGAACACACCACCTGCCCTATTCCTGCCTCCACCAATAGTTTGCTGACATGACTCTGGACAACTCATTTCTTTCCTTTGCCTCAGTTTCCCAGTCTGAGGAAGTGGAAGGAATTATACAGCCCAAAGGTTCTTTGAAATCTGTAATGAACAAACATGGTGACTGAGGTAATTATCATCATTACTCAATGCGAAGTACAATGTGAAGAATCAAATCTTATGTAAGAATAATATCCTGTTCTTCCTTTTTATCAACCCACTTCAGAGGCTGTTACAATGGAATTTTATTTGCTCAACAGATCAGAAAACAGAAGCACTGACCTTGGGAAGGTCACATCTCAAGTCGTTGATAGCACTAGAAATAGACCCAAGTCTCGGAAGGCCCAGCCCTGACTTCTACCCCAGTATTTTAGAGATGCAGAACTACTGATTTATAGAAATAAGCCTGTTCCAAAAGAAAAGCTAAAGGCTTCCTGCCTCCTCCTTCTCCTCTCTCAGACTTGATTTTATGCATCAAAGGTTTCATATGCCAGTCATTTTCTTTCTGGAGGCCTAATGTAGTTATGTGGTGTGACAGTAATACCAAGCCTTGGTTTTCTTATTAATTCACATCTTAATTCACTGTAATTGAATTATTTTAACTGGGGAAAAAGAATGTTTTCTTTCCTCAGTCTTTTCCCAACTCAGACATCAGACTTCAAAAAACACATGGATTTCAGAGACAAATAATAAACCATTTGAAACAGAAAGTACCTCTAATTTAAGAAACATTCAGAAAAAAAAATTAAAAAACCTTGTTCAGACATGAGAACTGTGAGGAAGTGGCTTTGTTTTCAGGAAGTCTATCAGTTCCTTTTTTCTGCTACAAACCAAAATGAAAACAAAAACAAACAACCAGGTAAAGATGCAAACCAAATGAATAATTTTCAGTGTAGTTCAAAATAGAAACCTGAAACAAACCATTTGAGTCGATTAAAATGTGAAATGATTTGTTCTGGTTTTGTTATTTTGATTTTCTAATATAAAAAAAAGCACGTCTTGAAATAGGAAATCATATTGGAATACCGGGAAGTCAGAATTTGATACCATCCATTGTTTTCCGTATTTTTTTTCCAAAATATCATTTTATCAACATTATCTTTCCTTTCCTTTATTAGTTTGATTTGGGATTTTCTGATAGAAAATTTCTGAAAAGCTTTCTGAAACTATCCATAGGAGAGCTATGTGCAGTGGTGTCTGCACATTAAAAGGAGAATTGCTGGGCATCAGCAAAGTGTGGGAATACTGAATAGATGAAACATTATTAACAATAAAATTATACCTTCTTCCTATTTGTGCAGTGCTTAGAAACCATACCCTGGGACCAATCCCATGTGGCATTTTAGTTTTAATTAAATAACGTTCTAGAGACATAAGGGAGAAGAGGTTGGTGACCCGATTAATCATTGTACTACTCGATTTTACATCACAGCATCCCCAATGATTTCAGATGTATTATTCTGATGTAAACCTAGAATATTGCAGTGGTGACTCAGGATGTAGTTTGTTATTTTTTCTCCATTGGCAAAGTTGATCTGAGAAATCCCTTACTGCCTTCACTAGCCTCCAGCCACTAATTTTAACTTCTTGAGGCTTTTTATTTAACCAAGATCATTTTATTGATCCAGTTCACATTGCAGTCCACAAACAATTCTGTCCTTCCTAAGGTGATGAGAGGGTCAAATCACCACTGCTGCTGAGGTGACTAAGGAATGATCCCTATACCTAGAGGGAATGGATACACACTGAAGTTCAGAATTCATCCTCCACAAAACCCTAGGTTGGATGAATCTGGAGCTTATTATCACTAAATTATTATGTCAAATATACAGATTCTAAAATGCAGCTTCATATGAGACTCTTGCAACTGAGTATGTATGTATGTGTGCGTAGAGATATAGATGTACGTATATATCAGGGATTGGATGTGGCTGTGATGGGAGTATTTAAAAGACAGAAATCAGACCAGCATCAAAGGAGTGTTTTACTAGACTGGCATTCATTAACAACACACATTTTCCAATGGTAGGTTCTTACACGTTATTAGTTATAATTACTGCATATTCAAATGGTCCTTAATAACAATCTCCTACATTAGCTGTGTGTGTTCAGTACCACAGAGCTGATTAGTCAGCAGGGATGGCTGCAGTCAGGTCTGAGGATCAGTTTTGAGATCTCTTTGATGAGATAATCTGGGGCCAAAGTCAAGAGTCATCTTTCTTTTTTCTCATGCATCCGTGGTATTTTTACGATCCTCACAACTTCCCCACAAGAGAGGGTGAATCTCATCTGCTCCCAACACAGATTATTTTATCCAGGAGCAGGACTTGTTAATTTTCCTAGTCATGTTTCCTGTCTGTTCTATATCTACTGTTCATATCTTGCAGAGTTTATGCTTTGTACATGATTCTCATTGTATGTTTGTGCAATTACATCACAAAAGTCTCCTTTTGCCTCTTGCAGTTACCTATTACCTTTACATGTACAGTTAGCTGTGTCCAAGTGCTCAGACATTGTTGCTGGTTATGCCATTAGTAGCATCACAAAATGTACAATCTCACAAATAGTTACAGCATTGCTGTTTAGTTATTTTAGCATGTTTATGTTTAGATTCCAGGCAAACAAATATCAAATATTCCCTTCTCAATCTGTTTCAATTTATGGGTGCAACAGGCCTCTGTTTTTTTGTCAGCAAGACTTCTATTTAAGCAACATAAATATTTACTTCATAAGATACTCCATAAACTACACAGAGATTTAAAATTCATACATGTGTCATAACATCTGCAGAAGTTTCTTGAAAATAGTTTACTTCAGATTTGCTTTTAATACTTGGCATAAGAATTTGGTTATTGTTTATTAAGTAGGCTTGTACTCTCTCCTTTGGACTGAAGTTCCTTGCTTACTCTCACATACAAGGTCTTCTCTGGCATGTTCTCATTTGGAGAGATTGAGAAAAATCAGGATAGTTTACCACATGATTCAAATAATGTTCACTTTTACGTTCTTTGACATTCTAGAGTTTCAGCATTTATAACTAGAAAAAAGATCTTCATAAACTGCAGACCAACTCTGCATTATATGGTCCTGTAGGATGCATATGATCTGGGATTCATGTGCTTGGCTCTTGAACAGATAATGTGATGCACAGGGTGCAGCACTGGCACTGCAGAACTGCACAAGCGGGCCTCAGACGCATTGTCAGACATCATAAACCTGCTGCACACACGTGGAGCAGTTCACACTTCCAGAGATCTGATGAGCTTGTACAAAAGTATATTCCTTCCATTCTTGGACCAAGAGAAATAAAGTGGCCTAACCCTCCCATGATGGCAGCGCAGACATACCATAGTCCAAATATACCCTTCTTTGGCAGGAGGAATGCTGCACTTTATTAATTTTATTACATCTGGTTGTGATTAGCATCACTAAAATGTAGTAGTGCTGCCCTCTCTATGGGCGTGTAACAGACTGCTAAAGGACTCCAGCGCCACAAGTGGGAATTATCTGTAGGAGATCACGCAGGGTCGGTGCTGAAGGACCCACTTCACTTCTCTCTGACACTCTTCTTCATTTTCCTTCCCCATAACACTCATGATGAAAGTTCAAGTTATTGAGGACTGACTCAATAACTTGTGTACTCTCACTCTAACTGTGGAAGGTCAACTAAAGGTAAAGCAAAACCAAAACAAAGTGAAAAAAGAGATCAGCTGAAAATATAAGGCTTTTTGTCTGCGGACTCAGAGTATGGGCTCCCTTTTTTGGTGGATTTCTCATAATCTAAAGAGATTAAAGGGTAGAGGTACATTTCTCCGAACAATTGATTTTTTTTTTTTTTTTTAGGTCACTGCTGGAATATAAAAAAAGATTGATTTTTGGATTAAACCATTTTCTTGTTTTTTCTTAATTAATATGGTTTCTTTTTTTTTTTTTCTTTTTGGAGAGGAAAGTGGAGAGAGATTATGAAATGTTTTGAGTTTAATTAAATATTGAAATCATTTAAATAAAATATTTTGCTGCTTTTAAATTTAGCTTTTAAAAGTGAAACTGAAGCAAATCTATGATGGAACACTTCAGCAATCTGGTGATAGCTTTAGTTTTTAGTATCTAGTCTGAGATACCTGCCTAGGCATCCTTACAGTCAGTGGAGAAAAAATAGCCATTCAGCTTGTACTAAAATACATACAAAAGAACTAGGATAGATTCTGTTGGGAAAGCATTATCTGTGACACTTTATTACAAAGATCCTTACTGTTTACATTAATTTACACTAAAATTAACTAACTCTTGATGTGTTTAATCCCATTCAAGGAATTAACTCTGACATCAAGGGGATGTTTATAAGAAATAATATTTCATTTTTAAAAATATAGACACAATTTTTGAAATTTGTTTTTAAATTCTGTTGTGTCACTCATTTTTTAAACAGAACGAACAGTTGCAATGTGTTAGTTCATTAGTGTGTTTCAAGAATAGCTGAACAGAAAGTTGTCATTTAGGTGTAGTCAGATATTCAATATAAAAATAGGAAATTATTTTTCAAAGCAGAATAAACAGAAGAAAAGTCATCTAGTTGTGTCTTCAAAATTTTCTTTGAAAGGATATACAAGAGGAATGTTACACTGTTATTTCTTACCTTTCAATTGTGTTCACTTATTTTCTCTTTTACGTCTCTACCAACATATCAAAGGGAAATGAGGGGTGAAACGAAAGAGTGCTATGTTGATGACTGTCATAAAAGCTGGATTTTATCGATTTTGTTATGTGTATCAGTAGTTTTATTGTTCTGAATCTTGACTCATAAAAAAAATTATGCTTGGAAAGAGGTTTTCCTAATTATTACAAAAGCTCCTTGAATTTATAATTTTCTGTGAATAGTTAGGAATATTTTCTTCCATACACTACTTATTACAAACATTTTGAATATCATCTATTTTATAAATTAGCATTATCTTGTTGACATCAAGGAAATCAATCTCTTTTAAGATCTCAATCTCATGACAAAGTAGCATTTAAATTCAGACACTCTGAAGAGTTGGGGATATTTTAAATAGTAATGGTAAAAAAAGGGAAAAGAAGAAATTATGTCTTGATGGTATTGTGGCTTGGAGATTCCAGCTACTGTTTATGATATGAATGTGTCCATTTTTTTTTAATTAAAAAATTGATTAATGAATAGATAAACAACTTGAATGCCAACCTTCTAGTAAATTTGTGTAGAAGCTTCCAATGTATAATCTGATTAAGCAGCAGCAACAAGAAGAAATCTTGAAAGCAAGTTGATAACACAAAGGACAGGGGTCAAAAAGTAGGCCACGCTTTCAATTGTTCCTTTAACCTGTCAAGCTACACTCTCCTGGTGCTGCAAACAACCACCTTAATTAATATCGGTCACTGTGAGAAATAGGATCTAGGGTTAGAAAGACAATTTGTCCAACATAGCAAAATGTTTATTATGGTCTTCTGTTCAGCCTGTGTAATTCAAAACTATAATTAATTTTGCTATCACCACCTAGCTCAGTAGATATAATGGGATTGTGTTATAGCTGAGAAGCTGTCAAGGTTTTACAAAGAATCTAAAAGGTAAAACATTGCTCAAGATCTCCTTGGCCAGTTTCAAGTTTTTCTGCAACACACTAGAAATTCTCAACTTTTTTTTTTTTTTTCTTAATGTATTCTTAAAGATAATTTAACAAGATATCATAGTGAGATAAATAGCTAAACTCTTTTAACTTGAAGTTTTATTTCCCAAATATCCAGCCCAACTCAGTAATAAAAATTATCAGCCTAATAGTTTCAGTTTGGTAAAGGTGCAAAAACCTCCACCACTAATGTGAATGTTCTAGAACTTGGAGAATCTTTTAAAAAGCCCATAAAAATTCAAAATTGTTAAAAAATAAAAACTCTTATTGTCGTGTGCCCTTGTCCCAATCTTTGCCACTTGCATGTGTTAGAATGAAAAACAAAGAACAAAGAAGCTGGACTTCTGCAAGTTACAGATCACTTGAGGAAAAGCTGAGAATTTTATCATTTACTCATACATGTTCACAGCCCACGTCATTAAATCAGAAGATATGTGATGTTTATTTTACTGACATTTTGAAAGTGTTGTGATCTTTGTATGTAGTTTAGGGCAATAATATATATTTTACTTGTAAAGCACTTAGGTAGTCTTAGGACTCTCTGAACAAACTGTCTTGGTATCAAAAACTGTATAGATGCACTGCTTCTAAAAGTTTAAACCTGGTGATCTTACCCATCCATTGTGCTTCCATAAACATACACAGATTTTTATCTACGTACCACAGATTTTATATGCCATAAATCCTTTTACAAATGCAGGTTCTGTAAGTGAAAAAACCCCAAAACATCATGGTTTCTTGTAACTGTTTACAAGTCTTTAAACATGTTTTTGTTTTTCTTTTCTTTTTTTTTTTTTTTTAATGTATTTTGTTAGGTGTGGGTTTTTTTGGGTGTGGGGGTGTTGTTTTTGTAGCATTATTAATATTGAAGATGATCTCAAAAGACATAGAGTGTCATCAGTTCCCAGTGAATTCTTGGCAAAATGGAGATGCTCAGTACTTTGCAGGATCAAAACAATAAAAATTATATGCGGTTGTTTGGGGTTTTTTTAAAGTTTCTGCAAAACATGAAGAAAGGCCTGTAGGACTTTTTTGGCTTCATGATACCATCTCTCATTCAGTCAGCAGTTTGAAAATTAAAGCCAGAATTATTGCTAAAACAACATAATTCTGGCACAGAAAAACACAATATTTGTTGACCTTTATGTGTTTGTTTCATAAATTGTTAATTTGATATTTGTTTTCTGAACATCTGGTACTGTATTTAAGAACCTGCTGTTGGCCTACACTGTTTTCTTTTTGGACTTCAGATGTAAAGATAATACATTCTGCTATTGTTTAGACATATGCCTTCCACTATAATCCAAAGATAAACAAGTTGAATCAAAGATGCAAAATACTGCAAGATAACTTATTCTTTACTTTCTCCTTATGCATTTAGCATAACTGAATCCTAAAACAATACTGATAGTATGACGAAGGAACCTCCCCAGGTGGGCGGGAGTTGTTTTGTTTGGCACTCTTCCCCTTGCTGTGATGTTCTGTCTGTTAAGAAGAGAAACATATAATGTGAGAGAGAGAGAGAGAGAAAGTGAGAGAGAAGACAGTGAGAAGGAGGGAAGGAAAGGAAGGAAGGAAGGAAGGAAGGAAGGAAGGAAGGAAGGAAGGAAGGAAGGAAGGAAGGAAGGAAGGAAGGAAGGAAGGAAGGAAGGAAGGAAGGAAGGAAGGTGGGTGAAGCCAGAACAATAGCAATATACAAAATAATAAATATGTTTTGGGATAGGAGTATTAATCTAAGGAGGTTTTAAATAAATTAACCATTCTGTTGTTTACTTATATGTAAAGCATCTGAGGTATAGCTTAGGCAGTAGTGTCTTTAGGTCAAGAATTAGATTGATTAGTGGAATACTACTAGAAATCATTAGTCTTTTGCCTATACTAGTGTGTTTTGGTTTTTTTTTTACACAGATAAAATCCACTGTATCCACTACCTTGTACAATTAATATATGTTTTTTAAAGACTAATGTATGTAAAAGGAATGTATTTTCAAATGACTTCTTAGCACCAGTGTTGCCTGGGAATAATACACATGTAAGTAATAACAACACATATTTGCTAGCAGTGGAAGAATCCTGTCTGTTTATCTGCATAGAATAAGGACTGTCTTCCTCTCAGTTTGATAACAGATGTGGAATAACTTTGATGACTGTGGTTAAGATAAATATATAAATAACAAAGCTAAACAACATTATCGTATCAGATGTAATCAAAACAACTTGGCAATTATCAATAAACAAGTTAAAAAGGCTTATCACTTGCAAGAACCAAGCAGTATACCACATCTCAACACTATCAAGATAGGATTTAAAATTACTTTGAATTTTGTTTAACATTTTGCAGCCCAGTGACATCCTGGAGACTTGATCCTCATGCTGACGACAACTTTGGTGTCAAGAGATCCCATTCCCTTTAATGGTAGTGGATGTCCCTGTACAAATAAGAGGTATATATTGGTCCAGATCAGGAAGACAGCAAATGGCTTCAAGACTCAGGGGATGGATCTGCCTTGATAGCTATGACTTAACCTAAAAAACCTAGAAAGAGAAAAATACTGAACTAGAATAGAGTGGAGGAATGCGTTCAGCCTGAAGGAACATGGTGTTACAGCAAAAATTTGTTTTCCTTTTCTAAAATTGAAAAATTTTTTTTCATTAAACTGATCTGAACCAACAGGCCTGTTTAATAATATTCTGTTTCAAAAGCAACCTTGCTTTAAATGTAGCAACATCCATCCTAAGAAATCAGAGGTACTTTGGCATCTTTTATGTACATTGTACAAGAAGAATGCAATTGTGGTTTTAGGCTTTGAAGGATTAAAGATCCCATTGCAAAATATTAACTAATTTTGATACACCAGATATGGGATGTGCACTAAAGATGTTTTGGAGCCACTCAGGTGGGACAATTAAAAAAAAAAAGGCATTTATCTGTGAAGGCTGGTTTTATTCAGGAGGGCTGGGTTTTCTTTTTTTGGTGGTCTAAATCTCTAGTCTGCATGATTTCCAGTACAATATTCTGTACATCCTGTTGGATTGAAGATATAAATAAAGGTGGATTAGTGAATGAGGGAATGATCCTGGCACAGCAGAACAAATGAAACTCTGCTATTTGAGGAAGAGAGCAACCAAAAAATATTTGTTAGCAGGCCACACAGCAACTCAACAGATTCTCTTTTGTATAACTGCATACATGTAGCCAAATACATCTATGTATATGTTTACATGCAAGTATGTATTTATACACATATATATTCAAACACCTTATACACAAAAATTCATAAGAATGAAAAATATGATGCAAATATGTATAGGCAAATAAAATTTTAAAAATAAAATAAAATAAAATAAAATAAAATAAAATAAACGCAAATAATGGTCTCTCAACTCTATCTTAGGCTAAACCCTAACTGTCCAAAAGACTACATTTTCTATAGGAAGGTAAAAATGGACATCAGCTCTATCACCATCACATTTTGCTTTACTAGAATACATGAGGTTAATTCCTGGCATATGCATAGGAGTTTAGGGCTATCTCACTTTTTTGTCTGGCAGTTTGATTCAGTTGCAAAAGTATAAAAGACAGTACGGACAATCATATTGATGACTGTCTAACAGCTAACCCAGTCCAAAGTAAACTTATGTTTTAATCATTCCTTAACAGTCACTACCCTTACTACTGGTAAGTCCAACAAACAGGAGCAATATTTAATCTGCACTAATGAACAGACAGATAGGACATATGGTGGTCATGCTTGATGTTCTATCTTTATGGCAACACATAATCATTGGATGCTCACACAGTGGATGGTTTAAAACTTCAGCTACAAAATACCCTCTGTTTGGGTATGAGCCGTCTTAACTAAAATAGCACATATCTGCTAAGCAAGTTACACCAAAGTCAGAAACAGTCAGGTCTAGTTCAGCTTAATTGTGATACTTCTGCAGTTAAATCAGTTCATATGTAGACTATACATTCCCACACCCACTGCACTCTAGGGTATAAAGGAAACTACATAGAGAAAAGGATTTCTTTCCCTTCAGATCCTATTATTTTCAGCACAAACCCCACCAGATTGCTTTGTGCAGGCTTCTGAGTCATGAGAGGGGGGAATGCCCCTATTTGTCTCTGTGTTGTGTTAACATTCAAGTACTACCTCTGTGTTGTGTTAACATTCCAGTGCAAATAAAGCTATTTCAGGTCAGTGGACTTGATTCAACAATGGAGTGCTCTAGTTTTAGGTGACTCCAAGGAATGTAGCTGGATTGATTTCAGTGTACTGCAGTGGTTAGCCAAGATCAATATTGGTAACCGTAGTTGTAAGAAGGCAATATCCACAAAAGATTTTCTTCACTGGCTAAGGCTGAACATGGACTCATCTACTCCCAGTCTCTACCAACTACCCTCATAGACAGTATTGATTTTTTTTTTTTTTGCAGGACTGTGGCTAATGTTGCTCAGTAAAATTGTACAATTTAAAAAAAAGGTTGCCAGCTGATCTTTACCTGAAACACTGAAATGATAATTCATCATTATATTGTAAGAACTGACTGCATTACTGTATCTGAGAGCAACACTTCGCTCCTCAGTTTCTCAAAAATATCCAGAGCCTATTTTCTCTTTTAATTTCATAATTCCTGAAAATTAAATACAATTTTCAGTTATTTTTAATTAACAGTCCACTCCACATAATAGTCCCATTGCAAAATAATTGAGAAGAAAACAACATTACAAAAGATACTATACTTTTAATGCAGTGAAGATTTACAGAAGTGTTTAGCTGAAAAAATTAAAAATATAGCAGAATATCTGATGAAAATTTAGGCCTATTACAGTGATACAGATACTCATCATTGTTGCCCTTTATTGCTATCTTCTCTAATTGCCTCTGTGGATTTTTAAGTGTATTTGTTTAGGGTTCTTTTCCCTTTTACTTCCTGGATTATAGGAATTTTGATTGCTTTTGCTAAGCTGCTTCTTACTGTTCCTCGTGGGCTGCTGATTAATAGCACTCTGTAGAAGACATTTTTGCAGTTGTAATCCAGATCACTTAAGAAAAAGGAAACAGAAATCATAAAACACTGTTGTTATTTAAAAAAATATTAAGAGATCAAAGGTAGTGAAGAAAAACTTTGTAATACTAGAAAATAATGTGTCGTATCTTACATAGTGTGCAGCTGTTTCTTTTTTCTTTTTTTTTTTTATTAATACAAAAAATGCCAGAGGGCTTGATCCTCAGGGCTGCTAAACTCCACCGCAGGAAAGAAGAACCAAAGCATTGGTGCTTGGCCTTTTTTTTTTTTTTTCACTCATAAATTGCCCTGATTGCAGGCATTGATGGAGCTGAAGAGATGTAGTGAAGCAAGATCTTATTGCCACTGTTTCTCAAGCCTGCCTGCCTGAAAACTTGCCTGTCAGAAAATGAGCTGCGCAACTGCAGCTACATCAATGCCTGACTCTCCAAAGTACGCAGGACCTCGGTGTCACTTCAGCAGCTGTTCATGAGATTTGCTCTGTGATCTCATTCTCCTCAATTTAATATAAATCAAAGGCATTCAGTACCTGGCAGGATTAGCTCCCTTGGTTTTTGCACTGATGAGGGAGGTAAAATGTTATAACAAGAAAGGAAGAAAAGGAGTAGGTAACGCTTTACTGTTAAAAGGTAAGGCAGCCAAGGCTTCTGATGCATGTAATACTAATTTTTTAGTAGTTTCATTCATTTTTGCTTACTGTTGAATACTTAGGGTTTGCACTCACAAGAAAGCAGCAGCGATGGAAGTTAAATAACACTGCTTCCAGAAAGACCTCTGGAAATGGTATGCCACAGCCAGATGCCTAGTGTCTCATGACTAGATCCAGTTGGGAAATAAAATGTCTAAGAGGTTTCCGTGAGAAAATGCCAATTCAACAACAAAAATAATTAAATAATAATTTTGATTCAGGCAGTTTTTAATTTAGAGTAAATAAAAAGGTGTGTGAGAAGGACACTTCTGAACCTTAAAATCCTAGTTTGATATTTTACAATGAAAAGTTTAGATTTCCACTCTAAAATTATTTTACTCTAAACTGTAGATAGAAACACACCCATTAATTAAAAGAATACAAAAGATTACAAATGTAGAAAAACATTCTGACTTGTTTTGGAAAAGAAATATTCATAATTTTGTCTTTCTAACCTGAACTGAGATTATTTAAATAAATATATACTTTGTTTTCATAAGCTAGGTAACCAGTTTTGGCTATTACTTGGGCTGGTTCAGTGCTTTTGCTGGTCCTAAGAGTATCGCCTTTTCTCTTAGTGTTCAACATCATCTACCAATGTGTCAACGCTGTTCTGATCTCCTATTTAAGTTTCTGAAAACTTTTTGATGCTGAGTTGTGTTGTCCTTTCTCAGGATTGAGTAGTGAATTATTCCTCAAGTAGTCCTCACATTCAGTGAGCCCAGTGTTTTCCAGAGCACGTGAACCTAGTCATGTATCTTGAGCTTCAGATAAGTTTTGCTGTACTTTTTGTACACAAGGCCACAAGATACACCAGTGATTACTGTAGTGCCTTTTGGAGGATTAAAAGACTCTCTAATAGCCCAGTTCATCCATTAACTTTTAACCCTTGTACTGATTGAACATGGCTGAGTCAAGACCCAAAAAAGAGACATAAATCAGTATTCTGTGCTACATGATATCTGAGGAACAGTCAGGTGACCCTGGTCTAGACTATTCAGTTCAGTAGTAGAAACAAAAACAAGACTCCTAAACAGAAGGCTCACATGGATGGCAGATCAGGTCCTTAAACACACATACACACCATATACACATAAAGTCATTGGAATTGTTCTGTTAATGGCAGATTCTACAGTTGGTCAGGAGTCTGCCTGTGGAGAATTTTCTAATTTGTGAAAGACTAAAGAGTTTCCAAAATTCTCTGAAAGTCTGCAAAAACACATTAGTATCCTTGGAAGCCCCTATATAACAGAAGGATTTCTCCTCTTTCAGCATGAAAAAAAATCTGATATCCAGAAGGTACCCACAGATACAGGTACATGAGCACGTATAAATCAAGAATTTCCTGAAACTGCACACCAAGTCTATCCTAGTCAACTAACAGAAAAGGTTTTCTTTAAAAAAGTTTTGGATCATAACATTTTTGTACTACCTTACTGATTAGAGATTGATCTTCAGCCAGAAAGAAAACTGTATGATGTCAGAGCTATGGATAAAAAAATAGATATCTGTATCTATGAAGGAAAAATGTAGACACATTTGCCATTTTTGCCTAACTGTAACTGTTATGACTCTCCTGCAAGTTTCCTAACCTTTTTATGTAAAAAAAACCTCTGAGTTGGTAAACATTTAGGCACATTAACAGCTTTTCCTGCAAGTGCATTCCCTATGATATTCATTGTATGTAAGACTGAATAAAAGACAGTATTATCACATGCTTCACATCAGTAGAACCTGAAGCAATTTACTTGCTTTAATTACAACAGTTGGTGTTGTAAGGTTTAAAACTATTTTTGTTTTGGTTTTTGTTTTCTTGTAATCTGTAAAGACTTTAACACATTTCTGACTCCTGTGAAATACTAGCTAATAATAGGGACCGATGCTTGCCATGTTCAGGAAGATAAGACTTTCATAATATTTATCCAGAACCACATATAAAAATACACATTATCCATTTCTTTCTGGACCTGCTGAACTAACGATTAAGGACTTAGTACACCTAATGCATGTCATTTTTCCCCCATGTACTATAGTAAGATTGGAGAAATGGAGTAAATAACAGATTGGGCCCTATGTTGCTAGGTAACATAACATCTATGCATATATCTGTTTCCTGTAGGATTATGATCTAGCCCTCTTCTCCCTTCTGACTTTGTAAAAACATTCACCCAATATAATTTGGGTGCTTTGCAGGTGATTTGCAGAGGAGATGTTTATATTATTAAATCCAAAGGTCTTCTGTATAGAACTCAACTCTAAGTATTTAATTTACATTTTTTTCTGTACACTTTTTTACATGCTAGTGTGTGGACGCATTTGCTCTATCTCATATGCATAGCAATACATAGTTGTACAGCAAAATAAATAAATAAAAAGTCAAGAAAATGCAAAGAATTTATAACTCACAAATTCAGATTTAAAGATAAAAATCCATATCTTTCTTGCAAGTGCTAACAAGCAGACCTATAAAGCATCCACTCATCACCTCAAGCATAGGAGGATAGGGGAAAAGAAAGACATTCCTTATTATTAGCAAGTTACTGAAGTTTAAAGTATGCAATCCAATCAAAATTAAGCTGGGGATTTTTTATTAAAAAGTAGAGTGAGAAAACAAGCAGAGATTAATCCAATGAGTTGGAGGAATATTTACTTCCCCAAGGATGCTAATGAAAACCTAAATATAGATGTCATACTATCCGGTGAAGCTGAAGTAAAGAAATGTGCAGATTATTTTAATAAAAGGATTTATCTATCTATGTAGTGCATCCTTATGTTTTCATTTTCCTGTGGTGACAAGTTCACTGTCAGGTCGATTTCAAGAAGATCACGTCCCATTGTCGTTAGCAAGGCTAGTTAGCATAATATAGGCCACAGAACAGTAATTGCTACTCTCTGGCTTTTATCTCCAGTTCTGTCTAACAGAGCATACTCAGATAAACCTTGGCAAGAGGGAAACAGAGAAAAAGTAAAATCCCAACATGAATTATAGGGTTTGGGCTTTGACTACTATCACTATACATATCATCCACAAATCCCAGCCTGAAGCAATTCCAGAAGTCTTGAAAAAGAGTTTGCATTCTGGAAGAAGAAACAGGATAGCAATACATGTAATTTTATGACAGTAAATATATATTCCTTATGTTTATATTAGATAAGATATATGTATCAACATGATATCAGCTTGGCGTGCCTAAGCTCCCTCTGGAATTATTAATGAGAAGAGGTAGATGATGTAGGCAAGGAAGAAGGAAGGAAGAAATGAATTTTGCTTCCTTTCAGAATTTTAGAGACCTTTTTTGGCTATTTATACTTTTCATTCCCTCCATTCAGTTGGATAAGAATAATCAAATTCTTTCTTCTCTTAGGTTCCATGATGACTAATTTTCTTTTACCTTTCTTCCTTTTGTTTAATCTCCCTCAAAAAAACCCAGAAAACTAGCTTGCAGTCTTGACCACTGACCTTTATGGCAAAAAAAAGAAAAAAAAAACCACTGAAAGGTGAAAGGAGATTTATTACTTCTCATGAATATTAACATTGTTTTCATTAGCAGAATTTCCCTTTCTTTCCATTTCTCTTCTTCTTTCTGTATTTCCTTGCACCATTCTGCAAAAATCAAGGAGCAAATAAGCCCTCTTCCAACAAAGATTCCATCCCCTTTTAACACACCTTAAACCCTTTGGTACCCTCACCTCTCTGAAACCCTCCACTGAAGACCACATAATAGCATCACTGCAAAAAATCCTCTGTTAGGTGTTCATCTTCTTTTCCACAGAGAACTTCTAATGCGTAGGTTATCCTGAAGTCCATTGATCAATTTGCTCTTCACTTTATGGGAGTTAAAGGATATCCAACAGTGGTCATAGTCTGAACAGAAGGATGAATGAGACTCCCTCAAACTACTTCACCCTTATGTGTTGTTATGCAACTGTGCTTATGACATCTCTTAATCTTTTTGTTCATGTATTTAAAAAAAACTCCAAACAAACACATAGTTTAGGTCAGATTTAATAATTTTAATTTTTTTTCTGAAAACCCTACAGTTAGAGATTTCAGATAAATCATTAAATGATCAGAAAAGCAGTCAGAAAAATATAACTTTTTTTATATGAGGAGGAGCAACTAATGTGTAGGAGTTTACCTGACACTTATTTTGAAAGCCAGCAGATTGGTTCATATGAATAAAAAAGTCAAAAATTGATATTTCTAATATCAGGCTATTTATTTATTAATTTTTATATGTGTAATGTTAATGTCTTAATTCTTCAAATAATATGAATGTACTTCTTTAAGAAGTATATTGGGTAGCACTTCTAAAGTAAGTTTGAAAAAATGCAGGTTGTATCAAGGTTTATTTCATACCTGTACACCTTTAAAAATATGTTTTGGCTATTCAATTCCACACCTACATAAAATATCCTCAAGAGAGTTATGTAATAACACTTAATTTTTGCAGTGTAAGATAAACCAAAAAAAAGAGGAGAAAGAAGTAACCTGCAATAGATATTCAAATAATCCCCTATACAGTGAAATTTTAAGAACTCAATAACCATGTGTCATTTTAAATTACTTACCAGTTTGTGTAATTTGTGAAAGCCGAGCTTCACAATAGTGTCTTTAAAAACAACCCTTTTAAAGTCTGAACTGCTTTCCTTTCCTTCTAAATAGAACACACATCATACAAAATTAAAACATTTATATCATACAGAGCAACAGACAGATTTGAAATATAAAGTGCAATTGATATTCAAGGTTAGTTTGAGACTAAATGTTGGAAGTAATTCCAAACATAAACCTAAGAAATATGCTTAACAATAATTGCAGTCCATGTTTCTTCTAAAAATGTTCTCTGAGTTTTGCTCAGCATGAAACATAATATTATTTTTCCATTTGATAAAAACATATCATGTAAATCATTTTTCCATCATATGTATTTCAGATTCTGACATAAATCAGGCAAAAAGGAAGCCAAAGTCAGAAGCATATGGGCAAAATGAATAGATATTTACGAAGTCTGGGTATACAGCTCATAAATGCTTTTTTCTTTTCATTTCAAGAAAAGAAAGAGGAAGAGCAACCATTCATTTTAGTCTTGCATTACACTAAATATTTGCCAATTTGGCAACTGTTTTCCATTTTAGGTAGTTGTTTCTACCACAAATAAAAAAACATGAGTTAAAGTTATCGAAAGAATCGCTGAAAAGGAAAATCTTGATCCTTGAGGGAAGGTGAGTAAATTTCTGTTTACTTATTTCCAGCTACTTAGCTGTTGAGATCTTTCTTTTATACTCTTCCTCATTTTATATTTTCCAACAATCTCAAGCAATCAGAATTATTTTTCAAAGAATTACTTTAGCAGTTAGTGTAAATCATCAAAATATAATGTGGTTGGTTGGTTTGTTTGTTTTTATGGGAGATAGCCAGTTCTAGTTCCAGTATTTTTTTTATGTAGCACATATCAAGTCATATGAAGAAAAAAATTCAGGTTGCTTCCACCTTTTTCACTGTCCTTTGAGATTAATACTGTAAAAGGCTTCCAGTTTAAACATCTGTTTTCATTTGCAGACCCATTCTAATTTGGGATGTAAGTTTGAAGAAAAAATTATAAGAATAAGGGCTATTATTAATGTTAGAAAACTCCATCAGACAGTGATTGGTAAAATGGAAAAAATGCAGGTTCCTAGCATCCATTCCTAAATAAATAAGTATACCTTCCTGTCATTTGCAATTTCAGAATTAGTTTGCATAGAACAGCAAGTGACTTATTAAAAGCATGTATGTTGAATGTTTTGCTGCCCTCACCAGGACACCATATAATTTTGCATTTTATCTGGCAAACTCTTAGTTAAATGGACTGACAGTCATATTCATTGCATTAGATCAGTTATAATGAACAGTTCAGTGACTTCTGTCACATGATATATGTACAACTGCTATCAGCTCAAATTGTTTTAACAGAAATTAGGAGAGGTCCAGTTGATCAAAGACCCACAAAAATATATTATTAAAAAAATCTCCTGAAAATGTCTAGGCAGATATTTTAAAATCTATTAATGCAGAATCAGAAAAAAGTGATCATTCATTGACTAAACCAATAAATATATTAGCAAGCTTTCCTTGTACAGATTCTTCTTTCTGCAGAAGAGCTGGGATGCAAAACTCACTGTCTTATCCTCAATGTTTACATCTCTGATCATTCTCTAAATAGAAGAGGAAAAACATCAGCTTGTTAGTAAAAAGATGTTCAGCTGGTGGCAGAAGTATATCTCTAATCAAACCAGAGGAAAAAGTTCATTGCCATTAAGACAATATTTTAGAGAATTTATAACTGTAGTACTGTAACACTTCCCTGTAGCAATGAATTATATAGACATTGGTACATAAAATACTCTCTGGTTGATTGTTACCTGTAGACTTTTCTCAAAGTTCACACATTTCATAAGTTTCAGTGATTGGGAACTTTTGCTTCTACTTTAAGATGGCGGGTGAATCTGTGTAGTATTCCTTGATCACTGAATGACCTCATTTTTAACATGACAGAAAATTTATCATTAAGGTAAACAGAAATTATTAGTTATAGGCTTATTTTTTAAAAATCTTAACTGAAATCCAGATTCTGTAATAAATCTTCTGTTATTTACAGAGGTTATAAGGCAATAATCTTAAAAGATACTGGTTTAGGAATAAATTTTTTAGCCTCAGTTTGAAATCCAAAAGAGATAAAACCAAATATATTTCTCTAGGCAGATCATTGATCATTAATGGACAACATGAAGTTCAACAGTGAATAATAAACATTTTTCTTGCCTTTTTTCCACTGAAATAAAACTCTTGGATGAGAATTGACAGATTATCTAACAAATTCCCTAGTCCAAGAAATTTTTTTTCATCATATTTGCCCCACAGTAGACAGAACCTAAAATAAATGTTCTAATATCAGATGGATCAGCCTCCAAATTTTTTCATATTTAGTCTCTATGGTATTACTAAAACTAGAAGAAAAATTATAAGACTTTGTAATCATTTTCGTATAAATGCATAGCATGGAAAAAAAAAAAAAAATGAAGTTTAAATCCTCACATATCTCTGAACAGCTAATTGTTTAAAGATAGAACATACTTTCCATCCAAATCTCTCTCCAAGAAGCTTATATAGCTAAAACGCTAACTTTGGTATTGCTCCTTCCAGACTTCATGCTGCACAAAAATTTCACCATCTAAGAAATCCATTTTCAGTCTAGGACAACAAAAAGAGTCCTTGTCTTCAAAAGTGTTGCAAATAGACTTCAGAATGGAGGTCCCGAGGTTTTGTCAATCTCTGGGTCTAGGTCTGCCTTTTAAAAAGTCACAAGGGTTGTATACAGTAACTTTGGACACACTGCCTGAACAGCATAGGGTGGTAAAAGTCATCACACAGGAGCTCTAAACCAGCATAAATGGTTTCTTTATTTTTATCTTTCTACCTTGTGTAGAGGGGCATCTAGAAGAAAGAGGAACAGCTAATATATGAAGAATGCTGTTTAATCCATCAAAGGAGAGGTTAGAATTCTTTATTCTTCATCTTTCAAATTTTCATTAGTACTGGGTCAAAAAATACAAGGGATGACTTGTGATTTTCTTTTTTCTCTCTCCTGGTCTGCCTTCAGTGAATCTGTGGGGAAGGAGAACAAACTTCTATTAGTCCTTTCCCCAAGCTGAACTGTAGTTTCCACAGTCTGACATGTAAAAAATTACTAGAGTAACCAGATGACTTTTTTTTCCCCTTTTCCACCCCCACCCCCCTCCCCTGGTGTAACATGCAAGCAGTGCTGCAATAAGGGAGAAATCTCATTACAACATGAGTACTTCTGGAAATCCAACAGGGCTATTGAAAAGCATTTGGAGAAGTCCAAGTCCCTCCCCCCACCCCATTTCATTTCTGAACAGCTGGATAGAATAAAATATTTTGCTTAAAGATTGCAAAGGAAACTTTATAACTCTCAATGAATGTGCTCAAATTAGTCATGTTTACTTTTTTGGGATTGACTTCAAGGGCTACAAGTGGAAGCTGGGCTACAGGTTGGGAACTTCACTGCCATATATATTTAAAAAGAAGCACAAACACATCCTGCTTTGGTTGGTTGGTTGGGTTTGTTGGTTTGTTTTTTTCACTTTGTCTACTTCTTTTCACTTAGCCATCACAGGATTTGCATGTCTGCCTCTGGAGGATATTCTTCTAGCAATAGCATCTGGAATTCATGGTGAGTTCCACAGGCATATTTACAGATTTTCTTCACTTGCCTCTGGCTCTGCTATCCACTGTCTAAGCTGCTTTTTGTTTCCTGTCTTCAGTTCTTTTCTTCCAAGTTTTAAGTTGAATACAGTTACAAGTGCACTTTCTAGCAAAATATAACTTATAAATTGTTTTATGAATATTTTTCTGGGTTTGGTATTTTTGTTTGATAGCTTTTAATTTTGTTTGGTTTGGTTTATTTGTTTGTTTACTTTTCCCCCCATTCCTTAATATCTGCAACATTAGGTCACTATATCACTTTCAAAGGTACCAGAATGCTGTATACTGTATCTTCTACTGGCTTGCCTGGATTAACATAATATTTAACAATATGGCCTTCCTCCCACTGTGTCTTTTCTTCAGCCTACAGGAATAACTTTAAAGGTGTCTAGAAATACAGTAATAGTAATTCAAACACTTATATGATCCATGACTTTCTTGCTGGCAGTGAAACAAGAGTGGCAGTCAGTGTTAATGTCTAGTAAACTTGAAAGCTGTACAGCAAAAATTGACACCTGACATTTCAGATTGGGTAGAAAGATATCAGATGATCCAATAATCATAAGAAAAATGTGCTTGTTACCACTGACTTGGGCTTTTCTCTTATTGGTCATGTAGACATGAAAAAATAGTTTATTTTTTAGTTACCTTTGATAAACATCCCTGAAATGTTTCCTGTGGTTCATGATTAAACTATTGAGCTCTCACGATCCTGTTAAGCAACATAATGAGGGAATTTCTGAGCACATAACAGTGTAACAAGTATATTTGAGTATAAGAGTAAAAGATAAATACACATCCCAGGGCAGTTTTCCCCCATATAATTATCATAACACTATGTAGGAGTAGCAATTTGGTACTTTCTCCACAACATATTTGTGTTTCTTTTTACCTTGTCATTTTTTACATTAAGAAGTAGAAAGCATTAAATGGAATAAATCTGACCATAATCTGTTAGCCAAGTTATAAAAAAATCTTTCCTATTAATAAATTATGTTAACTGTTCTATATAGATTTTTACTGCACTAGTATTATACTTGGATATGTGAGAGCACATCTGGAAATTCTACTAGCATTCCAAAGATAAATTATGCTTCTGAATGGGGCCCTTTTCTTGTAATTTTGGATTTAGGACCTTGATGTTTCTGAAATCTGTGTTCTTATTTAAGATATTTTCTGTACATTGATTTAAGTTTTATCTTTTCCTTTTTTTCTTCTTTTTAATAATAAAGTACGGACTCCAAACAAAATCTTGTCAAACAATTCAACATTTTATTAGTTTTCTAGGAAACAGTTTCTTTCTATTGTTTCTGAAGATAAATTATTGTTTGGGAGTGAATGTGAGAATGAAAGGAAAGATAGAAAGTAGAGAATAAAGTCAAATGATAGAAAATATAATAGAAGACAATAGAATACAAAATAATAATATAGAAATTAAAGCTTTTGCTTATGTAGGAACCTGAACAAATGATCAAAGGAACATCACGTTTCTTCATCAGCGTGTTTCCAGCCCTTAGACACCAACATGGTTCTGGTGATCCTCCTGCTCAAGCATATTACTCAGTGTCCCTATTTGCTGCTAATCTTTTATGTGCCTCTTGTGCCTAAACAAGTGTCAGGATTTTATTGCCTGATTCTGTGCCATTTCAGATACCCTACTTCTGGCGGAGGTTGGCAGTTTTGATACACTCTCCATGGAGGCTTAAAAACATTGGGCAGTGGAAAGCAGGGAGCACTGCAAGAGCTTGTGTCACTTGTGTATGGGCCATGCTTGGCAATGGCCCACTCACACAGAACATATATCATCAAAGGTATCACATACTGGAGAAGGATATCTTGGGATCTTTAGCTATTTTTAGATACCTTTAGCTCTTATTTAATATAAATAGAGACATTTTTGTGATTAAAGCAATTCTTTGCCAGGACTATTTTTTGCTTTACTACTTTATTATCCCATGAGGAATTAAACCAGAATGCTGCTATGTCCAAAGCCTTGATGGTGATGGGAGGTGCATGTGTAAATAGCTAATAAATAGGAGGTGCAGATGGAGAATTCAGGCCCATATCCCAAACTGTGACTCAGACAAAAGGGATTAAGTTGCATTCTATGTCGCTAGACATGGAAAGAGCAACAGAATTTTTGATAATGAATTGGACTGAGTTATTTGGTTCAGCTGATTACGGAAAATATGAATACTGCTTTTAAAATCATGGACCTGTAAGGGCTTATGAAGTATATAAAAAGAGTCCGTGAAAGACAAGTAAGAAAAACAATCCATTAATCCAACTGTCAGTAGATTTAACTTTTTTTATAAAGGGTCCAGTCATAGTTCTGTAGAGATCTGTAGAGAGAAGGAGGATGACACCACTGTTGCAGAGAAATATAGATGTTATAATTGTTAACATCAGTTAGGAGAAATGGACCCAAAAGTAAAGGAGGAAACAAATATTTTTAATCAATATGGAAATTATAAAATTTTTTAGATTCAAACACAATTGCCATCAATTAGGATTCTTTATTATAGCTTTTGTTTATTAAAGGAACTAAGGACCATTTTTTGACTTTTCATGCACCTGAAATGATGATACTACTTTTACCTCAAAATGACCAGCAGTTATTAATAGCTTAATCAAGCAGTATAATCCAAGGTTATCAGATATTCACATTTTACAGTTCATTTACCCCCTTAAAACTTCTTAAAGCATCTTGACGACTAACATTAAATCTTTTTTACCATAGCTAATGATGTCCATTAAATTGAAATCATAGCAACCTGTACTTAAACTATTGAAATAATTAATAGTATTGGTACATATTTTTCTCCACCGAAAGAAAAACTCAATCCTTCGAAAGCAAGACATCAGTGATTTTTACCAAGTACTTTAGCAAAACATAGATAATCAGATTGAGAAACCTGCATCCTATTAAAAATAATGAAATTATAAGATTAAAATCCAGTGTGGATCTGGACTGTAAATCTTGAAGATTCACAGAATGTATTATTTTAACGAGGTAAAAATCAACACAAAAAGCACTTCATGGAAGTTAACCTAGAGCAACAAAATATTGAGCTAACAAAGAACAACAGAACATTTAGTGCTAGCTCCAAAGATCAGTTCTTATCAAAGCTCAACCTGAATGGAAGTCTGTAGTAATAGGTTCTCTAACAACTTCTTCTAAAGATCACTAGATATTTTTTCTAATTTGTTTCAGAACTGAGGTTTTATTACTGAGTACACTTTACTGGCAGCTCTACTCATTTTTAAATTAAAGCTCTACTGAACCACATGTGAGAAAATTTGCTGTGACTCAGAATGCATAGGAGGATATATTCTCAGTACCTCTGCCAGCCAAAGCTGTGAGAGTATCCCAGAAGAAAAAACGTAACCACTCTGGTAACAGTTGATCATATTGAGGATTTTAAATGTTCTCTGGAAAAGTGACTGAAAATGCACAGCCAATGAAGAATTCTCCACACAATGAACAAAAATTCCAAAATATATATTTAAACTATATTCTTAAACCAACACAAATACTGAAGCAATAGTGAACAAGACTATCACTGGGGTGTACCTGTTAATAAATATAGTATTAATTTTGAGCTGCAGTAATTTTTCTCAGAAATAGCTCTGCAATGTCAGGAAGCAAAATGGCAAGCATTGGTATATCAAAGAAATGTATCAGAAAGAAACATTTACAAATCTTAAGAAAGGCATGGTGTCATTTAAATATATAAAAAGAATTGATTCTTCAGTCAGGAGACAGTAATCCTATGAATTCCTTGAGAAGAATTCCTTGTGGATGCAAAAAATTACATAGGCTCAAAAAGACTATCTTGAACCAAAAAAACCCTGACAGTGAGGGGACAAAATGTGCAAAACAAAATCCATCTCAAGAAATCCTCTTAGCTGAAAATGACAGGAAAATGGAAGAATGTTAGGTGGGAATATCAAATATGTTTCTGCTGACTTACTTTTCCCTAAGGTCTGTCTATGGCTGTTACTATATGACCTGTATACTAGTGACCTTTGGTTTGATTCTCTACCGTGTTCTTATAGTTTGTGTGGCAATGTAATCAACCAGTAATAACAGAAAATCAAACACAGCCCTCTTGAAAAGATGCAACTTGCAGCTACTACATCTATAACCTCCCTTAAAGGAGTCCCCTTCATAATTTTTCCAAATATATCTGCTAATATAAAAGAACCATCAGACTCTTACATGAATTGAATTGTAGACAGTAATACCTTGACTGCACCCTACTGTCACAAAGCAGAATATCTTTGTAGCCTTAATATGTAGAGATTTATTTTTTAAAGGGAAACATATCTTTTACAAAACAAGACAACAAAGTATTCACTCAAGTGCTGCATATGTCTGTCATTCTCAAGTAATTTCTCACTTGTCCTGTGCACTAGAAGTACATAGTTCTTTTAATGCTGTTGGTGTAACATTAAACAATGTGAGTAGCTATCAAAAATAAAAATAAATAATTTTAAAAGTCTACCTTTAAAAATCTGCTCTGTCATAGGAGAGAGAAGATAATTGAAGGAGAAAGAAGAGAAAAAACCCTCTGCAGATTTGATGTGGTCAACATTGATACACTAGCTTGAAGAAGAATTCCAGAATTTCAGAAAAATCATGAAGTTTAACACAGTGGAAAGACGTTACTGTTACTGAGATTTTACTGTTAATGGTATTTCACCATGAAGTGTGTTTTTCAAAGTAACCACCTTTGTCATTGTGCCATACAAAAAGGCAGTTAAGTTTTTGCATTTTATTTTTAGCATTAATAAGAAGCAAAGCATTTAGTTAAAGATTTTGAAGAACTTGTACCTGGACTTTTAGTTTAAAAACTGAGCAATTTTTTTCAAGCAGCAATTTAATCTGTGTAAAAATTTATGGCATAGGAAGAGGTCTAAGCTGAGCATTTAATGGTGCTACCAGGACCACACAGTTCAAATGTAAACAGCATACTATCAGCATACAATGGCTTCGACAAAAATGGTGATACTAGAGACAGATTTATGTTGAGTTAAAGAGTTAATAAACTAAGGCAAGGCAAATTCTAGTGAGAATCTAGAATCTCCAGAAAAAAACGTGGAGACTTTAAAGCAATCTTGTGCGTTGGTTTGTTGTGTAAAAATAATTGAAAACCCTCTACAGATGATTGTTTTAGCAAAAATAAACTTATCAAATTTGAAGTGTCAAATGAGTATATTTTGTTCTTAGCTACAAGAACTTAATGGCAGAGTGGTTAAAGCTAGACATGGCTCCATTTTGTCTATATTTCTACAAAAGCAAAGCTCAGCAGATACTGTGGTTTGCATTTTAATGTTTAGTGTCTTTAAAGTACTCCTTGTGATTCCATCTCAGTAGTTAGAAGTTACAGGTACTGCTGCCATTTTTATCCATAAATTTCCAGAGGGAAGTTTTAATAAAGACACTGGAAGGAGACAGAATGGAGATCAACCTCTGGAGTATAATTTTGTTGAGTAAATGCTCTCTCAGAGGACTTTACCTACTTATAGTGACATAAGGGGAACCTAGTGGACCGTTCTTACAGCTTAAGCAGATCAGTTGCATAGAAACCAGGGAGAGCTGTTGTCATCACAAAGGTCTCAGGTAAAGTCAAGAGATGTGTTGAGTCTCAGCTGTGGCAGATGTGTTTGCCAGAACCTGAGAGCAGAACGCATATCATGAAGCACAAATATAGTTAATCTGATGTGGCTACTATTGCTGAAATGCATTTCAAGGTGAGAATACATAGTTACAGGTAGAGGGATGCATGCATACACGTGAACACAAACATACACTTTACAGACTGGATGAAGCAGAGATCTGTGTTTTGTCCTACTTCAGTATCACTGGCCTGTTCCTGATGGGTTAATGATTGTTGTCAACATGTCTTACAAGAAAAAATACACAGCAAGCCCATGCACCATGAGGAAATAGTCTTACTTCAAAGTAAAAGAGGTCAGTCAATATATTTTACTAAGGTCTTTGTGTTATTTGCAAAAGATGTAATAGTTGTTTAGGATGTTTTGATCAATACATTTGACACACTGAACATTTCAAAATCATATCAGCAGTCTACAAGTCTTCAAGAGGATTTCTGGGCCTTTTATTTTACATAAGCTTACGCCCTAATGTCTTTCCTGAATGTGACAAAGGATTTCAGTATTTCTATAGTGACAACTGTCTTGTATCCACATTCCTTTGAGAATTTCATACTCAGCAGTATGACTGCTTTCTGCTCGAGTCCATGAGGGTTGTTATTTATTAGTTTTTTATTACCCATGGGTATGATTAGTACTTTGCAGAAACATGGATACTATACCATAGAAATTATGTATTAAATGAGTGCAAACGTAGCAGAAAACAAAGGGGGAAAATAAGTGTCAGAATAGTCCCTCATGTAAATTTGAGCTACAATGTTATTTTTTTTTCTTCATATATGTCATTGTTCTTTTCGTATTTCTGCACATGTACAGGAATGTATACTCACATGGACCTTCTTTTAATTTCTTTCTTCCTGCCTTCTTTAACTCTAAAATGCTCCTGTTTATCCAAACAATACTATTAGAATATTCTGAGAGTTTGTCCATGTACATAAATGTATATACAAACATATATACATGCTTATATATACATGTACATTAATAGTTTAACCAAATGATTTACAATTTCAGTGCCATTTCAGGTATCCTAGATTATCCTGCCACTTCAGAGGGTATGACTTTCTCTTAAAGCCTATGTCAGCAAGATGGCATGCAAGTTAACAGGTATCGTTCATATACTGGAATATCTAAAAAGGTACTAGTGCTTACGGGTGGTTTCTTCTCTTAATCTCTGTTGAGCATAATGGGAGCTCAAGCAACTAGTTCACATAAAGGTATCTTCCTTGCCTAATCATAGATGTCTAATGACATTTTACATGCTCAAAGTTGTTCCATCTTTGTCCAGTTGTCATTTTAGAAAGGGATGGATCTTCTTTGGGTCCTGTGTCATATCTAACAATTCTAAAGAAGTGTCTTGGATATTCAATAATATTTCAAGCAGTATCGGATGTAGATACTTTAAAAACTGAATCCTATCCCTAAAGTCTTTCTTAATTTAGTAAAGATGATATCAATCAAAAAGAAAAGAGATGAGATGTACAGATATTTCTGTTTTTTTCTAAAGTTTCCTTGTTTATGCTATGATTCTAAAATTCCATGAACCTTCAGGCAGCAGAACAGCTGTGATTACGTTAAAAAAAAAAAATTCTTGATTTCATTTTACCAACTTAAAGACCTAAAAATTAGATATCTGAATCTTAGCTAGGCAATTTATGATTCCTTATCATCAATGAAGAAAGCAGGCATTTCCTGGGAGTGACTCTTTAAGTCTATCATCGGTAGATAGAATGGGATGAGCTGTGTTCTGAAGGTGTCGATTTCTATTAACTATACAGAGAGCTTAAGATAACTAGCTCAGGCTTAAATAGCTGATTTTATACTTCTAAATTATGACAGACTAAGCTTTTTCTTTCTTACTTTCTTCTTTTCCCAAAGAGAGTTTCAACTTCATGGGTGCAGAACTATCAAGGCTATTTAAGATCTCTTCACTGGCAAATAGGAGCTGACAGCTCCAAAGGAGTAAAAGATATAAAGGTATAGTTTAGAATATCCACAATTTGCAAGATTTCTTTCCCATATTGTTTCTGCAGAGAAAAATTCAGGCTGAAATAAAATTTATAAAAAAATTATGATTTTAAAAAATATACCAAGGTTTTTCAATCACACACAGATCTCCAGAATATTGAAACACCAGGTTTGCTTGTGAAGCAACACTAAAGAACTTTTCTTTTGCTTATTTTACATTCAATCCTACTCTGCCTGTTTTTAATAAAGTGGAAAGTACATATCTCTTGTACCCAGAAAACAGTAAAACTACAAAGTTAATTACTACCCCCACATTATAACTTTCATTGTTTTTCTTTGTGAATAACTACAGTGATAATCTGTTCATCTCTTCTGCTCCTCTAATACCTTGGAAATATTGCTGCAGTAATAATAAAAAGAAAGAAAGTCTTCTGCTACCGGTGGAAGAAAACTATTGTCACAAGAGTTTCCTTTAAAGTCTTGTGAACCAAAATTAACTTTAGCAAAAGACAGCTGCTTGCTATTGTGCAAAGAAAATAGGTTAATGCTGGAGCAAATTTAGAAGAACTTATGTATATCAAGAAGTACCTCCAGTAGGTCATGAGGGAATAAAAAAACCCACGAAAAGATTGGAAAGGGAACAGTGATGGACACAAAAAGAATCGTATGAGATAATTCTGAGAGTTTACCTTGCTCCATACACAGGCCAGCCAAGAACAAAGACAATGATTACTTCAGAACTCAGTGAAAAATCATCTAAGGTCACTGTTACAAATGCATTTTCCTGTGCCCTCCCTCATCATGACCAGAAAATCAAGTATCTAGTAGTTATCTAAATTTTTTTTTTTCTTTTTCTTTTCAAATATGAGCAATAGCAACAGCTCATATACTGGTAAAAGGGGTGTTCTCCCCTTGGGGTTTACTTGCAAAACTGCAATTGGCTCAGAAAACTGCTTTACAGGATTTTTTTATTTTAATGAAAAAGTTGTCAGATAGCATTTGGAATAAAAGAAAAATGTCAGTCTTCAGGACAGATAGAAAGAATGAACAGAACAATCTAACTATGGGAGGAAAATTCTGTCTGTTAAATGGAATAGACCAAAAGGGTTGTAATTTGTTATTCCTTGTATCAATGAGGGCTCCACATCATAGAACAACAAATTACATACCTTTGAAATTAATAATGATAGGAAAATGAAAATGGCAGGACATTTGTTGTGAGGAAACTACTACTTCATGAAAAGTTTGCAGGAATATCTATAACAAGTGCATTGGTTTGAAATAAAAGCATTCAAAAAAATCAAAAGGCTAAAACCAAATATATTTTTTTATACCTATACATAAACATATACAAAATAACCTCTTTTAACTATAAGCATAAAACCCAAACAACCTATTTTTTTCCCCATTCCCAAGTTTATCTGCACATAAAATTGTTGGGTTTTTTTAACCAAAAAACCCCCAAACTGTATCATGTAATCCAATGTAAACAGCTTAAAGATAAAACTGATGCAATACAACACAAGATCAGTCTTTTACTTTCTGTACCTATGTGCTGTATTTGTCAATGAGTAGTGACAAATATTGTATATTAGCTTAAAACAGAGTCAAGGTTGTAAGAAAAGAGTTATTTTCTTTTTGGTCAAAGGTAATTATGAACAATGTCAATTGCTGAAATGAAAGCTGCATTCTATTTCATGTGTATAAAACTGCAATAAAGCAATCATTTAGACTTACAAGTCTAAATAAAACATCTATTTAAAGCATAAATAACAGTATTTGTTGTTTGTAAGGAAATTACAATCTCTTTGTGCTAGAATAAAGCCAAAGTAAAACCATTTTGTCTGTTGAGACTCCATTTTGCTTAAATGAGAAAATTCTTTCTGGATTCTTTCTTAGCCCTGTCTTGATGAACAGCCATAATGATTCTGAAACGAAGAGATGCAGATTTGATCGGGTCCTTGATTACTGTCGATGAATACTGTGAATAGTTGTGAGACAATGTAAAATGAGGACATGACTGGTACGGTAAATAAACAAGAGAAAATGCACCACAGATTCAGAATTTAGCCAGGAAAGTAGCAATTAAGTAAACAGAAGCCAGTTTCACCTGAATTAATCCATGAGAAAGGTGTTTAAATATAGTTAATAGGACACTAATAAGACTGCTATTTAGAAGCCAAAACTAACAAGAAAAATCTCAGTACAGGCAAATGGGTACTGAACACTCTGCAAACTGCAGGAATTTTAAAGACTGGAGGTTTGTCTTACAACTCTCACCAGATTGGCCTGAGGTTATGAACAAGTAGCTACTTAAATCATATCTCTCCCATACTGCTTTGTTACTGTTCCATTTAAGCTGGAAATAAATCAGTGTATCTATATAACTGAAATGATACTGGATTTTGCTTATCATTATTGTCTTATTATTTTTGTTTTAATGTTTGAGATTGGTTATGGTTTTTATACCTTGACTCAAGATTTAGACCATGTAAATTAGATATTGTAATTCCTAAAACAAACCTCAATCCACCAGAAACAAGCAGTTCATGTCAGTTAATTTTAGATAGCTAAAAAGGGAAACAGTTTTTACAAAGACTGATTCCTCTGAGTTATTTTGGATACTGATTTTCAGATGGAATTTTTTTTTTTTTTAAAACACTGTTTTTATCTTTGACTTACAAGGATAAGTAGTCTTGACTTAGCATTTGAGCATGTGAGATGCACGATACCTTGTAAGCTGCATGCACCTGGGTTACCTTGATAGTCCATTAAGTTAGACTAATCCAAAGCGTAAGCCAAAAAGTCTGTGTGCTCAATGAAACACTGCCTAAAGCTAGCTGAAAGAAATGTTCAATATTGACGACTGTCCTTCAGTAGGCACTGAACTGAATGTGTGTATTTATCAAAGGTAGCAGCACTGGTATCCATCAGTGATGTAACAGAAAGCTGCTAGGGTCCTGTGCTCAGAAATGTGAAACTTGAGTTGCGTTTTTCTCTAAAACCTGAAGAAAATTCAACTTCCCTCAACTCCAGAAAATGTCTTAACCATTGGACTATAAGGCATTCTGGGAAAAGGTGTTATCATTTCCTCTATTTGAAACTGGGTCCCTATACAGTCAGGAATGCAGGAGTCATATAGAATGAGTGGATTGCATCACTGACAAATGATTAGGCGATAAGCTTTGGAGCAGAGACTTGTAGGGTCAATACAACCTCTTCTCCATATATTTTGAATTAGTCAATCACTACATAAAGAAACAGACAAAGGAGGATTTAATCTGTTACCTTTAATCAGTCCATCCAACTAGAATGTCTTACAGAACAAAATATAGAAAATTTTTTAATGGTGGAGGCCAAATAAAAAGTCGTGAAAAAGTAACAAGGCTTTGGAAGAGAATAGAAACAGCCTTACATAATAAGCCCTGCATGAATCATAAAGTGAGTCATAACACTGGGTAGTTCACATTAAGAACAAGTTGATGTTTTTCATGCCTGTATTTGTTAAAAAGATACTACGGTGCATTTGCTCCCATTTGTATTTCTACACACTCTAATTAGGATAATTATCCAGCAATAGAAAATTATTCTCTTTCATGTACATAGAAACTTGTAGAAGACAAATAATATAAATGTAGATTTTTTCTTTCTCAGAAGAGTATTTGCTTTCTGGATTATGTTATTTCTTCTGGTGCAAGATTCCTTAGCAGTATCATTCATAAGGTGGAGGATTTCACGGCCTTTATTCATTCTTCAGAGAAATTGACTCATTTTTTTCAGCAATTTGGTTGCATCTTAACTGTGGATCATACATACTCTACTGCAGTCCTGGTCCCTGATCCTCTGGATGGGGAGAGCTGTTTAGTACACATCACAGTTCCCACCTGCTTGTACTTTTGATTTCCCTTCCAGTTGAATCTAAGAAGGCTTCAAGATGATGCACACTTTGGTCTCACAATAAAATGAGATCAGGATGCCTCTAGCCTCAGCAGCTGAAAATCAGTCCCAGATCTCCCAGTTCAGCCTCTATGATTCACTTTTTTTTTTTTTTTTCGGCTCCTCTTTAACCACTGCTGTGGGAAATGGCTTGGCACTGCACATCCAGAATACATTATGGAATACCTCTTTCACTGAGGAAATATGTCTATGGCAAGACACAGGGACACATTATGGAGAAGATATTTCTTTCTTTACCACTTTTTCCCATTTCCTGAAGAAATCTGGGAGTTTCTGCAAACAGAAGAAATCTCTTGAGATTATGGAAAAAATGTTAATATACTGCCCCATTCTGTTTTCATATTTTTCTTTCTTGGTGTCACAACAGAGATGTGTGTAGGACAAATATATAGTTATTTAGACTAGATTTTGAGGAGTGAAAGAAATTATACCGTAGTAAGTAGCTGTCCATACTCCAGTAAGCAGAGATAATAATTGCTGGTAAAAGTGAAAATATTTTAGCTGTCTCAAATGAGTTTCCAGAAGTTATATTCCATCTCGTTAGTGTTCTGATAGAAGCAGGAAAAGGTATTTCATTTCCTTCCCCTTTATCATAAGAGTAATTTATGATGCTTTGTAGCTTGTGTTTTGTCACTTTTACTCTGCATTTCTATTGTCTTCATATTTTTTTTCCTTTGCCTTTCTATCTGGAAGTACTTCTTACATACATCACTGTCACAGGCTTCATGAGGATTAACCTTACTAACCTTAATTAGCTTTTCCATTTTATGTTTTATTAAACCAAGAATCCAAATATGGAAATTGGTTAAACTGTTAGAATTACTTAACTCTTTATTGATGGCTTGACTGGCTTTCTGTCTTTTTTTTTTTTTTTTTAATTAAAAAACGCCAATAATTCAGAACTCCAACCATCAGTACCTTTTCATCATATTATACTTTTTAGAGAGAAGTGAAATTCCACTTCACAGGAGCAACATTTTTTCTATAGGTTTTCAACAGAACCAGAATATGTATCTTCTGGAATAGCTGGATAGGTTGATAACTAGTGCTGTATGAAGTGCTAATGAACAGCAAACATAAAAAGGAAATTGACAGGCAGTGGAAATGGCAAAAAGCCTATTTATGAAATGTAGCAGTGATGTTCTAAGATTATTGGAATCTGCCTAAATTCTACAGCTCTATCTACATTATTATTCCCATTTCTTTCTCTCCATTCACATTTTGCTTCTAAATTGGAATACAATGTGCCTACACGGTCCTCTCTTTCCACCTGTCACAGAAAAGAAATAGTGCCCGAATGAGATGTATACTTTCCTCAAACAGATTACAGACAAATATATCAGGTCATTAGGGTTTGTGTCCCAAAATATCCCAGCAGGGTAGGACACCAAACAGACACATAAAACCTGCTCCATGAATTTCAGAATGGGTATTTGAGAGTAAGTCTAGAAAAAACTAAATTTCAACTTTGTAAATAGATAGATAAAGATATTTTGTAGAGTAACTTAAGGTCCAGACTGCGCATAATACATAGCCACTCAAGAGAATATCCAAGACGATATTGTATAAAACAAAGAACATATGGAAATGTGAACATATCAGTGATATAAGAACTCATCTGCAGCAGCAAGTTTAAAATTGTCATGTTTTCCACAAGATGTGGTGTAACACTGACGCAACACACACAAGCCAAGACAATTGAGACAGAAAATAAAGACAGTGAGAAAAAAGATTGATACAGCACTTCTACATTATTTTATTATTTTATTTTTTATGTTACTTTATATTTTTTGACACAATCTTTATTATTATTCTTTTATTATTTGCTTTATTTTGTATTGTTCTTACCTTGTTTTAGGAAAATTCAAGTCAATTTAAAGTAACTTCTCTATATAAATCCAGTTACCTTACAGAAACTATTGGATTGCTCAGAGAAGTATGTACTTCTCAAAGATGATTACAGAAACTGACCTTAATGAGTTATCTCTATCCAAGCAGAGTTATGCTGCAATGATAAAAAGCTAATGGTGAAAGTATAACCATAAGCAAAAAACAGGGACATCTGTTTCAAGCACAGCCTGGGAAAATGAAGAACCAATGGATTCCTAAGTTCTTACATAGCCCAACATAGAAGGATTTGCATTCAGTAATGAATAATGTGATCTATAGGGAACCTCCCATATACTGGCAAACACAGTTGTCCATCATCTTTTTAGGATACACAGTAAAGCTAACAGTAAAAAACAAACACACAAACAAACCTTCTATTAAAGCTCTTCAAGGGATACGCTGACATTCAGTCAGTGATAAAGGTGTTCAAGGGATTCATTGACAGAGAATCAAAATCATAGTTCTGCAGGAGAAAAAAGATAACTTCCAAAAAACATAAACAAATCCACATTCAGTCATCAAAAAAAAAAGGACACTAGTGACTTTATAATAACAATAAAACAAACTTAAAAGAGGCATCAATTTAAAAAGGTATTAGAGTAAGATTGTAATTCTCTATGTGCAGCATACAGTAAAATTACATGTATGGTCTTAAAGAAAGGACATATTATCTTGTACAAGGAACGAACTTTGTACAAAAATTATTACATCTTGCTACAGAAAATAAGATAATTTTACAATATCATCAGTGTGCTCAGTATACCAGTGAATCTACAAATATCTATTTCTGTATATAAGCAATGAGAAAGTTCATGATTTTGTAAGTGTTCAGTAGCCAAAATGAAAATGTTCATTGTGCATAATGGGTTATATTGTTATTCTGAAAAAATTAACTTTTTAAAAGTATCAGGATTATTTTTGCCACTGAAATATTTCAACTTTATAATAAATATTTCAATAGCAGATAGAAGATCAAAATCAAGGTCTATTTCCTTCACTTTTATTTATAATATAAAGGGAGAGAAGAACTAGAGGAAACTATATCTTTCTCTTAGCAGATTTCATGATTAAAAATACTTACTTGGCCTTGCAAGGCAAATTGGCTTGTATCTTACATCAAGTCAAAGCTGTCTTTTAGCTCAAATGTAATGCTTTAAAAAATGGTACAAGTTCCATCTGTGGTTTTGATTTGCTCTCTTCTAAAAAAAATCTGTTACCACGTCAATTTAGAATGTTGCCTTGTAATTTTATCACAAAATATTCACACAAAGTCCTCTGTGTCAATTAATTTATGCACACACATGCATGCGCGCGCGCACACGCACGCACACACAGAGGAACACATTTTATACACTTTATCACATCTACAAGACAGAAGCAAGAATTAATTTTGGCAATTATTTATCCTAAAGTGCAGGCCCAGAAGTTGGCATGTATGAGATTTTGCCTGTCTTCTTGACTAGTGTCTTTCAGACCAAGGCATTAACTTTCCACTCAACATTCAGCAGTCACCAGGTTAGGGGAAGATTACAGATAATGTTGTAAAAGGTAATTTTTTCTCATGTATTGAAGCTGCATTATTTTTCTGAAACTTCCAATGACAAGAAAATCAAAATCTCTCAAGCACGTAACATATAAATTTTTCACACAACATATTTTCTACAAAATCACAAATACTAAATATTTAATGTCGGAATGGTGTGGCAAATTTGAAATGTGAACAATTATCATTGACAACACAAGTTCTACTAATTTTTATATCAGTTTTTCAATATTTTCCATTTTTTTCCCAGTAAAATGTTTTCCATAACATCAGGATAAACTTCACCTAGACTTTGAAGTGCAAAATTATTCTTATCCAACGCATTACAATAAGAAAACTAAAATTATATTTTGACTAAATTAGACATACAACTATATGCATATGTAGTTTTGGGCACAATTTAGAGACAAATCAGTAGCAAAATTGTATAGGACTTAGGTTTGAGAAACTTCTAGTGCTGACTTTGATTTATAAAATGTAAACCAAATAAACACATAAAGACATTTAACTTGTGTGTCAGATCCCTAGTTGAATTTGCAAGAATATCTGTTAGAAAAAGAGGTAAATACCCAGTTCTGATTCAGTCAATGCACTGTTTGTCAATCACATTACTGTAACAAGGAATTTCATTAAGGTCATGTTTGGGTATGGGAACAGGAGGATCCGGAAACATTAGGATATGGGAATTAATGAGACACAATATATGGCATGACAACTTTTTCACCTTTCTTTGAATAGGTTCCAAATTTATGTGGATATGTTACATTTCTCGGTATGCTAAACTTGGGTTGCAAATCAGGCAAACACTTGGTTGAACTGACAGGCTGTGACAATGAAAATAGTCTACTTTTCTTGCATCCATAGGTGAGATGCTTTGTGTATAGTCTGCTGTCATTTGAATCTCTGGTTTGAATCCAGAGAGCAACTGAGCACCACACAGCCATTCACTCAGCCCTTCCCTCCCAGCCCTGGGATGGAGAAAAATGCTCAGGAATCAAGATAAGGACAGGGAGGAGTCGATCACCCATTTAAACAGTCACAGGCAAAAGACTTGTAACGGTAAAAAACCAAGAGATCACTTTAATTCACACACTATCAAAACCAACACTTAACAGACAGAATGGGACACTGAGAAGCGTTACCATGTCTTAGAACACCTCCCCCCACCTTTTCCTTCTTCCCCGGACCAGCTTTTGTTCCCTATATCTCTACCTCCTTCCCCAGCGGTGCAAGGGCAGGGGTTGGGGGGTGCAGTCAATCCGAGGCTTCTTCCTCCAAGGTGGGGGAAAGCACCCTTCTGAGTTCTTGCCCCTGCTCCACGTGGCTCTCCTCTCACAAGATGTAGTCCTCCACAAACTTTCTCTGGCGTGAGTCCTCCCCACGGGATGCATTCTTCTCGAGATGCCCTGGTGCAGGTCACCTCCATGAGTTGCAGCCCTCCCAGCACAGAACTACAACAGTGGGGACTGCTTCTTCCCACAGAGTCCCAGCCCAGCGCAGGTGTCTGCTCGGGTGTGGGGTCCTCCACAGGCGGCAGGTGGATTCCTGTTCCTCCGGTGACCCCCATGGGTGAAGGGGGGCAGCCCTGCCGTCTCACCATGGGATACAGGGGGGCTCTCTGCTCGGGCACACCTCCCCCTCTTTCTCCTCCTTCTTCTTTCCACTGACCTCGGTGTTTGTATAGGTGTCCCTCTTGTAACTCCTCCTCAGAGTCCCCCCTCCCTCCTCAGGTTTCTCTTTTTTAAATACGTTATCACAGAGGCGCAGCCACTCCTGCTAATTGGTCTGGCCTTGGCCAGAGGCAGGTCTGACTTGGAGCCAAGGGAGCTTCAAGAAGCTTCTCACAGGGGACCACTGCTCCCCCCCAAAAATCCTGCCACACAAACCCAACACACCTGCTCATGTGTTTTTGAAGTAGGCTTCTATGCATGCCTGTCCTGTAATTGGGCCTGGTTACCTTTGCTGGTTTACATTAATTCAGTGTAATCTCAGGAGCTGTTGTAGAAGTATATCCAAAGATAACTTGGGAGCTGAAATACTGAAACCTGTTCCTTTTTTTTTGGTGCTCCTGGAATGTAGTTCCTATCCTTGATTAAGGCATCAAATTAGCCGGTTTACTTAGGAACATTAACAAAATATTATATATCCAGAACATGTTCCTTGTCATGGGGTTAAGTACTCAAATTATAAACAGTTTTGCCACCTAAGTAGGTGTCATTCCAACAACATTATACAATGGATTTCTTACAAAACAATCATGCAGGATGTGGAACATCTGTGTGTCATGTCTACTGTAGTTTAACAACAGACTAACAATCTATTTTTAGGGCCAGGGGATACTTTCAGCAAGGTGACACAACATCACTATAAGAAAATGAAATGTTCACCCCATTATTCAGTGTCCTTCACTGAAGGGAACCTTTCTAAGTTGCAAGAGAGCATAACATGCAGGCCACTTCTTTCATATAGAAAAGCTTATTATCTCTTATAATTCAAGATAACATTATGCAAGATACTGTCTCGTAATGTAAACTAAAACTGGTAGATAGCAAATTAAAAAGGTAAATTAAAACCAGACAAAACATTGTTCACAGAACACAGATAAGTAGTGGAACTTAGTGTGCCAGATATTTGTGATATACTGATTCAAAATTGAAGAAGTAAGCTAAATCTGAGATAGTCACCTCAATCTCTGTGGTTTCTTTAACCTTCCCACAGAGTTTCTGTTCCTCTCCATGGACTACTGAGGTTGAATAAGGACACTAGCTCAGATGTAAAGCTGGATGTATAGATTGCAGACACCTAAAATTAGGCAATATGTACTGTAGTGAGATACTGCTTCTTTGCTAAGAAGTCTAAAGTCACTAATCTCTGGAAGCAGTTGGTGAGTACCAAGGAAGTAAAAATTTACATATTTACTCTTTCTTAGGCTTCTATATTAGCTAATTTCAGAGTTGGAATAATGTTCTAGATGAATATTCACTCCAACTGAGAATGTCTGTTATTTTTGGAACAGGTGTTGACCTTCCTAGCCCACAATGAAAACTGGTCTGGTTGGCAAGGAGCAATAGATTTCAGGCATGTTAGGAAATAGGAAATTTTTGTATCTGTATACTTTAATCTGAGTGTCCGAAGATGTTAATGTGCCCAGGATCTTTTTTGGGTATCCTACCTGTGTATTGCATTTGGACCTATATTTTCTAGCTATGTCTCTATTTTAATGTTGGAGGGCATACCTGAGTGTAATATACCATTTTTTCATAGCTAGTTGTGTCTGCATTACCTATAAGATTAAGGCTGAACCTTGAAAGTGTCTATGCATAGCTTCAGGGTATAGTGGCAGAAGACAGCGTGCTTGGAGGATAAATCCTGAAGACCATATGAGGCCTTCAAGTATGATGGCACTGTGCACATACCTTTGGAAGATACATCAGTAGGAACAGATGTACCCACTTCCATATTGTGGGTTGGCCAGGCTCCAAAAGTAAAATAATCTATTCTCTTTTGCCCTAAAGCTCCCACACTGTTATGGAAGTCTTTTTATGCATGATAACATATCCTAAACCAGTAAAAATTAAGGCAATTACCTTAACTTCCATGTAATCTATTTCTGTACTCTTTGTTTAGAACATCCTTAATTAAATTTTTCAATTTCTTTTCACATTCCCCTGATTTCTTCCTTTGTACTTATCAAAAGAATATTTTTTTTTTTCCTTTTACTCAGGTGTCACTTTGAAAGGGAGCCACTGTGGCTTTGATATCCTAACTATAAAACATGTGGCTGGTATTTCTGAGTCTAATCTGTATTATTCTAAACAGAAATGTTGTTCTGACTGGGCTAACAGCTGGAATCCTGAAAAAAATGGCTGTTGTGTATATGCAGTTTAATAGCATAGTACAAATTCAATGAGTTCTGCATTGGGGATGCATTTAGTGTACTATAAGTTCCCAGCGAATTTGGTTTGCTCACGCATAGTAACTCTGATGCCCTTTTGATGTATTGCATGACCCGCAGAGCTGACTTGCAGTCCTCCAGAATGTTTTACAATTATAACATATCCTCTATTTCAGGCTCACTGTTCAGGGAGTTGTACAGCACATGCATGAATGACATGGACATGCATTTCTCATGGAGTTTTCTAGACAAAAATATCAAAGCTTCATCTGCAATCACCCAGAACCCTTTCCCACCTTGTGGTTTGTGGTTGTTTCTGCTTTTCATTTCACCATTTGTGAGATTAGATTCCAGTTTAATCTCTTTAGTTCATTCATCATACACTAGGTGTTCACTTCTTTTAATTACTATTATGGCAACACATCCATTCTTTTTCTTTTCAGCAGTAATTGGTCTCTGTTACATTATAATTTTTCACTGCCTAAATCCACCTGTTTTATTAGAATACTGTGAACCAGTTTAACATCCTTTCAGTGGAACAGATTTAATAGCAAGAAAAAAATATCTTCAGTGCTGGAAGCCCAGGTTTAAGATTTAGACATAAAAATACTACAGCTGGGCACCTCTCTCCCCCACTAAACTGATAAAGCTGCTTTTAAATTTAAGAAACCATATACACGACAGATTGTTGCTATGGTAGTGATGCTGTTCTTTCGCATCAAACTTTTCCCTTGTGTGCTAGGTTGCATTTTG
Source organism: Strix aluco (assembly GCF_031877795.1). Taxonomy (NCBI): domain Eukaryota; kingdom Metazoa; phylum Chordata; class Aves; order Strigiformes; family Strigidae; genus Strix; species Strix aluco. The sequence goes on along the minus strand of NC_133932.1, from coordinate 87,326,232 downwards.
TTTGCAGTTTCTGCTATTCCTTTGTCATTTCTAGGCATTATGTCATGGTAAAAAAGAATTTTAATCAAGATTTCCAACTGAATGAAACAGGGATGTACGGGTATTTTATTGTATTAGCAATTCTATTGATAATGAGAATTTCTGCCTGCTTGTTCCTAGTCACATACAGTTAGTTTCTGTACAGAATAATTCCATCATACATTAAGGCTTTTCTCAATTCTCCCCCTATATTTTTTTTCCCCTGAAGACCAAAAAGAAAAAACAATTTTTTCTAGTTCCCAAATCAGTCCCAAACTGGTAACACTGTGAAATCACAAAGTATGCCATAAACACAGATCAGAACAACTACTGTGGAAAGGTGTCATCATAGACATTATCTTCCCATCTCTTTCCCTTTTTCTTCTATCCTTTTAGAGTACAGAAGCCTCTTCCTAAAGCATTGCCCACATACTGTTTGAGTGTTTTTAAATTTAGGTATAGGTGTCTACTGTCATTGTGTGCTTTCTAGGATGAATATAAATCTTCATGATGGGTAGTAACACAGGTGCAATACACCACAATTGCCTTGCACAGGTGTGTGCCTTTGAGGCACACGATATGATTACAGTCCAGCCATACTAGGACATGATTTCTCCCTTTCTAAGAGTTGATCACCATGATCTTTAGTGATCAAACTCAAGGGATCTGAGAGAACAATTTTTATTAAGTTTTCATTTTTGCTGATGAGCATGGGATAAAATGAGCACTCACATTATAGAACTACTTCTAAATGACTCTGGAGACTATTTTAAAGATACATTGCTTCAAACTACCTTTCCTATAATAAAGAGATTATTAACAAACAACAAATTTTTTTTAAAAATAAAAAGAAATCTAATGACATTTTTGACAGGTTGACTAACAAAAGTGTCTCTTAGGCTATGTATACAAAACTATCCACAGGTCTTTTTCAAAGAAATAGTGATAAGCCATCATCTTAAATGAATGACACTATCAAAAGTGTGTATGAATGTCTCTTTCTTCCAAGTTGAAAACCTCTAAAACATCTAAACCATTAAATTTTGCTAGAATTGCTGCTTCTTATTTTCTTTTTTGCTGCTGCTTCTGGATTTGGGGTGAACTGATTTTAAATCTTCTTTATCCAGATTTCCAGATTTCATCCAGCATGAAGCTGCTTCTGTCTTTCATACTTGATATTTTCTTGGTGTCCAGTAGTTACTCAGAGCCAAGGAAATCCAACAAGAGTCTACTCCCTTCACTTTTCAGGATTTAGGTCCATATCCAGCCACCTAGGAATGTTAACTTTTTGCTTTTCATTTAATGCAAAGATTAATATGAGTTAATAAATTATTAACTTTAAGTCATTGACTGCCTACAGATCTGGCTTTGCAGCACTATGGAGTTTGAGCATTGCATGTTTTTAATTAACCTCTTCTTAAAATTTATTTTAGGAAATTCATCCCTATGCATATCTGACTAAACTTTTATCCTGCTGAAACGACACAACAATTAAAATATTTACATATGTTTTCACCTAGATTAGTAGAGTTTTTGTAGTGATGGTAGTTTTTTATAGCTTTCATCTAACCCCAACTTTTTTTACTTAGAATATTTACTGTAACTTTACTGCAAGCAAACAAGCAACCAACTAACCAACCAAGTCTCATGACTGTAGTTGAATACAATAATTCTTCCCATCTTTTCCAGATACAAAATGTAGAATACATAGAAAAATATCCCTTCATTCATAAATTGTACTTTCAATTTGTTTCCATTAATTTTTCATACCAATGCATTTATTTTATTTAAAACCATTTTATAAGATAGCTGTCTGCTACTTCTAACTTAGGAAAAGGAAATGTCAAAAATTCTTTTGGTTCATCATTTGGTAACAATAGTAGCACATCTTTTTATGAATTAATTATTACCCTAAAGACACTTAAAGTGGGTACCACTTATACTGTTTTATTCTTCTTTACGCAGATTTCTTGTATGTTTGAGTCATACTATATTATTGAGATGACAGAAAAGGCACTTTTTGCCATTTCTCCCTTCTAAATTACTGGTTTTCTATATAAGTATTTTTAAACATATGTAGAATGTTAGCCCTCTTGGATGTATGCTAACTATTTTTTGTGTGGCAAATGTAGAATTTTTTGTACCTCTGTCATCACTATGAAACCATTAGTGCAACCAAGACAACAGGTTGAATTATCGATTTATAGCTCAATGAACACCATCAATTATAAAACCAAGTTTACATTTGAACAAGCAGTGAAGAGATAATATGTTTAAAATAGCCTTCATTCCGGCTTATGTCATTTTAGACAAACTACTACATTTTTCCCTAAAATGAAAATACAAAATACTGAAATATCTTGCATTTTCTCGATTTCAGTAACTATATAAACTGACAATAACAGTAACTTCTATGTGAATGTTTTTTTACTTTCCGCTCCCTAGTATTTTGAAACAAACCTTTAAAAGAAAAAGGTCATTCCTCAAGTTTGTTGTTTTTGTCATTTTTTCTTCTTTTGAAACTATTTTTTTGAAAATGCTGAATGCTTCAACATTGTGACAGAATGCAAACACATTTACAGAGCCTTTATTAATTACCCTCGGCAATGTCTCTTTCTTGTAGTTCATGATCTTTAATAATATTTTTGAAGACTTCTACTGCCTTTTGATGAGGCATTTAAATATGTTTAAAAATAACTGATTTGGATTTTTTTCTGAATGAGATTTGTAAGCTTCCTTTTAAAATAAATACTGAAGTGCCTTCTAAATTTCTGAAGCGCTTCTTCTAACATACATAATATAACTTAATATGAAGGGCTGTTTCAGACACATTGTTACATAACAAAATGTACTTGCTTCCCACATAATGCTACACAGTTGTTTACTCTTTCCATTTAAATATTAGATTTGATTATAACTTTAGTGTATTTCAGAATGAGGCTGACAGTCTTAATTCTTTCATGGGTCTGTTACAGAGCTTCACAGTGATTAATTTATTTTTTGTAATTTTAGAACCTTTCTCCTTTTTCAAGTAATAGGTTCAGATCAAAGCAAATTTCAGAAAGCAGACCAAGGAAGGGAATTTTAAGAAAGGACCCCAAGGATCCCCTATATTAAACTTTCACCATATAGACTGAGTGCCACATACCCATTTCTCTTATCAAATTTGCATCTCTAACAACAGTTGACAAAATTTGTTCACTCAGATACGCACCACCATCACAAAATAGAAACTAGATTGTACCAGCAGTTCTAAATGGGGTATTACATCACACATATGGGCAAAGTAAAGCATATTTTGATCTCTACATTTGTCTTCTAATTAGACAGTAGCAACTCCATCTCCTGATTCTTTGGTGAATTATGATTAAGAAATATCAGATCCGTTCCTCATGACAATTTTTTTTTTTTTCTGTACTACAGAAACAGTAAGGAATCCATTCTTTATGAACATACTTTGGACTATGACCAAGTAACTTCTTACTCTGGGGAGATGACATAGACTGAATTACATTTGCTTTTTACTAGACAGTCTGTTTTCCAAATCTCATATCAGGCATACTTATAAATTCTTTCCATTGATCCATTCTTTTAATGGTCTTTGTGGTGTGTGGTCTGTTTTTTTACTTTCAGACTGTTTATCATTCAGCCAATTAAATATGAAATATAAAATAATTTTTATCAATATAAGATGACTATTTTCTTACTACAGAATAAATGTATTCTTTGCATATGTCTATTGTAACTGAATTATTTTCTTTCTTATTCCTTCTTATCTAGTATCTGTACCAACATTACTACCTCACTTCCTATGAATATATATTAAGAAATTTATGATTATTGATTATTGACCTTATTTCTGCTGCCCACAATTTTTTTTTTCCATTGGTATTTTTTTTTTTGCTGTCCTTATCTATAATTTAAGTTAAACTACTGAAAAAATATTGAATTATGGAATTACAGAGGAAAAAAACAGTTTGAAAGGGACTACTGGAGGTCTCTTTTGAACTTCCTGCTCAAAACCCATCTAACCTTAAGGTTAGATCACATTACTCAGAGTCTTATCTAGTCATATTTTGAATATCTGCAAAGATGGAGATTCCACAGCATCTCTGGATGGACTATTTCAGTGCTTATTGATTCTCATTGTGGTTTTTTTTGGTTTGCTTCCCCCCTCCTCCCTTATATCTTATCAGAATTTTCCTTCATGTGCCTTGTGGTCACTGTCCCTTGTTCTTTCACTGTGCACCCCTGAAAGGAGTCTGACACTCTTGTCTGTACCCCTCCTTTAGGCACTAGACCACTGCTGTTAAATCAGCCCTTAGCTATCTGTTCTCCAAGCTGTTCAGCCACCCCTCACATGTCATGTGCTCTTTAGTGCTCTCTCCAGTTTGTCAGTACCTTTGAAGCCTCAGATGAGACACAAAACAGAAATGCGTAGGTATGCACTTCTTCCCTGCTTTGTTTTGTTTTCTATATATGTTTTGCAGTTCAGGTTCAAACTTCACACATTTAATTCATCTTCCCTTAAAAAGAATGTTGCATTATTTTCAGTCTGTCTTGTTACCACTTTTACAGAACAGCACTGTTATGAACATACAAGCCTTATCAATAAAATCATAGAGTCATAGAATTGTAGAAAAGTTGGGGTTGGAAAGGACCTTTAAATATCATCTAGTCCAACTGCCCCTGCCATGGGCAGGGACATCTTTCACCAGATAAGCTTCCTCAAAGCCCCATGCAACTTGACTTCGAACACTTGCAATGATGGGGCATCCACAACTTCTCTGGGACACCTATCCCAGTGTCTTACTACTCTAATTGTAAAAAACCTATTCCATAAATCTAATCTAAATCTACTTTCTTTCAGTTGAAAACCCATTGTCCTGTCCCTACAGGCCTTGGTAAAAAGTCTCTCAGTCTTTCTTATAAGCCCCCTTTAGGTATTGAAAGGCCACACAATAAGATCTCCCTGGAACGTTCTCTTCCTCAGGCTGAACAACCACAACTCTCTCAGCTTTTTCTCATAGGAGAGGTGTTCCATCCCCCTGATCATTTTTGTCCCTCCTCTGAACCCATTCCAACAGGTCCATGTCTGTCTTGTACAGAGGGCTTCAGAGCAGGATGCAGTATTCCAGATGGGGTCTCACCAGAGCAAAGCAGAGGAGCAGAATCACCTCCTTTGATCTTCTGGCTACACTTCTTTTGATGCAGCCCTGGATACAACTGGGTTTTTTGCCTGGAAGAACACTTCATCAGCTGAAGTCCAATTTTTTTTCCACCAGTACCCCATAGTCCTTTTCTGCAGGGTTACTCTCAATCCACTCTTTGCTCAGCCTGTATTGATACTGGTGATTGCCCTGACCCATGTGCAGGACCTTGCATTTGGCCTTGTTGAACTTCATGAAGTTTGCATGGACCCACTCCCCAGGCCTGTCAAGGTCCCTCTGGATGACATTCCATCCCTCAAGCATATTGGCTGCAACACTCAGCTTGGTGTTGTCTGAAAACTTGCTGAGGATGCACTCAGTCCTACTGTCTGTGTCATTATAAAAGATTTTGTATGGTACCGGTCCCAATATGGACTCCTGAGCACACCACTTGTTACAGATCTCCATCTGGACACGGAACCATTGACTGTAACTCTTTGGGCATGGCCATCTAGCCAATTCCTTATCCATCAAATACTCCATCCATCAAATCCATCTCTCTCCAATTTAGCAACCGAGATGTTGTAGGGGCTATATCAAAGGCCTTACAGAAGCCCAGGTAGATGACATCAGTTGTTTTTCCCTTGTCTGTTGATGCAGCCACTCCTTTGTAGAAGACCAACAGAATAGTAAAGCATGATTTGCCCTTTGTGAAACCATGTTGACTGTCTCTAATCATATCCCTGTCATCCATATGCCTTGACATAACTCCCAGGATCAGATTTGTTACCAAAGAGAGGACTAAAATAAATAGGAAAAAAAAAAAAAAAAAGCTGGAAGGATAGTGCCCTCATTGAGTAAATGCTTGTATGAAAGAATTTAACAGATTTCAATGCCCCTGGGAATGGAAAGATGCTGCACAACAGTAATTTTTTTTTTTTTTTGGGGGGGGGGGAAGGAAAAAGAACTTATATTTATCAGAGAAAAGGAATCTTTTATGGCAGACCATCATTTCAAATTGAATATGTCATGCTGACCAGATGGTTTAAAGCAAAATTCTTTGGGAAAAAAAAAGGAAATTAAAGCCAATCCAAAAAGCAATGTAGACTCAAATCTGAAAACAGTTTTATGATTCTTCAAATCCTGCTTTCTTAGATCTTAAGCTTTAACAGTAAGGTCTTCTAAACAAGGAATTATGCCAATATAAGAAATAGAAATTTGAGTGTTTACAAATCTTTTTCTGGAGAGTGTCTGGTGTTTTGATTCTCCTTCTAGTTTAACTGGAACATGATCTAATCTCTTAGTGGGAGAGATCAGGTAACAGATAAGCAGCAGAACCATCAGAGTCTTTCCGATTTCTTCTCCGACAGCCACATTTCAGAAGGCATATAGGAAGTTCATGTAATTCTTGAAAGAACCCCTCTATCCACTTACTTTCATAATAGGGGTCTGGATGTAGTTATACTGCCACCTTGCCTGAGTAGTAACTGGGAAAGTCTCTGCTTGCTCTCTCCTGATTTCTGGCTCTGCAGATGGAACAAGTTTGCTTGTGTTTATGCCTCAGACACAGCCCTCAAGAAATTTAATATACTATAAAATAATATTCTAACGGGTATAAAGGAAACAGTGCCTTTTAACATCATTGTGTGAGTAATCATACAAGGTTTTTATTGCTCCTTCATTCTTGTTGATTCTTCTACCCCTCCTGCTTCCAGTCAGAAATCATCACTAACACAAACCCTTCTTCTCTGATGTCACAGGTCCCTCTCTGGTGCTATCCTCCCTCAGGACTGCATCCCTCCTCCACTCACCCCACCACCCTCTGGCTGCCCCTGGGTACCCTGCAGCAGAGGCAGAAGGTGCCCCGCAGCAGAGGCAGAAGGTGCCCTCATGCCCTATGACACAAAGGGCCGATGTTCCCCCCACCCTTGGGGTCAGTCAGGCTGTTGCCCCCAAGTGACCAGCAGCTCCCTCTGGGTGGGTAATAGTCATATGAGGGTTGGGAGAACCGGCTCTGTGCAGCTCCAGCCAGCTCCAACTGGCTCCAACCAGCTCCAGTTGTCCAAGGCTGCCCCAGACCCCTGAGAGACACCTGTCCTGCTGTGACTGTTCTGGTGCCAAGGACTATCAGGGGCAAGGGGCAGTATAAAATAAGTACACATACATGCATATTCATGCAGTATGCTTCAAGGTAGAAGAAGAATATAGGCAACTTTAATGCTATAGTGACTTAATTAGGAGCTACACAAAGAGTGAACAGCTGAGGCTGGGATCAGCTCTAGGACTTGTTGTTTAAGATTTTTAAGCACTTCTAGCAGAAATACAGTAATACTGTTATTTTGGAGAGCACTACACATGGCACATTGTAATCCCACTTTAGATGTGTCAAAAGCTTGTAACTTTTTCTATTAATAGATTTCAGGTATAACATCTTACTTGTGTACAGTGTCTAGGCATGGTATTGAGGCTACCACAGTGGGTTATATCCCTATAGTTAAAAGTGTACCCTTTATTTTAACATGTGGAACAGTACAAAACCTTGTGGCTTGCTTTCTGCTTAATATTCTGGAGCAAAGGGAAGGAAAGCATTTAGAGCCACAAGGAGGATAGCATTTTAGTTTTTGAAATACTCAGTCTGGGTTTGTTCAAGATGGGAGAACTGCAGAGCCTATCAGTTTCTGACCAAACTGTGGAGTTCTTACAAAGGCTCTCAAATAAACCACCAAAAATTAAAAATTTATTATTAACACAATTAACTAGCTCTCCATAAATCACAGGTTTGAATATCTGTGAGAAGAGAACAGAACAACTTTCTAGGGTTTAACAGCAACCCAAAACACAGAACAAAGCCCCACTCCTTAGGGTTTAACGGCAACCCAAAATGCTTTATCACTCACCTGACAAGTGAGGACTCTCAACCTCGAAGACCTGCTCAGGGCAGGGTCCCGACCCAGGGCCCCTTGAGGAGTTTCCTTGGGCAGCGTCCTGGCCCAAGGGGAGAGTCCTCGACCGCAGCTGCTGCTCCAGGGGACAAGCTCAAAATGGCTCCCCCAGGGGACTCCATTTATACCCAGGCCAAATCTGACCTGTAGTCAATAGCGGCTCCCATTGGCCAAAGGCCCCAATTACCGCGAAGCCCTGAGAACAAAGGCAGTCAGGAACTGCTGCACTTCAGCAGCCAAGAAGCTCTGCTTTCATTGGGTGGATGCACCTGTCACAGGAGTTACTTTCCATTAGTTCTGCCTTTAAAAAATCACAGGCTTATAGGGTGGCATGCTGAAACAGAATTTTCACAAAACAACCGTAATTGTAGCAAATGACATCATTAGTCTGCATTAATCAGAATAATATTTGACAATGAAATAATTACTTTTATGTGGAGATTATAAGTAATTTCATTGACTTAATTATGTCAGAACATCTTTGCGAACAGTTTTTTAGAATATAAAGTAAATCATTTTTCCAAAAAGCCATGGTATAATGACATCAGAAAATGAGCTTTGAATGTAACATCTGAGGCTACAGAGCTGCAATTTGCATTAATACAAATAGCTCTAGTTCAGGTAGAAAGCCACCAACAGAACATTAAATATTCAAAACTGCTACTAAATTTTTGAGAGGAAAGAAGGCTTTGGTACAGTGTTTCTTATTTGCTTTGTTTGTGGATATTAAACTATTCAGTGTACTTGTTTATCTTTGCCTTTTATTTTTGTTTAATTATATTTTCTTTGTATGGAAAAATAAATATTTCAAAATGGACTTACTCTGTGGCAGAGTTCTTAAAAGTTATAGACCATTTCAGCATATAAATTTTTATACTTGTGTGCTCTATCAAAGTGAAAGGCTAAAATGTTTTGATTTAAGATAACTAAAAGGTAAGAAAAAATATTTTGATTATTTTTCATTTCTAAGGATCTTTTTGAGCTTTTTTACTCAAGGAAGACAGTAGACTAAGTGGCAGTCCCTGCAGTTGGTATCCAGAACATGAAAATTTTCTCTTACACAACCTTTGTAGGTGCTTACAATGATATTTGGAAAATATTCTTCTTGAAACACAACTACAGAAAGAGGTAATCAGGGCAGAGCTTTACTGACATTGTGTTAATAACAATCTAATAAAGAAATATATTGAATGAAAAACAGAATACCGTGGTTCAGTTTGTTCCTCATCTTGCAAAACAAAAAGTCTCAAAAAACAACCACACTACAGTTAGTTTTGGTGAAAACGGGACCTCACTGGATGTCCTGCATTCTTTCTACTCAAACTGAATTACTATACAACAAAATCCAGAGACTCATAAGAAATAGATAAAAGATATAATGTGGTGGTTATGGTACTCCACTGCAATGGGAGAGGGAAGACCTTGACATGGTTTGAGGGAAGACCATGCACAATGACAGGCTAGGTGATGAGTGATTTGAGAGCAGCCCTGAGGAGAAGGACTTGGGAATAGTAGTGGATGAAAAGCCAGTAATGTGAGCTCATGAATGTGTTTAGCTCACGAATCCTCCCAGTACTTAAAGGCTGTGAAGGCTAATGACCTGCTGTTTCCATATGACACAGAATATCTCAATGAAACAGAGAACTGAATTTTCACATAAATAATTTTTTAAATAATGGATTGATAGTTCACCTACCACTGGAACAACTATGCAACTATTGACCAAATCAAAACCAGGAAAGCTCCCACCAGCTGATGACACTGAGGAACTAGTGTTGACATTTCAAGTAATTTTAGCAACAAAATTGTCTTTTTGGCAGAAAAATAAAAAGATAAAAATCAAACAAATGAAAAAAAGAGTAGAATCTTTCCTCTCCCCCTGCCACCAAGCACTTCAACAGTGCAATATGCTGACAGGCAAATTATTTTAAAGATTAAATTGCATGTAGGTAAATTACATGTGTACTCTCATCATTTAACCATAATTTTATTACTATTATTTTTATATTCAGAGAAATGCAATATGTTACAAGAAATGAATGAAATGTTACCTAAATGAATTCCATAAATGGTGTAGAAATTCAACACTGAGTTAACTAATATAAAGTAGCTGAAGTCTAATCCAATGTGCATCATATTGTATGAAACTAAAGACATTAATTATTAATGAATATCCACGTATGTAGAAATATCTCAGCTGTATGGTTCATCTAAAAAAGGAAAAGAAAACCTGGCCAGAAATCAGTATTTCTGCTTCATAAAATAAAGATCAGGGTTTCAAAAGAAGAAAAAAAATACCATAAAATAGAAAATGAGACCTCCTAAAATTTTTCTAGTAAAAATCTAACAGAAAATGAAGAAGTACCATTTGAATTATCATCATGGTGCATATTTGGAGTAGGAGGGTCCCTAGACAAATCATTGCTCCTCAACCATTATATTTGTCAAAAGTTTTGATGGGTCTGGGAGAAATGTAGAACCTGTTGACGTATGATCTTAAGTTGGAAAAGTGAAAAGTTGTTGTAAAGTGAGTTTTTTCAGTCTACCACTTCATTGCGTATATGTGGCAAGGTTTTGGTAACAGGGGCCTGCAAAGGTGGCCAATGTGGGAAGAAGTCAGGGCTTCCCTGTGCCAAGGACAGCCAGTTCCATCTGGCTCTGCAACGGAACGACTGCAGGACACAGATGAGCCCGGTGGTGCCTCTGTGAAAACATGTTTAAGAAAGGGCAGAAAATTCTGGGTAGGCAGAAAACAAAGGGAAATAGACTGAGAAACAGTAGAGGGACTATCAAGGTCAGAAGAAAAAGAGGAGGAGAAGGAGGAGGAGGAGAAGGAGGAGGAGGAGGAGGAGGAGGAGGAGGAGGAGCAAGAGAGGACGCAAACTGGAGCAGATGGATATTTCCTGAAGGAGCTATATCCTGCAGGAGAATACACTCCAGAGCAGATTTTTTTTTCCCAGTGGCAGAGAGAAGCCACCCATACCTATTTTCCCCTGTGCCCCTATGCTCAGGAGAGGAATAGAAGAGTCTGGAGTGAAGGTGTGGAATTAAGCTTGGGAGAGCGAGGAAGAAATTTGTTGGTTTAATGTTTGTCTTTCCTTCTCCCTACTCAAATCTATTTTAAATGACAGTCAATTAAATTAATATTCCCCAGTACTTGGTAAACAATCTCCCTGTCTTTATCTCATTCCACAAGATTTTTCATCCTATTTTCTGCCCCTGTCTCACTAAGGGAGGGGAGGGAGTGAGTGAGTGGTTAGGTTGGTGTTTGGCTGTTAGGCAAGGCTAACCCATCAAAACAATAAAAATATCTTACTGAAATAATCTTAATAGACAGGCTTAAACTTCTGCAGAATCAGATACCACTGATATAAGACCTAGTCAATCTAAAGGTGGAAGTATTTGGCTCAAAATTCCTCATAATAATACAACTTCTTACTTTTTCCCATGTGGTTATTCTGGCTTTGATATAGAATCCTAGCTCTGGATACAGCTGAATACAAAATATTTGCAATGAATTATCAACAACTGGCTTATTTCCAAAGAATGCATTTCTGTTCAAGTGATTTACCAATGCCTTTCACTACATATTACAAATACATATCATTCATTTTTGTATTTGCAGTTGAATAGTCGTCACTGTCTCCTTCATATGGGTACAAACATAATCACAAATGCACATGTTATAGTAGCCTCCTTCTCTCATTGCTTGCCTGTATTATTTTTTGTGTTATATATGAATGTATTGATGACATTCTCATCTGCCATTTAAATATTCATCAGAATAGCGTTATGATGCATTTACCTACAGAAAATCTGTTCTAACAAGAGAGAAATTACTTCTTTTTCAAGGCAATGTAATGATATATAGACTTGCCTTTTATGTACAACTAAGGAAATCTCAGAAGTTCTTATGGTGTATATAGTTGAAAATAGGATAAAAGCTCTACATACTGATGCTTGGGGAAGGAGCCACTTAAGCATAGGTGGCAAGTCCCATTTAAAATATTCAGTGACATCCAAGATATCTGCACAGGGGTTAAAATGTGATAAAGAATTTAGGGTTCTGTCACCCAGTTCTGGATACCTCAATGAGTCTGGAATGATAATCATAGCCTTTGCACAGAGTGTTTAATTTATCACTAGTATTTCTTCTGGTTCCGAGAAAGTAAGTTTAACTTCCCTGTTTTATATTATTCAGTTTCCAGTAAGATTAAACTTTAACAGTAAGAGGGTTTTTGATTCCCTCCCCCACCTCCTCCACTCTCTAAATGGAAGAAAGAAGGGTTAGTTGTTAGAAAGTGTTGTCTTTTTGTAAAGTCACAAAAACTATATTAAACACCTGTATCTCCACCTCACATCACGCTGTCCTCATATTTTCAATAGAACTCCAAAAAGAGATACATGCAAAAGAAAACCAGGAGAGACTGGGAAATTCTGAGGAGTACTATTAGAAGCCAAATCCCCCTCCATGTTTGCTGTTCAAGACCTTTTATCCCAATACTCTGCTAAATCCTTAGGTTTTGTTCTGCTATAGGGAGACTTCATGACGAAATTTATGAGGCATATGGTCTGCTGGTGACAAATGGGACAGGTGGGATGCACCTTCCCAGAGTGGGAAAAGGATTCTGGGGCAGGAGTTAGAGGGCTTATTGACAGGGCTTTAAACCAGATATGAGGGGGAAGGGGGAGATAACTGGGCCTGTTAGGAATAAGCTCAAGGGAAGCATGCCAAAGCTTGAAGGATGGTGGACTAGTGAGAATGCCGTTTCATTGAAGAGAAGGGGAAGATGTTTAGGAATCATGGAAGCACCTGAGAAGGGTCTGATAGGAAATGGGGTCCACACTCACAGAAAGTGTTGGATTCATTAGCTCATCTCAAGTGCATCTATACCAATGCATGCAGTATGAGCAACAAACAGGGGAAACTTGAAGCCATGATGCAGCACGAGAACTATCACATAGTAGCTATAACAGAAACGTGGTGGGATGCCTCACACAACTGGAGTGCTCCAATCGATGGTTACAAGCTCTTCAGGAGGAATAGTCAGGGAAGGAGAGGCAGCAGAGTGGCCCTGTATGTAAGAGAATGTTATGACAGCTCAGAAATCAAGTATCGTGATGACAGGGTTGAGAGTGTTTGGATTAGGTTAAAGACCAATAAAGCAGATCTTGCTGTGGGAGTCTGCTATAGACCTCCCAACCAAAGCAGTGAGGTGGATGAAGCTTTCTACAAACAGTTGGGAGAAATCTCACAGTCAGTTGCTGTTGTTCTTGTGGGGGACTTTAACCTCCTGGGTATCTGCTGGGATCACAGCACAGCAGAGAGGGAACAATCCAGGAGGTTCCTGGAATGTGTGGAGGATAACTTCCTCACACAGCTGGTGAGTGATCCGACCAGGGAAGGTGCCCTCCTGGACCTGCTTCTTGTGAGCAGGGAAGAGCTTGTGAGGGAAGTAAAGGCTGGAGGCCGTCTAGGGTACAGTGATCATGAGATGATTGAGTTTTCGATCCTTGGAGAAACAAAGAGAGGGGTTAGTAAAACTGCCACCTTAGACTTTCAAAGGGCTAACAGAGACCTGTTCAAAAGACTGATTAACAAAATCCCTTGGGAGGCTGCCTTGAAGGATATGGGAGTCCAGGAAGGCTGGACAGACTTCAAGAGCAAAGTCTTAAAGGCACAGGAGCAGGCTGTTCCCATGTGCTGAAAAATAAGCAGGCGGGGAAGGAGACTGGCCTGGCTAAACAGGGACCTTTGGCTGGATCTCAAGAACAAAAGGAGAATCTATTGCCTTTAGAAGAGGGGGCAGGTCTCTCATGAAGACTATAAAGATGTAGTGAAGCTATGCAGGGAGAACATCAGGAGAGCCAAAGCGCAGCTAGAGCTCAACTTGGCTACAGCTGTTAAGGATAATAAAAAATGTTTCTGTAAATTCATTAACAGCAAAAGGAGGATTAGGGAAAATCTCCCTCCTTTATTGGATGCAGAGGGAAACATGGTAACTAAGGATGAGGAAAAGGCTGAGGTGCTGAACGTCTACTTTGCCTCAGTCTTTAGCAGTGGAACTGGCTGTTCCCTGGACACCCAGCGTCATGAGCTGGGAGATGGGGAGGGGAAGGAGAATGAGGTCAGCACAGTTGAAGAGGAGGTGGTCAGAGACCTGCTACACCACTTGGATGCACACAAGTCTGTGGGACCGGATGGGTTACACCCAAGGATGCTGAAAGAGTTGGCACATGTGCTCGTCAAGCCGCTTTCCACAATTTACCAGAAATCATGGCTAACTGGGGAGGTCCCATTGGACTGGAGGGTGGCAAATGTGACAACTATCTACAAGAGGGGCTGAAAGGATGATCCAGGAAACTATAGACCTGCCAGGTCACTTGGAGTGCCATAAAAAGTCATATAATGGACAAGCAAGGGATCAGGCCTAGTCAGCATGGGTTTATGAAAGGCAGGTCCTGCCTGACAAACCTGATCTTATTCTATGACAAAATGACCTGACTATTGAACGAGGGAAGAGCTGTGGATATTGTTTACCTGGATTTTTGAAAAACATTTGACACAGTTCCCCATAGAATTCTCATAGAAAAACTGGCTGCTCATGGCCTGGATGAGAGAACGGTCTGCTGGGTCAAGCACTGGTGGATGGACAGTCCCAGAGAGTGGTGGTCAATGGAGCTAAATCCAGCTGGTGGCCGGTCACAAGTGGTGTTCCTCAGGGCTCGGTGTTGGGACCATTTCTGTTTAACATCTTTATTGATGATCTTGATAAAGACATAGAGTGTATTATCAGTAAGTTCGCAGATGACACCAAGTTAAGTGGGAGTGTCGATCTGCATGAAGATAGGGAGGCACTACAGAGAGACTTGTATAGATTGGATCGGTGTGCCAACGTCAACGGGATGAGCTTCAACAAGGCCAAGTGCCAGGTCCTGCACTTGGTCCACAACAACCCCATGCATCGCTACAGGCTTGGGGAGGTGTGGCTGGAGAGCTGTGTGGAAGAGAAGGATCTGGGGGCTCTAATTGACAAGCAGCTGAACATGAGCCAGCAGTGTGCCCAGGTGGCCAAGAAAGCCAACAGCATCCTGGCTTGTATTAGAAATAGTGTGACCAGCAGAAGTAGGGAGGTGATAGTCCCCCTGTACGCTGCACTGGTGAGGCCACACCTTGAGTATTGTGTCCAGTTTTGGGCACCTCAATACAAGAGAGATATCGAGGTGCTGGAGCGAGTGCAGAGGAAGGCAACAAACTGGTGAAGGACCTGGAGAATAAATCGTGTGAGGAGAGATTGAGGTCGCTGGGACTGTTCAGTTTGAGGAGGAGAAGGCTGAGGGGAGACCTCATCACTCTCTACAACTACCTGAAAGGACATTGTAGTGAGGTTGGTGTTGGTCTCTTCTCACAGGTAATCAGTGATAGAACAAGAGGGAATGGCTTTAAACTCCAATAGGGAAGGTTTAGACTGGACATTAGGAAAAAATTTTTTCCCAGAAAGAGTGTTTAGACAGTGGAATAGACTACTCAGGGAGGTGGTGGAGTCACCATCCCTGGATGTGTTTAAGGGTCATTTGGATGAGATGTTGGGGGATATGGTGTAGGGGAGAACTTTGTAGAGTAGGGCTGATGGTTGGACTCGTTGATCCCAAGGGTCTTTTCCAACCTGAATGATTCTGTGATTCTGATTCTGTGACTGGGAGCGGTGATTTTCTATGAATTCACTCTTCAACATTCTTTCACAAAAGAAAGAGGAAAAGCTCCACTATTTAAACATATAGGACTGTGATAATGACTTTAGTTCACACTATATACACACCAAAATGAACAGTTTGATTTGTCAGTGGGTAAATATTGAATTTTACTACCATTATATTAATGACTTCACCTAATATGAAAGCAGTCATAATTCAGAAACATTTTATGGATATCAGTTCTCCATTTCTATAGCATCGAACTAGATTAACTTCATTAAATTCCATGTTAGCTCTTTCTTGAATAAAAAGACTGCCAGACTGGGCCAAAAGGCAAATTATAGACTGAACTGCTTATGAATAAACCGTCATTTGTTATTAAATTTGAAAGTTTCTGGCATATTAGCCTGTACAATTTGAACAAACTACAGAGATGGAGAACATTGTTATTCATGAATTCCCACTGACAGGTTCACAGACTTATTCACATATCCAGGTGTACTGTTCTAATGCTGATAGCTCACACTAGCTTTTATTAGTAGAATCATTTTTTTAGAAGTTAAACACTACTGGACAAAACACAGATAAATAGTTAAATAACAGCCAACTGATAGAAAATGCCTTAGAAATAAATATTTACCTGAAAATGTTAAAGCATTTACACATCTGTCACAATTTTTTAAAAGTGATAAAATAACCTCTTTTGAAGCTTAAATACAGACAGCTATATTCAAGAACAACTCTGTGAGGGGAGTAATGAGAAAAAGGCACCTGAGGATAATAAAGAACTGTAGTTGAAGCTAAAACTGTCAAATCTAAGTGCTTATAAATTCATATTTAGACATCAGATATGAAGAACCTCATCTTTATACTGTTAATCATCCAGAAGCTTCCATGCAGATACTCAGTGGAAAAGGCCAGACTTTCAAAAATTACCATATAAAGCAGCTTTTCTTGAGATCTCATAAGAATTTGTAGTATAGACGCTGTTGATTTTTTTTTTTTAAGTAGGTGCTCTTCTATTTTTACTTTCACCAAACACTACAGTATTGTCCAAATGAGATTATATCTTAGACAAAATCGTGTCTATTATGATGATTTAGGAGATGTGTCTCATCTTTGTGTGTTCAGAGACCTGTCTGAATCCACAGCATACAAAGCCTTGCTTTCTGTCTGGCACAAGGGATACACATAAACAGACTAGTACAGACTCTGTAAAAGAGGCATTGGACATGTCTGAAAAGTGCAATGTAGTTTCATATGTGAGATCTGTGAGCAGTCTAGGTGTCAATGAAGTATGATGCATCATGCCGTAATGATTCTGACTGGGATTCAAAACACAAGTAGTCTTGAGAGTGTGGCACTGCGGTGAGACTCATGATGCTTTTCCCTAACTAAAAAGTTCAGATACAATGTTACAGTCATATAGATACGCTGGTTTTAATTGTGAAGTTAGTTCTGTCAGCATTATTAAGAACTCTTTGTAAAAGACCATAACATTTAAAAATTATTTTAAGATCCGATGGCTAAATTAATTATCTTTGTTTTGGAAAAAAGTATTTCAAATCTCTGTAATGTGAATCTGAACATAATTTGCATATTAAAATTTCATACTTTCAATATAAATCAGATTAAAATACTTATTGTTAAGGAAACTGAGAAAAACAGCTTGTTTGTGATTATGGTTGTTTAACAACATCTGCAGCCAGATGCCCACCCAGCCTTTCTCTTATTTATCCTCCTCAAAAGGACAGAAGGAGAAAATAGGAAGAAAAATCTTATAGGTCAAGGTAAAGATAGGGAGACTGCTTACTATTTACTGTCATGGAAAAAATAAACTCAACTTGGGGAAAACTAATTTAGTTTATTACCAAGTAAAATAGACTTGAGTAATGAGAAACAAAGACAAAAAATTAAAACAACGCTTCTCCCCTGACTCTTCTTCCCCAGACTCAATTTCACTTCTCCCCGACTCCTCTACATGACCCCTCAGAGCAGTGAAGCTGGGAGCGTTACGGTTCCATATCAGCTCCTCTCTGCCCCTACTTCCTCCTCATATTTTTCTCCTGCTCCAGCATGGGTCCTTCCACACACTGCAGTCCATTGTAGAGCCATCTGGAACTGTCTGTCCCTGGCACAGGGCAGCTCCAACCTCTCCTCACAGTAGCACCCCTGCTACCAAAACTTTGTTGCAAACACCCAATAAATACAGTGATAAAGCAGAGTGGGGAGATCACATCTGAATGCCTGACTAAGGACCACTTATGTTCTTCTTTCTGAATTTTTACAGGAATTCGAAGTGTCTCATTGTCATTCTGATATGAAAAGAAACAGCTTTCAACAAGTTTCACTAAGAATACACATATACACATACACATGTCTGAACAGTTGTAATTTATCAAAAGATAGATTGAGTTCTTTCTGGCAATGTAACAGGTTACTCAAAGAGCAAGACAACACATCTTATTACGTTCAGAAAAGCATTCTTCACTTACTCTGCATATGCTCCAGAAGTCTATACTATATGACTTTCATCCTCTGGATGGGAATTGAGAAATAAGCACATATAAATGATAGTATATCTGATCTTTCCTATCTGCCAATCTCAGAATGCTATTAAGGACTCTACAATAGAAGTACCCATTTCACTTCTCTGACTGCAAAAATATTATGACTCCTTCAGACTTACATGTCTGGGTAAATTATATTATGTCTGGATATATTATATAACTTAATGTCTGGATAAATGTTGGATAAATTCTACAAGTAGCTGAAACAAAGGAACTAATTTTTTATGGAGCATTAGCAAAAGATTTTAGATATCCAACAACATCCACTTGTGCCTTTGCCAGTCTTGACATTACTGTGAAGGGGTATGTTGCAGTCATATAATACTTCAGCTGTGACGGAAGTAACAAGACACACAAAAAAAGATCCTACCTTAATCTCAGTGCTGGTTCTAGTCCCTAGATGAGACCATCACTGAAAATGTATTTATAATTATTTCCTCATTTTGTAACACAAACTGATACTTGCTAGCTCTAGGGGACTTACAACCTAAGCATACCGAAGAGCAGGAATGACATTTTTCTGCTGAGCTAAGTTTTCTCTCTGTGACTCTAACAAGGAGTTTGGTTGAAGAAAAAGAATTTGCTTTTCCTTAGCAGTGTCTAGCTAATTCAACATGCAAGTTCTATAATAAAATCAATGCAGTGGATAAGATAAAAAAATGAGAATGTTAAATGTTAAAAAATACTAATGCAACTGTTTCCCACATGATGGGGAACTTGATTTCCTTGAATGAAAAACTACTTTATACATGAAATTAAAATAGCTATGTTATGCGAATTTTGAGCTCTTTATATGATCAAAATACCAAGATGAGTGGTGCAGTTGATTCACTAGATGGAATGGATGCCATCCAGAGGGACCTTGACAAGCTTGAGGAGTGGTCCCATGAGAACCTCATGAAGTTCAACAAGGCCAAGTGCAAAGTCCTGCACCTGGGTCATGGCAGTCACCAGTATCATGGGGATGAATGGATTGAGAACAGCCCTGTGGACAAGGACTTTGGGATACTGGTGGATAAAAAATTAGATACGAGCTGGCAATGTGCGTTCACAGCCCAGAAAGTATCCTGCGCTGCATCAAAGCATGGCCAGCAGGTTGAGGGAGGTGATTTTTCCCCTCTACTCCACTCTTGTGAGACCCTGCCTGCAGTACTACATCCAGCTCTGGGGTCCCAAGTACAAGGAAGACATGGACATGATAAAGCAGATCCAGAGGAGAGCCACAAAAATGATCAGAGGGATGGAACACCTCTCCTATGGAGTAAGGCTGTGAGAGATGGAGTTGTTCAGCCTGGAAAAGGGAAGGGTCTGGAGACACCTGATTTTGACCTTTCAATACTTAAAGGGGGCTTACAAGAATGATGGATAAAGATTTTTTAATAGGTTCTGTAGTGACAAGACAAGGGGCAACATCAAACTGAAAAATAGCAGATTGGATATAAGGAAGACATTTTTTATTATGGGGGTTGTGAGACAGTGGAACAGGTTGCCCAGAGAAGTTGTGGATGCCTGTGGTGGTTTAGTCCCTGCTGGAGTCTGAGACCACGCAGCCGCTGCCCCTCCCCCACAAAGGGAGTGAAATACAAAGCCCCGGGAATGAGATAAGGAGAGGTTTAATACAACAGTGCAACAGCGACAAAACAAACAACAACAATAACAATAACAGTAATAACAATGAACAGAGCAAGATATGTACCGATACAGCAGTGAGAGCAGAGAGAACCGCATAACACACGCGTTAACCGACTCTCCCACGCTCCCACACTTGGGCGCCAGCAGGTGACGTCAGCACGGTATTGAATAACCCAGCTAGAGCTTCCCCCCCACTACTGGGGAAACTTAACCCTATCCTAACTGAACCAGGACAATGCCCTATCATTGGAACTGTTCAAGGTCATATTGGACAGGGTTTTGAGAATCCTGATCTAGTGGAAGATGTCCCTGTCCGTGGCAGGGGGTTTGGACAAGAGGATCCTTAAAGATCCCTTCCAAACTCAAATCATTCTGTGATTGTGTGATTCTGAGTTGTTCCCTGACCTGATTCTCTGCCACCAAGGATAAGTCTTCCTTGCTCCAGACTTTTCTCTCTGGTCTCCAGGACCTGGGATTTTTTTTTTGTCTTGCTTACTAAGATGTACTTTACTAAGACTGAGGCAAAGAAGGCTGTCAGTACCTCAGTCTTTTCCATGTCCTCAATAATATGCAATTATTGAGTAAGGAAATGATACAGGGGAAGCACAAATTAAAAAGAAGAGAAAGAAAAAAATGAAAGAGGGAAGAAAGGAAAATTTAATTGTTACTCTTATGAATAAGGAGGATACAAGAGATTATAAAACAAAAGTGGTATCAGAAAAGGAATAAAAGGTAGAGGCAAGACTGCTGTAAATGGAAATTCTGTGCTAAAAGAAAAAGTAGATAAGACACATTTCAATTATTTTACTAGTCAAACTTGCTGACAAACTGTGTTTGGAACCTGTTTTGCAATCTTCAACAGGTATACAGTTTTATTTGTCTATAAGTTTTGCTTTCCCCTGTCCACAGCCATCTATTTGTATGTGATGATTTTTCAGGGCTGAAAAACATTCCAGGATTTATTTAAATGGATTTTGACAACTGAAGTTGTGCAGATCAGGTATGTATTTATCTAATACTACCAGGAATACCTTCACATTTTCAGAAAGTGAGAATGACTTATTACAGGTTTCTTTGGCACCTAGATCGCCAGGACCAATGTTGTTTTTCTGTGGAAACTGCAGATATTTGACTGCTCTGAGATAATATTTAAACACACCATAGAAGAATCTTCAGAGTGTGAAAAATATTAGGAAATGACTGAAGATTTGTTAACTCAAACATGATTTGCAAGACTAGAACAAAATATTTACCTCGCAACTATAGCTGACAGTCTAAGCTGTGGATATCTATTGGTATTTGGAATATATATTACATTTAGAAATCTTCAGAGAACACAGGGAGTTTGAACATACTTATTGTTAAAAGCCAAATGAAAAGACCACAGTAAGATGAAAAAGAGAAAAATGAAGAGTGTTAAAAGTTACACTTTCTTTGTCTCAAGTGACTATAACTATATGACAAAAAAGATGTTAACCTTTGCCTTGCATTTCCCCCATCTAGTCTCAAGCTTGATTAAAGCATGGAAAAAAGAGCATTACAGATTTATAATAGAAGGTTGGTTTAGTTTTATTTTGCTTTGGTATATATGAATAGATATACATGAATATAATTTTTTTTTTTCAGTCATAAGAGAAAGGAAAACGGAAAGAAGAGAAAGAAAAAATAGTTGAAGGTAAACATACAAAAAAGTAAGCTAAGATTTTAATCCCTTGTTCCCTTTTACTTTTGTATATTGAACCATTAGGAGGTATAAGGCATATGAGCACATCTGCTGACCATTTTCACACTTGTTTCACTTCTCTGGCAACAGGTCTCCCAGTCTTGCATTCATCCAGACCTGAACCCAAAACATTTCACCAGAAGAGCGTAGAAAATGGCAGCCATCTATAAAAATTTAACAGATTCAGGCTCTAGCGGATCAACTTAATTTCAAAGAGAAGACTGCTCATGCAATGTTAATAATCCCCTTTCTTTTCATAAAGGAATTGTACCCCATACACTTGAGGTAATACTGATTTTAATAGCATGGAATGAAGTCATGGAGAGACAAGTAAATCAGTAACATTCAGTGAACTTTTTCAGTGCTTGGATACATCTCAGCTGTGGAAAAGGAATCATTTCCCTACTGGACCTGAAAAGGGAACACACTGAAATTTTCCAAGAAAAATGTAAACAGTACTTCATGTGATGGTTGTCAAATGCTGGAACAGGATGCCCAGAGGTCATGTGGGATGTTCATCTGTGGGATGTTCATCACTCTAAACCTGACTGTACACAACCCTGAGCAATCTGCTTTAACTGGACCTGCTCTGCACAGGAGGTGTGACTAGATGACCTCTGAAGGTCACTTTTTGACTGCAAGATTCTGTCATTCTGTGAACCATTTGTATACCTGTAACATCCCCTTATGACAGGACAAAGATGACCTAAAGTTATCCAAGTGTTCCCTGAATAGCTCTGGTGTTACATCTTGCTGTATTATACATCTTCAAAACTTAGAGATCAGTCCTAATTTTGGCCCATTTTAATGTTTTTTGTTGATGTTTTGCCTTCTTTTGGTTTGTTGTTGTTGTCATGTCAAAGATTCTTATTCTGATTCATATGATGTTACTGAAAAATGAATTGCCTAAAATAAATGCTTTGAAAGACATACCCCTGTAGAGTTCAGTTATTAAAATTAGGCCACCTGAACTATTTACATCTCTGAAACACCTGGGTGTGTATGTGTTTGATGCTTGTAAGTTTTTCTTAGCATCATGTGAACATGTGGCTTGATTTGAACTGATTGTTTTTAGTTGTCAAATCACACAGATAGAAGATGCAAACTTCTGAGATGTTTATCACAATATATTTACCACTTCTGCCAAAATCCATACTACTTTCTTCTTAAAATCATAATGGATAGCTAGAATGAAATTGTACACTATTCTCAAATTATGATATGCCCCGGATTTGGGCTGCATAATTTTTATAAACTTAGCTTTCATGAAAAAGAAAAAAATCTGTTTTAATTGTCAGGTTTTATTAGAAACCAAGCTAACTGCAGTTTGTCTCCCTGCAAAAAAGGGTTGAGGAATAATTTTCGAAGGCAGTAATGTCAGCTGAATGCCTTCCTTCCAGTAAATGTTAATGGGAAATAGGCCATTAATTGGTACAAGTTCACAGTGGATGAAAAGCAAAAATAATTTTATGTATTAAAATATGTGACACTGGTCATACTTTGTAAATTATTATCTTCAAATAAAAAAGTATAAAAATAAAGTGTGCATGTAATGTGGATTTTAAAATTTGAATTTAAAAAAATAAAGCTTTTAATTAACCATTTCAAAAGCTTTTTTTCCATATTAGTATTTGAATTCCTATTTATACTCCCAGCAAGCCTTGCACAAGTAAATAAACAGCCTATTAAATAACAGTTACTCCTGCTTTTTAATAAGTATTTTAAAAGGTAAATATAATGATCATATTTCTATTAAATTCCCTAGTGCTCGACAGATACAAGGAATACCTACAAATCTAGCAAAAAGAAGCAGCAAATTTACTGTAAGAGCTTTGTCTAGTTGAATGCCTTAATGATTACTAATCAATGAAACTCACTTTTTTTTTTTTTTTTTTTTTGTGTAGGAAAAGAACCAAAAGCCAAGATTGCAACTGATTTTTTAAATCATGATTAAAACTGATGTAAATCCATCTACTTTTCCTTTGTATCCTTAAAAACCTCTTTCTCGGAGATTTATTTAGATAACAAAGTGAGTGTTTATGGCTCCAAAAGTTCCTTGCTATTCCATGCCAGGTATTTCAGAAATGAAATTCTCTAAAGTATTGCTAAACATCGTATAAAATTATTAATGAAAATGAGAGTCAAAGAATCAGCGGGCTTTTTTCAATTGCCTGAACATAAACAAATGAATTAAGCCTAAAGGGTGGGATTCAGATCAGTAGTAGCTATATTTATCTGTCTTTATGTCAGCCAGGTGTCTGAGTTTAGACCATAGTCAATGGTAATCTAAATAGCATAGTCAGCGTTGACTAGAGAATTATTCAGCTCATCCTAAGTTAGACACCAGGGTTTTGAGTCTGTTGCTACACATAGGCATCTAATACTGTTTGAGATACTACAGAATATTTTGCCTGTCAGCAGCCAGTTAAGGTCTTCTGTAGGTCCTGTGTGATCTCATATCACCTTGGGCATCTCAGAGACCCCATGGGCTCTCAACTGTTGTTAGATGAACATGATTTCATGCAGTTGTCTGCATTTAGGCTTTTGTATCAAATCATTCAGTTTATCAAGTTAGGCCTGTTTTCGTAGCAAGCTGACATGTAGCAAGATTTTGAAGATGCAAATCAATAATAAATTTATTCAGTGATGATGATCCCTCTAGAGAAATATGGGAATAGAGTCTTTTATTCTATAAAAACCTATTTCTGTTCTAAAATAGTTTAAAAACCTGGAAACTTTTTGACTTAATTTCTTGTTTTAAAAAAATTTCTTCATAATTTTTGCACACTTTATATCATATATTTTTTTCAGACACTATTGCACTTTCTCAGAAATCACCTCAGTGAACATACATCAGAAAGTACATAACGCTTTCAGGAATTATTTTGGGCAGTTCATTACAGCAGCTTGATTCCTACTTCCTGATGGGAAAATTTACTTGCCTTTCTGGGACGAAAAGAATGATTAGCTGGTTTTAGTTATGGATCTGTACAGACTTTGTGGATTGAAGCATAGAAATAATCCTTTGCTTATTTTTATTTTCAAGATTTGCTTTAACTAACTAGAAAAAGTAGTTATCAATTAATTTTGAGCAGATCTAAATAATCTGTATCTATATCTGTCTACCTAACAGCACAGGTTAGGAAAAACTCTAGAAACAATGTTACGCATTTGTGTTATTTACCAAGTTTGTAAACTTAAGGAGAAGCTAGTAGAATATTATCTTTACACACATCTACTAGGACTTCCACATTGTGCTGGGTTGACCCTAGTTGGATGCCTGGTGGCCACCAAAGTCACTCTATCACTCCCCTCCTTGACTGGACAAGGGAAAGAAAATATAAAAAAAGGCTCATGGGTCAAGGTAACGGCAGGGAGAGATCATGGGCAAAACAGAGTTGATTTGGAGGAATTAGCTAAATTTGTTTCCAATCAAATCAGAGTAGGATAATGAGAAATAAATTCTTAAAACACCTTTCCCCTGCCCCTCTCTTCTTCCTGAGCTTAATTTTACTCCCAATTTTCTCTACCTCCTTCCCCCAGCAGAACAAGGGGATGGGGAATGGGGTCTCTGGTCAGTTCATCACACATTGTCTCTGCCACACCTTCCTCTTCAAGTGGAGGACTCCTCACACTCTTCCCCTGCTCCAGTGTGGGTCGCTTCCCTGGGGTGCTGTCCTTCAGGAGCAAACTACTCCAGGGCAGGTCCCCCATGGGGTCACAAGTCCTGCCAGCAAACCTGCTCCAGCATGTGCTCCTCTCTCCACAGGTCCACAGGTCCTACCAGGAGCCTTCTCCAGCGTGGGCTTCCCATGGGGTCACAGCCTCCTTTGGGCATCCATCTGATCCAGCATGGGGTCCTCCACAGGCTGCAGGTGGATATCTGTTCCACCGTTAACCTCCATGGGCTGCAGGGACACAACCTGCCTCACCATGGTCTTCATCACAGGCTGCAGGGGAATTTCTACTCTGGTGCCTGGAGCACCTCCTTTCCCTCCTTCTTCACTGACCTTGGTGTCTGCAGAGTTATTTCTCTCACATATTCTCACTCCTCTCTTCATCTGCAGTTGTTGTTGTGCAGGGGTTTTTATTCCCCTTCTTAAATATATTATCACAGAGTGTCCTGGTTTAACCAGGATAGGGTTAAGTTTCCCCAGCAGTCGGGGGTGGGAGCTCTAGCCTGGTTATTCAGATACCATGCGGATGTCACATCCTGGCAGGTCACATTTTCCTGGCGCTGGAGCGCGGTGCACTCGTGGTTTTGTACATCGCGCTTCTCACTGCTGTATTTGGTAGCTATTTTGCTCTGTTCATTGCTATCACTATTACTGTTATTGTTATTGTTGTGGTTTGTTGTGTTGCTATTGCACTGTTGTATTAAACCTTTCCTTATTTCAGTCTTGGGGCTTTGTATTTTCACTCCCTTTGTGGGGGAGGGGTAGCGGCCGCGTGGTCTCAGACCCCTGCAGGGGCTAAACCACCACACAGAGGTGCTACCATCATCACTGACTGGCTTGGCCTTGGCTTCTGACAGCTTCTCACAGAAGCTGCCCCTGTAGCCCCCACAGAACCAAAACCTTTCCATGCAAACCCAATACACATATGAACATGGGATAAGGAGTTTCTGATGAGGAATTAAGTCCTGGTTGTTTTCTACATATTCATGACAGTCTCTGGTGTGCAGAAAAGAAGAAAATAGAGTTTTTCAGTGTTTTCCAGAAGTAAAAAATAAAGTTTTTGAAGTCAAATATAGATTGAACTGAAGGATTTTATGGGTGGTTGGAGGCACATTAATGCAGGTTTTGGATCTCAAGAGTGTATTAAGCTGACTTTTTAGATAGAGCCTCTATGATTCCGATTAAGCATGCTACTTAAGGCTTGCTTTACCTGTAAACTGTTTCAGTCACATCACATTTAAGAAAGGGACTTTCATATATCAATTCTTATGGAGATCTTAATTCAGCTTCCTAGAGGCAGATGTATAATAAATCCTACAGGAGAGCCATACCTTTCTGGTGTAGTTATTCTGCAGGTGAAATGTGATGGATGACTATAGAATCATAGAATCATGGAATAGTTTGGGTTAGAAGGGATATTTAAATGTCATCTAGTCCAACTTCCCTGCAGTGATCAGGGATATCTTCAACTGGATCAGGTTGCTCAGAGCCCCATCCAACCTGACCTTGAATATTTCCAGGGATGACTCATCTTGAGTTTTTTTGACAGTTTTGCTCAGCTTTGATTGGCTAAACATACTACTATTTTTTAAGAATCTTAATATACTCCAACCTAGCTTCCAGGTGGTCATTTAAGACACTGTTGTGAATGGGGGATTTAGATTGCTTAAAGAATCACCATCAAAGGTATTAGCAGAAGTGGCTTTAATATGATGTCGTAAAAGTGTGACTTAAAGTTCGATGGCAAGGTTCACATTACTACTGTATGGCACAATCATTTGAACAGTGATTCAAAACTACCCAACACAAATCAAAGTTGCCAAGGCACAAAGTAAAGTTATCAAGGCACAAAGTAAAGTTATCAAGGCACAAAGTAAAGTTAACAAGACAAAATCAAGGTTACCAAGGAAGAAATCGAAGTTACCATACTACAAGTTTATGCGCAATATCGGTCTCTTAACAAAGATCTGCTATTGGCAAAAGGTCTCTCTGCCTCAAGAAACATCCTTGAGAGACATCGCAGCTCAAGGGGAGATCACTGCCATGCAGTTAGGCTGCTTAGCTGAGAGAGCTCAAAGAAGGCTCACTTAGGCTGTCATATTTATCAGATAAAGTCGTTGTCTTGTAGTCATGTTGATTATTTTCAACAAAATGAGTCTCTGGAGTTATCTTACCTTAACTTTCCTACTATTTCCAACATTTTATGTTCACACCATCATAGGTCAGATAACTTCTATTATCTTCTTAGCACACTTCTTACTTTTATCGCTAATAAATCTGCATTTATTTCCAGGTCAAGTCACTTCTTCTAGACAGCCATAGTCTCTCTCCCATTCCACTTCCTTGTATTAAGTCTTAGTCTTCTTTAGGTAATCTGAGAGACTCTGCTAGTGACAACTATCTTTCCTCACTCAGGCCTATTACAGTTTATGGGTGGAATTCGTCTTAACAAATGAAAACAGCTGAGCACTAGATTAATTATTTTAACCACAGCATTACTGTGCAAGTTCATGCTGACCTATAGGCAAGCTGAAGATCTCTTCATAAAGAATTATTAAAAAAATAAATTCTTCCCATCCTGTAGAGATTGTAGGACCTGTTATTCCCAGGCCTTCAGCTGACTCCATAGCAAATCCCTTGGTTGACTCTATTCAGATTCATAATTGCAGCTATTTCACCAGATATTACAATTATGCAGACCTATATTCAATATATATTTCTGACCTATTTTTGTCTTGCAATATACGCAACATATTTATTGTCCATGCAATACATAGATATAAAAATAGCTTATTTTATTGCAGGAATCACATCCATTAATCCTTTAAAAGATTTATGGAGATCTATTTTAAGGTTATCTTTGTTTTGTTAATGCTTTGTTTTTCCCTCCCGTTACTCTTTGTAAAAGCTGGATGCCCATAGTCACTGGATAGAATTACTAACTATTCTCCAATTTCAGGCAAAACATACTCGTTATATCCATTTGTTCCTGTACCAATACTATCCTTTACCTTACATAGTCTGTACCCTTTGCTGAATTTATAGATAACAACATTATCCCTTTTACGCCTTTGTGTCACTAGGCTAACCAAGTCTACTGCTTCTAGTATTTTCTCATATAATAGACTTCCAGTTTCCCTCACTATCACAGAAGCTCTTCTGTCCATCTGTCAGTTTGAATTCATCTTCTTTCAATATGAATGACCAGAGCACATATTTCAGAGGTGATCTCACCAGAATTTTATATAATGGAACTAATAATTTCCTAACTCAGCTGACAAATCCTACAACACAATTTGCATTTTTCACAGTCATAACATATTGGTACCTCATAGGACTGAATATGATACAGCTCCTTCAATGAGCCTGAATTTTTGACCTCAGGTTTCAGTAGTTTCCAGATTCACAACACAGAATTTTATACTGTCAGATGCCGTATTATTATGCCTATCTCTTTGGTCCCATAATTCACCCATTTTTTCTCCTGTGAGTATGAACAATTTTTAAAAAAATCAGATTAAAGTTGCTGAAGCTACCAGTTTGTCAGCTAGAACTGATTCATCAGCTACCAGTTAGTGAAATGTACACATCTGTACAAGTAACTTTCTATAATACAAAGAAGAATATGTTAGCTGAAATTGATACTGAAATTCAAAGTAACTAATTTTATTTTATAGAACAGAAGGGCAAATATGGTCAGAGGAAGTTGCTTCCTGCTTTGCTTGTGTTTTCTTCAACAACTCTATTCTAATTACTTTTCATTATTTGAAAAGAATGTGTGTGGAATGAATCCTCATTATCTCTAGGGTTACAATGACTTCTGCCTTTACAACATTGGAAAAATTCAAGGTATTTCTGATTCATATGCAAGATCACTAATTTCACATGAGAGTATTGCCAACCCAACCCCTGAGAAACACTATTATTTCTCTTTCGTTCATCACGTTTAGTGTCAATAATTCCTGCTATCTTCTCCCCTTTAATTAGAACCTTGATCATTTTGCAGTTCTACTAATTTTTATCTTTTTAATCTGACCTGTGGTTTTCCATATGGTGTTATATCAAGTGCTTTGTTGAAGTCCAGACAGATGGATGCTTTGTATTTTATTCCTCCAATGCATTCAAGCACATATACCCTATGTGGTATACATATATATGTCATCAAGTAACCAGAAAAACCCTTAATTTTCTTTGAAACTCTTTTCATATTTTTCAGTTTTTCTTGTATTCATATTTGTCCTAGGACTTGCATACTGGGATGATCAATGTGCCTGTAGTAGGACAGATACTTTTTTATTCAGTATAAATAATATATGAAATATTTGTCACTCCTATACCAGAAACTAATATTCTTTGTTGATTTGAATCAGGATGGCATATAATCATCCCTTTGAAAACTATCTAAATACGTAATAGTAAATGTTCCCTTTACATTTCTTTCCCAAAAACAAGCCTTTTAGAAGACCCACTGTTAAGAAAATAATGCTGACTGGCATTAATTATGTTGTTATCCTGTAATTAATTTCTAATAGAGCCTGAACTTTATTATTTTGTTCAGGATGGCTGTAGACTGACATAGAAGGACAGCTAGAGTATTAGCATTCCCAAGTAACATGGTGTTCAAAGTAAAGAAAGGTTTCTGCTTCCAGTTTCACAGCTGACTGAGTAAAGGACAATGTAGAAGTTTCACAGAACAGGCAGATTCTATACGTACCAGGTACTTCTCTATCCAGGTTTGAAATGCCTGAAAGCTGTCCTATCGCTTTCCACTAAGATATTAAAGTTCCCAGTAAGACAGATTAAAATAAAGATATGAAAAAATCTACATATTCCCTTGAAGCCTAGAAAGCTTTTGGTGTTTGAAGATGATTCTTTCAATAGGTACTGTGGTAACCATTTCATACAACCTTATTAGCGCAAGATAGTTAAACTGCTTCAAATTAAACAGTTGTTGGATAAAAAGGGATAATACAATATTTCTAGAAACATTTCCCTTTATTCTAAGACTGATATTAGAATAGATATTTTGTAAAACATTGACAAGTCTGAGTGAAGGGACCTGGCTGGTTCAGCAGGAAGTAGCTTGACAGGAAAAGGTTGAAAGATTTTGATGAGATCTAAGGGAAATTCTCTATCTAAAGTTGATGAACAGGTAAGAGCTGTGCAACAAGTATGTCAGGGCTGTTTCTAATAAGTGAAATGTCTATGCTTTTATTTATGGTTATGTCTGTTCAAAATATACATAACTTACACATACACGCATGCATATGGTTATTAAAGAAGAATTTTTGAAAGTTGGACGTTATATTCCCCCTCATTTCTTGGCAGAAATAAGGCAACTAAAGACTGTGAGTCACTGAGCAAGGGTGAAGAATACCATATTTTTCTTCTTAGATGTCCCAGGGAACTGTACTTTCAATTTTAATGAACTTAACAGAAACTAATAACGAAGAGAGATTTAACTTCAAGTTTAGCAGAAAACAACACACTTTAAAATAATTTCTATATACTGTATTTTATAAACAACTCCTTATCATAGATGATTGAATCTCAATGAGATTAATCTACTTGTTTACAAGATTATATAGGTTTTGAGCAGGAAGGCCATGGTGAGAGATAAGGGAAGTTATTTTTTTATTTGTTATTTATTATGACTGATTATTTTTCAAAAAAAGGAATGGCTTGAGGATTCTTTCTTTGTTTTTGTTTTTTTGTTTTTTTTTTTTTTAATCTTTGAACTTCACTGACTGCTTTATTTATTTATTAAGAATGTCATACAATACTTTTATAAGTAAGCTTTTCTATATAGTTATAAATGTTAAAAACACATTAGATTACTTAACATTTTGCACTCAACACTTTACACTTCTTCAGTGATAGCAGTAAACTGCATTATAAGGTCCACAGAGAAAATAATGTTAAAGAACATTTACTCTGAAAAGACTTGCAACATAAAAGACTAAGACTAAATATAGCATGGTAGAGCAACAGGCTATTAAAAATTGCAGAGTTTGAAAAGATCGCATATGCAAGGACAACTGTGCCTCATCACTTTATTTATGGCAATCATTCATAAAACCATGTGCATATTAAATCTGACTGAACTATTTCATGGACGCATTAGTTTCAATCTCAATGAACTGAGCATAAGTGATAGTCAAAACAGTTTGTCTAGACTTCATTTTATAAGAAAGGAAAAAAAAAAAAAAGTATTTTCTATTAGTTTGTTCAATTTGCTGTATCTCATAGTATACAGTGAATATCCAGAATAACAGCATGATTTGAGGTGCAGTGACAGAATCTTTTACATTGTGGAAAGATCTGTGAAAGACCTAACCTGTTACATACACTGATAATAGGAAAATTGTACCAAATCTAAAAAGATTCAGGTTAATACATAAGAGAATTCTTCTTTGTCAGAACAAGCAATAGGACAAGAAGTAATGATCTCAAGTTGCACCAGGGGAGGTTTAGACTAGATATTAGGAAGCATTTCTTTACAGAACGGGTTGTTAGGTGTTGGAATGGGCTGCCCAGGGCAGTGGTGGAGTCCCCATCCCTGGAGGTGTTCAAGAGGCGGGTTGACATAGCACTTAGGGATATGGTGCAGTTGGGATCTGTCAGTGCTAGGTTAATGGTTGGACTAGATGATCTTCAAGGTCTTTTCCAACCTAGATGATTATGTGATTCTGTGAATATGTAAATAGACTAAAGAGATGAAAGAATCTTATAAATGAACTCTTTACATTTTCCCTGAGAATAAAATTCTAAATATAAAAATGTTTTTACAAATATATATATATTATAGCTATTTTTACAATAATTTATATAGATGGATTTTTATCCTGTCAGTTACTTTAAAATGAACTTATTGTAGTCCAGGGACATGATATTAGAAGAGGTATGACATAATAATGACAAAAAAAATTGCAAAAATAAATTTGCTGTTGTTAATTCTTTGACAAGTCTTATGAGTAGTAACGTATAAATTGCATTTATAATGCTTCTGAATAATCATAAATTCTTACATAAATCATAAAATGTATGAAAATATGGAAATATGTGGAAATATAACTGCACTGACATACAGAGATCAGTACAGTTATCTATGCCCATGAATTACAGGTAATTCATTCTGAAAAATGGGCATTTAATATGTTGCCTTAAGAAGCAATTTTAATTGCATCCTATTCTATCCAGTCTAGAAATTGCTTTCTAGTTTTTTATGTTATCAAAAAATTATGTAGATTTGTTCATTTTTTGCTTCTTGATAAGAAATTGGAAATGTCCTTTGTCTCTAGTCCTACACCTTACCATCTGTTATTTTGTCTTACACAAAAAAATCATGTTGAAGTAATTAAATAGTTTGCTTTTATATAAGCATGTGTCCTGAGTTTTGCTAGGATAGAGTTAATTTTCTCCTGAGCTGGGAGGGGGCACAGACAGAGTGCCAGACCTGGTTTGGCCAGTGGAGTATTCTATATCATGTGATATTATGCTCAGTATATGCAGAAGGCGGTTCACTCTCTCTTCCAAGTTTTTGTGATGGCAGGATCTTCGTTCTTTCAGGATTGCTTACCGGGAGTGGGCTGGGTATCAGTCGGCAGGTGGTGAGCAATGGCATTGTGTATTACCCATTTGTATTTTCAATTATTATTATTGTTTTGTTTTATTACAATCACGAAACTGTGTGTTTTTTTTTTATCTCAACCTACAAGTTTCCTTGTGTCCCTCCAGTCTTCTCCCCCATTCATGTGGCAGGGAGGAGGGTGAATGACCAGCTGCATGGTGTTTGACTGCTGGCTGAGTTCAAACCATGACAGTCCTTTTTGGTGCCCAATGTGGGGCTCGAAGGGTTGAGGTAATGACAGATCATGATAATGACAGTGTGTCATAATGTATTTGTTATAAGCATTCATTATATTGGCTTACCAGTTGCTTGTAATAATGTCGATTGCTTGGCTCCTTAAAATTTCATCATATCATTTGCTGTATATAGTCCCCATGCTACTGCTTACCACCCGGGGGAGTTGGATTAAGATTTTTGTTTTGCTGTACTATGTAACACTGATTTATGGCACAATGAAGTCATCAGTCCTGAGGCTACTTACAATTATGTTTGAGAATTTGGGGAATTTTGAATATCCTTGGAATTCTGACACTAACATGGCCATCTTACTTCTGGGAGCTAGTGTCCTTGCATGTGGTTCAGGCTTTATTCAGGGTTAAACAACTATTTAAGAGTATTACCCGGAGATCTACACCAAGGTTGGAGAATTATGAGTGGCTAGGGGTGTGGAGCAGCATGGGCAAGTACATAGAACAGTGGGCACCTCCAGTGTATTGGAACTTCACTCCTGAACAGGTGCAGAATCCTGAAAAACTAATAAAATATTTGGGAAAATTATGCTGTTGCCCTGGCAATTCCAAAGAGACACAGCTCACTGCAACATGCTGGGGCCTGGCCCACACCTACCGAGTGCTATTAGACACTGTTCAGTACCTTCAAAGGGAAGAGAGGGTCTCTGGATCTGATAACAAAATGACAGACATTACAGCCACTCCAAACTCCACAACAGCCACTGCAGCCGCTCCAACCCCCATGACAAACGCTGCAGCCACTCCAACTCTGGCAACAGGTGTTGCAGCTAATCCAAACCCAAGACCAGTCACTGCAGCTGAACCAGAGAACCAACCCGTGATGGTGTCAGTTGCTCCTATACATAAGAAGAAATATACAAAAAAATCACCTCACATTGTAAAGGATGATGATGAACCAGAGCCATCAGGAGAACAGAAAGAGGAGGCAGAACAGTGGTAATCACTGGATCCTTATCCCTGAGCGAGCGGCAAGACATGTGAAAGGATTTAAGCTGCCATCCAGGTGAGCACCTCATTACCTGGCTGCTCAATTCTGAGATAGAGGGGCCAGTAATGTGAAATTAGAGGGTAGGGAGGCCAGGCAGCTGGGATCCCTGTCTAGGGGAGGGGGCAATTGACAAGGCAATTGGCAAAAGGACACAAAATCTGTGTCTGGAGGTGACTCCTGTCAAGCGTGAGGTAGAGGTATCCCTTCAAGGAAGATGTTATATGCCATCCAAGTAAGGGGACCACTATGGAGAGAGGTATTGAATACTTGAGAGAGCTAGCTGTGCAGGAGATGATTTATTATGACCCAGACGATGTGCAGCTACCCACTATCCAGATGAAGTCCAATGCACCCAGCCCATGTGGCGGAAGCTTGTATGGAGCACGCCATCGTCATATGCCAGTGCATTAGCAGTAATGGATTGGAGAGACAAAGAGGGACCAACAGTGGATGAATTGTCTCACTGACTCCGGCAATATGAAGAAAGTCTCTCTTCCTCCCTTGTCACAGCTGCAGAAAAACTATTCTGAGAATTCCAGCAATTCAAAGAGGATATGCCCTATTCCCCACCTGCATGGACTAGGATCTCAGCTATTAGAAGCAAGCATTTCCCTACTCGAGAGAAATGGTATACACCATGGGGGAAACAGTGGTAGCGCCTGTGTGACCATGGAGAAGACATGAGGAAATGAGATGGAAAACCTACCTACCTCCTAGAAGAGTGGGTATGTGAGTTGGAAGGAAGAACAACTACAAAACAGGGTTCTTTTAGGATAAATGCTGCTCCAGTTTCTAGTAATCAGTTGCCCAAATAGAGCAGAAAATCTGACTTTGCTCCCAATCCTGTAAGAAGAACTTCTGATTTGTATTCATGAGAAGGGAGTGACCAAGATGAGACTGAAACCCGTGCACACCACACTAATCCATTTGTTGTTAGCGGGTATTATGACCAACATTAGAGGGGCCCTGCCTCCAGTCAGGCAGAGGACAGGGACAATCGAGTTCATTGACCCGTGGGGATTCGATGGCCTGGCACATCTGACCTCCAGGAGTATAAGGCTTTAGTGGACACTGGTGCGCAATGTACCCTAATGCCATCAAATTTTAAAGGAGCAGAATCCATTTTTATTTCAGGAGTGACAGGGGGGGGTCTCAACAGCTGACTGTATTGGAAGCTGAGGTGAGCCTAAGTGGAATGAGTGGAAAAAGCAACCCAATGTAACTGGCCCAGACGCTCTCTGCATTCTTGGATTTGATTACCTCAGGAGAGAGTATTTTAAGAACGCAAAAGGGTATTGGCAGGCTTTCAGTATAGATGCCTTGGAGACAGAGGAAATTAAAGAGCTGTCTGCATTGCCCGGTCTCTCAGAGGACCATTCTGTTGTGGGATTGCTGAGGGTCAAAGAACAACAGGTGCTAGTTGCTACTACGACAGTGCACTGATGGCAATATTGCACGAACCAAGACTCTGTAATTCCTGTCCATGAACTGATTCATTGACTAGAGAATCAACAAGTGATCAGCAAGACTTGCTCACCCTTTAAGAGCCCCAGTGTGAAAGTCTAATGGAGAATGGAGATTGACAGTAGACTATCACGGCCTGAATGAAGTCATGCCACAGATGAGTGTTGCCATGCCAGACATACTAGAGCTTCAATATGAACTAGAGTTGAAGGAAGCCAAGTGCTATGCCATGATATTGCTAACACGTTCTTCTCCATCCCTCTGGCAGTAGAGTGCAGGCTACAGTTTGCTTTCACCTGGAGGGTTGTCCAGTACACCTGGAACTGACTGCCCCAGGGGTGGAAACACAGCCCCACTATTTGCCGTGGACTGATCCAGACAGCACTGGAACAGGGTGAAGCCCCAAAACACTTACAGTACATTGGTGACATCATCGTGTGGGGTGATACAGCAGAAGAAGTTTTTGAGGAAGGGAAGAAAATAGTCCAAAACCTTCTGAGAGATGGTTTTGCTGTAAAGTGGGGTAAAGTCAAGGGATCTGCACAGAAGATTCAGCTTTTAGAATAAAATGGTAAGATGGACGTTGTCAGATTCTGATGGAGGTGATTAATAAGGAACAACTATGTCCCCACTGACTAACAGAAAGCATTCTCCTGGCAAAACTGGCTGCTCGTGGCCTGGATGGGCACACGCTTTGCTGGGTAAAAAACTGGCTGGATGGCTGGGCCAAAAGAGTTGTGGTGAACGGAGTTAAATCCAGTTGGTGGCCAGTAACGAGTGGTGACCTCCAGGGTTCGGTTTTGGGGCCACTAATGTTTGACACCTTTACTGATGATCGAGATGAGGGGATCGAGTGCACCCTCAGTAAGTTTGCAGATGACACCAAGTTGGGTGGGAGTGCTGATCTACTCGAGGGTAGGGAGGCTCTGCAGAGAGATCTGGACAGTCTGGAGCAATGGGCTAAGGCCAACTGGAGGAGTTTCAATAAGGTCAAATGCCGGGTGCTGCACTTTGGCCACAACAACCCCCAGCAACGCTACAGGCTTGGGGAGGAGTGGCTGGAGAGCTGCCAGTCAGAGAGGGACCTGGGGGTGTTGATTGACAGCCGGCTAAACATGAGCCAGCAGTGTGTCCAGGTGGCCAAGAAGGCCAATGGTATCCTGGCTTGTATCAGAAATAGCGTGGCCAGCAGGGACAGGGAAGTGATCTTTACCCCTGTCCTCGGCACTGGTGAGGCCGCACCTTGATTCCTGTGTTCAGTTTTGGGCCCCTCACTACAAAAAGGACATTGAATTACTCAGGCATGTCCAAAGAAGGGCAGTGAAGCTGGTGAAGGGTCTGGAACACATGTCTTATGAGGAGCGGCTGAGGGAACTGGGGTTGTTTAGTCTGGAGAAGAGGAGGCTGAGGGGAGAACTCATCGCACTCTACAACTACTGAAAGGAGGTTGCAGAGGGATGGAGATGAGTCTTTTTAATCAAGTAATAAGCGATAGGACAAGAGAGAATGGCCTCAAGTTGTGCCAGGGAAGGTTTAGACTGGATATTAGGAAGTATTTCTTTACAAAAAGGGTTGTTAGGTATTGAAATGGTTTGCCCAGGGAGGTGGTGGAGTCCCCATCCCTGGAGGTGTTTAAAAGTTGAGTAGACATAGAGCTTAGTCATATGGTGTAGTTGGGAACTGTTAGTGTTAGGTTAATGGTTGGACTAGGTGATCTTCAAGGTCTTTTCCAACCTAGATGATTCTGTGATTCTGTGGAGTAAATGGGTTGCACTGATCACACAAGGGGCTCAAAGAGGGAGCCACAGTCACCCAGGAATACTGGAAGTGATCACAGATTCTCCAGAAGGCAAAAATTTCAGAATGGCTCCAGAGAAAGAGGTGATGCATGCTGGAGAGGCCCTACCATATAATAAACTACAGGAAAATGAGAAGTGATATGCCCTGTTTACTGACGGGTCCTGTTGCACTGTGGGGAAACATCGAAGGCGTAAGGCAGCTGTGTGGAGCCCCACACAATGTGTCACAGAAGCTGCTGAAGGAGAAGTTGAGTCAAGTCAGTTGGCAGAAGTGAAAGCCATCCAGCTGGCATTAGATATTGCTTAGTGAGAAAGGTGGCCAGTGCTCTACCTCTATACTGACTCATGGGTGGTGGCAAATGCTCTGTGGGGGTGGTTACAGGAATGGAAACAGAGCAACTGGCAGCAGAGAGGCAAATCCATCTGGGCTGCTGAATTATGGCTGCTCATGGAGAGAACTTGGGTTTGTGAAAGATACACCATGTAGATGCTCATGTACCTAAGAGCTGGGCCACTGAAGAACATCAAAACAACCACCAGGTGGATCCAGCTGCTAAGATTAAGGTGACTTGAGTGGATCTGGACTGGTAACATAAGAGAACATTTTATGGCTCGCTGGTCCCATGACTCCTCAGGCCTTCAGAGAAGAGATGCAACATATAGATGGGCTCATGAATGAGGGGTGGACTTAACCATGGATGCTATTGCACAGGTAATCCATGAATGTGAGACATGTGCTGTGATCAAGCAAGCCAAATGGTTAAAACCCATTTGGTATGGAGGACGATGGTCAAAATATAAATATGGGGAGGCCTGGCAGATTGATTATATTATGGTCCCAAAAACTCGGCATGGCAAGTGCTATATGCTCACAATGGTGGAAGCAGTCACCAGATGGTTGGAAACATATGCTGTGCCCAATGCCACTGCCCAAAACTCTATTTTAGGCCTAACAAGCCTTGTGGTGGCATAGCACCCCAGAAAGAATTGAGTCAGATAATGGGACGCATTTCCGAAACAACCTCACAGACGCCTGGGCCAAAGAACATGGTACTGAGTGGATATATCACATTCCCTACCATGCATCAGCCTCTGGGAAAATTGAGCAGTACCATTGGTTGCTAAAAACTACACCGAGAGCAATGAGTGGTGGAACTTTCAAACACTGGGACGTGCATTTAGTAAAAGCTACCTGGTTAATCAATACCAGAGGATCTGCTAACCAGGCTGGTCCTGACCAGTCAAACCTCCTACGTACTGTAGATGGGGATGAAGTCCCTGTAGTGTGCATTAAAAAATATGTTGGAGAAGACAGTTTGGGTTATTCCTGCACTGGGTAAAGGTAGACCCATGCGTGGGATTACTTTTGCCCAGAGACCTCGGTGCACTTGGTGGGTAATGCAGAAGGACAGGGAAGTCTGATGTGTGCTTCAAGGAGATTTGATTTTAGGTGAAAATAGACGATAAATTGGACTGTATGATGTTAACTGCCAAATAGCCCTGTTATTGTATATTGTCATTACTATGGTTGATACATATTATGCTAATGGTATCACATAAATAAAAAAGACGGAAGTTGATAGCGTCAGGACTGATTTCAGCAACTGGTGCCCAGGAACATCCTCGAGATTGACATCTTCAGCCAGCAGACTGTGAGCATGGACCATGTCAAATATATCAGCTATAAGCTCCAATTGAAGCAGAGACTACACGCCGCCCTCCTGCCACATCCAAGGTCACCCACTCCATCAACTGAGCCAACACTGCCTCATCCCTCCAGCCTTAAAGGCTGTCATGACAAATGGAACCCAAAGTTATGGACTAAATGAACTCAGTAGACATTTTGGAAGGATGGACCATAGACTGAGGGAATGATATCTCTAAGTCCCGGGAAAAGGGGTGGTGATTCCTTAGAATGCATTGGAAACCTGTGCATAATGTAAATTATATGGAATAAGGGTTGGAGACTGTCCTGGTTTTGGCTGGGATAGAGTTAATTTTCTTGAGCTCGGAGGGAACACAGCCAAAGCGCCCAACCTGGATTTTGGCTAGGATGGAGTTAACTTTTCTTGGGCTGGGAGGGGCACAGCCAGAGTGCCGGGCCCAGATTGGCCATTGGAGTATTCCATATCATGTGTTGTTATTCTCATTATATAAAGGAGGCAGGTTCTCTCTCACTTCTGGTCTGCAGTCTGCGATGGTGGGATCTTCGTTCTTTAGGGATCACTGGCCAGGAGTGGGATGGGTATCGGTCGGCAGGTGGTGAAAAATCACATTGTGCATTACTCATTTGTATTTTCTATTATTGTTATTGTTTTGTTTTATTATAATAATGAAACTGTTTTTTTTTTATCTTAACCTATGAGTTTCCTTGTGTCCTTCCAGTCTTCTCCCCCATTTACTTGACAGGGGGGAGGGTGAGCGACTGTCTGTGTGGTGTTTGGCTGCTGGCCGAGTTCAAACTATGACAGCATGTTTAAAGGCTTTCTGTTGTGTCTTAAATGACAGAAAAAAAATCTGCATGAATAAAAAGGGGAAAAAATGATCTCAAAAGCATAATTTGCCAGGAACTGGGGTCCACTTTGTTCAGTATCATTCCAGTGTTCACATACCACTCCTCTCACAAACTTACTACCCTCCCCTCTGTGGATCTTGCTTCTTCTAATGTTAAGTCAAATTCTACTAATTTTTTTTAGTCATCTTTTGGATTGTTCACCAGCTCTGCTGGTATGGAAACACTGAAGAGAGCTTAGGAAAATTAGCAGGGAGCTATCTAAACAAGGAATTACTGAAAATGGTAGGGACAAGAAAGACAAGAACAAGCTATGGATAAGTCAGAATTAATTTTCCCCAGTGTCTTAACTTAAGTCTACCTGTCTTACTGTCTTTGCCTAATAAAGCTAACCTGAACAATTAGAGGTGATTCTTCTGAAAAAACAGCATTAAGCCATAGTACTATGGGAATTGTGACAGATGGAACCATCCTCTGATAGTTAATGTTAAGACATATATAATGAAGACTCAGAAGGCATGTACTTATAATGACGACTTTGGAAATGTGCTTTCACCCACTCACAAATTTCAAAATATAGAATTGCAGAAGTAGTGAAGAAAAATGACAAGTTCAACCATGTCAAGTCTGAGTGGTACTACTTTAGAATTGTCCTAACTATTCCTTTAGACCACATTAGAATGTTGCGGAGGCTCTCAAATAAACAACCAACCACCAAAAATTAAATTTTTTTTATTAACACAATTAATTAGATCTCTGTAAATTACAGTTTCGAATGTGAAAGGAGAGGAGAACAGAACAACTTCCTAGGGTTTAATGACAACCCAAAACACTCTATCACTCACCTAACAAGTGAGGGCTCTCAACCTCGAAGACCTGCTCAGGGCAGCGTCCCAAACCAAGTCACCTCGAGGAGTTTCCCTGGGCAGCGTCCCAACCCAAGGGAAGAGTCCTCAACCACAGCATGCTGCTCCAGAGGACAAGCTCAAAATGGCTCCCCCAAGGGACTCCATTTATACCCAGGCTGAGTCTGACCTGTAGTCAATAGTGGCTCCCATTGGCCAAAGGCCTTAACTGCCATGAAGCCCTGAGAGCAAAGGCAATAAGGAGCTGCTACACTTCAGCAGCCAAGAAGCCTTATTTTCATTGGGCGGGTGCACCTGCCACATAGAGTATAAATATAACAAAAGATATAATTATCATTTATGTCTGAGCTGCAGAGTATGTTTGTTGAATGTGACAAGCATTTCAAAGAGCTCTAACATTTTATTTTGAATTGTCTATATTGTTCTTTTGTTTAAACCATTCATTCACAAAAGTAAAATTTAAAAAAATTTCACAGTTATATAATTTGTGAATATTCTATTTTAAAATAACTGTATGATTTGTTGCAGTTTTAAAGATCCAGAAAAAAAAATCATTCACGTTCAGGAGGTTAATGTTAAAACTCTAAAAAGGATGCAGTACCTTTTTTCATATAAGTAACTGTGGCAGGTGCACCCACCCAATGAAAATAGGTCTTCTTGGCTGCTGAAGACTTGGATGACAACATGGTAGCGAATGCATCTTATGAAATTGGTAGCACTCAGAAGAATGTGATTGAACTTGGTGCTATTGTGTTAATGCCACTTCAGGTCAATAAATGAAGAAAGTGGCAAGAGACTTGAGGCAATTGTTGCTATATTAAGCATTAATTGGTTAATTGGATATGTTTGAATCTTCCTTGTTAGAATGGTTAATCAGCTTCCTTCAATTTTGATTGCAATACTTTGTATGGTTGGGGTTTTTTTTAAGATTTGATTGTATAATCACCTAGGAATGACAATCCACAATGAGTATGGAGACTCACCAGGACTGCACTCCATTTTAACCTTGGAGGCAAGAGGTGACTGCACCACCACTTTGAGGAAACCAGCTGAATCATGACTGTAGTTATGGGGTGGATTGTGTGGCAGGTACACTAGCTCAATGAAAATAGGGCTTCTTGGCTGCTTTGGGTTGTCATTAAACCCTAGGAAGTTGTTCTGTTCTCCTCTCACAGACATTCAAACCTGTAGTTTGTCGAGGGCTAGTTAATTGTGTTAATAATAAGTTTTTAATTTTTGGTGGTTGGTTATTTGAGACCCTCCGTAACAGTAACATGCTTATAATTTAATTAAACTTTGATGAAGGAATAATCATAGTATTACTTCCATAATATGGAGCTAGCTACATACATGTTCTGCTTCGCTAAGTCTACATGTGACTTAGAGTTAAAAGCTGTTAGTGCTTAAAACCTGACAAAATCAGAAGTGAGTGGGACACAGCAACTTCCAAAAGAACTTAAACCTTTATAGCAAAAATTTGTGAATACTCCAGAGTGTGAATAATCAAAGAATTTAAAGCCAAAAATTATTTCTTAACCTTAGAGGGCGACAGAAGAATACTTTATTTTTTTATTACAAATAGGAAGGTTTTGA
This sequence comes from Strix aluco, assembly GCF_031877795.1. NCBI lineage: Eukaryota > Metazoa > Chordata > Aves > Strigiformes > Strigidae > Strix > Strix aluco. The sequence goes on along the minus strand of NC_133932.1, from coordinate 87,283,722 downwards.
TAATTTTTTCTACACCAACATGAAAAAAGGACAATAATTTTTCCTGCCTGTTCTTTCAAACATACAAAATCTAGGCTCCCATGCTCCAGACTAGCCATTTATCTCATCTTTTGACTATTTGTCCATTTAAATCTTTAAATCTTTACTCCATCTATTTAGAATAGTTACTATGTAACCAAAACATTAATCCAATTGACAGTTAATTGTTCACGGGGGAGTGAGCTTTTACAGAAATCCTTCCTGGACCTTATTTTTTTTAAAAAAAAAAAGAAAAAAAAAAAAACCAAATAAACCAAAACCCAACTAAACCAAAACCCACAAATATTTAACACCATGAGTTTATTACAATAGTGTAACTAAATTTTTAAAAAACTTTGTGAAAGAACCAAATCATGCCTAAAGAAGGCCCACTGCTTAAGAATTTCTAGAAATAAGCTGTTGTAGAAATTATACTGAACAATTATATATTAACAGTGAACTATACCAATTATTCTTTTTCATCCCAGATACTGGGCTTTCAAAATATTCTGAAGGGATATAGTAAAAGAGAAATTTTATAGATTTTGTTAAAATTTGTGATATATTTAATTATCAAGTATGCTTCACAGATGATGTCAACAATGCCATTTCCTTCTGAAATCACAGTACTTTCATTCAAACAAGGCACACCTGCACACTCCTGACCAATCTAAAATAGATTCTTCAGGACTTTATTCCTTGATGTTATTTGTAATGTCTACCCTCACCCTGCTTTTCTACAGTGTCTACTTATTTAGTAGCAAAGCCTTTCATTCTTCAATTGCTTTTGTCACCAGTCCGGAAACTGAATCCTGTGAGAATTTCTCTTTTAGCCTTGTCAAATTTCCCAAAATGACAAGAAAAACAAACAAAAATTATAAGTCAATAGGACAGGTATTCTCCAAAGTGACTTAGTTCATTACCCACTACTGCACCCTCAGAAAGAGGCCTGTCTAGAATATACACTTGTAAAATGATTCACTTTTTTCTTTGGAAATCATAACAATTAAGTTTATCTGAACGGCCTTTGTTCCCACACACCTTAATGCCTCAGAGCTGAGGGACCACTAGGATGTCACTGTACAGACCCTGGGCTTTACTGAACAGAGAAATTTGATCTTAGAGAAATCAGAGAACTCAGAAAAACTCTGGTATTTCCACACTGAAATATGGCTTCATGTAGTTGACTGAGCTGCCTGAGGACAAGCACTGTCAGAAGGGTAAATAGTCCAGCACACTGCCATGTAGGTATTGTTGTGTGTCATTGAACTTTGTAAACACCAAGGTTGTTCATAGCTTACTATGGTGTCCTTAACATGTTAGTACTTCATCCTGTGACAATATCTCTGAGTCATTCGGGTTTGCAGTCCTTTTCCATCCATACTATCCTCCAATGTACCAGACAGAAGAAGAACCAATAAGACTCCATTTTAAAAAATATAATTCTCTAAATTTTTTGCTGCTGTGTGTAAGTAAAAGATAACTTCTTGGGCTTGCTTGAGTTTTTAATCAGAATTCAAATAATTTTATTTTGAAACTGAGCAGTATTACTTGCATATCTTGTTTATGTAAGTCAAATACATTGGCATAAGAAAAGACCAAATGATACAAAGTTATTGCTTCTGCTATTTTAAACTACTGCAGGTTAGCTTCTGTTCTCTAGTTTATGTACCTCTGATGGTATACACTCCATATAGCTTAATTTAAATGCTTGTTCCATTCAGGAGAGAATCAATAGATTTTTGGGTAAAAACTGTAAACACACTCAAGAGTAGTCTGTGCTGATTTATGGACCCTACATACTATATTGACATGAGACAGAACATGCAATCTGGCCCAAGGACCATGGAGTTCTCTCTGGTGCTCATAACAAAGAGAACATCTACATAGCCTTGTAAACCTGCTAAAGAGATAACAGAAACTTCATTTATATCTCTGCTTGAAGATGAGCACTATTTACTACTAGGAGAAATATTTAGACAGCAGTAAATGTATCAGAAATATTAAAGAACTGATAATATGAATAAATGCAATCCTGTAAAAACGAACAAAGTTTGATGATACATTCTTACTAGGTCCCAAATGACTATCTTCACTGTTTGCAAAATGATATGTTCTTACAGTACATGCCACAAATATATGATAATCAAATGAATCCATCAAAAATATTGATTACATGCCAGGATATTTGATGATTTTTTAAAAATTTAGTAACAAATTGTCTTGATCTGAAAGATGAAAATAATAAAAAAAATTAAACCTAATAGAAAATAGCCAGCTTTAAACTTAATGAATGACTGTTCCTTACTTTCATTGACAAAGGTTATTCATAATACATTAAAGTCCACTATAGGCTATAAGAACTCTCAAATTAGGAAGCCTAGTTTTTCAAATTTGAAATCTACCTTGAGAAATCCATAGAATGTCACTCCCTCATTCACAGTTACCTTGTGGACATATAGTCTTGAAAATGTTTCCTTCCTGCCCACCAAGTGTCAAAAAATAAACAAGTTGTTCTAGAACTCTGACAGCTAGTTTGTTTCATTCAGAAAACATGAAAGATTGATATCTTTGAGAAAGTTATGTCAAGACAAGAGTTTGAGTAATGCTTTATTTTCCCTTTGTTTCCAAGTTGTCATTTGTACAAATCTTAAGCATAATTTCAACAACTGTTTTGTGAACTGTGGGGAAAAAAAGCACCTTTCCACAGCAAATGGATATAGTACATAAAAACAACTTTAGAAATAAATAGTGCAAGGCACAGCTTTCAGATATGACCAGAATGAAGCAATTCTTTATCCAGTCTTCTGTTTGTTGACCTCAGTTCAAAACATTCTGTGAAGTATCTAAATTTACTTATGAACCATCAGAAGTTATCCATGATCTGTAAGCTTCTAATAAATGACAAATATTTGTAAGGTTGAGCCTTCCCCCTCCCAAAGTTATGTTCCTAATACCAAATCTGAAATCCTCAGTCCTATTTAATGTCCACTTCTCTGAACTCTATTTCCATTCCCAAAGTTCCCCAGAAGCCTACCATTTAGCTTTCACTTCAGTTCAGAAGCAGTTCAGTCTTGACAAAGATGAGCAGTTAAGTGCCTATAGATAGAAGGAGAATCAGAGATAACATTGGTCCATTAATTGATGAGGTCAGTCGCCTCACAAATAGGGATGTAGACAAAGCAGAGAAGTTTAATGCCTTATTTGCCTCTGTCCTCAACACCAATGACAGGCCCTGGGACCCTCAGAGCCCTGTGTTGGAAGACCATGACTGAGAGGGATGATAAACTCCCAGTTGACCCTGAACTTGTTCAAGACTTGCTGCTCTAACCGGATGTGCATGTCTATGGGGTCTGATGGGATTCATCCCAGGGTACTGAAAGAGCTGGCTGATGTCATTGTGGGACCTCTCTCCATTATTTTTCAACAGTCTTGGGAGTCTGGAGATGTCCCAGCTGACTGGAAGCTGGCAAATGTCCCAGTTTTCAAGAATGGAAAGAAGGAAGACCCTGGTAATTACAGGCCTGTCAGTCTCACTTCAGTGCCTGGTAACACTATGGAGAAGGTCATTCTGGGAGTTCTTGAAAAACACTTGAGAGACAACACAGTCATTGGTCATAGCCAGCACAGATTCATGAGGGGAAAGTCCTGTTTGACCAACTTAACTTCCTTCTATAAACCAATAGATGTGGTGGGTTTGGATTTTAACAAAGCTTTTGATACTGTCTCTCACAGTATCCTTCTGGACAAAATGTCCAGCACACAGCTAGGCAACTCCATAATACATTGGGTGAGAAATTGGCTGATGGGTTGGGCTCAAAGTTTTAGTAAATGGGGTTACCTCAGGTTGGTGTCCAGTCACCAGTGGGGTTCCTCAGGACTCAATTTTAGGGCCAGTTCTCTTCAATGTTTTTATAAATGATCTGGACACAGATGTAAATAAAGTAAATTTGCCCATGATACTAATCTAGGAGGAGCTGTGGACACCCTCGAGGGTAGAGAGGCCTTACAGAGAGAACTGGATAGATTGGAGAGCTGAGAAATCACCAACTGTATAAAATTTAACAAGTGCCAGTTTCTGCACCTAGGACAGGACAATCCTGGTTATACATACAAATTGGAGGATGAGAGGCTGGAGAGCAGCCCTGTGGAAAAATATCTGGGGGTTTGGGTTGATGACAAGTTGAATATGAGTCAACAATGTGTCCTGGAAAACAAAAGGTCCAACTGTGTCCTGGGGTGCATCAAGCACAACGGAGCTAGCCAGTCGAGGGAGGTGATTGTCCCACTCTACACTGCACTGGTGCGGCCCCACCTTGAGTGCTGTGTGCAGCTTTGGGCACCTCTATATAAGAAGGACATCAGACTACTAGAGTGTTTCCAGAGGAGGGTGGTTAAGATGGCAAAATGTCTCAAGGGCAGGACTTATGAGGAGCAGCTGAAATCACTTGGTTTGTTCAGCTTGGAGAAGAGAAGGCTGAGGGGTGATCTCATGGCAGTCTGTAACTTTCTCAAGGTGGGCAGTGGAGAGGGAGGTGCTGATCTTCTCTCTTTGATGACCTGAGATAGGACACGAGGAAACGGAAAGAAGCTGTGTCAAGGGAAGTTCAGGTTGGACATTAGGAAAAGGTTCTTCACTGAGAGGGTGGTTGGTCACTGGAACATGCTCCCCAGGAAAAAGGTCATGGCAACAAGCCTGTCAGAGTTTAAGGAGCATCTGGACAATGCTCTTAGTTATATGGTTTAGCTTTAGGTAGTCCTGCAAGGAGCAGGGAGTTGGACTCGATGATCCTTATGGGTGCCTTCCAACTTGACATATTCTATGATTCTATGTCACATGTAAGCAGACAGTATATCCAGAAACTAGATACACTTCTGCCTGAGGAGTTCATTCTAGTTGTTATTGTTGGAGCACAATTTGTGATTGAGCTCTGTACAAAAAAGCTGCAGTTGACACTGCTTTCTTTTAAGAAATACATACAGGAGGAGGTAATAGTGGTGGCAGCTCTCTCTCCCTCATACTCTTTCCAAATAATTATTTTGTGATTAAGACACTCGGTTAACTTGCAGGGAACAGATTTTTCTCAGCATGAAAGGAATCAAACCTGTAATTGGACTGATCTCATCACCAACCACCTATTGTGGGATGGGAAGTTTCTGCATCTTGTGAAGCTGTTTCAGAAAGAATAAATGATACTTCAGACTTTCCATCCTGTAAGTGCTTGCCATATATGTCAAAAAGATGATAATTTATGCTACTTTCTTAAGATTTTTTTCCTTCTAAGAGGAAGACTAAGGAAAGAAAACTGTACTTGAGAATGTCTGTTGTATTCTGAGAAAGATTCTTCTGATTTATCAGCTCAAATTATCTAAGAGAAAACTATAAAGGAAGAGAAAGGCTGATAAAGCAGTTGCATAAAAAGCATGTAACAATATACTTGTATATCATATATAAAAATGTTACTTGACTGTATCATGAATAACTAACTTGGAGAGAAAACAAGATTTTAAGAAACACATTGGCAGTGTCTGGTTCTTATATTGAATTAGAACCATTATTTGATATGGAGTAATGTATTTTGATGTGTAAAAACTGAACAGGAGAAGTGAAAATGAATTGGTTGCCCAGCTCCATAGCAGTCCAAAGTAATGACCAGGTTTATGCTCACAAGTTCATCTAATTAAAAGACTTCTCTGACTGAAAAATGGGATTTGGAATTTCATCCGAGAAATAATTTGCAAAAGCTATTTATGACATCTAACAACTGTAAGTAGTGTCTGACTTATCAGTAGGACTGGACTAGGTCTCTATGCTTTTTGCACTTGGGGTTTTCTTGTAATTTGTTCTAGGTGTCTGTTTGGTTTTGGTTTTTGTTTTTGTTTTTGTGGGTTTTTTTGTTTTTGTTTTTTTTTTTAAGAAGACTTAGATTTCAAAATAACCTGTTTCATTCAAAACAATGGTCCACATGCAAGGGGATGTGTGTGTACCTGTGTGCATGTGTGTGCATCTACTGTCCAGCTCTCCGAAGTGGGGGGATAGTTGCACACTAAGTCTAAACTAATAAAGCTCTTCCAGGTATATCAGTTTCAACCTGAGCATGTCAGTACGGGACAGTGCTTATTCCTCAGTGATGGGCTGTTGGGATAAAAAGGAAACTGTGAGATGATGGTATGGGGAGTGACATCTGTTGAGTGGGAAGACAGTTGTGTGGCATTGAAACAACCATCCTGGGAATGACAAGAAGTGTTCAGATGCAGTGAAAAAAGTTCAGATCACTGTTTTAATGTTTCCCTTGCCTTATCTCAAACCTGCAGTTGAAACTATGTGGATTTCAGTTGAATACTATACTACTTTCAGGGTTGACAAAGTTCTTATACATGTGGATACCTATATGAAAATTAAGGTTAAAGAGACAAGCTAAATTACATGAAGAAATGAAATAACCTTAGTAAAGGAATATTTTTCATGTTTGATTAGGAAACAGACTAGATAATTGTCTCATGGGAAAAACAGTTCTTGTATTAAAAATAAGAACTTATGTTTGGATTTACATGCAAAGCAAAACTACAAAATAATATTATATGTAGTCTCAAACTGGAATGCTCAGTTCTACTGTTTTTAAGATGTTTGCATTTTCTGCATGCCTTCAGAACAGTTAGATTTCTTTCTCTGGTAGTAACATCTAAAAGATATACAACATTTTACATAATGATTTTGAAAAATATCCTATAGTATATCTTGATTATTAAAACCATTTCAAGATATTAATATAAATATCTAAAGTACAGACTAAGAAAAACTACCATCTTATTATGTCAACATGTTACTAATTTGTACTTAAATGAAATGGACACCCTAACAACAGTGACAGAACTGTAAATCAAGGCCTATAGTCAGATCATTTACTAGGGTTTCTCTGTTAGATATGTGATGTAGCTCCTCATGTGACTTTAGGCTGATTGCACTAAGCTGAAAAGGCAGTCTGAATCTCCTCTCCTCTCTTTTGAATCCTGCCTGAACACTCCTCTTAGTGTTTGCTCTTGTGCTTCTGCAAAGTGTCATATTACTTTTCTCATCCAAGTAAAGGAAAATCTTGCAAAAATGGAATTAGTTTTCATTTGGATGAATTAAATTATAGAGTTCATTTGTGGCCACATGAGAGGAAGATATCTCTCAGACAGAGGTGGGTGGTAGATGGAACTGACCTCAGCAACAGGCAGTGGGTCAAAATATTTGAGCCAGTTATTGATGGAGTACTTTTAAATGGGAAATGAAAATTAACTTCACCAGACTGCTGAAGAGCTAGATTAGAAAAGGCAAAGGGAAAAGAGTTTGAGGATGTGCTGTTCCTCTAGTTTTTTCTTTTTATTAGGAAATTAGTCTAAAATATCAGTCATTTAACAGGTGAATAAATCCAGTTATTGAAGAAAAAAAAAAAGAAGCTTATTTTAACTTTTCAGGTACTCCTAAACACAGTTGCCTAAAAAAATTAGGTCATATTTCTTATGTGGATATTCAAAGTTATCACTTACTTTTGAAAATCTTGCCTGAATGATATATATTCATCTTTTGCATGTTGTGTGAGACTTTGAGGAATGGGAGATTTTCTGGGGAATTTTATCTCTTGATAACCATCAATGTTCTCCTATATTCCATAATTCCATATATGCACAGTTTTTCTGTTTTCAGTAGAGCATTGACACCTGACCTCTGAATGCACAAATAGAGGTATTTGATCTAAATCAGAAATTACTGATTTATGACAGAAAATTATGCATTAATGACAGAAAGCAACTAAAAATACACAATGTACTCTCTACTTTCTCATGTTTTCCTTGGGACAGCCACGAGGAGTGGGGAAAAAAAAGCAACAGGTAGAAGGAAACATTTCTTCTTTTTAACTAAACACAGTAAAGTAGTTTTTTCTTGATTCTTATTTCCTTACAAATCATACCTGGAAGTGTAAGTTGGAGAAGAATTTCTGCCATAAAAATAGATTGTTATTTAAAAAAAGGGAAACCAACTTAAATCTACTCTTTCCAGAAATCATTAGTATGAAAATAATTTCTACTAAAAATAGATTTTTTTGTCTGTGCATGTGTTTATGTGTATCTTGATGTGTGCACATACTTATGTATGCATCCACCCAATAAACATCTATTTGCCTACACCATCATCTTCTGTACCTAACTTCTGTCTTGTGCTGTTATTCCCAGTTTGGCAAAGTCATGATCTCAAATAATGTGGTCAAAGTTTCTCAATGAAGTATATAAAACTGATACATCTTTGAAAATCTGTTGTAAATAAATATCTGTGTGTTCTGTTTCAAAGAAAGAATGGTAAAAATACAAAATGTGCTTGAAATTATAGTAGAAATAAAGAATTAGGAAATTCTATTGTAAGAAAGGAAATTAAAACCACCAGTAAACATTGTTCCTTTTACAGATTGATCTGCAATGGAACAAGGTATCAGTAAATCCCGGAAGAGCAGAAGATGATGCTTTAGGAAGCTTTTGTGCTTAATAGCTTTTGGTAGGAGTTTTTTTAGTAACGAATGAAAGCAACTTCAATTAATTGATTTGTTCTTTCTCTCATTTCCCTTTTCAGAGTAATACTCTGATATATTACAACTTGATGGGAGAGCAAGAGCATTGTCTGATGAATGACTAAATAAGGGCCAATTCTATTCAAATCAGTCTTTCATCTTCTTGAATTGAAGTCTCTGGAAAAAGTTATCTTTGCATCTGTATGGTCTTTCTGATTCTGATGATGTAAACTATTTGACAAAGCATACAAGTGATTGATTAAGTACTTGTTTAAGTCCCAATTGTTTCAAAGGGTAAATGAGAGGAAATGAAAATTCTAAATGGCTAAAAAAAATATATTTCTGCATAATAAAAGCACATTACTCATATGGCTAGAATCTAAATCACAAGAATATTCTATCACTTCCTCCCAGAAAGGATGGAACAGAGCCAGTCTGTCTAACTTAAGTACTTAAACTTAGTTTCACAGATGTGTCTCTGGAGGACTTGAAGACAGCCGCATCACTTCATTTCTATATGAAGAAAACAGTACTTGACTTTAAAAAAAAAAAAAAAAAAAACAACCAACAACAACAACAACAAAAAAAACCCACAAAAAAACCCCCCCCAAAAAATCCCAAATCATCCATTTAAACATCTGGAGTCTAGGCACAAGTTAATTGTCTAATTAATTTCACCCTTGTATCCAAAATCATATAGGAACTCTTTTTTCCCCAAGGTTAATATACCCATACTTTAACATTTTTATGTGACACACTGTTACTGAATTTCTGAATAGAACTAACTGGTTTATGCTGTAAAAAATAATATCACATTTGGAATTAAAAAACCAACCAAACAACACCCTCTTTCCTCAAATTTACTCCAGAATTATTTGAGGAATTCTACATTCATAACTAACTATATTTATGCCTGAAAATTCTATAATTGTCTTTGAAATCTACACAGTTATTTGAAGCGGTTCAGTCACTCTGAAAATCAGGCCAGTTACTCAAGTAAATGTGATTTACCCTGGGTTTAACAGCCTACAGGTATGTCCAGTCCATGGTGTGGTGTCTGTGCAGAAATGTCTCAGCTAGTTATGAAGAAGCTAGTTACGAAATTGGAACTGTGTCAGCTCTGGGCTAAACAGTGCCCTATTGACCTGACTATATTGTTTATACACCATGAGTTAGTATCCTTAAATAGTTCTGTACTAACTCATGCAAACCTACCAACTAATTTAAGCTCTTAAGAAATCTCTAGTCAGTGCTCCATTATGTAGTAGAAAAATATCCAAAACTCAGGCATCTGTAAAAAAAAGTTTTATAAAAACTTTTGCATCAAATTGTTTCATTTTTTCTTCATATTAAATTGAATAAATTTATTGTTAGATGTGCTACATCTATGTCCTCATTGGTCCAAGCATCACAGAGGTGAAAATTTTATGTCCTGGATTGTTTTGAACTAAATACCAAGTTAAAGGTCTAACAGAAATTACTACATTAGTAATACCCAAGGTCTCATCTATAGCCAGTGAGGAGAGCTAGATAGTTCTTGAAATTCAGTAGGCTGTACAGTGGTCCTAGTGTCAATATATAAGACAGATAAATCATATAAGTACCTATATAAAGATGATGTCAATCCATGAATCAGTGTTAAAATATTAATAAAGAATAAGACAAGTAAGATTGAGTTGTAAACGAGATAACAAAACTCTTTTTTTTCACAGAAATAACATAATTATAGCCTAACAACTATATTTTATCTTATCCTTTCCAAGGATTTTCATACATTTTACATTCATAATTTTCAAATCAAAATGCTACTTCTTTATATCTGTCTGTAAAAATGCATTTCTTCTCCCACAAAGGAGGTTCTGCATAAGAAGAAGATGAGTCTTGATGCAACTTCATGTACAAACAACTCACGTGCAAACTATTTCTCAGTTATGAAACATGGTGAGCAATTGATCGCCTTGGAAAAATCTCAAAGGATCATTTTTCTAATTGCAAAAAACAGTTAGGATTTTTTTTCATGAATACAATATAACTTATTATAATATATAAATGTATTCGTTCAGTGATACAAGTAGTCTATGCTATTAGGATTTTGCACTGTTTTTTTCAGATATGTTTATTTGGATTTTTTTTTTTCCCTTTATTCTACTGTTGCTTAAATGACAGGAATAAATTTTGCCTTAGGTTATTCTACAGGATTGTAGTGTATTAGGGAATTATAAGGGTAGAACAGAAAGTAAGATCTGGCTCATAAAATTTTTCATCTGAATCAAAAAATTCCTGACCCTGACAGTTGAACAGCATCCTGAACAAGAGAGCCAGCACTAATTAATATGTGCCACTATTAACAGAAAAGCAATAGCTGTCAGTTTTATTCTTGAGTTGGCTTAAGAATTTTGATTGTTCACAAAATATATAAAAATATGTTATCAAATATTCTTTGATATTGGAGACAATCCAAGTCCTGGCATATTTAACCACTACTAGGAGAGATCTATTATACCGTGTCTTAGTTTTCACTACTCTTGAAAAGAGGCAAATAAAATGAAAAAGTACAACAGAGATCTTGTTAATGACTTTTATATGATAGGCATGTTAGAGATACAACACTCCAAACTGAGTGTCACAAAGCAAAGTCGAAATTTTTACTAATGCTTTGTTCTAACAAGCATAGATGTTAGTTTCCATTTTGTTTTTTCTTTTCTACAGAGTGTGTTAAAAATCTCCAGAGCCAGATGTATCAAAATAGATTTTTAGAAACAAAGAGAATAATTGAGGTTTCTGCATGCAAAGAAGAATTTGTTTACAAACACATTTTCCCCATTAACATTTTTTAAAAACATGCTAGGTAATTATTACTTTACATATGGCTCAGTTCTGAAGTAATTCCTGAATTGTTAATTTTCTTTTCTCTATATAACTAGCATGTTGATCTCTAGGACAAGTGCTACCTTTTCAGACAGTATAATAGCTTTCTAATAGTTATCCACTGAAAAACAAGGTATCAAGTCCTATGGCCTTAGTATTTAAGCTCTCTGAATAACTAATGGAGAGAGATATTCTTCCAAAAGACAATTTTCCTCTAACTAAAATAGGCTTTTAATGGAAAAAGAAAAATCTCAGATATATTGATTTCCCTTTCCTGAATAAAAGTGGTTTCCTAGATGTCTTGCTTTACTAGACACTTTCCATCCTCAGTTTAAGAAAAATTAGCTTACTCTCTGGAAGATCTTATCAGTCCTTGACTAGGAGTCTAACTTTATTTGTGTGAAACAAGTCTCTTCATGAACATTCAGAATAATTATTACATAATTCAAGTAGTAGCTCTATTTAAGATTTTGTTTTAGGCAGTACTGGCTTCTGTTTTTAGGACTCATATATTCTTTACTTTTTCTTCCTTGGCCTTTCTTTGAAACAAATTAAAATTTTATTGATAATAAAGTGGGGTTTTTTGAGTTTGGGGAATTTTTGGGGGGGAGAGGGCAGTGGGAAACATATTTAGTTTTAATATGCACATGGAAAAACTGCTTACAGACTTGCTTTGGAGATCCTGGAGGAACATGGCTCAGTGTTTCTGCACAGAAACCTGTCAAACTCACAAGAAGTGAAGAACCATCAAAACTTCTACATATTGGAACACTGTTCTTAGAATTCAAGCTCGTGTGAAATGAATATTTCTTAATCTAATATATTTTAATTTCCTGCCTGTTCTGATATGTGCAATATATATTGGATACGCTAACAAATAGCCTGTCAATATTTGCCTTACTAAGCTTACTAGACTCACTAGACTAAGCTTATTACACTGTTACCTAGACTTGTCTTACTAGATGAAAGTTAGAACCAAAAAAAAATCTTTGCTCTTTGTTTAAAGACTTCCAGGTGAATCTGCAAAGTATCTAGAGACACACTTTTAAAATATGTTATCAAGAGCATTGCAAGAACAGGCACAGGACTTAACCTAGAGCTTTTTTTGGTCTTCATTCTGCTTCTGATTATAAATCACTTATGAAAAAAAGGAAATATTTGGTTTCTGAAATGTAAAAGATTGATGACCTTGGTGAATACTTTCTACACTGTGCAGAGTCTAATAATATAGTCTCAGTCATGGCTACTGTAAGTTTATAATATATTCTGTGGACCCACTACAAATAGAATGGAAGTGCTTCTCCTGTGACATGAGACATATAGCCTAGTTTTTTGTTACTTTGTTTTATTTCACTTGATTTGTGAATTGGTCATCATAAAACTGAAACGGATATAGAAATATTGTTCTTGTCATTTTTCAGATCTGACATAGACAAAGGTTCCATTTCTTCTTTGGTGCAATAGAGGAAATTGGGAAATGTACACTTATATTTATGTGACATCTCCCCTAGCATACTTAAGTAGGCCAAAAAGATCACTTTAAGTTGTCACAGGATTTAGTGAGAAGGGTCATGAAAAGCAGCTAGGCAAGGGTTGTGGAAAAAGACTAGTTAATGTACTGGTGAACAGTATCTATCAGCAATTTTTTGTCTGTGATATATGATCGTGGTCTGTGGTATGTTACTTGTATATTTTTACCTCTCCCTGCTTTAGCTTATGTCTGTAGTTCATTTAGAGGTACTATATAGGATGGAGATTGAAAATGTTGCTGAATTCTGCCACATTTTTCACAATAGTTTTCAAATCTATGAAGTAAAGGAACATGATGACTGTGTCAGTACAGAAGTGGACACTGGCATAATATAGAAGTGTGTAGATTCCATAATAGTTTAGTATGAGATTCAGTCTACAATTAAGACACATTTAATAGAGAACTAAAACTGTGAGCCAAGTAATATTGTCAATAGAGATTAGGGGCTTGGCTCACCAAACATGGGCCTCTAAGGTCTTCTGAGATGTCTTCTGGTATATGAGAAATATACATGAGGTTAGAAGTTATGACAAAGATGCATGGTAGACCTACATCTTCTCTGAGAAACATCTGCATGTCTGGATGGATGGTTTCATGCATCTTAAACAGCTCCTGATGCCTATGTTGAGGCTACTGAATTATACCTCTAGAAGCTCCATTGACTATATTCTTCAAATCAATCTTAATTTTACAAATGTAAAATAAATGTTTAATCACCTAGCTATGTGTAGTCACCCAACTTCCAATATTTTCTCTTGAATTGAATCTCACCCCCACAACTTAATTCTGCTGCCTGAACACAAAGAACTAGAGTTACATGAGATGCCCCAAGAAGATGTCTCAGCCTAGGTCAGGTAAGGTAAGAGACACTTAAACATAGACACACACTGGCAAAAATCTTTGTTTCCTTGCAAGAATTCTCACAGAAGGTCAGTTCTAATCCTAGCATATATAAGCTTATACATAGCAAGTACCTGATATGTCTTTATTTCACAGGAAGTATTCCAGAGGCCAAGAACCAAGCTGATTGTTTCAGACATTGTCTCTGCACTGGCTGTGGAACTGATGATAGTGTCCTCTATGTCTGTTTGACTCAGAGGGCTGTTTTTACTGTCTTTAAACTTCTTTTAGCATACCACTGCCTCTTTATCTTCATTAATCAGAAAGAAAGCCTAAAGTGACTTGGTCAGACTAGTCATCTGCACTATAAATATCTGCATCTAGTCAACATTTTTTCATCCTTCAATTCCCTTTATAGCCTATAGTATCTTCAAGGAATTGTTTGTTTCTTCCTAAAATAGATACCTAATATAGGTCACATGAATTGTTCAAGAGAATTCTTTTTGTATTTGTTAATGATAAAAAGTGTCCAGACAAATAGCTCAAAGGTAGATTATTTCTACAACATAGGATTCTAAAGCTGGTTGAGATGGACCCCCTCATTGTTCTTATCTTTAATATAATCAATCTATCATAAACCAAGAAATGTTTAGAGTTTCAAATTTTGAGCTTGCCATTTTGATATCACTGTATAGACAGATTTGTATGGTGAAGAAAGTTATATAAAAGGAAAGGATCTGAAGAATCTGAAAAAAAGGACTGTTTGATCTACTCCGTAAAATTTAAAAAACTGAAAGTTTTTCTTATGTTCTTCAAAATTTCTTTTAAAACATGGATTACTAAATGCTTAAGACTGGTGAAAGAGTCATTTGTAGGTTTCATCTGGCAGCCAATGATGACAGTAAAAGTGTTATTCACAAAACCAAAGAAAAAATAGAGTCTACGTAGTTAGATATTTTCCATATATAGGATAAGGTTTTTCTCTGAGCAGTTAATAATCTATAACATAGTTAAAATGGTTTAACCTGAAGATGATATATTTCCAGAGGAACATCTGTGAATGCATTTATACGTAAATGCAAAAAGACAAGATCAGGAGTTATTTATAGCCAAGATTTTTAAATTTTACTTACAAAATCTTATAAATCCATTAAAAAACATATTTAAGAGTTTTGAACCTCAACTCCTGTTACATCCAAGGAGGTCTGTCTTGTCTTGTCTAGATTCAAATTATATTTAGAAGTTTAAATACACCTGGATGTTAACATGTGGATAGTATAAATTGTCATGGCTTTGTAGACATCAATGCCAGTTTATACAGATATAAAAATAAAAACATTTTCTGAGGCAAAACTAATTATTAAATACATTTCATTTTACTAAGAAAAGTATTTAAAGGAGGAATTTATAGTAGGCTAGTTCGTGGATGAAGAAGAAACTACAGAAAAGTGGAGGAATGAGGAGCAGGGCAGAGGTCTCACTCTCTCTAGGGAGAACATGGTAGGCAAAGCTCTCATACTTCCCCTCAGCAAGTGACACAGGTGGGGCCTATCTCAAGAGCCAGTACATGAGTGCATACACCCTGAGAAACATGACAGGAGTTCTGGATGGATATAGGCTTTTGGGAAGAACTGGCAAAGAAATCAAAAGTGGTAAGATGGTGGTGAGGTATGCAAAGGAGCAGCACAAATGCACAGAGCTTTGCTGTTGAATGGATGATGGCTGTTTATGGGACAGGATCAGAGGAGAGACCAACAAGGAAAATATGGTGGTATCTGCTATGAACAGACAAACTGAGAAGAGTAAGTGGGCAAAAGCTTTCTTAAATAATAATGAGAAGATACACAGTCATAAGCTCTGGTTCTTATAAGCACTGGTTCTCATGGGTTATTTTAACAACCCTCTTATCTACTAGACGGTCAATATGACATAACATAAGCAGTTCAAAAGATTTCTGAACTGCACTGGGGACAATTTTTTATTGAGATGCGGGATAGCCAACTAGGGATATGGTCTTTTGGCCAATGAATTCAAAATTTTCTTACTGGCAAAAAGAGAACACACTGTAAATACAGATCCAGTAATTCATTCTCAAGCTAATTAATGTTTTAACCATCTAATAAAAATACAACAAAAGTTATTATCAATCCAGTTAAAAAGATAAGCATTTATATTCCAAATTGTCTAATCAATTCAGAAAAAAAATCTCATTAATAACAAAATTGTTCCTACATATACTTTTTAATATCTACCCTTTTTCTGCTATAAGGCTACTATATCTTTCAGAGCCCCCATGTAACCTATGGTTGATAGTACCAGTCTCCCAGGAAGAATGGGGAGAGTTTTGAGGGTTTGCCAGTATTCCAGTTCTTTGCCATGAGGGGTGTGAAGCTAACTGTGAAAGTTTGTTCCTTCACTGTCTTGAATCTGGCTTGATTAGTTGTATAGCCTGATTATTTACTCTTTCCTTATTGGTTCCCAAAAAAATGTTATTATATTTTTCTGGTTAGCTATTAGATAGTTACCCAATAGCACCCCTAACCACTGTTAACATAAAGGGCAAATGTGGCTTAGTGACTACCCAAGTTTTTACACCACAGGTTATTCAGCAAGCTCAGACAACAAGATAGGCAACAATCACCTGACTGATAGACAGTTGTTAGTCACAGCCAGAACAAGCTAAAGTCTACAACCAAAACAACCTAATGTCTTTTCAGGACAAAGAACGTCCAACAAGATATGAGGCTTGTACTGGTGACAATACAAAGCCTGTGGCCTGCTACTAGCAATGTTTCTAGATTTCTTTAACTACTCTACCCACTAAAACAGAAGAACTAGTTAGACATGTGAAAGCTGACGGCAAACTTAACTGAAGCAACTATGAGATGGTGGAATTTACAATCCTGAAGGAAGCAAGGAAAACAAGTAGCAGAATAACAGCTCTGGATTCAGGACAGCAGACTTGGCCTTGCTCAAAGAACTAGTAAGAGGCTGCTCTGAATGGCAGAAGAGCCAAGGAGAGTTTGTTGAACTTAAGTGATCTGTTAATCTTCTCAAAGCTCAAAAATGGTCCAGAATGTGAGCAAGCATGGCCAAAAATGGTTGAAAAGGATCTCCTGACTAAGCCAAAATGCAAAAAGGTGGAAGTTACCCAGGAAGGTATCTAGCTATCCTATGGAAACACTGCCAAGACATGCAGGGAGTTAGGAGAGCCCAAACTGAGCTGGAATCTGAAGGGCAAGAAGAAGGACTCCCAAAGATATATCAATAGCAAAAGAAAAACCAAGGGAAATGTGAGGCTGCTTTTGAGTGGGGTAAGTAATCTAACAACAAAGGACACTGAAAAGGTAAGATACTTGATGTCTTCTTCATTGCTGTTAAGGTCTGTGCATGGATAGCCAATCCTGGCTTGCAGCAATACTAACAAGATAACTTGAGAAATTATAAGATGTTAAAAGTAGCAAGCTAAAATTTACCATCTATGTCACAAATAACAGATGAGGATATGAAGTCAGCAAAATCAGGGCTCATTGTGAAATAGCAAACAGCCAGCTGTGTATTTGAGTGAAGGTGATATGGTAAAAGACAAGAACTGCTTGGGATGGGAGGGAGGGGGAAGTGAATTTAAAGGGAAGCAAATCATGGGATTGGAGGTGTTCTGGAGTACCTGTTGAACAGCCCTGCATCTTATCAATGTGAAGAAACAAAATTCACAGAATAATTTAGATTGAGAGAGGCTTCCAGAGATCTCTAGTCCAATCCCCTGCTCAAAGCAGATCTAATCAGATCAGACTGCTCAGGGCAGTATCCAGCTGAGTCTTGACCAGTTCCAAGGATGGAGGCTTCACAACATCTATGGGCAACCTGCCCCAGTGTTTGACTAACTTCATAGTATAGACAAATTTTTTGTTCTAACCATATGTCTGACTTACACAGTCTGGGAAGACCTGTGGTGTTTTCTCTAGCACCAATAAAGGAACACACAAAAGGGAAAAAAATGACCTTTCTATCAGTATAGTGCTGCTGTCTGGACTCCCAGGTGCCCTGTACCTAATAATATGGGGAAGTGAAGTACTACTCATGGTAGATTAAGCTAGAGTTGAGGACCACCTAAGCAAACTGGACATATAGAATTTCATAAGACCAGACAGAATTCATCTGAGATCACTAAGGGAGCTGATATATTGGTTTTGGTTGGTAGAGAGTTAATTTTCTTCATAGTGGCTTATATGGCACTATGTTTTAGATTTGTGGCAAAATATTGTTGATAACACACCCATGTTTTAGTTATTGCTGAACAGTGTTTACACAGCATCAAGGCCTTTTCTGCTTCTCACACCACCCCACCAGTGAGTAGGCTGGGGGTGCACAAGAAGTTCGGAGGAGACAGAGCCAAGAACGCTGACCCCAACTGACAGAGGGATATCTCATACCATATGATGTCATGCTCAGCAATAAAAGCAGGGGAAGAGGGAGGGGATACACGCAGAGTGATGGTGTTTATCTTCCCAAGTAACCACTATGTGTCATGAAGCCCTGCTTTCCTGGAGATGGCTGAACACCTGCCTGCTGATGGACAGTAGTGACTGAATTCCTTATTTTGCTTTGCTTGCATGCACAGCTTTTGTTTTACCTATTAAACTGTTTTTATCTTAACCTATGATTTTTTGCACTTTTTGCCGTTCTTCCTTCCCCATCCCACTGTGGGGGAATGAATAAGCAGTTGTGTGGGTCTTAACTGCCTACCGGGGCTAACCCACAACAACTGACAACATTGTGAAGCTTCTCTCAAAATGGAAAATGGAAATTTCACATCTATTTTCAAGAAAAAAAAGCAAGGAAGTTCTGGGGAATGAAATTATAATCAGCTTAACCATATTACTCTGGAAGATTTTGGAGCAAATTCTGCTGTAAGTCATTTACACCTACATAAAGAAGGAGATTGAGAACAGCCAGCATGTATTTACCAAAACTGCTTTAGCAGCCTGATGGTCTTCACTGGTGAGATGTCTGGCTGTGTGGGTGAGGGGAGAGCCATGTATGTAAATTACTTTGATTTTAGCAATATACTCACAGCCAGCCATAATATCTTTGCAGCCAAATCTCCTGAAGTTTGACAAAATTTGCAAAGTTTTGTACTTGGAATGGAATAATCCCATGGTCCAGTACAGTCTCGACATTGCCAATTGGCTAGAGAGCAGGTTTCCTGATAATGACCTGGGAATCCTGGTGGGCAAGAATCTAAACATAAGCCAGCACAGTAATCCCCCTAGCAAAGAAAGCCAACAATATACTGCGCTGCATTAACAAGCATGTAGGCAGACAGTCAAAAAATGCTATTCCTTTCTGCTGGGTATTGTGAAATTGCATCTGGAGTACTGTGTCCAGTTTTGGACTTCCCTTTACAAGGAAGTCACTGCCAAAATGGAACAAGTTTGGGAAAAAAATAACTACAATAATGTGGGGAGATAAGCATGGTGTACAAGAAGCAGTTTTGTTGAAATCTTCTCCTTGGAGGTGGACAGTGAAAACTCAAGAGGGAATATACACACTTTGCATTAAGAAAAAAAGTCTAAATAGATATAAGGAAAACACTCTTGCATAGGCAAGCATTAGAAAAAGCTGCTTGAGAGGCTGTGTAATCTGCATTCTTGGAGATATTCAGAACTCAATGGGACAAGCCTTGAGCGAACAGATCTAACTCTTAACTACTTGGAGTTTTGAAGCTGGCCCAGGTTTGAGCAGGTATTTGCCTCCTATGCCCTCTAGAGATCCTACCTGAATTTATATGATTTTATAATTTTGAGATATATGTCTTATGAATAAATTAAAGTGAACATACATGCTTGCGTTAGCATATTGCAGGTTTCCCTCTAACAATAAATTTATATTATAATTTGAAACTACTTGAAGTGAGCTCAAATCACATAAAAAAGGCGACAACCAGTTAAGGAACCAACACAAAAAAAATGGTAGACATTGACTAGAAAATGAGGACAATGCTTCAACAGTTTGGGTAAGTTTGTCAGATCAGAATTCATTTCTATTCCTTTTAACTTTATAGTAAAAAGCAGAGCAATGGACTATATTTACTAACCAGTGTAATAAAATGTCACAATGAAGATTTACAGAAATAGGAACCGTAAGACAAAATGCAATGTCAATGTGACATGTGACAGCTATTGTGGTTTTAAGACTAAATGAGAGAGAAGGAGGAAACTCTTAAACAGACATAATGCAGATTTTCTCATTAATTTTTAAAATGAAGAAACAGTAAGAAAATAATTTTTTTCTTGCATGTCCTGAAAGTTCGTTAATTGATATTGGATAGTTGCATCTATTATCAATGTTTTGGGGAAACCTAAGCAAATATGTCTTAAGGCAATAGCTAACACCATGAAAAATACTAACAACAGGAACTAATTGAAGATAAAATTAAGAAATAATAATAAGTGATTGCATATGGTGTCTAATTTAATTTTTTCTTAATATTTCATATGAATGTTACAGTCACAACTATAATCTTTAAATAACATTTGCATTCCCTCAGGTTCTCAAAATTTGATATAGGCAAAAAATTGCAATGAAAAAAAATGCTTTCCTATTCATCATAGCTGATGTTTATATATAACTGAAAAATAAAGATTAATGAGCCAATGTGCTTTTATCCAATAAGCATAATTAGTCTGCTTCACTGCCATGAATAATTAAGAGGGACATTTTAAAAGAAAACAATGTGTTAAAGGCTAATTAAAGTTTTGGAACTTATATGACAAGCCATGTTTTATGTGTTAGTGTAAGAGTCAGTGTCAGAGTTTTCTGAAGGCCTTGTTCTTTATAATTGATACAAAGATTTTTTTTTTAAGCAATATTTCTAACCAGAGTTTTATATGCTCTGTCTTTCTAAGTAAAAATGCAAATTCATTTCTACTTGTGTTTTAACATTTTTATGCCACATTTGTGAATTATAAGATAATTTCTTGTGAGATATAAAAATCTGGAACCAAGTTGTATTTTAAGCAAGCATGAATGAGGACACCTAATTTGCAAATAATATTGCCAATAGCATTTGTATATTGGCAATTATGTGAATCTTTTTCATACTGAAGCATCTGTGGATAACAAAAATTAAAAGAACTTATTCACATGCAAATTATTCAGGTGTATTTGGTACAATTTTTATCATTTATACAGGAATGATGATGTACACAATATCCGTGCAAATATTACCTTTCTTCTTCTCTTCCTTTACACAAAACAAGTAGAGCTATTTCCTCAAATATTATTAGCAGAAATATCATTATATTTTCATCCTGGGTCAGTTTTCAACTGGTTAACTGTTAGGATATATCAATATTTATTTAATTGCAGGAGAGGTGGCAGTGTCTTAGCAAGAAAAGTGACAGTAGAATGTGAGAACTGTAGGCCGACTTCTGTTGGCAGTGAGAGTTTAAACAGGTACATAATAGGATGGTGATGAAGTATTTGAAAAGAACGTTCATTTGGAGATGCCTATCTACTGGCTATAAAGTTTAGGTGACTTAGATGAAAGCCTTAATTTTTAGGCAACTAAATTTAGTTGTGATGAACCGCATCTTTTGTCAATGATACATATTTTTAATGAAAATTAAAAATAATGACTGCTAAAATTAAAGCATGGTAATTACCATATCCTGGGGTGCATTAAGCGTACTATAGCTAACTGGTCAAAAGAAGTGACTGTCCCACTGTATTCAAATGGTGTGGCCTCACCTTGAGGTCTGTGTGCAGTTTTGGGCTCCACAAAGTAAGAAGGATATAAAAATATTATAATGTGTCTGAAGGAGGGCAGCCAAGATGATGAAATGACTAGAGGACATGACTTATGAGAAGCAGCTGAGGATAGGTTTGTTCAGCATATAAAAGAGGAGACTGAGGGGAGACTTTGCTGTCTACAACTTCCTCATGAGAGGGAGCAGAGAGTGGTGTTGATCTCTGGTGTCTGGTAATAGGATGCAAGGGAATGTCTTGGAGTTATGTTGGTGAAAGTTCAGATGAGACATTAGGAAAAAGTTCTTCACTGAGAGAGTGGAACAAGCTCCCCGGGGAAGTGGTCATGGCTGCAGGCTCTTACATATATGGTTTAACTTTTAGGTTGTCCTGTGTGGAGTCAGGAGCTGGACTCAATGATCATTGTGGGTCCCTTCCAATTCAGGATATTCTATGATTCTATGAATTATGTGACATATGTTGATAGCATGAATAGTGTATCATAGGAACCTATTATGCCATGAAATACCGACATATAATACAATCAAAATAATAAAATATTTTGTCTTTCTAGAACAAAATTACAATTTGAAAATTTCCTCATATTTAAAAAAAATCTGTGTCATGGAAAATGATCAGAAAAATAATTCTTTATTTGATTTGGAACAAGAACAAATTTTGAAATGTCAGTTTTTAGTTAAATAAGAATTGACATCTTGTACAACTCCAGTGATATCTGTGTGTGAGGTAAAGGCTAAGTGTAGACATTTAAAAATGTGATTTCTGACAGTAGAGCAAATAGCACTCAAAACTATTTCAGCCTTTAAAGGCTTATTAATGATTACTGGCTACTGGAACATTCTTAAGATGTTTCAGGACTCAGTCGCTTACATAAAAATTAGTATTTAGTTTAAAGATAATTCTTTATACCCACACAAACAATCACTGTAGTAGATACAGAGGATATATCCAATTAATACACATAAGGAGAAAGTTGGTCTTACCATCATTAATGAAAAAGGAAGATCCAGGAGAAAGGCAGGAAGAAGTGAAGGAAACACTGGTGTGAGACAACCGAACTATTCTGAGGATATCCTGAATTCACACTTAGAATGCTTTAGAAATTGACAGCTTTCACAGTTGTAGGACATAAAGGTGAAGTAAAAACATATTTGCCTACGAGATGAGCTCTCTGCATTTTAGGCCTTATGGAGACATGAAGCGAATTCTTCTAAGAGGATGAGACATTAAAGCCCAACAGTGCTACAGAGGTGAATGTGTTTTGTACTGGAGGAAAAACTAAACCATGTCAAAATTCCTATGAGACTAGATATTTTATTTCAAGGTAGAGTAATTCATGGAAAAATATCTCAAAGTCATGCTGCTGAGGAACTGGAAAAACATCCACTGGCAGGTTTCGTGAACCTCCACTAAAACTTAAAATTAAAAAACCAAAACAAACCAAATGAAAAAAAAAATGCTGTGATGAAGTCCTAGTAGCTGCTCTGGTCAACTTCCATTTAGATCATTTAATGTACAGATATAATTTGGTTAGTGTCTTGGACTGTTCTCTTCTTACACCTCTTTCATTAAACAGAGCTGTGCTCTCATGTTTGCCTCTCTCCTTCATATTATTATGAAAGCATGCAGTTATACTAATAAATTATTTGGTAAAATAAATCAGATTTATTACTGTGTCCTTCAATTACTTTCCCACTGGTATACAGAATAGTCTCTTGGTAGTGTGACTGTGCTGTCATTTCACTCCATAACTGGTTGGAGCAGAGAGCTCTATCATTCTAGCAAACTAGCAAAGACTAGGAGTCCCACAGGAATTCTGATTTTTGTTTCACTGTGAAAATACATTATATTTAAACAATGTCTTTCAGAAAGCGACAGATAAAATTTCATTCTTTGCATTGCGAGGTGACATAAACTTGTTGAAAAGGATTCCTACACAACAGTTCTAGTGCCCCTCCTAGTGTGGTCTGACCCCTTTGCCCAATCTCTTTGTAAAGGATTTGACCAGGTTTCTCATTCTACAAAGACATCTTCCAGAGCTGCTTAAGATCCTCATCCCTTAAACATTCTTGCATCCTAAAGGCAGAAGGACAGCACAGCAAAGTGTTTTGCCCATCTATAGGAAAATACTTTGACCTCTGTTTCTATATAATTTTCATAGAATCATGGAATGGTTATGTATAATATATATAAGAATGAAAATTAATATATAATATATAATATATAATATATAATATATAATATATAATATATAATATGTAATAATATGTAATATGTAATATGTAATATGTAATATGTAATTATTATATATTATATATTATATATTATATAGAATATATTCTTTTCTATAGAATAGAATCATAGATTTATAGAATGGTTTGGGTTGAAAGGAGACTTAAAGATCATCTAGTTCTAACCCCCTGCCATGGGCAGGGACACCTTCCACTAGACCAGGTTGCTCAAAGCCCCATCCAACCTGGCCTTGAACACTTCCAGGGAGGGGGCATCCACAACTTCTCTGGGCAACCTGTACCAGTGTCTCACCACCCTCACAGGAAAGAATTCTTCCTTATATCTAATATAAACGTACCCTCTTTCAGTTTCAAGCTGTTACCCCTCATCCTATCACTACACTCCCTGATAAAGGGTCCCTCCCCATCTTTCCTGCAGATCCCCTTTAAGTACTGGAAGGTTGCTATAAGGTCTCCCCTGAGCCTTCTCTTCTGCATGCTCAACAGCCACAACTCTCTCAGCCTGTCCTCATTGAGGAGGTGTTCCAGCCCCCTGATCATCTTCATGGCCCTCCTCTGAACCCATTTGAGCAGGTCCATGTCCTTCTTATGTTGGGGGCCCCAGAGCTGAACACAGTACTCCAGGTGTGATCTCACGAGAGCAGAGTAGAGGGGGAGAATCACTTCCTTTGACCTGCTGGTCAAAATTCTCTTGATGCAGCCCAGGATACAGTTGGCTTTTTTTTTCTGAGCTGCTGGCTCATATTCAGTTTTCCATCCACTAATACCCCCAAGTCCTTCTCCACAGGGCTGCTTTCAACCCACTCATTGCCAATCCTGTATTTCTGCTTGGGATTGCCTCAACCCAGGTGCAGGACCTTGCAGTTGGCTTTTTTGAACTTAATGAGGTTCACATGGGCACATATCTCAAGCCTGTCAGGGTCCCTCTGGATGGGATCCCTTCCCTCCAGTGTGCCAACTGCACCACACAGCTTGGTGTCGTTGGCAAACTTGCTGAGGGTGCACTCAATCCCACTGTCCATGTCACCAACAAAGATGTTAAACAGCACTGGTCCCTAAAGAATGCCACTCATCAGTCCTCTCCACTTGGACATCAAGCTGTTGACCACAACTCTTTGAGTGTGACCATTGATCCAATTTCTTATCCACCGAGTGGTCCATTCATCAAATTCATGTCTCTCCAATTTGGAGACAAGGATGTTGTGCCAGACACTGTCCAGTGCTTTGCACAAGTCCAGATAGATGATGTCAGTTGCTCTTCCATTATCCACCAATGCTGTGGCCCCGTCATAGAAGGTCACCAAATTTGTCAGACATGATTTGCCTTTAGTGAAGCCATGCTGGTTGTCACCAATCACCTCCTTATTTTTCATGTGCCTTAGCATAGTTTTCAGGAGGATCTGCTCCATGATCTTGCTGGTCACAGAGGTGAGACTGTCTAGCCTGTAGATCCCAGGATCTTCCTTTTTTGCCTTTTTAAAAATGGGGGTTATATTTCCCCTTTTTCTAAAGTTTTGTGTTACAGAGCATTTCTTTTTCCCTGTTTTCCTCTTTCTGTTTTCTGTCTTTCACCTACTTATCCTGTTTGTTATTTTCTTTCTTTTTCATGCTTTTATGTTCTTCTTGAACTCTTTACTACAGACAGGGACTATCTAATGGTTTGAATTTCAAGTATGAAGTTTTCTGCTAAAGAATAATATTTAACATTCAGGATTTTATGAAAATTTGTGTTCCAGAATGAGTAACAAATCAAGCCTAGACTATATTTTATACATATTTGAAATGTGTGTATTGAAATTGAGCTCTTATTTTCAGTTCACAGTTAAGTCTACCCTGAATCTTTTACATTACTTAGTAGGTCTTATTGCAAAAAAAAAAAAAAAAAAAAAAAAAAAAGGAGTAATAATTTATGCCTCCTAAGGACCTAAACACAATTTTAGGCTTCTCCAACTTCTTATTTATTTAATTAATTAATTAATTAATTAGGCTTCCTGTTTTTCCCCAATTTGTCCACTTTCAAATTCTATTGCAATAAATGGTTCTTGTATTATTTTTTTTTTAATTCCTTTGTCCCTTTTGCCATATTATCTTGCTTGTTTTTTTGCTGTGTTTGATTCTTCAATTTTCTACTGAACAACCTATAAAAGAGACACTGAAATATTCTTAACAAAATGTTTAAGTTTTATGTTAAAGGAAAAAATGATCCACAAATATTGTTAAGAAATAGACAGTCAAAAATATATATGTGATTTATAGGTGCATGTTAAAAACTTGTAAGGCTGTCTGATCTTAAAAGAACAATGTACCTGAAAATAAGATTAATTCACTTGTGAAAGATCAGTGCAAGTACTTCAAGAACCTGATCATTGAAAGCATGCTAAACATTCCTCAAGGAAGTAATTCATGAGTTGTTATAAAATAGAGACCAATAAATAACAACTTTTTAACTGAAAATTGTTAAAAGCAGAGAATTAAATTCACTAGATGAAAATGGAATTTTTATTTTTCAGAGCATACTTTTGAAAACTCATATCTTTCTACACCAATACTAAAACATATTATGATCAAAATCAAGATGCTAATCACAAAAGGGGAGGATAAGATTAAGGCTCTAATCCAAGAAATATTTCTATACAGATATACTTAATCAATAAAGAATCACAGAATCACAGAATCACAGAATCAACTAGGTTGGAAAGGACCTTGAAGATCATCTAGTCCAACCATAAACCTAACACTGCCAGTTCCATCTACACCATATCTCTCAGCGCTATGTCGACCCTACTCTTAAACACCTCCAGGGACGGGGACTCCACCACCTCCCTGGGCAATCCATTCCACTGCCTAATAACCCGTTCTGTAAAGAAATACTTCCTGACATCTAGTCTAAACCTTCCCTGGCACAACTTGAAGCCATTCCCTTTTGTCCTATCGCTTATTACTTGGTTAAAGAGACTCATCCCCAGCTCTCTGCAACCTCCTTTCAGGTAGTTGTAGAGGCCAATGAGGTCTCACCTCAGCCTCCTCCTCTCTCTCCAGACTAAACAACCCCAGTTCCCTCAGCTGCTCCTTGTATGACATGTGCTCCAGACCCTTCACCAGCTTCGTTGCCCTTTTCTGGACATGCTCGAGTAATTCAATGTCCTTTTTGTAGTGAGGGGCCCAAAACTGAACCCAGGAATCTAGGTGCGGCCTCACCAGTGCCGAGTACAGGGGTAAAATCACTTCCCTGTCCCTAATGTGCTTTCTTCTAATTTCTGTTCCTTTTAAAACTATGATCATGAACTATCAACATATCTCATTTTAACTGATAACTCTTCAGGAATTTTAGATATTTCGGAACTGAATACTTGCACCATAATGTTCTGTTTGGGTACTAAATGCTTTTTTATCCAAAAGAAAAACTGAAAAAAAACAAAGATGGTTTGAGCCAAAGGAAAATGATCACCACTTTGACATACTGTTCCTGCCTAAGCAAAGTCCCTATAGCAGAATTTTCCAAAGAAATTAATGTGTTTAAAGGTTTAGATATTACAACTCTGAATTGTTTCCTTCATCTTTCTGTGCCTGAAATTCCCACCAGTAAACTGTGAAAATTCCTTTTTCAGTTTTAATTTTTCCTAGCTGTTGCTTTTCTGTAATAAAACAACTCCTGGACATAATCTCCTTAAAATGCAACTGGTATAAATACTTCAGTGGCTTGAAAGAGAAGAGTTAGATTTATTCTTAAAAAAAGTAACAAAACAATAATAACAAAAAAATGCACTTATCTATGTATAGCAATATTGAAATGAAAAACAAGAACAGTATAAATATGATGATAGTCAAAATTCAGATGATATTATTTACAATATAGAACAGGCACATGGCAGAAGGAAGATTTAAGCCATATAGTATAACTGTTTTCCTATTATCTAGGCAATTGGAAGATGGGATAAATTAATAAGTGACTATGAGAATCAGAAAATCTGAGTTCATATAAATTGTAAAATTGACTGTATAAGTGTTGAGAAACAATGTCCGATGCATAGCACCAGATGAAAGTTGATCATATTTCATCTTAACAGCAAGGTAGGACCACTGATTTTTTCATCTGTACTTTTTCCCTTATGTTCCCACATACATACAGATCATGTATAGACATCTTAAAAAGTAGCTGTATTTTGTTTCTCTCATTTCTGTAGCCACAGGATTTTTCCAGTGTAAACTGCCTAAAATTCTACCTCTATTCACTCTGTTTTCTTTTTCCATGTAGCCTGTATTGATCCTGGTCTGAGCATTTGTCATGTATTATTAACTTCCCCAAAATCTGATAGAGTTCCTTCTTGGTCCTTAATTTGAGTTTCATTCATTCTTTCATTTCCTTTGCACATTCCTTGGACCTTTAGTTGATATTGCCTTGTCTTTTTAACAGTTTGTTTCTTTTCCAGACACTTCTGTACAAATTCCCCATGTGTTTGTCACCATGACCAGTATTGCTTGTGCAGTAGACCATAACTTCAGTCAGAACAGGGCATTTGATACGAACAAAAGACACAAGGAAAAAAAGAAATTTGGATAGCTGTATGTATGAGAATTGCTAACTCTAACACATTCAGAAACACTTAAAAGATGGCTGCACATTGTTACGAAGTTCATATTCCTTGGCGTGCTCTCCTGTACCAGTTGCTGCCTTAGCCATGTCTTGGTTCAGAGCCTTTTGCATTACCTGCTGATGCTGCTGTCCCGATCCAATGTCGGGAGAAGTTTCGATATGATCCCAAGAGCGAGATTAAGACACAAACGAGGTCAAATGCCGTATACCCAAAACAGGTTTTTATTATTAAAAAAGTGAAAAGAGGTAGCAACAGGACAGAACGGAAGGAAAAGACAGAAATAAAGCAAGGATGGGGGATAGGGCTGCAAGAATAGTCACCACCATGGATCCAGCGGCGCCCCGCTGATCCTCAGTCTTCAGTTCTTCGGTGGTGGGTGCACACTGAGCAAAGTTTCTCTTGCCTTTTTAAGTTCATTGTATCCGCTGATTAGCATATCTGCCCACCTTTAGGTTTTGTTTTTTTTTTTTTTTTTTCTCTGGTCCCACAGAAGCTGCATCTGGCTTCAGGGCAGGAACGTTTGCCTCTTGTCAGTTCATTAGCAATGCAGGCATGGGGTCTGGCCTACACAATAGAGCCACAAACGGCTACAGGATGGGGCCAGCTCAGCACACCTCTGACCCTTTGAGGCTTGTCTAAAGAGTCCGGACAATGCAACCGCAAGGAAGTGCGTGGGGGGTGCATCCTTCAATACACTCCTGCTTCTCTGGGCGACATCCCCCAGACCAATTCACAGGCAGAAGCAGCTTCTCTTGGAGGTTTGCACAGACACAAGCAAGCTTTGAGACACTCATATGACGTTTCAGTCTCTCACAGCTGCAAGCTCTTTTTACTCAGAAAAGTGATCTGACCTTCTTAGTACACATCAGATATGAGAACTTATGAGCACCCCTGAATAAAAATAAAATTATTTTTGAAAATGTATTTGAAATATGAACTAAATAAAGGTGTCCCCATGGCATGAAAGAAAACTTTTAAAAATGGCAATCATAACCAAAAAAATACCAGATGTTATCTTGATCTTGAATTCATTCAAAATAAAAACTTCAAAATATGTAGTTTATTTTACTACAAAGCCTACATTGACATGGCTGTCACTTCACCTTCAGGCCTTTGAATTGATTACAGCCTGTTCATCCCCTTAAAACTCCAGCAGCTGCAGGACGGATTCTAGCAAGTTTGCCAGACTCTGAACTTTCTATCAAAGCACATTCTGCTTGACTGGTAAAATAAACTGTTGGTTACACTGTATTTGAAGTACTTGGCTTGAAGTGCCTCCCCAGAGTTTAAGTTATCAGTCTACCTGAAACATTACTGAGATAATCTTAACTACAGCCTTTTCCCTTAGTAATATGCTTCCTTCTCAGCAATATGTTTCTAATTTATCCTTGCCACCCTCAAAATCATTGCTACACTGCCTGATGCTGATTTACCTTGACTCCTCCCTTCTGGTTTTGAAGTCAGCTTTATCACTCACCTCAATGCTCCACTTCAAGCAGTAGTTCAGTTTGGTTTGTAGATAACTGCTTTTTCACTTGTATTAGAATTTAATGGTAATATGCTTCACCAGTCATCTTCACTCATTACTTTTTCTTTTAACAGACATCTCCACTTTGAAAAAAAAATATTTTAAAGCACAATTTTAGTCTACTGAGATAACTCAAATGTCTTAGCCCCTCTTCCTCAGCTTCAATGCCAGATCCTGCCTATGGGACAGGGAACTGGGAACTGTAATTGCTATGAACTTCCCAGCCCTATCAGACTCATATCTTCTTCATACCCATCTAGAAAAAAAAGCAAAAGCTATCTGTCTATACTACTTATCTGTAGCGGCCAAAATAAAGAGTCAAACTGTTCTTTTTTCTTTCTGTAAGGCAGGGGCCATCTTTTTTCTTTATTCTTTTTTTTCTCTTCTTACAATAGTACATACTTCTGCTCTCGTTAAAGCTCTTACTTCATAATTAGCAAATCAGCAATTAGACAGCTATCTACCTTTTCTCCTATCAGCACAAGACCACTCTAACACGTGCTGTGCAGACCAATCAACTTCTTGTTCGTGTGCTGTTCACGCAGTGGTAACTTCTCACAGTTCAGTGTTGCAGCTGTCTGTTGTTTTTCCCTGCCACCTTGGCACAACTCAGCAGTTTGTTATCTTTCTTCCAAGGCCTGTTTCTCATCAAAGCCTTGCTGCTTCTTAGGGGCTGCACAGGGCTGGCAGACCAATGTTGACTTGCCTCTCTCCCACATTAATCCTGAGAATCTCCTTAATGGCTTTGCACACAAGGAACTACCAAGGGTGAAAGACCACAAAGTATATAAACAGAATTTTTCATGATGAGAACTAAAACCGTGTTGTTTTCTTTTTGCCATAGTAAAAGTTAAGGCAACAATGGAATCAAAGGCTTAATTTTAAAATTAAACACTCTAGATGATAGATTCAAATGGAGCTATAAGTCTTAATAAATTATGAACTCCTTACTAATGACATAACTCGAGCACATGAACAGGAAACACTAACAGAAGC
Organism: Strix aluco; assembly: GCF_031877795.1. Lineage (NCBI taxonomy): Eukaryota > Metazoa > Chordata > Aves > Strigiformes > Strigidae > Strix > Strix aluco. Next base: position 87,252,778 of record NC_133932.1, on the reverse strand, counting down.
TAGAATTTGAACTTAAAACACATCATTTCAGCTATCTTGGCAGTATTATTATCCATCAGTAAGTCTAAGGAATCTTACCTCTCAAAAAAAAAAGGAAGATAAATGGAATAACAGGAGAGAGTGCATTACCTCATATTGTTTAAATTGAGTATAGCAAAAGATTATGTGGATCCTTTGCTGTGGAGAAGTTGGTGTAGGTGATATTTCAATCTAACTTGCATCACCATGAGAGAACTGAATAGAAAACATGGGTCTGATTAGGACTCTGGTGGGGAGTCAGGCTTCTGAACATGTGAATAACAAAAAGGATACCGGATAACGAAGAAAACCAGAAGAAATACAAACTACATATATAACACTATATATATATAATTAGCTATTGAAAATTAATTTTAAAAAAAAGTTTAGAATGGTAAAATAGTAAAAAATAATTAAAAAATAATTAATTGAAAAAACTTTAGATGATAAAATATTAATATGACACCAAAGACATAGACCATAAGATTACAGTCCTCGAATAGAAGGATCCAGGTACTAAAAGTTAACATGGGAGTCATACTTCACCTAATGATTTAGAAGAAGGAATGCACCTCCACATATGCCCAGGCATGAAGATAAGGACAGAACCCATGAACCTGGACATTTATGCTCTATCCTGAAAGAGGATGAAAAAGAAGCTGCTCTGGCTAAGACCAGAATCACAGCTTGTAGATGGAAGCACAACAGCGCACTAGAGGAAGCAGTCATAGACAGGGACAGAGCACATAAAATGCAGGGTCATATCTATCCCTCATGTAATGTAAACATCACAATGCTATTCAAATAAAAATAAGTCTATTATCCCCTAGATTTCAGTCACTGAGACTTCAGTGACAGTAAGAGGTTACTCTCTAAAGGTAAACATCTCATTTATGCTATTCTGCTCTTTAGTTCTATCTGGAAAAGATTCAAAGTAAATTAATAAAGTCCTTATATCTTAAAATTAACATACATCCCTTTGAAGTTTTGGAGTTTAGTTGTCATTTTATCATTTCAGCATACCATTACATAAAGCAGTCTGAGAGTGTAACACCCTAAAAGGCTGAAATTTTGCTTCACTCTAAAATTCTTTGAGATAATATCCACTTTTTGCAGCTGCTAACACTTGAAAAATGTTTTTTACTTACTTCCTTCTTTATTCTGTGCTTTTAATAACTAGCTAGAGACAGACCAATTTCTACACAATACATAAGCCAGAACACATTGTGACTACCAACGTGCTGTTTTCCTAAGAATATATTTTTCCACCCTGAATGGAACATAAAATGCACAATTTATTCATCAATCAAATCTCTTAGAAAAAGGATTCTTTGCTGTTTAAGTAACCTTAAAAGCACCAGAACTTCATCTTTTCTCCTTTAAAAAAAATGACACCCCTTACCCTCGATAGCTTATATTATGAAATATTGTATCACATAGCATACAGTAGTTAGTGAGGGAGAGAATATCTCATATTCTTGCAATTAGCATTTCTGGAGAAAAAAATTGTTATAAGTCTTCTAAGTAATGCAGGCCACTGAAATTCAGCATGTTAGTCCTATATTAAATTGAACTATTTATGCTTGATTGAAGTATTCATTGCATATATGTGTATCCACTGGTCATATTTATACTGGCTGTAAATTTATCAACTTTATCACTGAAGTATATATCACCGAGTGCTAAGTATAATTGTCAAGAAATAGAGTTGTTCTGCTTTTGTTATTGTGGTCATTTACTTGGTTATTTACTTGTGGTTAGTTACATGCAGTTGTGAATGTATAGTTTTGTAAAAGCAGATCCCGTGTCCACAAAAGTGTTCTCCAGGCACATAATTTCAACTTAGTTTGGCAAGTTTACAAGTATATTATTTTCACGTGCTTAAAACTCATACTACTGTGGTGAAATGCAAATACAAGAGTGATTTCTAAGATATTCTATAAATTAAACAAAAGCCTCATAATATCTTAAATTAAGAATTTGTAGGTGTGTCTGTGAAAGAGACAGTGAAACAGGATTTTCAGCTCTATATTGTTTCTTTCAGTTTATTTATTGAGCTGGATCTTTGAATAAGTCTATTCTTTTTCCTAGAAAATAATTGAAAAAAATTATGACAAAGTTTTTCTACTGGAATTTTAGAGACAGCAAAGGTTAAGTAGTTGAGGTGGTTCAATTTGCTCTCATTTCCAAAAGGGCTGGGATCCCAAAGCTTAAAAATTCCCTGGGTCTCAGGCAGCTGTTCAAGCAATTTTCTACTATGGGCCATTCTGTTTCATAATATGTATATCTATTTTTTAAACTCCTAAGCAGTCTAAAAATAATTTGCAATGCTTTTTTCACTATCATACTAAATGCACTACTGTACATTTATACAGGGCTACCATATAAATTCAGATTATCTAGCATACACATTTTAGTATTTTACCTCATGTTATAATACAAATAGAAAAATAACCATGACTGATAATGACTGAACAATTGAGTTATTCAGTAATATTAGGATTCAAACTTCTCTATGATAGTGCTCACTTAAGCATAGAATATAATGTAGAGGAATATTCTGATACAATCAGCATGTTGCATTTACAGCTTTTGGAAAGAATGACTTTTTTGGAAAGAAAGGATTCTGTTTTAAAACAGCATAATATCGTGGAAAAGGTTCTGCAGAGGGTGATTTTTTTATTACTGTGGACAATTTTGTTGCTGCTGCTGTTTTCAGAATTTTGCTTTTTGGGAAATTTAAAAAAAATGGTCTCTTTTTTTTTTTTTTTCATTTACATGGGAATGGAGTAGCATAGAAAATACACAGTTTCTTACAGAACAGAAATCCTTAATCAGCTGCCATGTTCACTATAAACATAAATACTCCTAAAACATTGCTTTGAAGCTACACTATGCTAATTTCTTAAAACTTTTACCCTGTCAAGTGTTTCAGAACAATCTGTGACACACTGAATCATGGTATGATAGAATAATTTAGATTGGAAGGACTCCTGGAGGTCATCTGGTCCAACCTCATGCTCAAAACAGGCTAGCTTTAAAGTTAGAGTGGACTGTTCAGAGTCTTATCCAGCTTGGTTTTGACCATCTCCAGGGTGTCAATTCTGCAGACTTCCTGGGTAACATTTTCTGATGATTTTAGCATGCCTTTAACTGAGATGAGATAGTGATGTTTAGAACAGCAGTTTGCTACTATCCTCCTCCTTGCACAAAAGTACCATTAGGTACTCTATTCATAGCTTTTCATCCTCTTAACAACTTGTTTTTCTAACTCAAATTATTTGTCTTTAACTTTCATAACATTCATAGTGTTACCTCATATTACATGCCTCTCCTAAACCATATTGCCACCCTAATGGCCTCTATGAACCTAAACTGATTTTTCTTTAAGTACCTTCAGAGCTTTTTCTCACACGCATCTTTTTACATTCAGAAATATATCTCTCCAGAAATCTCTTATGTAATTATTTTATTGTTCCTGTTAATACGCTTTGTTGTTATTCCCTTTCTGAAGTAGTAGCATCTGTGGCACAATTAATAATGCTGAGACCTTATTCATTTTACTGAACACAACCACTTCATGTATTCATATGCCAGAGGTGATCTACCATATTTCTTTTCTATTTCTTTACTTGAATTATGACACATAATAATCATTAGATCTCAAGACCTGGGTGAAGTGTATACATAAACAAATGTTTAGTCTTCAAACTCTTGAAAATAAAAGCAACAAAAAGAAAATACAGTAAATCTTACTCTATTTTATGCTTCATCTGTGATGGACAGTAGCACAAAATTAATAGCTGGAAAAAAATGGCACCTTACCCAGTGCTTGTAACTCAAGTTGGCGATGGAGTTGTAAAGTAGATTAAGGATCGTTTCTTACTAAGCTAACAGCTTTAGTAACAATTGCAGATAATCATTCCTTCTTCCAGCAGGAGAGCAGCTGGACATGAACAACTAGATAGGAATATCGGAATAACTGAATTTTGATTGATGACTTGACTGGAAAATTATTAGCATTGAACTGAATTTTTTTTCCAAAATTTTTCTTTCCAAAGTGAAAACCCCACAGATTTCATTTGTTTATTGTGAAATATTCCCCTTCACACAAAATAGAACAGTAACTTTGGAAGACTCAGAAAGAAAGTGATGCTGATGCATTAAAAAAATGTATGTTATCATAGAATATTTTTGGTGTCTCCTTATATCAAAACATCCAACAGTTGGCACCTGTTTTGCTCTCACCAGGCTAACTGGGAAACCAAATATGTATAAGTACACTAAAATGAAGATGCACATGTAACAATTAGTAAGCATAAGAAAGATGCACATATATACACTCCTATATGCCTGAAGAAATATAAGAACTGTCACTTTGTTATATTTTTAAATTTAGTGTTGTCTATAAAGGAAGAAGCTTTAAGGCTACAAATCCCCTAATTAGTCTTTTTAAAAGTTAATGTTTTTACATCTACTGACTTCATTTATATGACTAATATTGTGTTATAAGGGTTAGGAAAGCAAAGGTTTGCTTTCTTTTGGTTTTCTTGTCTCAGAGTGAACCAAGTTAATATATCACTGGAGATATAAAAGGGCAGCTTTATGCCTTCTGTTGTAAAATCCTTGACATCAAACACTTCCTCCTACCCATTTTACATCATGTCATAGAAGTGTTTAGCTCCTTTCCTGATTGAGAAATCAACAGATCTGCTTTCAGTAAACATTCTCATTTGTGAATTAATTAAATTATTTTTAGGATATAATATCTTGATGCATGCACTATGGAAGTCAGAAAATGGAGATACGAGATGTCACGTCCCGCTCAGACGAGGGAGACGAATGACTCAAATTTGCAAATCCCCAACGGAGCAGACAACAAGTCTCCAAGTCCAAACATTTATTAACTACCCACAATGTATTAATTGAACACACAATAGTTGGCTAAGTATATAGCAAGTTGTGGCAAGCAATACAATATGCCTTGCATTTCTTAATGGGAAAGGGAAAAGAGGGAGATAGAGGGAATGGGGAAATATGGCTCATCGGTGTGGGTTTCTGCGCTGATCCCACCGATGAGGGTTCCAGGAGGCATCCGTCTTCTTCATTTGCATCTGTCTTCTTCGCTTCACTGCACTCTCCAGGGCCACCCCCCTCTTTCTCCCCCTTGATTTATACACACTTTCCTTGGGTCTGTCCCCTAGGTTGACCCACATACCTACATATCCCATGTAGGGGGAGGGGTAAGGTGTTTCATGGGACGATGTAATTAGCATGATCATGTTAGTCTTTGTTAGCATATTGAGGGGTGTTAACTTTAATATGCATTTCATGGATAATGAAACAAAGGTCATTCACCGGACATATGGCCCTTGAAATTTGTCCAGGTGCACCAGAGCAGAGCCGTCCTGTCTTCACAGGACTCCCTCCTCCAGCTGCATCTTGTGTTATTCGGGCAGCCTTATCAGCTTCAACGTCCACAGAATGCACCCTGTGACTCATACTTTTGTCTTGCGAGTGTTTGAGGCATTCTTTCAATCAGTCTCAATTTTTGCTTTCTCAGGCTGCTTTTCTTAGTTTTTCGCAGGCCTGGTTTCTCGTCTCTCACACGAGATTTTGGTGTCACTTGAATGTATTCTCCCAAGATTGAAATTCTAACACCTGGTTTGCCTATAATTCTGACTTTTGTTTACCCAATATCCACAATGTGATACTGTATTTCATGTATATGATGGCAAACTATAGACTAGTCATTTCTGAAAAAGCAAGTTCTTAATATTTTCCATTTCATGAAGAAACATTTTGTCAGAAGTAATGTTACTTGCAAAACAAAATGTGAAGTACATTGCACTGCATATACAATTGTTGGCGAGTCAAATACACAACCACAAGTTTTGCATACACTTTATTGTACTAAAGTGACTAGGCTTCTACTGAAATGTGATATGTTGCCTGACTTACTAATCTACCTTTCATTGATGATGCAAAAGCACTACCATAAGTCATTCTGAAGTACACACAATTCTCTATGTCCCACAACATCATACAGTTGAAATTACCTGTAAATGAAAAGAATTAAAATAGATATGTTCGCAAGACAATGGAAAATATATTTATTTGAAGCAAGTCCAGTTCCAAATTCCAATGATACAAAGTCCCTCTAAATTTGATAATTCCAAATTTTGCAGAAATGGACATATATTGAGTACTTATTTTAAATTTATAAATATGCATGCTCCCCACTTATTTCTTACATTATTTTCTGTTAAAAGAAAATTTTTTTAAATTTTTAAAATTATGTACCAGAAGTTGCTATAAAATAGTAAAACTTAAAATAGATGTTCAGCACAAGGTGGGAATCTGATAATGAAAAAGAATTTTTAAAATTGGGTACTACTAAGAAAAATTAGTTCTAATAAGATAGTTCAAGCATTGAATGAGTTGAAACTGCAAAGAAAATGTAAAATATGTCAAAACAAATGTTTTAAGATTTATATACATTTTATAAACCATTGTGCTGGTTTTGGCTGGGATAGAGTTAATTTTCTTCTTAGTAGGTTGTATGGGGCTATGTTTCGGATTTGTGCTGAACATAGTGTTGATAACACAGGGATGGTTTTGTTATTGTTGAGCAGTGTTTACACAGAATCAAGGCCTTTTATGTTTCTCTCACAACCCTACCAGTGAGTAGGCTGGGGGCAGAAGTTGGGAGGGGTCACAGCCAGGACAGCTGACCCCAACTGACTGAAGGGATCTCCCATATCATATGATCTCATGCTCAGCATATAAAGCTGGGGGTAGAGGAAGGAAGCGAGAGACATTGGGAGTGAAGACATTTGTCTTCCCAAGCAACGGTTATGTGTGATGGAGCCCTGCTTTCCTGGAGATGGCTGAACACCTGCCTTCCAAGGGAAGTGGTGAATGAATTCCTTGTTTTGCTTTGCTTGCGTGTGCAGCTTTTGCTTTATCTATTAAACTACCTTATCTCAACCCATGAGTTTTCACATTTTTACTCTTCTGATTCTCTCTTCCCCATCCCAGATGACCTGGGGTGGGGTGGGGAGGGGGTGAGTGAAAAGCTGTGTGGTACTTAGTTGATGGCTGAGATTAAATGATGACAGCCATCTACTATGCCTGTTCTGGGAAATCTTTAAAATGGGACCTGACATATTCTTTATTGCTTTATTTCTTCTTTTTCTCCAGGTTAAGAAACACAGGCTAAGAGAAGGTTTTCAGGTTAAGAGAAGGTACCTGTGTTAGAAGACTTTATAATGATTTTTATTCTGTGTTAATATTCTACTTCTTTTCTACACTCACAGAATCATTCAGGTTGGAAAAGACCCTTTGGATCATCGAGTCCAACCATCAGCCCTACTCTGCAAAGTTCTCCCCTACACCATATCCCCCAACATCTCATCCAAATGACCCTTAAACACATCCAGGGATGGTGACTCCACCACCTCCCTGGGCAGCCTATTCCACTGTCTAAACACTCTTTCTGGGAAAAATTTTTTCCTAATGTCCAGTCTAAACCTTCCCTGTTGGGAGTTTAAAACCATTCCCTCTTGTTCTATCACTAATTCCCTGTGAGAAGAGACCAGCACCAACCTCTCTACAATGTCCTTTCAGGTAGTTGGAGAGAGTGATGAGGTCTCCCCTCAGGCTTCTCCTCCTCAAACTAAACAGTCCCAGCTACCTCAATCACTCCTCATAGGATTTATTCTCCAGGCCCTTCACAAGCTTCGTTGCCCTCCTCTGCACTCCCTCAAGCAGCTCAATATCTCTTTCGTATTGAGGTGCCCAAAACTGGACACAATACTCAAGGTGTGGCCTCACCAGTGCAGAGTACAGGGGGACTATCATGTCCCTACTTCTGCTGGTCACACTATTTCTAATACAAGCCAGGATGCCGTTGGCTTTCTTGGCCACCTGGGCACACTGCTGGCTCATGTTCAGCTGCTTGTCAATTAGAACCCCCAGATCTCTTTCTTTCAGACAGCTCTCCAGCCACACCTCCCCAAGCCTGTAACAATGCATGGGGTTGTTGTGGCCCAAGTGCAGGACCTGGCACTTGGCCTTGTTGAAGCTCATCCCATTGACGTTGGCCCACCAATCCAATCTATCCAAGTCTCTCTGTAGAGCCTCCCTATCTTCATGCAGATCGACACTCCCGCTTAACTTGGTGTCATCTGCGAACTTACTGATAATACACTCTATGTCTTTATCAAGATCATCAATAAAGATGTTAAACAGAAATGGTCCCAACACCGAGCTCTGAGGAACCGCTTGTGACTGGCCACCAGCTGGATTTAGCTCCATTGACCACCACTCTCTGGGACCGTCCATCCAGCCAGTGCTTGACCCAGCAGACATACGAGAAGACATCATCTTCCAGAAGAGTAAGGACCATACCCTGAAAATGAGGACACTGAAAAGGGAAACAGAGTTCATAATATTTCTACAAAATGTCAAAATGCACACAAGTCCATAAACTCACCTAAAAGAATTAATCTAATAAAATGAATCTATGTTCCTAAAGGCATATAGACACAGTGATCAAAATGTCCAAACATGAAAATCCTTTACAGAGCCTAAACTGGAAGAACTTTAAGAAGTTTTGAATGTTCAGAAACTGTTGATTATCTACCTCTGGAGAAGATCCTTTAAGTCAACTCAAGCCAAGCATGCAAAGAATTACTGAGTTCTAAAACTATTGACTAGGATTTTTCTATGTCTTTATGTGAAATATTACCTAAGCTGTGAAATACTACCACACTTTAGCTTAATATATCTTAGAGATTTTAATTAATAATGTTTTCAGATGAGACAAGATGCATTATTTTATTTTTCTTTCATCTGAAAAAGACATCTAACATTAAAAAAACCAACAAAACAACCATTACATATGTTTCACAGAGCATTTATACAAAACAAATTTGCTTTCTGATAACTCTTTTTGCTGTGAAGATCTTACAGAAGTTACGATACCAGATTTCATGATCTGAACAAAATTCTTTTATTCATCATCCCAAATCAGCTCTCCCTCCCACCCATCTGAATGATGCAGAATTGTCACTTACAGCAATGAAAAACATAAGTGCAAGCATAATGTTTTATGATCTGTTGATTCTGGCTTCTGCTGTCTTCTTGCAGCTGCTGTGGTCTGAAGCATTAGATACTCCTTTTGAGCTGGGTTTCAGATTAATATTTATTTGCTTGTAATTTACAAAAAAAAAAAAAAAAAAAAAAGAAAGAAAAAAAATGTTTGCTAGTGATGTCTGCCTTCATGGGTGAATGCACTGGGATAATTAACAAAACCAGCAAGACAGTTTCAAGAATTAGTCACAAGAATCGCAGACAAATATTATGTTCCAGTACATAGTATAAAATATTAACTGGGATACTATAATTGTACATAAACTAAACAAAACAGAAATTAATTAAAGATGATTAGATCTTTCTTGTTGTTAGACTAGTAAGCAATTTAAAGAGGGTCTATAGCATTACTTGAGAAGCAAAGGTCTAATTTTTCAGAAATATTCAATATTGACTCTGATATTCTTCAGTTAGGAACAGCTGACTATTTAGCATCATTAAAGCGAGAGAAGAATTAAATCATTAAGAGGCTTTGGAAATTTGCATCTATGAAGACTGCTGCTCTTATTAGGAAGGACTGAGGCAGTTTCTGATTCAGTCTGATTTGGTACATCACATTACAACAATGAACTTGAAAGTTTTAACCGTACTAACCCAAGACTAATCAGTAGGTTTCTGTCAGTTGTTTTTTCCTTAAATCTAGACATAATAAGAAGCCTATGATTACAGTCTACCTTATTTCATGTTGTAGCTCCTAACATTATAGGACTTAACTAATGATGATCCTGCATTGCTATTTAGATTACCAATTAAGAAATCTAACACATTGAATGGGAAATATTATACCAGAGTTTGTCCAGAGTGTCTCTGCAGTCTCTCTGCTGTCTACAAAGCTCTTCAAAAAAGTCATGGTTTAGATGTTGTGTGAACTTGACACATTTAACACATGACTACATGCCACAGGCAGGTAGGCAGGAGATATTCTTCAACTCCTTGGATTATGTAAAAAGGATCCAGTCTATTAGGACATCCTTCTATTTTATTGACTACTGGTACCACATATGTGTAATAGTGAAACAGACAAGAAGAAGCTTTATTTAGTAAAACTTTTTGTGTGGCATCCATCTCACATAAATTTCGATATAAGCAGTTCTGCTGGTTTTGACTGGGATAATTTTCTTCATAGTAGCTATGTTCTGGATTTATGCTGAAAATAGTGTTGATAACACAGACATGTTTTTGTTACTGATGAACAGAGTCAAGGCCTTTTCTGTTTCTCACACCACCGCACCAGTGAGTAGGCTGGTGGTGCACAAGAAGTTATGAGGGGACACAGCCAGGACAGCTGACCCCAACTGACCAAAGGCATATCCCATATCACACAATGTCATGCTCAGCATATAAAACTGGGAGAAGAAGAAGGAAGGGAGGATGTTCAAAATTTGCCTTCCCAAGTAACTGTTATGCACAATGGAACCCTGCTTTCCTGGAGATGGCTGAACACCTTCCTGCTGGTGGGAAGTAGTGAATGAATTCCTTGTTTTGCTTTGCTTGCATGCGCAGCTTTTGCTTTATCTATTAAACTGCCTTATCACAACCCATGAGTTTTCTCACTTTTACTCTTCTGATTCTCTCCACCATCCCACCGGCGGGGAGTAAGTGAACAGCTGTGTGGTGCTTAGCTGGGGTTAAAACATGACAACAGTAATAGATGTCTAAAATTAACTCTGCTAATTCTCCAGAGAAACACATTTCTAGAGAACAATTCCTCTGACCTAGTTTAGACTGTTTCAGTAGGATGAGTTAAATTTTTCCTCATATTTGTTTCACTCTATTGATTATAAAGTGATGCCAGAAATATCAGCTCATATATAAACTGGATAGTACATGTCTAAAAGTGGATTAAATTAATCCCACTGTTAGTTGCAAATTTAAGCAACAAAGATTACTTGTGAGACAAATCCAGATAATCAGTTCACTTAAAATGTCTCTACTGGACACTGCTGTCTTTGCTCTACATAATTTCCCTGAGTTGTATTGCCCGTCTTAGATCTGGAGACTTGGAGTTCAAAGCAACTTCTTATTTTTCTGTTTTCCACCTGTCTCTACTCCCACATAAATTCTTTTATAAAAAAACAAGGAAAAGTAAATGACTTCTCTTTGGTGCCAAGTCTTGCATATTTAAAGAGTTTACCCCTCTCATTTCCACCGGCCTGCACAAGAGAACTTTTCCTCAGCCACCTATGCTGACATACCTTGTGTGGTGGTTTAGCCCCTGCCGGGGTCTGAGACCACGCGGCCGCTGCCCCTCCCCCACAAAGGGAGTGAAATACAAAGCCCCAAGACTGAAATAAGGAAAGGTTTAATACAACAATGCAATAGCAACACAACAAACCACAACAATAACAATAACAGTAATAGTGATAGCAATGAACAGAGCAAAATAGCTACCAAATACAGCAGTTTGAAGCACGATGTACAAAACCACGCGTGCACCGCGCTCTGCGCCAGGAAAATGTGACCTGCAGGATGTGACGTCAGCATGGTATCTGAATAACCCGGCTAGAGCTCCCCCCCTCTGCTGGGGAAACTTAACCCTATCCTGGTTAAACCAGGACACCTTGTCAGCAAGGAAGGTATCTGCATTGTATAATTTAATGAATGTTTTATTCCTGCAATCATTTTCTGTTAACTTGCAGTTACTCATCTGGCTAATGACCCCGTCTAATCAGGGCTATTCACTTGTTATTAGAAGTTCCCTATGAGTATAAGGAAAATTTATATTGCTAATTGATAACATACAGAAATAATAACCTATATGATAATTTTGCACTAAAAATCACTGCTTCTTTAATTACAAAAGGAAGTTGTATCCCTCATGTTCCTACTTACCATCTGACATTCAGGTCACAGATCCTATGTCCTTCTCAAAGAGCAGTAAATTATAGCAACCTTGTATATAGAGTCCAGTCTAATACATTCTACCTCATCTATAGAAAATGGATTCCAAGTTAGTTTTGATACCCATAGGACTGTTCTGTAAAACATTTAAGCTTTTTGATAATAACTGTACTTGTGGGAATTGCATTGTCTTTGTAAGACAGTGGAAGTATGCAGAATATCAGAATTTCACATGATACTTGGTGTGAGCTTCAGCACTGAGCACTGGCACAGGTTTCTCAGGGAGGCTGTGGAGTCTTCATCCTCGGAGATATTCAAAAGCCATCTGGACATAGTCTGAGGTAGCTGACTCTAGGTGTCCATGGTTAAGTAGGGGGTTTGGACAAGAAAACCTCCGGAGGTCCCTTCCAACCTCAACCATTCCGCAATTCTGTGATTTTGTGATTCTTGGCCTGTACGAGGAAAAAGAACTCAACTCTTGTACAGTCAGACTCTTTGTTGATTTGTACAGAACTTACTTTTTACCAGGCATGGGTCATCATGGAAAATGATGGAAAAGGAGTTCAAGGGATGGAGAAGCAAAGTGAAAAATGGAACTGAAGGAAGAAAGAATTATCTGTAAACTAAATAATGAGATGGGAAGGACCCAAACAGAGGAAGCAATTATTACTTACTGCATCCATTTACTTTATTCATCAGAGCTGTAGGATTTTCATGAAGTTTTTAAGGATTATATTCCAAAGACACATTGCTGAAAGTTGATGAATAGCTATAATATAATCTAAAGGACCAAGTAACTAATCATAACATAGCTTTGAAGTGTCAATCATGTCCTAAAGTTGATTATTGCAACACAATTATGATCAATTACTTTAAAAATGTATCTCTGAATAGTTTTATAGTGCTTGTGCATACCTCCTTCTGCTGTGGAAGACAGGACCAAATAAAAGAATAAGTGAAAAATTGAAAATTGAATTTATCCTCTATTTTGAATAAAATATCATTTTTCCTAATTTTTATTTTGTGCCATTTGGTTCAGTCTTCTCATGTTTTGCAATTTCATGTGAACTTGTATGTTCAGTGAGAATTAAGAAAGCCCATCATCTCACAGAATGTTCCACCTATTGTGTAACTGAGCTTTTTTTTACCTCTTCAGGACTCACTTCTTTTTTTCTTTCCATTTGTGAACTTTAATGTTGTCTTGAAGAACGGATTGGTTTGGGATTAATTATTACTTTTTCCTACTTTTTTTATTTTGTAATTAAAAAGAAAAAGTACCTCTTTTAAAAAGTGAATTTAATGTCCTAAAGATCCATAAAGTGTTACAGAAATGTTAACTTCATTCTTTACTGGGAAAAGATACTTCGGTGATTTACCTTTCACTCCTTTTGTTCATTCCTATTGTCTTCCTAAATGCTGATCTGTCTCTTTACAGTTCTTCATCCTCTTAAAAAGGAAAATGAAAAGGCCTTTTCTGTTGATATAGATACAGTCCACCAGCAGTTAGTTTGAAACTATCCTAAATACTCTCGAATACCTTTGAAGAGGAGCTGTCTGTAAAGGCTAGTGTTCTTCCAACAAGTGGGAGAAAGTATAACCAAAACCCAAAACCTTGTCTTGTCAGGAGAGGAAAGGAAAAACATGAGGGAAAGGTAGACTTCTCTGATGCAATAATCGTGTAAATAGATCAGAAATGTTTTTATTTCTTCACCTATTTCTTCTACAACTTGTTTTACACATATTATCTATTTTGGAGGTTATAATAAATCCTTGGTTTATCTTTTAGCTTTACCCTAATATGATTTGACTTGCATGTGATTTCAGGTAGCTGGATGACTCCAAGTCATTCTTTATGCAGGATATTTAACCGCCCTGCCACAAACTGGGGCTCTGGGAAGTTTAGTAAGTGTCCTATCTCTCCCAGCATATCCTCAGTTCTATTCAAAATGCTGCCGAGTGACTTGCTGTTGAGCCATGCAGACTAGAAGGTGAACTAGCACTACAAGGGTTTGAGATGCAGAGCTGTCTGCCACAGACCATGTGGTGACATTGAAGGCTTTCTGACACACTGTTTGGATACATGAAGCCTAGGGGTAACAGGGAATGTATTACATTTATTCTCCTTTACACAATTTATTTGTTGATGAAGGCCTCCTTTGCTTGCTGACTCATTCATTATTCCCTAAATAGCCATTTCAGAACAACTATTCAGCAAGGATATGATTCGAAGTCTAAAGAAATCAATTAAAAGTAGGCACTGCTGTCTAGAACTGACTTAAGAACAGATCTGAAAAAAGGTACCATCAAGGGTCTACAAGAAGACATGCCTAGGTTCTGAATACTGGAGGCAGATATATGGAAACCATCTTTCAAAAACAGGTAGGGTTAAACATTGAAATTATGTTCTAAGATTAGACAATAATAGAAAGCGGTTTCATGTTATTTATGCAATAGGATATCAGTTCCTTAGGAAATTCTTAACAGGAATTACTTCATGTCTTATTTCTCTCACTCTTTCATTTCACTACTATTGAGAAATGGACTTCTTCATTAATGTAATGCAAAAGTAAAGCTAACAATTAAAATATTCTCAAGCAATTGATTTAGCCTACAATGATAGTTGTTCATGACGTCTGTGGATAAACTAGGCTTTTCGTTTGAAATAGTTTGGATAAAATATTTTTAACCTTAAGAATGAGTTAATCCACAGATTATATGACAAATCTTGTTCTAGTCAGGGATGTATTTTGAGAAACATTTTTTTCCCAAATAAGTAACATTTGAGCTTGATACTGTAACACTTTTAATACAATCTTTAATATATATATGTATTTTAATTTATTGTCCATTAGATGTTGCCTCGGATGTAGGAATCTGAATTATTTTACAGTATAAAGAAAAACATCATTATGTTTTTTGCATTATAATACAAAAACTGCAGTGATATTTTTCTTTATACTGTAAAATTATATCTTTCCTGGTGAAATGACATGTCTTTGTACATTGCATGTTTATTCTGGTAAGCAAAAGGTGAATGCAGAGTATATTTATGAGTTTTAGTAAATAATTTACTAATCTAATCAGTTCTGTACAAACAAGACAATATTGATTCACTTTACATTATAATGTTCAGCTTAGAGAGGTCTTTTAATAACTATCCAGCATGTTTAAATGAAAATAAATTGATTGACATACTGCTGGTACTGAGGAAAAGAAAAGAAAATGTAAGAAAATAACAAAACCAAGTTCTCAGCTGCAGTCTGTGTAAATTTTTACTTTAAAATCATAAGAAATTGATAAATAATTGAATATTTAAACACACAAAAAGGAAAAATGAGTAACTAATGATCCAAAGATTAGTAGCTTAGGAAACCTTGTGTATTGTGGGATCACAAAACTAAATAACACTCTCAGTCATAGAGCTTGAAACATGTGCTCTTGCTTGGCTTTGTTCTTCACTATTATGTACAGGAATGACCACACTTGCACTGAGTATGAGAGTTAAATCATAGCAGAGGGACTGGAATGGAAGATATCTGTTTTTTTTAAATGAGTACATTATGATAATCTTGATGAAAGGAATAGCAGTATCATATCCTGCCATGGAAAGCAGTAACTTTTTCCATAAACTGCAACATGTACTAATTTTAAGACAGCTATGCAGTTGGAAAACACAGGGTAACAAAAAAATTATGAGAACAATGGTGATGATATGTGAGATCAAATACTTTTCAACATCAGCCACATGTAAAAACTCTCCCATTGGCTGATCATTGATGCAAACAGGGTTTGAAAGGAGAATAATATTGCCTTGGAAACCAACCAATACAGGCAAAACTGAAATAGGAAGTCAAAAAACCTTTTATTAAAGCAGAAACCTTCAGAGCTTGTTGTCTGAACAATACTTAAACATCCCTTTATTTATTTCAAATAATTGTTGAGGGGTAAAATAACTTCCTAAAGAGCATGAACATTGACTGAAAAACACTTCCTGAATTTCATGGTTAGAGATGTGACAGGTTAAGAATAGCAAGCTAGTTTGTTTCACTCTTGCTATAGGGGCTCTGATAATATGGTTCATTATCTGTTGTCTGTGCCTTATATGATACAGCATCCAGTATTACAGCTACACAAAAAATTACATTAGAGTCGTTAGAAGAACAAGAAAACTCACAGCTAACAGGGAAAAATGGAAATCAATGGATACACTGGTGATTAAAACTGCAGTTGATCCAGCTGTCCTCAAATTAAGATCCTCTGGACAGCACACATTTGTGCCCGTTAAGATTCCACCCAAAGCTTTGTAGAAAAGATCAGGTAGTAAAAAAGTACAGGCCTTTTCATATCTGGCAAAGTTTAAACATAAATTAAGTACTCTATACCAGAATGAAACATGAAATTTTACACTGTGTTTCCATAACAGAATCAATGATGAAAAAAACTGTACCACTTATATATGTAACACTTATACAAACAATGTGATCACTCAGATTTCTCTTTATAAACTCCTGCAATGATGATCATCAAGTTTTACTTAGCTCCTGGCATTATGGAATGTATAGTTTGCTATGGCTAAGTAATGCTACTCAGAGTTGGTGAGTCCCCTGTGCAGGCAGAAAAAATATATTGTTAAACACTCTCCTATATTTCCCTTTATTATCAAGGTAAAGGTATTTACCTTTATTATCAATATCAAGTTATTATATATCCAGCCAGTAATGATAATAGCAGCCAAAAGTGTACCAGTTTGTCAGGAATATTGCCTAGAACTAGAAAATCTGTTACTCTTCCTAGAAGTTTCATACTGGTTTCAAGCGCCGAAGGAAAATTAAGATGCAGGAGGTTGACTCTCCTGATACTAGAACTGTTAGTAACGTCAATGTGTCAGTGTACAGTACCTGCCAATATTTATGTTGCTGTCAGTATAGAATAATTAACACAGGGTAGGCAGAGGTATCACTAAAACTTTGTACAAAGTAATGTTCTACACCAATTTAGGAGAAAGGTAGCATGACAAGGACATTATATAGCTCAATAATGTTAAACTGGTGAGGGAGTTTTATGGGGGTTTATCTCCATTATTATTTTCTAGGAAAGATGTTATGATACATTAGGACAAGATCATATGAATGCCAACCGTCAGCATGGCACATCAAGTCTCAAGACTTCTGTGAACCAAGGTAAGAACCTGACTTCCCAAGGTTGTATCTGAAATAAACTGCATGCCTTGTCATGTCTTGTCAAACTGTATGGGTCACTGAAGTGGGAGCTTCTAAAGACTACTTACATGAAGTAGTGAGAAGGAAGTCATAGGAAGTTAACACCCCTACAGAAACTACCTTTTTCTGGCATTATGTATTCTTGAGGTTCAAGGATACTTTCCGAGATTCTTTTCCTATCACTTGCACTTGGTGTGTGCCAGACGACTTGCTTTGAGATAAATAGAGTTCAAAATCACAAGAAAAAAAAAAATCTCTTGAGGATTATTGCAGGTCACCATGTCCACAGCCCAAATTTACAAGCAGATTACTTGTGCTCCACCTTCAATATTTAACGGGGAACACAAGAGTTGATCCTTGTTTTGTTGAAATATATTGAATTTATTTGATTGTGAGGTATGTAGCTTCCTTTCTTGGTGAAACATTTAAGAAAGCTTTTTTTTGTATATTTTAATTTGTCTCTTTGAGTGATTCCCAAACACATGTTTTCTGCAAGCAGATATAAGACTAGCTAGGAAGGAGTGTGTTTGCTGAAACTCCTTTTGATTTTGGTTACATATATTTGTTGTTTCAGATGGAAATGGTAGAACTTATTTATGTAGATACCTACTTTCTCTGAAAGCTTTCTGCTGGTTGTCAGTTGGACACTGACAAGTAACTGGGTGCTCCACTTGGAACATTTGTTTACACATTTTAATTACATACACAATAATGCATAAAAAGTTTTATAAAAGAGCTAGGGCTTTAACATCTAATAGTTATAAAAATAAACTAATTCTCCTGTTCCTTTTACCAGAACAATTAACTCCTTCATTACATGTTGTCCATTACGATTAATTATTTATTTCTGAAAATGTCACTATGCAGTGGGGAAAATAGTTTAAAGGCAGCAACTTGGAAAATTGGGACATAAGAGTGTGAAGTATGACAGCATAATCAGTGGATAATAAGGAAGGAAAATTAATAAGGTGGCAGCAAAGGAGATCAAATTCTAGACACTGAAATGTAAGACCAAAAGTTTATGTACAAAATAAAAAAGGATGAGAACTAGTATAGTGACTGAAACAATAGGTAATGTAAACAGCACAATGGATGCAGGCGATGGTTGCAATAACTGCTTTCTTTTTTTGTCATTCATAGTTATGAAAATCCCAAGGTCTAGTGATTGATTACAGCAATCAAAAGGGAAGATAAAATATAGTGGTCTGAATAACATCATTTAGCTGTAGAAAAAGATTTCTAATCTGGAAGGAATTTGGAAAGAAGTTAAGGAGTGTGCATGCTTATACATCTTCATTAGTAATTCTAATAATCTTAAGTTTAAAAGAAATTGCAGTCAAATCTAGTTTGATTAAAGAAAATAGTGAACGTCTGTCTCAGGAACAAAAAAACATTATACCTGCTAAGCATCGTCATATTGTTTGTATGGGTTGCTTCAGTGTACAGATTTATACTATTCAAGTATACTTGTAAATAGTTTTTGTAATGCCCTCAGCCAACATATTTGTGCATGAAGGGCTATCATAGATAATGAGATTCATTACATCTTTGCTATTCGTCTAAATTTCCTCCACACATATTAAAGAGAGAAACATCTCCAGACATATATTTATCATGGTTCTAATAGATACCTATCTAAAGACGAATTAATCACTCTCTGGAGGTCTCACTCCTCTCTTTCTATTGATTATATGGAATGTACAGACACCTAACTCAGACTGCATGCCCAACTTCTAAATGACTCAAATGAGATTAAATGAATCTCATTCACAGTTGCTTGTCCCATAGTGAGCTGAATTTCTCCAAGAATAATTTCAGTTTACATCATCCACTCAAGCTTTTACTGATTTATCCATATTCACAGCTATGGAAAGAGATTGTTTTGAAAATTTCATGTGGAAACTTTATTCCTTTATTGCTTTTATCATAAAAATGTTCTTTATTGTTTCTTTAATTAGACATTGTTGCTAGCAGGGAAATATTTTGACTTTTGAATATTCTTTGTTCTAAACATAAAAACAGTTACAGTGACATTTATTGGGTAGAGGAAGCAAATGAACACATTAGTTTACCTTGGAGAGAGTTTCCTTCTGAACTCCACTTGATTTCAGAAGTATTAGTAAATCCTTGTGACTAGTATATATTATGGTGTGTGTAATTAATACAACAAAGCAACTAAAACAAATTACTTTAAATCTCACAAATAGACACAAACACATACAAAACTACACATGCACACACTTCCTCCTACTTGTCACTTCATAGTTTTCATTCAAAATTATAGTAGCAAAATAAATACCTTAGATTTCAGACATGTAGATTTCAACTCCTAGAAGAGTTCTTGCTCAGGGAACTGTTAGGGCTCCCATGAGAGTCTGTCTTGGTAGGCAAAAGTGCTCAAAAATGCTCAGAAATTTTAAGAGGCAACCTGCTCAAAGCACAAGAGCTGTCCATTCCTCTAAATGGAAAAAAAAAAAAAAAAAAAAAAAAAGAAAACAGCAGGCCTAGAAATAGAAATAAACCAGCCTTGTTAAGCAGATAAGCACTCAAAGAGATCAAACATGAAAAAGAAATATGTGAGAGATGGGAAAGGAGGCAGATGCCTAAAGAAGAATACAAAAAATATTTATTGAATATCAAAGAGGAATACAAAAAGTATTGCTTGAGTTTGCAGAGTTATATTTAAGAAGGCAAAATCTCAGCTGGACCTCAAAACCAGCAAGAGAGGCTTCTATAGGTATGTTAGTATTGAGCAGATATACAAGGAAGACACAAGAATGCTGCTGAATGGAGCTGGCAAGTTAGTTAGAAATGACACAGAAAAGAAGTACTCAGTGTTTTCACCTCGATCTTTAATGATGATGTAAGCTCCCAAATCTCTATTCCAAGATGAAATGAGTAAGCAAATGGTGAGCCACTGACAGTAGAGGAGGGTTGATCTAGGGACCATCTGTAACCATTGGACAGGTAGATGTTTGTGGGACCTGATGGGATAAATCTGAGGACAGTTGGAAGACATTATTGCAAAGACTTTCTGTCATTTTTAGAAGGTTGTGGAGATCAGGGAAAATCACAGTTGAATAAAAGTCAAATATGTCCATCAACAACAACAAATTCTAGAAAACAGACCAGGTAGCTTCACTGGAGTTCCTGGGAAAATTATAAATCTGGTCTGGATTGAAGCTTTGTCCACACACAGGAAGGACAACAGGGAGGTTGGGAATAAACAACACAGATTTACCAGGATTAAATTGTGCTGAGCCAATTTGACTGTCTTCTATGATGAAATGGCTTCTTCACTTAATGGAGGAGAGCAGTGGATATACATGTACCTTGACTTTTGCAAGATGTTTGACATGATCTCTCACATCCTTGTTGAAGCTGATAAGATATGGCCTGGACAAATCAGTCTCAAGATGGAGGGAAAGCTGTCTAAAGTGCTGAACTCAAAAGGTGGTTAATATCTCATAGTCAAACTGACAGCTGGTCATGAGTGGAATCCCTCAGAGACTTTAAAAACAACCTGGGTGATGGGATTGAATACACTATCCCCGAGTTTGCAAGTGACACCACATTGGGAGAAGAGGTAGATAACACTGGATGGAAGAGGTAAAATGCAGAGTCCTCGAAGTCTAGAAAATCACACCAAAAGAAATTGTGTGAGATTTAAAAAAGACAAATGTGAAGTCCTGCAGCAGTGATGAAATAATCCCAATCAGTAGTACAGGCTGGGAATTAACTGTCTGAGGAGCAGCTGTGCTAGAAAAGATCTGGGGGTACTGGGTGACAGAGAGCTGAACATGAGTTAGGAGTGTGGCTCTGCAGCAATGAAGACAAACCGTGTCTGTGACTGCAGCAGCAACTACAATATAAGGGATGTAATTATTACATTCTAGTCACCTCTTGTTAGGCCACACCTGGCATATTGTACCCAGTTTTGGTACCCCAATAAAAGACAGACTGAACAGAGAAGGATCAGAGGAGGGCCCTCAAGATGATTAGAGTGCTGGAGAATTTGATGTATGAAGAAACATTAAAGGAACTGGGGGTTTTCAGCTGAGGGAAGAGAAGGCTCAGGACGGATCTAATCATAGTTTTCCATTACCTGAACAGTAGTTATAGGGGAGGTGGAGGTATTTTATTCAGAAGGCTGCAAAGTGAACAGAGGAGAGACAACAGGCATAAGTCACTTCAGGGGAAATTCCATTTGGATGTAAGAAAAAAAACCCCAGAAGTCTTTAGGACAATTAAACATTGGATAGGCTGCTCAGACTAGTGGTGGAATCTCCCTTGCTGGAAATATTTGAGACAGCTTGGCCATGGCTAGCCTAGTCTAAGTTCCCGCTTTCCACAGAGGGTTAGATCAGAAGGCATCCAGATGTGCTTTCCAGCCTAGACTTTTCTATCATTCTATAACTGTATTTTTCACCCCCCAGAATGTATCTGATTCATGGAGGACCATCAGTCAAATTAATCTGAATTTATTAGAGAAGTAAATTTAAAGTGGACTAGTTTTACTACATCAAACTCTGTGGATACTGCCATTCAGTTAAGGGCTCTTAAGTTGATTTACTGTAATTCACTTTCCTTAGTCAGTTGAAAGGCCAAGATTTTCTCAAAAGCATAAACATGCTCCATTTTTTAATATTTGCATTTAAATTTTGAATATGTGCTCAGAATGTTGGCCAATCACATTTAAATAAATAAACCCATGTTCAGAGAATTGCAGCTCTCTCCATTCAGAACATTAAGATAACTTTAATACTCACACCATCTATCATCAATGGATAATAAAGGGTTATATCTGTATTGTCACTTGATGAAAACTTCTCAATTGGTACATCCTCATTCAGACGTTTATGTTGTACTGGTACAGATGCCAGGTTATTTGACTAACAGTCCATCTGGAACAGACACATTATGATTTGGAAATACTGGTAAATTTGGAACCACACAGACCTTAATCGTTACAGAAAAATGCACTTTGCCACCTTTAACTGAATAGCACCATAAGGTTAAAAGTGTCTAGCATCACCCATTAATCATGTCTCAGTCTGTTTAAGCTCAGACGCAGCATGGATATTCATATGACTTGCTTCTTTGTCAGAATATTGTAAAACGTGGACATTTATGAAGGAGACCTGGGGATGCAGCACGAATGCTGATTTTCACGGATATGTAACCATACGGAAGGGAGCAGTGGACAACCCATAAATCTGTCTTCTCTGCAGTAATTTTTAATCTCATAGAAATATCATGTGGTGGCCCACTTCAGCTACACAGCAGAATACTTGTCCTGCAGAGGCACAAACTATATCATGCCAGCTTATTTCATCTTAATTGCTCCCTTTTTTACTGCATGAAAATGAACACTTGAAAATGCATAGTGACCTCTTGAACTGATCTGCAGGCCTATATGGAGTATGCACCTACTTTATGTGCTATGACAAAATGACCCTGAAAAGGAATGCAAAGCAGATTGTGTCAATGCTGTAAAGGAAAAAACGCCTAGGATAGAGCTAGGTCTTCCCCAGTTTAATTCAATTTCTTGGAATTTTGTTTTGGATTTCAATCCCTCTTTAAAGAATATTTGCACCCTGAAGAAGGACGTGTGCTTTCAAAGTAAGGTAATAATGATGCATAAATTGCCTGCTTTGAAGCTTTGTTAAAAATTCTTTGAAGCTTAGGCCTAATCCAGATATAGACACTGCAGAGACAGGCAGAGTTGTTCGGACAAAATAATTAAAAAAAAAAAGCTTTCAAGTTCTTCTGCTCATTCCCACGCACCAGTGCACCGAATTCACATTTCTTAAGAAGTCTGTAACCTGTGTCAGTCTCAAAGAACAATGATGCTTCTGTAAGAGCTGATTCAGCAGGATGAGAACTAGCAAGAACAGTCCTGCAATATTTAAAGTCGTGAATACAAAAGAAAAACGAGGGCTTGAACTAAACTCCCTGCTCTGAACTCTAGTGCAGAAATACCTTTGATTTGCATATGCTCTTAACAATGAGCTGTAAATAAACACTGTCAAATTTAAAACATTATAAATATTACAAATGTTTTCAGGACTTCATTTTTATGCACTGCTGCCGTGAGAGTTCACCTCAAAAGAAAATGTAATTTCAATCTCTAAGAGTACATGCTAATGAAAGAGGAGAGTTATTCTTTATTTTATTATTCTTTAAAAGAAATTGGTTTCTACTTTATATTGTAAAAGACTGGTGAAATGACTTCATTTACACTTGTCATTAACAGATCTTCTCTTAACAGATCCAGAATTCCTTTTGATTAGACCACTGGCTTATTTAGCATAACACACTTTCTGCACCTGGGGCTTATATTCTAATGTTGCAGCAGCAAGAAGACTCATCAACTAGATGTTCTACAGAAAACTTTCTATTAATGTACTAGATATAATTATTATTTCTGTAGTACATAAAGGCCTAACCCTTTTCTGCTGTGAACTATGAAGAACTGTGAAAAACCAAAAGCATGAAAAGAAATTGGGGCCAGAGAGGATAAATGTGCAGCGGTTTGTGTTTAGGTAGCAAAAGTGACAGTACTGAGAGTATAAATGTACAACTGGAGTGTCCTGGCTCACACTCAAGTGTCTTCTTTATGGGGCCTTGTCATTTCCCTGCAGCTATCAACTGACATTTGATAGAAAAATATAAAATCCAGATGATAGATAATTACGCACTACCATATCCACATGAGAGAGGTTTTTTTGCCTTCACAAAACCAGTGAGATGCTTGTGTCCCAAGTACAGCATTGTCTTTTGCACTTTTCTTCTGCCAAATATATCTACTAACATTCTCAGAAATATAGTAAATTCAAAAGGAAAATAATAAAAATAAGAATGTACGCATTCCTTAAAATACTTTTAGCACATTAGAGATGCAATCAAAGCTGTAAGGAAAAACATGTTATAGTGATTGTGTGCCTGATTTATACAACCAAAAGCAGATATTTATACAATACAGACATCTAATGCAAGCTAGTCATCTTAAACTTCCTTTAGAGTGGGACAAAGAAAACAGTCTTCAGTAGGATATGACTAGTCTTATTCTAAAGTAAGTATCTCAAACAGCTCAGATGAGCAAAAAAGAAAAAGTTGTTTTGTTTTGGTTCAGGTTTTTTTCCCTATTGATTGCAAAGGATGTTTAAGGTGACCAGTTAGGGAGGTGACATTTTCCCTGAAGGCATCTTAGCCTCAGTGAGATGAATCTGTCTTTGGATGTCTGATCAGAGATTCACTGAAAGCAAAATAAGCAGTT
This sequence comes from Strix aluco, assembly GCF_031877795.1. Classification (NCBI taxonomy): domain Eukaryota; kingdom Metazoa; phylum Chordata; class Aves; order Strigiformes; family Strigidae; genus Strix; species Strix aluco. Next base: position 87,228,265 of record NC_133932.1, on the reverse strand, counting down.
ATGGAAAATTAAGCATTAATTACATTTCTGTTATATTACTTTTAGAACTTTGTTTCATTCTAATTATTGAACAATATTTTCTAAAATAATTAAGTCCAACATACTTTGGTAAGTGCTGCTTTCTCTCCTTTTCATGTTATCTATATCTATATATCTAGATTTTTACCAAAGTTAACAAGATTTTCTTATGTATGTATTGCTTCAGTAGTCTCACTGTCATTGTCTAAATTTAAACTGGCAATACATTTTTATAAATACTATATTTAAAAATATAAACTCACAAGAAAAATAACCCTGTGAAAAATAACTAATTATATGCCCAAATTTTATTATTTTGTGTTGAAGGGAGACAGATTGCTATACTTAAAAAGATGTTGTAAGGACAATCTTTACATTCACAAGGCAGTAAGACCTGAATCGCTCATCTTCAAGTTATCCTGGTGATTAGTTCAGAAAACTATACTGATGGCACTCTCAGGTAATATTGGCTATATTTAAATTTCCAGGAGGATTGGAAGAAATTTGTTTATTATAAAAAATAGGAACAGAATGTGCCTATAAGTTCATCCAATTTACCTCCAGCCAATGCATTGTATTTAAATTCACAGACTGGTGCTTTCTTACAGATATATCCTTTACTAATTCTCTCTTAGGGAAGATGGGAGTGACAGGGAAACTGTACAGCCATGAAATCATAGTGTATGAGGAGGGAGTGCCTTCTGCATGATCTCATGGAGACCTGAGCTGTCCCTGCCTGCTGCATGCCAAAGATTCCCTCCTGTTGTATCAATCCAGTCACCATGAAATGTGGGTCAACTTGCCAGTGAGCTGTGTCTAACATGGAAAGGATAGAAAGTAGGGAAATAGGAGCTATTTGGGAAGATACAATGGCTAACACTCCTTTACTTCTATTGTAAATCCATACCTCTGTGTGTGGGAGTTTCCCTGCAGAAATTGTCATGATTTCTTCATTCCTATAATGTTTTTACCTCAGACTTTGTAATTCAGAGACCTGTTTTGCCAAAAGGTGAGAATGAATCACAGTTATCACTATTAGTCTGTAAACAAAAGAACATGTAGCTATGTGAGATAAGAAAGAAGAAATACAGAACAGAGATGAAGCTGGTGAGTTAGACTCCTTTAGTCCCATTTCAGAACATAGAGTGAAATTATCAAAGACAACAAAAACCCCCCACACTTTCTTCATAAGACATAAAACCCTCAGAGAGGAAGAGAAGTGGAAGCTGACAGCTCATCAGGCCATTCCTAGGAAGAGTGAGGTCACGGCTTCAGCACCCGACCATGGACTGGCAGCATTGTCTTTGGTGATGCTACCAGGGCCAGGGAATATAAAAGTGGTTTAGCCAGAGCACACCTCTCCCAAAACATGTCAGTGGATGAACACTATTTACTTAAAAGCAGTTCATACAATCATACCTTTAGGTCTCTTGGCTTAGTAAAAACCATGCAAATCAAGGGATCCCAAGAGTGGAGGACTACAGACCTTCATCAGAAAGACTTTTCTTTGTACTTAATTTTGCTGACCTTACTGAGTTATATAAACTATCTGCTAGACACAAATAAATAACACTGTAGTTATATTGACACAAGCTACTCTAAAACTTTAATTGTCCTCATTTAGTGATTAAGAAAAATAGAATTGAATTTATTTTTTATTAAGAAGACTATTTATGTTGCTTGCTAAGACCAGTCTTGATTCTTGACTAAAAAGAAGATAAGTCAAACTTTCTACCAGTAATACATTAATAATATCTAGGGTATGTAAAAATAATTTAATATGCATTGATGCTCATTTGATTTCTGGGAAATATAACAAAAATAATTATTTATTTCTATATTAGCTACCTTTTTTTACAAAATATATATATGGAAAATTGGTAAAATAAAGTTGAAAAGGTGGGGTTTGGAAGCTTCTCTCAAAGTAATATTATTTTAGAACCAGGCTGGTCTGTTTCAGTTAAGCCATGTTAACAAAGCAAGATAAATATTCATTTTGAATTTAACAAGAGAAAAAAATAACTCTATCTGTTATCCAGTGTTTAAATCAACTGCTTTCTGTATGAATTTTAAAGTTTAGAAACTCACCTAGGAAACTGAGATCTTTGTTAGTACATTTACTTCTTTTCAGTATACTGTGAGGAGTTGATATTACAGAGGTATATTCCAAGAAGGAATATACCTCTGTAATACATATATTTATTTTCAGTCAATGTATTTTTAACCTTTTTATCCTTTTGTTGACTTTGCTTTGATACAAAACTTTTAATGGCATTTGAGGTAAAGGTAGTAAACATAAGAACCTGTTGGTAACGAATCTTGCCTCATTTTGGGTACCTAATTAGTTCAATTTTATACAGATTTATGTTATTATTTTTATGAATATATACAAATTTATTGTATTCATCCATTTTTTATGCTCTAGGGTATCAAGATGGAACTGACTTATATGATGTTTGACTTAAAAGACACCTCACACTCTGGAGTAGGTGGGGGAGATTCTCTGGAATGACACTGGTTGTCTAAACAGGGCTAGATGCCACCATTTTCTAAATAGCTCTTGGGTATCCATTATATAGACATCTTTATCTGAACTAGTTGAGCTAGGTTGTCTTTATAGGAAATGGAGAAAAACATTTATTTTTTCAGGGTATGACTAATATGCCCTATTTCAGATACATGCTTTAAGATTAAACTAATCTTCTTTCTAAAGGCCTCTGTAAAGACAAGTAAAGCAAGTGGAACGATGTACATTTGATCATATGGGTTTTCAACCTTCTTTCCCTATCCCCATATCATATACGTAAGGTGGGCTCATCTTGGGATCCCTGAGCTAGTGCTGACCAAACCAGTTCCAGAACTGTTAAACCTTATCCAAACAGTTCTGCCTTTAAGTTAAATAGCCCTGGATTTTTTTTCTTTGGACAATTGAAACAGTTGTTGTGATCAAAAAGTTAATATTTTTATGTAGAGCGCAGACAGGTGCAGTGTTTGATCCAGTCAGGTCAGGCTTCCTAGCTATAATTTAGACCTCTTGCATGATTGATATTTTCTATCAACTGGCTTATACATACCTTTTTCACTATTGTGACTGTTATGTGTTTCATTTTTAGATGTTCAACTTTCTCCCAGTGTTTTGGGAATTTAGACAGCTATATAATCTAGTATTTAATAGTTAATTACACTTACAATCCAAAACACATATGCAGTACATACTGTATATCTAAGCCATAAAATATTTAAGTCCTTATTTCAAATTATCCATTTCTCCCTACCTATAGTGACAGTTGCTTTTTAAATGCGGTATGTGGTGAAATGGGATGTCCGATAGCTTTTAGGTTTATGGGCTAAAGATAAACTTTTCCATGTTATAGATTTATGCAGTATGTGTTTTATACACATGGAAATAAAAGATGCCTTTCTCTTAATTTGATTTTATGTCTTCTGTTGGCTAAATCAGATCTTTTTACCATGGAAACGTCCTTACATAGATAGTCTTTACATTTTGACAACTGTTCATGTGAATAACTACTAATTGTATGTAATCTAAGATTAACACCAGAAACATTACCCTCCCCCCCCCCCCCCAAAGGTGAAAATTACTATAAACTTAAGTTTTTAAAGCATGGAAAAGTACAAACCAGACATGAGATATATTGAGATAATCTCATGTTTAAACTGAGACAAAAGACTTGCAGAGTTTGAGCCTCAGGCAGTCTTACTAGGGAAGTGATAAAACTCATAAACATTTCAATTTACTACCTAACACAAATAGCATGCTAGAACTGTCTGATTCAAACAGATTAATTATCATTTCAAAGTATTTGTAAATTCTGCAAGTATCTCTACTAGAGTCTCTATGAGAATCATTACTTTCAGAGCATAAGCGCTGTAGTTGACTCATGACAGTTTATAAAAAAGATAATCTAATTTTCCAGTTCTAGCCCTAAATATTAAGTGAAACATAAATAATCTCTAAACTATAACCTAAAGTAGATTTCAATTGAGCTGAAATACTGATAGTTTACAAATTTTCTTCTAGATAAAACACTCGATTAAAAAGAAGAAATCTCAAACTACATGGAAATTAAGGTAAATTTCAGGATATAGATTTCTAGATACTTTTTCCAGCTTATGTATGGACACTGTGGCTTGCACAGCCAAAATAATTTCCTCTAGCATCAGTTTTGTGCCCGCAAATGCAAGGTTATTGTATTTGATTATCTTTTTGATTTATTTTCTCTCTTCTGTCTCTTTAAGCCAACAAACTGATAACATTTATGTATGAGATCAGCTTCATTAATTGTGCAGGAATTGCAAATAGTTTTTCAATTAAGATAATTTGTAAGCATTTCTAGGATTGGGAACTTAAATTATTGATCCTTCAGGGATAATTGCTGCTTTCTGTGGTTTTGGGCTGCCAAGTGCAATGGAACCTTGATTTTGATCACATTTAAAGACAATATTTAATACAGATGACAATCATTATGGTGATAGGTATACCAATCAGCATTCCCTTGCTAGAAACATTTTTCCCTTTTAAGCCTGACATTACCAGATAGTGGACATACACCTGTCACCTTACCTAGATGTTTCTTAATTCAAAGATTACTAGTCAATTGCATTTGGATATGTTGAGGATGGTTTCATTATCTTTGTTGAGTGAAGACATAAAGTTAAATACCTTTATGCAGCCTTAGCTAGTCAAAAACCTATAAATATTATAGACTTAAATATTGTGGGCTATTTAAGAGACTTAAGATAAAAGTGCAGTCACTGAAGATAATATAATTCCACAAAAGCCAAATTCATTCGCATGAGTGGTAACAATAGAAATCAGGGAACTACACACCAGAACAACTTTTGAAGATATAGTGTCCCAACAGGCAAAACAAACTGGAGAACAACATGGCCTTTGTAAAATGAAGTCTTTTTCATAGCTTCATAGTGGGGAAAATTATCAGTGAACCTGTACCTGCATCAGTGAATCAGCATAGTTGTAATTTCTTTAAAATGAATTAACACTGAGGCAGCAAAATTTACAGATATTAATTGGTACAGTGAAACCTATGCAGACCACATAGATGTGTAAATGATCTATCCCCATTGGACATTAAAATGAGTTACCAAAATAAAGTGCTAAGTAAAGTGTATGGGAGGGACTGAAAGTAATTCAGCTATGAGGAAACTATAGTACTGTCCTGAATAAGTTACTAACAGTCAGGGGAAAAAGAAAACTTTTAAGTCTTTGAGGATCAATACCCGTCCTTGCTTAAAAGATGTAAAGATAATATCGGCAATTGTTAGGAAAAGCAGTGGAGAGCAAACTAAGTAGTATCATAATGTGCTTTCATCAATCAATACGGACCCATATCTTGACTATGGAATGGGTTTATTATCATGTCATTTTATAGATAATACAAAAAAAATGTGTAAAGACAGGACAAAGAGACACAGCGGTATGGAAAAGCTTCCATGACCAGGAGAAACAGAGCAGTTCAGAGCTCTTAATTTTGGAATATACAATATGGATAGGCTTAAACAGAGGCTATTAAATCATGAATTGTATTAAGAAACTACAAATCAAATAATTTTTTTCCTGTTTTTGATGTACTAATTCAGGAACCCCTAACTCACCTAATAGTGAAATTGCTAGACAAAAATGACATGCTCAAGGAAGTATTTTTAACGTATTAAAAAACATAGATGGGAAACTAATTTTGCCAAAGGATAAAAAGTTAAATGTTCAAAAATGCATTAGACAAATTCATGAAATATACCTTATTATGACAGTAAAAAAAAAAAAAAAATCCAGCATAACTTCGCATTCTGGAAGTCTATAAATAGTGATGAAACAGCCAGTAATGATGATATGAGATAGGATGCAAGACTTTATGGCTTTTGACCTGACTTTTTATGGCTGGTTCTGTGTTACTTGTATCATGCAAAACCCCACATATATCTTGAGAGTAAATACTCCTGAAGTTATACCAATAGTGCACTGAACTAAAAGAAGATGGGAGATTCATATTCTTTAATACTACATGACTATTTCTGTAATAAACACCCGCTTGTCTTAAGGTATTCCTAACATCACTATTAACAAAATCTCAAAAGAGATCAGCACATTTTAACTGCATGATTCCCATTGAAATCAATTAGTCTTCCTGAAAGATGGTGAAGAAAGCTGTTGTAGAAATAAAAGTCAGAAGAAACAGATTAGAAATAATTTTTGCTACATTTGTTTTTCGCGAGAAAATTGTTTGGGCTTTATAAGTCTTGCTCTCTTCGCAAGAATATATCTTATGGCTCCAGAGACACAGGATAGTATAGAATTAAAATATCACTTAACTAGACAAGATGCTGCCCATCTAATTGATTACAATAAGAACTGAGATACTCAGAGAACACTTTACAGAGCTAAGGTATTCATCAGGAGGGATATTTTAACCCTTAAGAAAAAAATAAAAATCATGCCACATTAAGCATATCAGGTTCTTGATCTTTTAAAATAAAGAAAATGTTTTCCAAGTCACTGAACTGTTACATTTTGGTTTTCCCTTAAATTCAACTCAGCTGAAATATATATGGTTTCTATTATGATAATTTTAAAGAAGTGAATCCCCATTTGGGAAAAGATAAAAGTATCTTATGTTTTATTCATCCATTTCTTAGTGTGTTGAATGGATTTTAGAAGGAAAGAGTGGGAGGAGAAATCACTGGTCTGGAAGATATATTACATGTATAACACAAGAAATGAAGCTACCAGCAGTGGAATAATAGTGGCAACATTCAGATTTTCAAATGCCAGACCACATTTGCATCTGGTAGATAGATATGAAGAACAAATATATTTTGTTACAAAAAAAAGAATTGATTACACCTTGCTTTATGTTAATTATTTTTTCCTCCATCGCTTTAACAAAATGATTTAGGAAAGTGATTTACAAAAGCATGGTGATAGAACACAATTTGAAGAGGTGGTTGGGTTTTTTGCCTTTTTTTAACACTTTAACAGGACTGTTTCATTCCAGAGGCCTGAGCCCAGGTATTTTGGGATCATTGACACTTTTAATTTTGTCAGCTTTTCTCTAGACCAAAAGAAAAAAAAAAAATCCTGGTTGAGCAGCACACCTCATTTTTTCCGGAACGGGATGTTCTTATCAGACATTAATGAGTTTATCACCCGTCAGTCCAACTTTACTCTCCATTTCACCCATCAGATTCCACAAACTCTATCAACAGCAAAGTATCCAGAATCTAAAAACCAATAAATGCTTAAAAACAGATGTTGAGAAAAAATATTCTCTCTGAGGGAAGTAGCGAAGTCATTCACAACAATGAAGGTGAGGAAAGACACCTTGCACTGTTTCCCCAAGAGCTAGTAAAGTGTAAAAGGGGAAGGCCGCGCTGCCATTTGTGTATACTAATTTCCTGCCTTTTATTATACAGCAACATTCATGGCAGTGGAGAATCCCATTTTCCTATTGACTGTACTCCATACTAGGCTGTCATAAAAATCATAGGGGGGCAAAAAACCCAACAACCCTCAACTAGAAACAACTGTTATTACCTTAAACAGAAAGACATTATTTTAAATTGTTTTAACTTTTCCACATCAGAATACCTATCTGGTATCTATAAATATCTTTAGTAAGCAACATAGCTTGTGCCATGTTTCTAGCATTAAAATTCTCCTCAATTATAATGTCTTATTCATTTTAAGACTTCACGAATCTTCTTTCTATAAAACACTATTCATAAAAAAAGGTGACTTCCATGTGTTGGTGAATGGTTATCCTCAATGCCTTCTACGGATGATCATACATCCTGAAATTCATATCTTCAGAATCACTGTGATGATAGTGTCTGCTCTGGAAGGATAATAAATGTTTTTGTCTCTTAAGGTAGAAGAAACTTTAATTGGACAATGTTACTTCTTTTTTTCTGGCTTGGAGAAATTTAAAGATCTGAACTGAATCTAAAAATGTTTATTACTGGCTTAACCCAGAGCAACTATGCCATTTTCCTGTAGTCAATCTGTTGAATCTTGGAGTTAGAGCTGCTTTCCAAGCTAGGAAAGATTTCCCTCTAGGGTCTTTTGGAGGGTATTGCTGCAGGAATAGTCAATTGGGAAAACAGAAGCAAATTTTGGAAGCTAAAACTGTATTTTAGAAGTTCAACCAGTCAGTAGTTTACATACCTACTCCTGTCTAAGATCTTAATCTAGTTCCTTGTTCTTAAGTTGTCCTTTAATACAGCAAGAACTACTTCAACATCAACACTGTTCAAAATGGTGTCTCACCCAAAGAAGAAAATTCTAAATAAAAATATAATTTTACTGGACTCTACTTTAAATTTCTTAAAACTAACTTATGGAAATGACAGTACATTTAATCATCCCATAAAGGAATTTTAAAGCAGGAAGTCTACAAATATATTCCTGAGAAAATGAATTAATTAGAATGTGTTAGAAATTGCTATTAATTACAAAAAAAATCTGTGTAATAAAAAAATTATTTTACTAACAGTAACGACTTAAACCACCAATTTTATATAACTGTGATAACATTGTACTCATATACACATAAAGTTATAGCAAAAATTATCAGCTGTTTTGTTGTGGGGTTTTTTTGTTTGGTTTGGGGTTCTTTTTGTTGTTGTTTGTTTGTTTTTTCCTGAGCGTATATCATTACTGCAGAAGTCAGAGTAACAGCACTTTTTTTTTTTTTCCCCCCGTAAGGCTGTTTTTCCATTATCCATGCGTGAGCTTCATTCATAAAAAAAACATTGCTTTGTTTTGCTGTTTTTCTTAGGCTTATTCATAATTCAGAGATAATTTTTAGAAGAAGCATAAAATAAAGCTCCAAGAAGGACTGTATGAAGCACTCTGAACCTTGGTATTACAGAACAACATAAGTCACAGCTGAAGCCTACAGTTCAAACTCAAGCAGCCCATATTATATTTGGGGAACTAAAGAAGAAAACATTTCAGCACTTTTTTATTCTCTTTGGACTATAACAAAGAATATGAGAAGAAAGGAAAGGAAGGGAAGGCTAGCAAGGGAAAAGAAAAGTGTTCCTTGTCAAAAGCAAGGAATACACTTTATGTGTTTTAAAACATATAAATGTTTTAATTTATATGTAATATAAATAAAATGAACATAAAATATTTGTTCATACTTTATATATTTTTAAAAAATGATCAGGTGAGCTTTAAATATCAAATTTCTGAAATTAAAAGATAAACACGCTCTTACTGGTGGGTGATGGGGGAAGTGATCTCTCACCTCTGTTTCCTAAAGGTTTGCTCCCAGTAAGCCTTGGTGCGTTCTATGCAAAGTTATAAAAGAAGTCATGTCTATTTATGGTAAGATCATTCAAACAAGCTTAAAATACATTTTCGTCTTGAAAACTGACATTATTTCCCAGACAGCAGTTTTCATTAAACATATAAAAGAAGGATAAAATAAGAGAGTCATTAATATTGCTTATATCTGAATTAGTTTTTTTATTAAAAGGCATTCAAGCAACTTCTGTGGTTCTCTGCTAAAATGGAGTAATTTGTTACAGAATTACACAGTTGGTGTACAAAATTATTTTGTGTAAACAAATGTCACAAACCACCTGTGTAGGGTCACTGATGTTTTTCTAGATGAATGAGTCTCAGCCAGTCCAAGGTAGTGATCTATTAGTTGAAGAAAACAACCCCTGAATTACATTTACTATGAAAGCAAAAGTATACTGTTAATAAGCTCAGTTAATTTTTGTATACTTCTTGAAATAATGGCAAAGACTAGTTGAACTAGAAGAATAAAATGTAATGAAAATGTAAGGGCTAGGGTTTTCTTTGCTTGCTTTTTATTTTAGTTTGCTAAGTATTTTTGAAGCCAAATTATCTTTTGTGATCCACTGCTGTCATGGTTTTGATACAAGAGCTGAGAAACACAACTGTAGAAGTAAATTTTCATTGCTAGTTTAGGGTATTCCCTTCCAAATCTGCAGATAGTAGAAAATCTGTGCCCACGAGAAACATGAAGATCCATTTCTGCAGTATAAAAAATCTCAAAAAAAAGTTAAGTTCAGTAAAATAAAGATCATGTCCTCAGACAAGGAATGACACTACAACATGCTTATATAATTTGCATTAGACATAAAAGAGAGGAAAAAAAGACAGATGTAGGTGTAAGAAATAAAAATTTTAGATAGTAATGTGTTGCTGATCTCAAAGTTTATTTTACTCCAGTGAAAAGCACCAAACTGAGCCATCCGTCTTTAGAAATACATGCCAAGACACAGCCTCACATCCCTTTCAGAGAGGAATTTTAATTAAAATCATAGGGGTATGCCCCCCTCCCCCCAACCAAAAACCCCACAGTGCAGAATCTATGAGTTCCCGCATTAAATAGAATTTCTCACGAGAAATGCATTACTTCTGTCACTTGCCTTTCTCATTATGTACTGGCTGATTTCAGGTAAAAGTTTAAGGCATTAAAGCCTTGAACGATTTCCTGTATTTATTTAGACAACCAGTATAGCATATTCTAGGTTTACCTTTCTGAGTCGTCATTTTCCATGACTCTTTGACAGTTCAATCTGAATAAATGTTGAATTGATGAATAAGGGTTTTCGGGGTGTGTGTGTGTTTGTTTGATTTAGTGTTTCTTTTCTCCTGCCACGTGCTGCTTCTTCTTCACAGCAATTAAATCATCTATGATACTTGAGTTAATGACTCGGTAGATTAGATGAAGGGAACTCTTTACACAGTCCAGTCTTTCTGAGGCATAATCAGCTCTGGAAATTTGTTTGATTAAAGTCTGATTGTTTTCAGACCATGAAGTAATACTATAACTTGGAAAAACAATCTAGAGTATCTGAAAATGTGTCAATATTTCCCATGTAAGTTGGTCTAATAAAATATAGTTTTCCCATTACAGACCTGATCTTACTCAGAACATCACTGTATCTAAATATGAATGACAGTATTGTATTTAGATTTTGTATGAAACTACTGCTGTCTCATGGAGGATAGACCATGGAGCTGAGTGGTTGAAAGAGTCATTTGGTACAGCTTGGAGAATTTGATTTTGTGTGGAATTTCTGTGGGCTAATGTGCGCATCTTGCCTTTAATACATTCCTATGATCTATATCATAAACACTCTCATGTCTGTAGAAGATTCTTGAGCATATTTCATTCCTGCTCTTTATAGAAGCACCTTATCAAATGACATAGATTAAATATCATTGAAGTTCAAACTTTCACTTGTCAGTTCAGCTTCTCTTCAGAGCTGTTGAAGAAAGTCTGTTTCAACAGATGAAACAGAACATATAGGATATTTGCTGTGAATGAATACAAGGTAAGGAATCACATATCTCAGGCTGCTAAACTTGAGGAAGTCGGTAGCTTTTTATAAAGAATCTCTAAAATCTTAAAGTGTCACCTTATATGTTGATATATTGATATATTTATATAATATATAAATCAGATGTGATTTTTGATGGAACCTGCAAATAGTACTGCAGCACCAGTAAAGATATTACTGTCAATAGAGATGACTAATCAGTAAACCCTCTGGAAAGCTGCTCATCACTTTCAAACATCAGTTTTTAATGAAGACTTAAAAGTATTTGAAAACAAAGTAAGGAGACCAGCAGACAGTACAAAGAAATATAATACAACCCTTTTCTACATGTCTTTAAAAGTCTTGCTTTTGAGTTTATTGTTTCTGCTTAGCAATATTCTGCTTATCTACATTGATTCATTCAGTATTGCAGTTACACACAGTACATGACTGTAGCTTCAGGTACTGAAGGTAACAGGTCTCCAGTTATGACTTGGCTCAACTGCCTCCTGTAATTTAATTGTCTTTGCAGCAAATTAGTTTCATCCTCAAATCAAAACACTTGCATCAGCTTTGCTGTTATAGACACATTGCAGTACTTGCAACAAATCTACTGAATGTTCTTCTATACTGCTAATAAGAAGGGACATTTAAGTCGCTTGTTTATAAGCCTTATGAGTCTACAGTGTTGTGAATAATATGTGTAAAAACTGGTTTGTATCTTATAATACAGAAGTTATATAGCCTCAGCCAAATGGGACTCGCATCAAACATTTTAAAATGCATAAATATTAAGGTAAGAAGAGATGAGAATGAGAGGAAATCTGAGAAAACTGCTGTTTCTTGGTATAATATGTGTCATCCAGTGGAAGCTGTACATATGCTTAGAAACCCAAAAAAATTCAATTGGAATCTTGCTGACTACATGCTGTCATCAAATAGCAAATAATAAAAGATAATAATGAAAATTAAATATGATATACACAAAGCACAGGAAAAAAAAAGAAAAGAAAAATAGACACATTGTAATAAGAAAAATGTGGGGAAAAAGATAAATAAAGATAACAAATTTAAAAAATCCTACAGGTATACAGCATGACAGGCTGCCAATAAGATGGAGAAATGATAATGCAGTGGATAGTCTTGAAAAGTGATGTCAGACAAGAGATACAATGGTAAGCAAAGTAGAGAAACATACTGACTGGAAAGATGAATAGACTCCCTTTAACCACAGCTAGAACATAAACTGCAAAAGACAGACTTGGAAGATGTGTTGTACTGGAAGATGTGTTGTATTGGAAGATGTGAAATCAATGCAGTTTCCCATTTACTGTTTCAGATATGAAAAGGCAATGCTGTTATGCACCTTTGAAAACCAAGTTTTAGAGCAGGTCTACAGTTTTTGGTCATGATATTCATTATATGTTAACTGCCATTACATGGACTCTAAAATTTCCATTTCTTTCTCTTGCTCATCTGTGCTTCTCCAGCTCTCAGAGCACATTTGCTTCATTCTTTCCAGGTCCTCTACTTTTCACTCCAAGAGAACTGTGTGTAGAAAAGGAAAAGTAATGGTGTGCTAATATTGGGAAGCAAGATACAAAGTAGAATGCAGTGGATATAAAAAAAAGAACTTTGACAAGACAAAAAAGAATTACATTGTTATAAATTGAATCTAATTTTCAGAAACATGAGTAAACAGAGCCTTGGGCTTGATCTACAGAATGAACTGGAATAATTAATTTTGACTTAATTTAGCAGGACTGTGGGAATTTTATTACATAATACAGAGATACTCTCAAATCTTTAGGATCTGGAGTTCTTATTGAAGCATGATGAAAACTTGTAGTGAAAATGCTAAAAATAGTCATAGGTGACCCTGAAAATGTACACATTTGCTATCAAATTTCCGAGTTCAGATTTCTTATTTAAATAGTCTCCAAGAAAAATGAAATTACTTTCTTTATGCATGGTGGAATGAGCTATGATTCTAAAAGATGTCTGGTCATTGTCTTTTCAGTGGGCTGCCTCTGTCCCCTCTGTAAACACAGATATGTTTTTCTGAATTATCTGTAAGATTTATATTTAAAGAATAATTTTAGGCAGGGTGCTAATTTTTCTAAATATTCATAAGGATCAAGATGCAGCCAGGATTGTTTAAAGTGTAATTAATAATAATGTACTTCATTACAGACCCCAAAAAACTTGAGCTTGTGTTGCTTGCAGAGGACATGTTCTTCAGAAAGAGATACTTGAATTTCATCATAGCAGAACTGAAATGACAGAAGGGTCATAGAAACAAAAAATCATATATAGAGAGGCAAGAGAAAGACAGAGGAGCAAGCTCTAAACTGGTGTAACTATGGCAGTTTATACCAGGCTGGAATTAAGCTGACAGCCTTAAGGCACATATTCCTTTCCTCAAAATTAAAACAGTTTAGAAGAGGTGCATTTGAGTCAAAGGAAAAATTAAAATGGTGACCATGCTGCACCTGGTCTTAAGGGACAGGGGAGGGAGGGTAGGAAGAATAATCAGTGGAAGAGATGCAGTTGTGCACGTATCAGTTTACATCAGTTTATATCTGATTTCTAGGACAAATTGCTGCCTGTAGCTGATGTACAAAGGACTGCTAACTAGTGTCTTTAATTGGTTGCTTCACATGGAGTCAGATAATACTGTTAAGCAACAGAATGTTATAATGAACTGAGGATAGCACTTGAAAAATAAGCTATGCTATTTTTTCGGGCTGGTGAAACACAGATTGCTTTCAGTTATTTTTCTTGGCAGGACTGTCGTTTCTGTCCATAGCCTATCAAACTAGCATAGTACCCAGATGGTTATAAGGCTCTAGGGCACCTGTATAATTCACATTAGAGTTTAACAGAAATGTAGTGAGTAATATTTATATATTTACATTTCAGATCCTCCTGAATTCAAAGCAAAACACAGCTGTTATATTTTCACCCTGGCCATTACCCTGTGATATTCTACTCAGCCAATATCTCCACTTGTTGCCAGTTTGTAGTAATGTTGCTGCATTTCCCTTCTTTCTAACCCTTGTGCAAAGTCATCTCTGAACTAACACATCTCCTATAGTCCAAACAAGAAACCAGTCTACCAGGAGATGGCTTTGCTATATAATGGTCTAGCATAATAATTTTTTAAGGTATTTTTTACACCACTCAGACTTACCAATGAAGTGTTATTTCTCTTATCTTCAAACCTGCTTTCTGTCTGCCTTCCTGTATGCCATGTGCGTCATCTGCACCATCTGGAGTGACCTTTCTACAACAAGTGAGAGCACAGCACTAAAATGTCTGAATTCCCATATTGATAATTGACAGCATTACTTCCCAGATTTGATAATGGTTTTCTTTTTATTATTTTGTGAATAGTAGAGACTTAACATATCAAAATTATGTGATAAACTTAGTGTGTACATAAGGAAACCGTAGATTTTGGTAGATATATCATTGCAAAGAAGATTTTTTAATAACTCAGGTAAAGAAAGACTTTTCAGTAAGTAAATATACTACTGATTATGAAATAGTCTCCCCAGAAGACTGTTTCATATCTTTGTCCTCAGTTAAGCATGACAGAATCTATATTTAAGTTTGATAATAATTTTAGAAGCCTACAGTTTTTTATGTTCACTGATACTATTCATATTAGTCACATGGTTTAAAGACAGAGTAATGTACCTGAGTATTTATACAAATAATGTTGAATCTTTGAGAAGAAAAAAAAAAAAAAGTTTCAAGAGGGTAAAAAACCCATACATTTAGCTCTATATGGTAGATCATCAAGGAAATGTTCTATGCTGACATGTAAAATGTGTGGTATTCATTAGAAATATACTGAAAAGCAGTTTGAAAACATGAGTTATGAACTGGACAAACCCCACAAAATTAAGGCAATGAGACATGGAAATAACTAGTTAACTTCAGGTAAATTTCATTTAATGAGACTTCTCAGTGTTCAGTTAGATTTTGGAGGTGATATTTGAATACAAAACCTAACAAAAATATGTTACTGTTAGGAGTTCTTGTTGCTTGAAGATTTTTGTTATGAAATGCTATGCTGCTTTGTATTACTCGATAAATTATGTTCTTTGCTACGATTAGATCTCTCTGCATGGGAGGATGCTGTGGTAAGTAGAAAACACAGAAACTGGATGGAGGATTTCTTCATGTAACCATATTATTTTTAATATATTAGAATTTATGCATTAATCATTTCCTGTCCCTATCTGTTCTATTGAATAGACTTACAATTTGAATGTGTCTGAGAACTGTACTGTGCGTTTATCTGCCAGTTACTATTTAATAAGCAAAGTACCTGAGGCAGTTTTACTTAGGACTTTTTTTAATCACTTTGTTAGAATGACAGTAAGTTTTCTAGTAAGTATTTCAGATATACTTTTTTTTCTCCCATTCATATGTTACAGTACCACAAAAGATGAACAGGAAAGCATTAGCAATTAATCCAGAAAGTGCAGAATTAAAAGAGGACTGAAGACGAGGATCTTAAAGTTATTGAACATCTGTCTATTTTATTTGCAGTAAGCTTATCACAATGACCTACAGCATATCACTGATGTCCCTTTGGCTCCATGGAGATCTTTTCAGAACTTTCCTAGGTCTCTGGCCACTTCTCATTGCTAACGAATAAAAATGCAGAAGAAAATGGAAGATATATTTATAATTTTAGGGTAAATCTTAGACCCTAAAATCTTCTGTAAGAGTCAGTGATATAGATTATTTTAAATAAATCACAATTATAAAATTAGAAGCCATCTAAGCTTTAAGAACAGTTAAAGTTCTGTGTTGTCATGCAGGTGCTCATGTACGTGCACACACATATACACACACAAACAAGTCATAGGTGCAAAAACCACCAGTGTGGAGGCCTCAAGACCTGACATGAGGTTGAGAAAATAGCTTTCACCAAGTAGTACATTTAGTATCAGATAGATTATTATGTCTAAAAACATTAGCCATTCTTAATTTCTAGTCATCATTTTAAAAATAAGGTTTATAAGGTTTATATTCAATAGAACCCTTGGAGGATGGAGTCACTGTACAAGGGAGTGAGTGTTTATTACTTCAAAGAAAAAATTTTTCTCTGAAAGTTTGTGCATATAATATAATAAAATAACTCATATATACATATACATTATATATTTTAGAGTGCATATATATATGTGTGTTACTATATCTTAGAGTGTGTGTATATATATATCTCTACACAAAATTATGTTACTGAAATCAGTCCCATCTTTATGATTGACTTTATTTCTATTGTAGCTATACAGGATATGAAAGTCTGCATATTTTTAACTTGTTTCTTAAATATTTACTGTTAGCAAGAGCTAAATGTTATATTTCTGTTGAGTTGATCAAATTGTTAAACAAGAAATGCTATTTATTTTAGAAACTCCTCAGCTGCTTCTGAGCATAGAAATTCAGGAAACAGTTTTTTTCTTTCATAAATAGGAAGAAATTGTAATTTTATTACATGGATATAGGTAGGAAAAATAGATCACGTTCCAGCAAAGAAGTTCCTCTGCAGATGTGAAACAGAAGCAACAAATCAAACTGATTACGGATCAGAAGTGTTTCAAGTTCAAATTGTGTTGTAAATTCAACCATTTAAACAAAAAGTGTATTTAGTTTAGAACAAAAAGGATGTTACCAAAAAGAGTAGTGTTAAGTCATTATCCTCTGAGCTCCTGACAAAAATGGAAAGTGTAAGAGAAAGATGTTAGGAGGAAATGCAGGTAAACAGGAATACAACAATGCCTTTCTTGATGGTACAGCTCCACATGAAGGTGGGGATAACACTGAAGACACCGGGACTGAAGCCTATAATTTCCTACTTGCTGCTTGTTCTTACACTTCTAATGCATCTTTGACTTTTGCAGCAGATTTTTTTGTGCAAGCACATACTGAACTAGATCAGGAAACTGTCAAACTGTCAAAATCTGATGGTTTGGTTTTGTGTTTTGTTTTGTTTTGTTTTGTTTTTTTTTCTTTTGGCTGGTTCAGTTCCCCAGTCCAGTTCAGATGTGGGTACAGAAACAGTTTGGCCAGCTGATGTAGGGGCAGTATCTCACAGTCAGATGAGATGAAGGAAGGGGATACTAAAACCAAACCCAAAGGTGGAAAAATTCACTGGAGGCCCCATCCTTAACAAAGATATTATTTCTTAATAGCACATTACAATTTTTCCCACAATCTACCTCCTTTCATTTAAAGTATAGGTGTAGCTTTGCTCATGGTTTTTCATCTCCAGTAAAGCTGAAAATTTTAGTTCAGTAGAAATAAAATAATTTAATAAAAATGATAAGAGTTTTAATTTCTTGTAAGAAGGATGACTAGTACTTTGTTAATTTAGTTAATATCAATTAATAAACAATAGTTAATAAACAATTACTTAATAACAATTAATAAACAATTTTGGACTAACAGAGGAAAACATAGTTGACAAAAAAAATCGTGGAAATAAAATGTGAAAAGGATGAGTATGTAAGTAAATAGAAAGATCTGCTTGCTCACTGCCAAGGAGAAGATGACTCAGAACCTGCAGGACTTTGCAGAATTTTAGTTTTGTCTTCAGTCTTACAAGAGCAAGTTGCATGTAACAGTACCTTTTGACCAGAGTCCAGTACTTCTAACTGAAGTGCCAAATGGGGTCATAATGACCTTAAATGTCCAAAGAAATCTACAGTGGTGAACAAAAGGAGTTTTTATCCCATGAAGACAATGTTTCTTTTCCTTTGCCTCTGCACAGCAGGATTTAGATACATTTCCTCAATCATTTCAATGGCAGCAAACTGTAATATTTTTAAATTAAGATAGACAATAATCTATTTATGGTAGCGGAAAATGTGTTCTGAAAAATATAAAAATCCTGAAGGACCGTTGCCCAACTGTATAAATGACATACAACTACTGGATTCTTCGAAAAGTCAAAAAGATATTTAAATTATAGTTGTACTTCTTATAAAATATTGTGTTCCTCTGATAGTATAAAAAACCCTATTATTCTCCAGACTTTTAAACACAGAAAAAGCCTTGAAATTGAATGTTATTTTCTAGTCTGAACTTTTAGACTTTTTATTTAACTAATTAATGTTACTTAACATAAGACAAGTCACCATATCATTTAGAATATATCTTCAGGGGAAATTTTTATTAGCTTGAAGTTAAGGGTTGTCATTGAATTGATTTTGTCTCCTAAGCTAGGGTATGAGAATAGGACTCTGACATCTAAAATTGTCTGTTTATTCTCACACTTAAGAAACATTTGGTAAGATGACATAAATCACAGTAAACAAATTCTATTTCATCACAGAACTAATAAAGAAACCAAGATGGGAAATGCAGTGTTCATGCTTATGCATTGTTCTTCAGCTACTAATAAAGAAGATTCTGACAAAGTGATTGCGGTGTAAAAGGAAACATCGTTTCCCATCTTCTTTATTCTCTGTTGTTGCCTTTCTCTCATAGCTCTTTTTTCACCTAACACATAGCTGAGAAAATTGAATTTCCTAAAGAATGAGCTGATGGACTCTAAACTGAGGTCTGCTGACATTATGGTTAACAGAACAAAAGTGGTATAATTCTAGAGTAAACGTGGGTGTGCTATTTCCCTCATCAAAGGTATTTCCACAACCATTAAGAATATTTGACTGTTATGAATTCAAATAGTAGTCTTCATCAGAATGTTCTGCTGCTGGGTAAAATTTCCTCATTTCACTTACTTCAGTGCTTGGAGTTCAAAGCTGTACAACGTCAGCTTTTCATCCTATGAAGCTAGAACTCTTCCTTTCCTGCTTTTTTTCTTCTACAATGCCTCAGAAAAATGCTTCTTGTAAGCAGTCACGTGCGTCAGCATCCTGGTTCCACTAACATCTCTCAGTCACTGTGAGGAATGATAATGCAACAAATTAAACTTGAAGCAGCAGAAAAAGCCACTTTGTTTTTCCTCAATAATGAAAGAGTGCTTTTTTATTTCTTTTTTCTTTTGCACAATGGGAGTTGGTGGAGAAAGCAAAGCATGCAGCATGGAACCAGATGGAATTAAGTAGTTATTGTCTATCTCATGCGGTAGCTAGGTCAGAACCATCGAGTACATGATATTGGGAAACTCTTCTCCCAAGCCTATTGCTTATGATAGTTTTCATTGAAGATATAATTTGTTCTTCAGCTTAACAGATAAAACGGACAGCTTGAAACTGCTACATGTTTCTGACGAGTGAATTATCACCATGAGAACACAGAATCATAGAATCACAGAATACCAGCTTGGAAACGACCTCAAGGATCATCTGGTCATACCATTCTTTGCAACAGCACAGTCTAGACAACATGGCCCAGCACCCTGTCCCGCTGTATCTTAAAAGTGTCCAGTGTTCGTAAATCCACTACTTCCCTGGGGAGATTATTCCAGTGACTAATTGTACTAATTATGAAAAAATTTCCTCTTGTGTCCAACCAGAATCTCCCCAGGAGTACCTTGTACCCATTACACCTTGTCTTTTCCATGTGACTCCTTGTAAGAAGGGAGTCTCCATCTTCTTTGTAGCTACCCTTTACATGCTGGAACATGGTGATAAGGTGTCCCCTCAGCCTTCTCTTCTCAAGGCTGAACAAACACCATTCTCTCAGCCTTTCCTCATATGACAGCCTTCCCAGTCCCCTGATCATCTTTATGGTCCTTATCTGGACCCTCTCCAGCTTGTCCACATCCTTTTTGCATAGCAGGGATCAAAACTGAACATGGTATTCCAGGCGTGACCTGACAAGCACTGAGTAGAGTGGGATAATGACTTCTTTATCTCTGCTGGTGATGCCCTTGTTGATGTGACCCAGCATCATGTTGGCTTTCTTTGCCGCAGCAGCTCACTATTGACTCATGTGGAGCTTGTTGTCCACCAGGACCTCCAGGTCCCTTTCCACAGAGCTGCTCCACAGCCGGGTAGTTCCCAGCCTGTGCTGCACTCCTGGATTATATTTTCCCAGGTGCAAGGCTTTACACTTGTCCTTCTTGAGTTTCATAAGGTTCTTGTTAGCCTACTCTTCCAGCCTATCCATGTCTTCCTGCAGGGTGGCTGTCCTTTCCAAAGTGTCTGCTTCCCCACTCAGTTTGGGATCATCACCAGAGTTCATCAGGGTACACCTGATCCCACCATCCAGATCACTTCTGAAGATATTTAACAGAATTGGGCCCAATCCCTGGGGGACCCCGTTTGTGACAGGTTGCCGTTTTGAAAAAGAGCTATTTTCCACTACCTTCTGGGTGCTTCCTGTCAGCCAGTTCCCCACCCCCCGCACAGACCACTTGTCTATGTGGTAATGCATCGGTTTGTCTAGGAGGAGGCTGTGGGGAACCGTATCAAAATCCTTGCAGAAATACAGGTAGACAATGTCCATCACTCGCCCACATCAACTGAGCAGGTTACTTTGTCATAGATGTCGATCAGGTTTGTCAAACACCATTTGCCCTTGGTGAATCTCTGCTGTCTTTTCCCAATCATGTGCTTCATCTGACTTGTGATGGCCCTCAGGAGGATTCGTTTTATAAAGATATTATAAACTACAAAGAAATTGATATTTTTCAGGACTGAATTTAAAGGAAATAGAACATGTGACAAACTACAGAGAAATTGACATTTTTCAGAACTGACTTAAACAAAATAGTAAAAACCTCAAAGAAATTATGTTAGAAATGAAACAAAGGTGAATAGAAATTCCCATTTAGGCCTGGGTCAAAATTATAAGGTCAAATGAAATAGTCTAGCAATGTTTTAAAACTAAGGATCTTCTTATTTATTTATTTATTTATGGAGGTTTTTGTTAACTTTTTCCAAAGTATTTCGTAGTCATAATCAGAACATAGTTGTGTTTGTATTGTAACCAGTATTTACTGAGTTTTGACGTCTATGAAGAAAATAATGAGACAGTAGTTTTCTTTCATTTCCTGTTTTCTCTTTCTTTCTGTACCTTACTTATAAACCCTGTTTCATTATGGATCGCATATAAACAGATAGAAAAAAAATAAGTGAGAAAAACATCTAATCAATTTAAGAGTAATTAGCAACACTGGTGAACATGAAAAGCAACAAGTCTCTTGCACAATATTCTGTTTTAGTCTATTAAAAGGCTCAAATATTAGCTGTTAACCAACATGTGGTTCACCAGGCACTAATATGAATGGACTAACCTATATTTAACCTTTACAATAATACAGACACAATTCTACCCACAAAATGGAAAATTACCTCTAGAAAAATTGGGACAATGAATATCGTAGAATATCTGCATTAATACACCTACTTCTCTTATTCTCAACTGCACAACTGTCATAGTGCTTATTGGGTGCAGGTGTCCAGGTTTTTGTAGCAGGGGGGCTGCAGGGTGGCCTCTGTGAGGAGAGGCCAGGGCTGCCCCAGGCCAGACACAGCTGGTTCCAGCATGGCTGAGCCCCTCAGAGGTGGAGGCATCTTTGAAAAAGCATATTTAAAAAGGGCAAAACCACTGCATACAGGCAGTGCACCCATCCAGATGCTGTCTCACTCCTCCTTCTCAACAGGATGACAGGGAAAATAAGATGGGTGAAGATGAAGGCAAGGACATCACTTACCAGTTACTATCATGGGCAGCATAGACTAGACCTGGGGAAAATTAATTTAATTTATTGCCAATTAAGAGGTGGATAGTGAGAAACAAAGAGAAATTAAAACAACACCTTCTCCCCACAGGCAGCACTGGGGGGACAGGAAATGGGGAGTTACAGTCAGTTCATAAAAGTTCCTCTTTACTGCTCCTTCCTCCTTTGCACTTTTCCCCTGCTAGAGCATGGGTCCTCTCTACCTATGTGCTGCCAGAGAATATCTTCTCCAGCAACTGGAATACCTCCTGATGCAGGATTCTTTCTCATACCTTTTTTCTTCACTCCTACACTTCCTGTCCAGTGTTCTGCCCTTTCTTAGATATCTTTTCCCCAGAGGCACCACCAGCTTCATTGATGGGCTCAGCTTTGGCTGCAGAAATGACTGGAACTGTCTGTGTCCAGAATGGAGCAGCCCCTGACCTTTTCTCACAGAGTCCACCCCTGCAGCCATCCTCATTGGCAGATCTGGTAACCTACGCTTAATAAAGTATGCAAAATCTCTCTATTTATCCCAGCCCAGGAGGTTTCTCATTCCTGCTTTTTTCCTATAACCTCCCATGTCCCACTGAGGGAGGAGGAACAACTGAGAAACTGGGTGTGAGTATGGGTGTTAGCTGAGACTAACCCACCATGTAGTGGAAAGCATTTTACTAAGTATATCTGACATAATCCTAAAAAAGAAAGGACAAAAACAATAAGAGAGCATTTAAAAAGTATCTTCAGAAATACCTGATCCAGTCCTGTTCACTCGTGACATGGGCATAAAAAGAAGACTCTAAAGAACTACTGTAAGACAAATCTATAGAATTACTATAGACCATTTTGTTTTCCTATCAGACATTCATGCAAGGCAAGCTTTTGCCATTTCACTTTGCTTTCTTATTTACCAGAAGTTTATAAATTACTCAAGACACAGGAGAAGCTTAACCAAGAAATGAAGAAAACATCTATGTCAGGTGAAGTTTAAATTAATTTTCTTCACAGAAACTATGTAGTATTTCAGTGGAGCTTAAAAAGAAATGTTAATAAAGAAAAAGGCAATCACACTTATACCACAAATTGTCTGCCCCTTTCTTTCTTTGTCAGAGTCCAGATATCTCTCAAAAGGAACAAAAGAAGCTTTCTGTCTTGAGATTGTCTGAATGACAAAATTGAGCAAGAAAGATATGCTAAGGACTGAAGACAATCCCCTCATCCTGCCAAGAGAAAAATATATCAAATACTGAAATGCTTTGGTCAAACTCTTCAGTATTTATTTAGGGGAGAAACATCAATAAATTGGCAAATTTAGAGAGATTCCTAATCATGTACATCGAAGTTAAAAGTTGAAGTTTCATCTTAAGAGATAACACATCATTCCACTGCCTCGTCAAGTAAGAAAGAGATACCCAGAGGAAGAAAGATGAGAATTCAAGGGGCAGTTAGTTATTATGCCTAGATCACATTTTGTGCCAATGTTTTCCTCACCAGAGTTTGAAGTAGCTCTCTTCCCAAAAGATGGTGTATCAGGAGAGATTTGTTAAGTGAAGCAAGTGCTTGTTCAAGCTTCTGACAAGTTTTATGTATGCTCGAATTTCCCCACATGTGGAATTCTCAGTCTTCCAGGTGTAGACAAGTAGATAGAGAACAAAACCAAAGCTGGTTATGTGGAAGTGTCCCTTATACATGAAAGTTAGCATGATCCATTTTTTTAAAAACTAATTTCAGAATTTTTCTCCTCTGTTTCAAGTGATGAATGTAATTTGAAACCTAATTCTATTTAAAATTAAAAAATTGATGGCATTCTATTATATCAGTGTCAGTCAATTATTCCTTCGTATTACTTCAAGAATAATGCATAACATAATTTATTCTTAGGGTCTGAATAATTAAAGAGGACCAGAAATTGAGTAATATTATTCATTTTATAACAGGAAAACTATATGGCAACTATTGAATATGAGCAATGTGATTGATCCTATATCTACTAGAATGTTTTATACCTGAAAAAAAATAATTTAATCGATTAGCAAATTATTCAGATTATGATTCTTCTCAATATACATCATGTAGTTTATTAAAGGTCTGAACCAGAATTTGTTGTAGTCAGAGGAATAAATACAGCTGGTGTAGGAAAGACACCTGATTTTATTCCAAAGATGTGTTTCACAATGTGTATCTCTTCTGATACTATAAGGAATAGCTATAATATATGCAGCTGTTTCATTTAGTCTATTTCTTGCTAGAAGAGAGTGATTACTGGGGCCAATCTCATAACATTAAACCTCAAGATACTTTGAACTGGTTTTCTTTGTTTTAACTTCTTTTCCGTTGTTGTCACAGGTACTGCAGTCATATGCTTTTAGAGATAATTTTCAGGCTACAGTGTCTGTCTTTAAAAAGTAGTATTCTAGGATTTCTGACTGCATCTCCAAAGTACTCCCAGTTCACAGAAGGCTCACAACCCAGGAGACAAAGAGGTTTTTCTTTTTATATGTTTCTGTGTTTATTTATTTTGTTATTACAATTCATTGCAATTTGTTTGTTTTAATCTTAAAATTTTAGATATCAAACATATACTCTCTGTTTCCACTTTATATTTACTCCACCACATTAAAATAGTGATCACTGAGGTATTTCTAACATCACCTAAGAATCAAACTTAGTATATTAATAGTGTTTCTGTGTGCATTAATACATAAAAAACAATAGAAATTTGAATGAAAAGTATTGTTTATTCAAATCAGACTGAGAAAGGGAATCTTTAGATTTTATAACAAATGAAGGACACCTTTGAGCCTGCTGGTCTTGATTTAAAATCATTTATATTCATGGCAAAAAGTACTTTCATGTGATACTTCAGAGTTATCCAGAATTTTACTCACATTGTGGATTTCATGTAGAATCCAAGTTACCTAAACTTTAGTCATTACAAAGTAAGGATATAATCTAAGTCGTATGTCTAGGTTACCTTGTACTAAATAGGCATGATTTGTTCCTTCAAGGCAATTCATTCCATCCTGAAATACATGGAATGAATTGTCATCTCAAAGTGACTATTTATTTCTATTAAATACAATGGGTACATAAACACACTGTGTGCGCAGTACGGATGCCATTTATTTTAAGCCTCAAAAATATCCCTGATTATTTTCCAGTTCCAAATTATTACATTTGCACCACAACTAGTTTTGAGATAGCTGTTTTCTAGCCACTCCCCCAGTATTTTTCTTTCCTGGTTCTGTTTGCCAGGTGTTTTAGAGCTCTAAGTTGCTTCAGCTACAGAGTGACTGGTAATTATAAGGAACTCTCTACTGTCAGAGTTGTTGCCGATGTGGAAATAACTTGTTGGGATAACTGCTAGCTGATAATCTTTGTTGCTGAATGAGTGGACTATTTTCAAAAGATAGTATTTACCTAAAGAAAACCGAAAAAAGAACTGTGATATTTCATTAACCATCTTTTCAGATTCAGGTGATGAACCAAATAACCCAATAGAGAAAATGACATCTTAAATGACTTCAAAATAGATTTTTTTAAAGTATGTTCTTTTTATCTCTTAAAGCATACTGCCTAAACATTGTGTTTCTGTTTAATTAGAACTGAAGTGATTTAACTGTGACTGCTTCTAAGAAACCGTGAATTATCAGTTACAGGAAAGAGATACTTGAAAAGTATAAAAGGACAGGAAATCAGTAACAGTCTTGTGAGACAGAATTAGCATTTGAGTAGAAACAATACATACCACACCTGAGAGCACTGCTAGACCAAGAGGGAAAGCAGGGAACAGAATGCTTACTACCGAGGCCAATGTTATAATAAGACACATGATTTTCAAGGGAACATTGTATCATCTCAGTTGCTACCTACTGCTGATTTTGTATTAGCTGGAAAAACACGCCCAAGATATACAAGGAAAATATAGAAACAGTTTCTTGCAAGGACTATTTAGTTCAACAACTCATGAAAAATGTCTGATTGAGACAGTGCCATTAGTTCTTCATATTAAAAATTACTATTGAGCAAAACATTTTACCACAAACTTCCATAATTTTAAAATTGTATTAGAAGCACAGAAAACAAATTTTTTTTTGTTCCAAAGAGAAGATCAATGCATTTTGAAGTATTATCATTAATTTCACGTTATTTCAGGTGCTTATTTAGCTACAAAAGTTCAATAATAACAAAAAAAAAAAAAAAAAAAAAAAAGAAAAGAAGAGAAAAAAATATGTACTTTGGACAAAATTATTCTACTGAAAATTTACTGAAATCGTAAAAGCATAAAAACATCTGAGCATATGGCTTTTGAAAGAAGACTTGGACAGAGGTGATTTAATGTGGAAGAATGCAGTATTGTTCATCTGAATAAATTTTTATAAAATCAAGACTAAGCATCTCAAGTTGTATTTGGGAGCAGCTTTAAAAAAGATTGCTACAAAGTCACATTCTATAAACAACTTTTTTTTTTTTTTTTTTTCTTTTCATAAAGAACACATGTTGATGTTATAAAGCATAGTAGAACTCTGATGACACAATATTGGTATACAAACACTCCAAACATACTGTGCAATAAATAATAACGACAAATTAAAACATAAAAATAATTGGTATAAGCAAAAGAAACTTTTTCAGAAGGAAAAATGAGATGAATAGTATGGTCACAATATAGGACAAAAACACTCTAGGTGTATGTGCGATGATGTAAAATAGCTGAAATAATCGATAAGATATACATGTAAGGATGTCATGGTGAGATTTTACAGTCTTTGAGGCAGAATAACACGCTGGTGCAGGATCAGAAAATACAACACAAGGAAGCTGCAGTAGTAAATCTAACAGGAATTTCAGAAGGTAAAGCAATAAGTAAAGGACTTGATATTTAAAGAGGGTGACAGCCATCTTAAAACCTGATAAAAAGGAGCCATACTTCAACTAGATTTAGTGATGGATACAAGTATGTATTTCTGGATGTTTTTGTTTTCTGTTTCTGTTTCTGTGGTTCATTCACTACCACAAATGAACTTTGCTTTTCAAACTGCATTTTGATGTTGTCCATGCACTTGAATGCTTTGAATGAAGAAAACTCTAATCTGATGCATTATGTGAATGGGAATAAATTTGAAATATCTCTGTTATTATTATTTAGGCTGTGAAATAATCAGTTTCATGATCATTTCCAGTCCTCAAAACCTCATAATTACAAATATCTTAACTGTAGACCCACATTTTCATTCATTCTTTAAAAACCTTGGATGCTACTGAAAGAGGGGAACAGGTTTTGGGAGGAGGGACTGCCATATGGAAAGCAAGTACAAGAAAAGAGCAAACATAGAATAAAGCATATGGAAAAATGTCTGTATGGAATAAATCAAGTTAGCCTTATGGAAGTTATCTTTGGCCTCTCTTGACTTTTATTTATGTCTCTGACTAACAACAACCTACATCTTATCCTTTACCTATGATGAGGAAAGAGAAAAAAAGGAATTAAATGAAGTTACAGGAAAATAAACAAAATGGGCCTCAATGGAAAATTTTCAATTTCCTTATGAGATAACCTTCAGATAGAACAGCACAAGAACTTCAGTTCGGGTTATGCATATGCTGCCCTTTAAAATGGGTGAACTTTCTGAGAACTCTTTAAAATACTACAGAAGTATATACTTTCCACCAGTGGCAAGTTAATTTTGCATTATGTTTTAGTACCTCAGATACAAATAATGAAAAGATAAGGACAATATTTCATAAATTGGATGCTAGATTGCAATTATTTTGTAAAATAAAAGTCCAACATCAGCATTCATATCCATAACTATTGTTGCTAAAATAATGGGAAAACCAGATAGTTTATTGAAAATGTTTTCAATGCAGCACCTTGTTTTTGCTGTTATTTTATAAAATGATAGAACACACAAATTGATCTAGCATATATTCTAGTAACATATTTGGAATATTCTTTTGTAGGTAATCAGTCAAAACATTATAGTGTAGATAGTGTAGGGTCTAAATAATCTGGAAGATTATGTAGCTATTACTGTTTGATGTTGAGAGAAATATTTATTTCTACTGCGCTAATGGAAAGTAATTAAGAAAAATAAACACCATTTATAGGCCAAGGACCAATTAGAACTGAAATTTTATGGCAAATAAAATTTTATGCCTTTAACAGATATGGGAAAAATTACTTCAGGTTTTTCTCTTTTTCTTTTATTTTCAAAGAAAGAACAGAAGAAAAATGTGGATATTTAGAATGGAATCACAATGATGTTGTTAAATACAGAGCTATATTTCAAACACTTTTGCTGTGTGGGAATGAACACAGGTAGTTTCAAAATACACCAGGAAAGACTACATGTCTATCAAGACAGGTGGGTTAAAAATCACATCTAATTGTAGGTGTTTAAATATAAGGTCTTTGCACAAGTAGGTGTTTAAGTCTGTATAGTAGAGCTAATATGTCTAGAGTTCAGATGAACAGATTACCACTGAGCACAGGTGATGGAGAAGAGAATGTTATTCAGCTCAGAAGAAGGTAGAAATTTATGTGTGATTGTTATCTAACATAGTTTTCCTGCATAATTTTAGATATCCAGAATATCTGCTGAGCTTCCACCTGCATTCCTGAAGTATACAAGACTACCACTGGATCACTGTCGTATTTGCCAGCCTTCTGTGGATTTCTTGGATATCTTAAGACATTTCAGACTGCACTAGATATCTACATCTAGGAAGTTCAAACAAATATCTATCCAAATATCTTGGATGCTGGCATATGCATTTAGAAATCTCCATTTAAATACCTTAATATATGAGCTGATTTCCACCCCATCCACCTGGGATGACATTATTAACTCAGAAATAGATTGAATAGACTGAAATATGTTCTTGGAATAGAAATAGAATTGGCTGATTGCAGACCAAAGGCTGGCTCTGTCACACTGCAAAGAAATGTTCTAATCACCACATTATTCCAGGTTGGCAAAAGCTGATAACTTTCATACTAGACAAATGCAGAATGTATTTTCTCCTGGTGATTTTGTAACTCTACAGTTTTAGTTTAACTGCTATAAAATGCAACTACCACTTATAATGGCAGTCTTTAACACCTACTTATCTCAGGATGAGCACGCAAGATGTTGCAATGCTAGCTGACAGTCTTCTGCCTTAGTTAAACTACATTATAAACAGAAGTCAACTAAGTGTAAAGAACATAAGTGATTAAACCTAGAGAGATGAGTTTCTCAAGCAGTTATTTTTCCCAAGAAATATTTACAGAAACATGGTTTGAAAATAAAATTTGCCCCCAATGGAACATCAGATATGTTAATAGCTTGCAGAACAGTGCAATATGTAGATATTCAAATGTCAGGTTATTTAATTCAGTATTGTAGGCATTATTCTGTATACCAAGACACCCAGATCGGGTAAATCACCTTTGAGATCTGAATCCAAAGGAAAGTGGGGGACATAAAAACTGTTTTCAACTGGTATATAATAAATTTAATAATTGGTGATATTTGTTTTAAGGATAGAATTCATTATAATAAATTAGATGTTTAAGTCTCCTAAGTGAATAAATGGAAAAATAGGAAACACTGAAACTAAATGAGACATACATCAGAAATTCTGACTGTCATGAAGATTTTGGTAACCCAATACAGCCTGAACAAAGCATCTTTGAGTGGTTAGGAATCTACAGGCTTCCTACATTTATGTGACTAAGTGCTATCTATAGCAACAGATGACTAGCCCAACCTTTTCTTTCAAGAAAGGCAGCAGAAAATATTCTTTGCATAGTGAAAAATGTTCCACACTCTGTCTAGATGATGAGAAACTTTAAATCTAGGCATTTCTTGGTTGGAAGTTTTTCAAATCCAAACATAAGAACTAGGTAACACAGTGAAAGCCTTTTTTCTTTTTTCTCCTTCATTTCCAGTAAGACATACATTCATGTCCACCTTCAACGGGAAAATGAGATTTTCATCTTCCTTCTTTTGATTGTATTCCTTAGATTGGTAGTAAACCCTTCTAATTCCTACCCCCTCTCTTCATTTTGGAAAGAATCCCGGCTTCACATTTTTTCTGGCTAAGTTCTTTTAAGTACTTCTAACTAAAGATACCTCTATGTGTGTTTTCAAATAAGCTTAACACTGCCAAAGCTAATCCTTGAAATGAACCTGAGTACTGCTTGTGATATGCATGTTCTGAAAATATCTATGGATATGGATCACTTGGTGAATAATACAGAAACAATTGTCTCACATAATTTTAGATTTCACCAACATAGGCAACTGTATATACACTAGACTTCATATCCTTATTCAGAGATAACATTTTAATGAAAAAAATAGACCACTCTAGGGTACAATTAATCTGACTTAATTTAGAATTCTGTTTTTGAATAAGGTAAGTCACTTACAGAAATATTATTTTGTTTTTCTCTCACAAACTGTGGTAAAAGTAAAGGAAGCAATTCAGTGCCTAAAAAATAAGCATCTGTTGCCCCTGTGGATGATTGAGAGCACTGGAGGACCCTGAGACTGACCTCAAGGAGCCAATACATCTCAATGCAGTCTTGTACAGATAGTTATCCAGTGATGTTTGAGACAGCCCAGAGAATGTGAGTTACACACCTGGGAGTTATGACATGTGTGCTTTTCTGGAGGGAAGGTTAAAGGCCAAGATAGATAGCCAAAAAAACAATCTCAAGTAACACCACATTAAGGCAACAGAAGCTTGCTGCTGCTGACAGGTCACATGAAGACATCTTCCTCTGTATGTGTCCAGTGTACCCCTATTTTTTGAATCCCTAATGCCACTGAACAAGACAGTCATGCTCATGTGTTTCATAGCATGTGCAATAGCTTTGTGTGAAAAAAACTTGGTATTTATTCTAGTGAACATTGCATACCTGTATGTTATAAGAAATATTTGGACTGTTCTGTTAATTATGTATAAAAATTCTACTTGAATTAGGTAAACTCATTTTATATCTTAACTGAATTTAATTTATTCAGTGTTTACCTAAATGTGGAAATACAAAATTCTTATATAATACAGAGCAGCTTTTTATAAAATAAGGCAGATTTTATCATTGAATACCAATTGCATGCAATACAAACTATTATTTGGAACTAAAGTTATATTTTATACTATGTAGGTTGGATTCTAAGGAATGATTTTGAATAATTCTGCTATTGGTATGGGTATATGTACTTGACAAAAAATATACAAGCAATTGGCATGCTAAGAGAGCATCTGCTTACTGTTCTGTTAGGCATTTCAGGAATTTCTTTACAGATTATGAAATATATATGTAAGCTATAAAAGGAGATTTTTCTAATGCATGTCACTGTCCATTATATACTGGCATACTGACATGTATACCTAAATCTATTATCATAAAAGAAAGTGGCATCAGTTGTACAAATCAGCTATTCATGCCCTTAACCTTATAGATACTCTGAAGTTCCCTCAAGGTATGTTAGTTTATAGATTCACAAGACTAAAAGACACCACTGTGATCATCTACTTTGTTCAGATGTAGAAATAGATCACGGTATTATAACAAATGAATTCTTATTTAACTGGGTTCTTCTATTTATTAAAGATTCTTCCCCTGCTCCCAGGAAAAATAAAATCCAAGAAAGCACAATCAGGAATATAATCCAAAAGGTTATCCTCATAATCTTACATAATAAGTTGTTTGACAGGAATTGATGTCACTTTTAAGAATACTGAGCATGGCCTGCACTGCCTCTTAGACTTCTAGGGTTTTGCTTAAAGTTATGTACCTAGCAGCTTTTATGTCACATATTCAATGGGTGGAGAATTGGGTGACTTTAAAGATGTCCAAAGTGCTATCTTGTCTGTGTATCTGAATGCCTAAGTTTAACTGGCCAGAATCCCTCTGTGAAGGCTTTTAATATCACTACTCTTTTTCCACTACCTAGTTATGGATTATGAACACCTGATTTTTTTAACAAAATACCTACAATTTTAGGGCAAGCCAGACATGAAAGTTAGACTGAGAATATCTAAGGTTTATTTGTTATTGTCTCTGTTTCAGTATCAATTAAATATTCAAGACCTCTGTCATATCTTTCAGAATAGCACAAGTTTAGTTTCATAGTGGCGTGAATTCCTTAATGCTAGCATTTTAACTGCTTTATTTTATGTGTCTAATGTCATAGTTTATCTCCTGTGTTGTGGATATTTATCATAATTATATAGATCACTGATTTCCAATTAATTACACATCATTAATAAATCTATAAACTGCTTTGATCCTTATTAGATTTAAACCGCTTGAGTTGAACAGCTTTGACCTGCAACTATATCAATAAAAAACATTGCTCCCACGAAAAACTCCCATGAAGAACATATTTGTGCTTCTCAGTCTACAATCCAACACAGAACCAGCATATTCAAATATTTCTAGGGCAAATGAAGCTTCCTTAGACTGTTTCTCTGCCTGAGAAAATGCATTAATTACTTGACATGTTTTCTTGGGTTTTAAAGATATACAGTACTGACTTAGTTTAAACATTAGCTTGTTTATTGGTCAGTCCTTCTGTTTCAGATAACCAAACCATTCAGTTCATCTCAACACAGTAATACCTGAACTAGATATGTCTCATCTCTTTTTTAATCATATAAGTGTTTCCAGGTTGTGACAAAGTAATAACTCATTCCAAAGTAAATTATCTCAAAGAGTGCCTTTCCACAATGCATGTAGCACAATGAAAGTTAATTTTCCTGTCTCTTCCCTAAACGCTCTCTTAGATATCAAGAGCTGCTCTTGAAATCTGGTAGAGTGTTTCTGAGATGCTTCCACACCTGAATACAACTTACTGTTTTGGTTATGTCAATACTGCCATTGTATATATCCAGTATATACCATACTGCCATTGAAATACCCATTACAGAGTTTCCAAGAAATTTACTTTGTGACATCTTCTGGGAGTGGCTGGGGTTTCTGATAGTTTGATTATATCTAGGATACTTCCCAAAACTCACTGAATTTTTTTCCAATATGTAATTTTCATTTTTATATATTTATTCTCTTTTGAGAACAAATAGCATTGAAATGCCATGAATTTGCCAATGAACTTAGGAAGGAGCAAGTGGGATTCATGAGACTGAGAAGTGAGTCCTGAAAATAGTTTGCAATAATACAAGCTTCACAGGGTTTTTTTTAATTTGTTTTGTTACAATTCAGGCTCTTTTCTGTTTGTGAATCTTGTTTTGGACCATTTTTGGACTTGATCTTATGGTTCTAATGTAAAGATACAGTGCCAGGAACTAGTGATATAACCAGCACTCGAGTTCTCCCATGACTCTAGAAATTGACAACTTGAATTCAGACTCCTGAACTGGAAGGGACTGGTTTTCAAGGAGTTTGAACACATACTGTTTCCATAACACAAAACAGGAAATGTAGAACCTCAACATTGTTTGAAGAAAACTTCTCTAACATTTGCTATATCCATTTTTAGTTCCCACTGTTCATCCCTGTCCTAATTCATGTCAATATTGTTTCTTCCAGTTTCCTCTGTAGCAGGCAAAATTAGAAACAGTTTACGTTCACAATGTATTAAATCATATCTTTATGTGTTTTGCTTAGTTTTATGTTAATGTACATCAGTAAGCTGTTGTTTTGGGGACAGCTTGATGTATAGAATTCAAACTATGGCAAGATAGCAGAAGCATAATGATATTTTTTTATTCCAAATTTTTGGCATTGTGTTATTCTGTATGTTTGGGATAAATCAGAGAGCAGATAAAGAGTTCCCTGGGGAATCTGAAGACTGATTGCACAGCCAGCCTTGAAGAGATTCCATTCAATATCCAGAAAGAACTTTAACAAGAGTGCAAGAAATTTGTTTTATTTCACCAGTTGAAATCTGCTATAATGCCAGAACGTAACATTTTGTTAAAGCATCAGAAAGGCAAATAAACATAAGCTATTTCCTCTGCCAATACTTCTATAGTAGCAGCAGAGGAATGGAAATAAAATACTAATTGAAATCTAAAGCCAAGGATAGTTTCTGAGAAAAAATTAAGCAGTGTTTTAATTGATTTTGGTAATCAACTTCCTGATTACTTAAGTCACTTGATTATTTCATTAAGCTTGTACATGAAGGGAGGTGAGGCTGCAGAATGCTTTTTATGACCTCATAATTATGAATTCTTTGCTGTACCTCTTTTAAGCACTGTATTGATTCATTCATGAGGACAGGCAAACTCTTGTAGTTGATCTATTAAACATGACAATACTTTTAAATAAAATTAACACACATCCCCCCCCAACCCCACAAAACAAAAGAAAAACACCAACAAAACAAACCACTAAAACCAGATAAAAATGTACTGAAAGCTGTGGCTCAGGTTAGGTATAGGAATTTATTCATTCTCTATGATACTTTGATACTTGCATTGTCCACAGGTTGTTAAGCTTCTACAGGAAATGGAGAAATTTAATTTGTATGACAGGGCCATCTGTTGAGTTTATTGTGTTTACTAACTCCACTGTCATACACTTCTGATGATGGCAACAGAAAAACATTGTCTTTTTGGACATGTTACCATCCTCTAGATGTGAACTTTCAAGTCATAGTGGGTTTGGACCCTTTTTACATTTCTCAAAGTTTTGATGGAAAGACTGTGTCTCTGCTCTGCAGCTACTAAGCTGCGTCAGTCAGATGATGTATTAGTCTGATATGGCCATTATCTCACAGATGATATGAAGTTGTGTAAATAACTCCTTCAGTAACTCCTGTGACATCCCTAAGCATAAATCTTGAGATGAAGAAAATCTCCACCTTCATTGTATGACCAAAAGGCCACTGAATAGCATAAACTGTAGATAAATCTTGACATCAGACAGCTTTCACTCTCATTCTATGCCCAAATTCACATGTAGCTTAAAATAAAAAAATCCATATCAGCTGCATTTTCTGTTTTCCTACTTATACTTTTTTATCAGCTGATTCTCATTCCACACCAGTAATTGATGATTCCAAGTATGCTTATAACATTTCCATTTTCTTTCTTAAATTGCTGAAGTATTTAATGCTTTCAAAAATAACAAAGACAAAAGCTACAGGTTTGGTGATCAGTAAACTAGGTGTGAGTTCACTCTGTTTTGGCAATGGTTAATATAGAACCAGAAAACAGTCCATACATAATTGTCAGTTTTTAAAAGTGGATATTTGTCAAGTGGTTTCACTTCCTTTTGGGTAGAGAAGACAAACCAAACTAACAGCAAACCCTCAAAAACACCATATACCATATAAACTTGCCTTTTGCTACAGCCTGTTTTAGCAGTGGCTTTTCAATATTACAGATTTGCAGTACCTGTATTATAGAAATCCATGAATTTTGTGAGTGCCAAATTCCAATACTTTTATTCACTTTGATTAACAACTTTCTTGGCAAAAATTTACAAATAAGTTCTATTAGCTTTCTTCAATCTACACTCAATTAAAAAAATTACATTCTAGTTTAGAAAATTGTAGTTCATGGGATAGATTGTTTTCAGAAGCTCCAGTTAGACACTTATGAGCTGTCATAAAGTTATAGGGGTGGTTTCATAACTTTGGATTCTCAGGATCTTATCTATATTTCTGGCTAATAAATAGATGTCAATAGTTTTGTTCTCAGTCCTCTAATAATATTATGTATATATAATATAATATGTATACATATATGCATATGTGTTTATGTTTGTGAGAGAGTTGTAATATGTAATGTCCAATATAGAGTTATATTATAATAGTTTTTTACAAAGTGCTGAACATTGTCAATTTCCACTTTTTAAGAGAACTGCCTCCAACATCACTTAATGTTTTGGATTATAGATAAATAATTTTGCATTTTAAATTAGAAATGCTTTACATAGTAAAAATGTTTCTTTGAATATTTAATACTAGTATAATTTATTCTGAGAAAATACGCAGGCTTTGTCATCACCTTTTTACCTTTGAAACCTGGAAAAGCCTACTCATTACATAAACCACATTTTTATAAACCCCCCAAAACACTCCAAAAAGAGTTGTTTTTCTTTGGAAAAGTTCTGATACTTCAGAGGACATGTCTTTACGAGGCATACTACTCAAAAAAAAGAGCTTCAAGATTGTAGGAACAATCAATACTTCTATCCTCTGGATACCAAAGCAAAACTGTTACTCTTTTAGATTATTGGCATACTTAATATTCAGTATGTCACTTCCATATTAACAGTAGAAGACCTCTTGCTAACAACATTCTGCAACATTTCCTGAATACATATTCTTCTTTAGAAAGCCTTTGCAAAGTGATTGAACACAGGAATAAAAAAATTTCCAAAAATCTTTCCCACTCTTGGTCTGTAATGTATTATAAGAAATATTAGATAAGTGGTTTATTATTTATAATATTAACTTTCACAGTATTTCCATTTTATACTAGGCATATTTTGTCTTTAATTTTTCTATAGATGACATGGTGTTTCGCATGATCAATGTGTGATAACACACAGCTTTCAGAAAAGTCACATGAATAACAATAAAAATAAAGTAACTCATCCATCCAGAGGATTATAGAAAGAAGGTCACATCAAACTGAAATATTAAGTAATAATAGGAGAAAAAAAATACTAATCTGTCATTAATCTGCTGTGACAGCTGACAGTTTTGTTATGTTCACAAAGGCTGGCAAAGAAGGTAGCAGCAGCAACAGACTGATAGCTATCTCACACATCAGAGAAAAACTCAATACTTCTGTGGAATGAACAGAGCTATGAGAATGAGAGAGAAGATGAAGTGTCACAACAATGTGACTGTAACTCATTATGAATTTGGTTTTATTTTTGTTTTACCCATATCAAAATATGAGATCAAGATTAAAGCTCACATAAGGACAAACAGCTTCCACTGTTACAAGTGAATGAGGTGAATGAGTTTTACTAAGTCACTAATCACTTGTTCTCCATTCACTGTAAACACTATGTATCTCCTGCAGTGCAGTTTGAATTTGTTAGAGCTGCAGAAGAACCACTAGACATGACATAAGAAATTGCTGGACATGACAAATAGCAGAATAAGGGCCTGAGAGACTGCACAGGTGGATAAGGGACAAGTATATGAGAAACAGCCAAACGCCACGGACAGTGGAAGGGGAGCACTGGGACCTTTTGGGGAACAGGGTCCTGCAAGGCCAGAAGTGCCTTGGTAACCCCATCTGTGACATCATGAGAAGCAGAGATGATCTAGGTCACGATACCAGGACTACCAAGACTGGCTACAGATGCAGCAAAATTGAGACCAATGGGGAAAACATAATTAGGGGCAGGTTGTGTATTTGGAGGAGACTTGAAAGGAGAAAGGGAGGTACAAGGACAACAAAAGAGTATAGGATATACAAGTTGGATGACTGGAGCTTTTCGGGAGTCCATGCTGGGCAGCCCTGTACTTGATCTCTGTAAACTGCAGTCTAAAGAAATTATAAAATAATCTCTTGTTCTTAGAATACTTCAGATGTCAAACCTCCTTCCAGGTTCAAAAAAGGACTTAATGGGGTACTTTGTGTGCTATGGGTGGATACTTAGATGACTGGATTCAGTGATCGAAATGGGTATTGGTATCTTGATGATAGTTTCTGTTCCAGGTCTGACACCATCAGCAGCTACTCACCACTTCCTAACAGAATTTACCTATTGAAGTGTTAGGGAAAAAAATCCTGTAAGCTTTTCTAGTTATGTGGTATGCTTTCCAATTTGCAGCTACCTGAAATGTTTAGAACTATTCAGCATATTTCCGAGATAAATTTTCTTCTTTCGGAAAGAGCAACAGAAAGCAAAAAGCTACATCAAATGTTCATGGTGTGGTCTGGTGCTTTTGAAACAGGTGAATGCTGTTATTTTTGTGTAATTTTCAGCTGAAAAATACAAAATCAACAGCATTAAATAGTTTTCTATGACAAGAATAATTGTCACTAATTTGGTAAAACAAAAATGTATGGTGTTTATTTGCAGAGTAGATGGGAATTAAAGAATGCTGGAAACATTTTTTACTTTTTTTCTATGCTACCAGTGAACAGCTATGACTGAGACACTAATGAAGAGAGTTATTTTGTCTTGGATTTATTCAGAGGAAGCTAATAAATGTATTATATCCAATCTCAGCATAATTCCACAATTAATATTAAATAATTAAACATATTCATTGGTTTATAATTGTTCACTAGTCCTTATATGCCACAGTAATTTCAAGTGGGCAGCAAATGATACTTGCCATTTTAGGAGATTAAAATTTCTACCCCACTGCCTCTCAAAATCCACCAATTCATTTTGACAAATCAGTTTCATTCTGCTATGTATTAAACCAGTAACAATATCAAGCATCTCCACTGAGATCTTACCTAAATGAGATAATTTTCTAACAATGTTTTCAAACAACATACTGATGACTGACATGTGAAATCTTTATTCATATTTATGCACATCAAACATTAGAAATCACTCATTAAGAATAACATTTCACAAACTGGAGTACCATCAAGCACTTAGGTATTTACTTTATGTGTGAGTTTGCTTTGGCATTCTATCTTTCGGATGGAATATTCTACAAAAGAAGACCCATTATTTTCTCCAAGATTCAGGGTTTCATCTTTCTCCTCATCTTGCCTCTACTAGAAAGTCTATCAAACTGTTACGTGTATGGTAGATGATCGTTTAGGACTGTGATGCATTTGTTCATTAGACACAAGTAAGTATATACTTTAGAAAGCTTAAATGTGCAGATGCGATGATATGACACTTTTAATATTGCTCCTCATATTTTACAGGTTTCCTATGACATATATTTCTAACTTTCTTGTTAAGTCCTCAAGGATACTTTCAGTGACAAAAGTTTCAAGAAAATCAGAAAAAACCCTCCTAAAATTTATCTGTCAGCAATTTCCAGTAATAGCATTGTTCCGATTATTTCCCACAATGTTTAACCATGAGAATCAAAATCTGTTTCAGTATATACTGATGCTGCGTGTGAAATTGGAAAAGAATATCTAGTTCCCAAATTTATTTAAAACTTCAGCATAAAATATGTGATAGCAAGAAGGAGAGAAGGTACAGAGATACCATACAATACTGGTCTGCACAATGGCATATAAAGATAACCTAACCATCAGCATAGTCATCACAACAATGATGAAGTGGCCTGAACAGCTGCTGAGGGCTTCTGATAGCTTGCTGGTTGTGGCAAAAATATAGTTGTGAGCCTCCACTGAGCCCTGAAGTCAGAAAAGGACAGCACAAAAAACCTAAACACATTACTTGCCTGTTTGGAAGATGAAGGTGGTAGGAACTAGTGAAATGGAAAAAATGGGCCTATTCATCACTTTTTAAAGTGAGTAAGTGATCACAGCAGCTTCTGAAGTAGTTTATACTTGATGTGATGGAAGAGAAAGGACTAGCAAAATGACAGTGGGATGCAGGGTAATGATATATATTTTGAGGGTTATAAAACTTCAGTTGTGTTTAGCACAGACCTTAAATGCTAGTCTGAACTCTGGATTTCACTCAATATGTTCAGACTGTAAAAAACTCAGCCACAGGTTCTCATACTCTTTTAACCTGTATCCTGAAATCCTAGAAGTAGACCAAAGAAATACAGCTTCCTGGAGTAGTCTGACAGACCTGCATGATCCAGTATCACCTAAGGAATCTTATCCTTCTTCTAGAGCTTTTAATTTCTGATGCTTTCTCAAGAGGAGTTCTCTTTCCATTGCCTAGTCCTTCAGCTCGCCCACAACAGAAGAACAAAATCCACAGATCCCACACATACATGTCCTTATTTCACACTTAATTCCACATGTTGAATGTTGAAATTGAGCAAATAAAACAGTAGAGAGGAATTTCAAACAGTTATAGCTAGGATACCTTGCCCTCTGCCCTCCAAATCCTGATTTAGAGGTGATATACACAGTATTCTCAAAATATAAGCCTGTGAACTAAATTATACTTCTACTTGGTACAAAAAATTGCAGACCCAGTAGAGATACCAGGTTGATAGCATACTGATTTTGCCCAGCCTTCATCCTCCTCTTTACTACACTAAAAGTAATAATTAACTGCCTTTCTCTTTCTTATAGGAGCTGGGAATCTCACCCACATCTCCCTCAGCTCCACCAGTGCTAGATGCCTTAAATTTGTCTAAATGATTAACATAATGATATTAAACCCAGAGCAATTTCTCTTACCCAGTATTTAGCTTGAAGGCTGCTGTTTCTATTTTAAAAAACTGAAAAAGGTCTTGCATGACCAAAAGTTTGTCATCTTTTTACCCAGCTATACTTAGTCTAAAAAAAAAATTACACATCTCTAAAAAACCTTCCTCATTAGCTAATAGGAACACGTTCAGTTCTATTTTAGAATTAACCAAATTAATCATTTGCAAAACCCAGAAACGAATAGCTGACCCCATCTGCTGCTTTTTTTCTTAAATACACAAAAGCAACTATCAAATATACAGTGGACATGAAAAAATTAATCTTATTTCAGTATCATATTTTGTATCTAAGAATTCTCTGTAGGTCTAGAGTGGGGTTAGAGTCACTGATGACAGTTCATTGTCACAGCTCAGTTCTAGTTTTGCTTTCAGGAGTTCAGACATCATCTGTCTACTTAAAATTAATTACATGTGTGCTTAAGACAGAAGTGCCTCTAGAGGGTGTGAGTTCAAGGCTAGATCCAACAATTAATACTGTAAAAAAAGTACGTGGCCTACAGGAAACACAAATTTAATTTATGACTTCATTGCCTAATACAGTAATAAGTATTTCACAGTAACTATGATGAATGCAGAATAAGACCAAACAAGAAAGAGACCAGTGTGATATGTGTGTTTGCTGATGCTTAATAGCTATATGAAATTAAGAATATGTTGAGCATGTACCACATCAAAATAGAAAAATATAAACCAATTTTATGTAATTTATAAAGTACTAGCAAACATCAGAGAATATTTGGAAACAAATATAAAAATGTGGGATCCTGAAAATAAACTGAATAATCAATAAATTAAATTTAAGAGAGGAAAGCTATAATTATTCTATTAGTTTCAAATTAGTTATTGAAATTAGGGAATTAGTTTGAAATTAAACCACTTAAAATTCACCTGTCGGCATTTTGGTATAAATTCAGTTACTTAAATGGCAAACTTCATGTCATTAGCAATGCCCCAGGGCCTTCTACATCATCTTCACCTGTCACTTCAAAAAAGGCGGAGGTCTTTTACCAGCCTTGAGTCACTTCTGTTAGCTCTACGTAGGTAACAGCAGATAGGACACAGGGTCAAATAATAGCTAATCTAAACCTCCCCTAGTGCAACTTGAAGCCACTTCCTCTTGTCCTCTTGCTTGTTACTTGGGAGAAGAGACTGACACCCACCTCACTACAACCTCCTTTCAGGGAGTTGTAGACAGCAATAAGGTCTCCCCTGAGTCTCCTTTTCTTCAGGCTAAACAACCCCAGTTCCCTCAGCCATTCCTCATAAGACTTGTGCTGTGGAACCTCCACCAGCTTTGTTGCCCTTCTTTGGACACACTCCAGCACCTCAATGTCTTTATTGTAGTGAGGGGCCCAAAACTGAACACAGTATTCGAGGTGCAGCCTCACCAGTGCCTACTACAGTGGGACAACCACTTCCTCGGTCCTGTTGGCCATACTGTTTCTGATACAAGCCACAAGCGAGGATGCTATTGGCCTTCTTGGCCACCTGGGCACACTGCTGGCTTATATTCAGCTGGCTGTCGACCAACACCCCCAGGTCCTTTTCTGCTGGACATCTTTCCAGCCACTCTTCTCCAAGTCTGTAGCATTGCATGGGGTTTTTGTGACCCAAGTGCAGGACCTGGCACTTAGCATTGTTGAACCTCATGCAATCAACTTTGTTCCATCGATCCAGCCTGTCCAGATCCTTCTGTAGAGCCTTCCTTTCCTCAAGCAGGTCAACACTCCTGCCCAACTTGGTGTCATCTGCAAACTTACTGAGGGTGCACTCAATACCCTCCTCCAGCTCATTGATTAAACAGAACTGGCCCCAGTACTGAGCCCTGGGGATCACCACTTGTGACCAGCCACCAACTGGATTTAACTCCATTCACCACGATTCTTTGGGCCCAGCTATCTAGCCTATCGTATTTTTTACCCAGTGAAGAGTAAGCCATGAGCAGGCAGTTTCTCCAGGAGAATGCTGTGGGAAACAGTGTCAAAGGCTTTACTAAAGTCCAGGTAAACAACATCCACAGCCTTTCCCTCATCCACTAAGTGGGTGGGTCACCTTGTCATAGAAGCAGATCAGGTTAGTCAAGCAGGACCTGCCTTTCATAAACCCGTGCTGACTGGGCCTAATTGCCTGGTTGTCCTGTACATGCTGTGTGATGGCACTCAAGCTGATCTGCTCCATAACCTTCCCCAGCACCAAGGTCAGGATGATAGGCCGGTAGGTCTCCAGATCCTCTTTCCAGCCCTTCTTGTAGATGGATGTCACCAGTCAACTGGGACCTCCCCAGTTAGCTAGGACTGTTGATAAATGATGGAAAATGGCTTGATGAGCAATTCCACTAGCTCCCTCAGTACCCTTGGGTGGATCCCATAGACTTGTGTATGTCTAACTGGTGTAACAAGGGTGTAACCATATTTCCCCTTGGATTATGGGGGCTTTATTCTGCTTCCCATCCCTGTCTTCCACCTCAGGGGGAGAACAACTAGTCTTGCTATTAAAACCTGAGGCAAAGAAGGCATTAAGTACCTTAACCTTTACCTCATCCTTTGGCACTATGTTTCTCCCTACAATCCAATAAAGGATTAATGTTAATGTTAATGTTAATGTATTTATAGAAACATTTTTTATTGTCTTCTTTTATTGACTTGTTCCTTCTTTAGCAGCATGTATAGGACAGATAGGGTATCCTAGGGTAGCTTCAACTACTCTGGTAACCTACGTGTTAGCTACTAAATTGAACCTGCTGTGCGTAGAGGTGAGTTTAACATCTAACATGGTGGTTGTTTTTTTGGTGACTTAAGAGTATGGAGCCTAATGAGACTCAAGTGACCATCTTCTCTGTATGTCCAAGAGCTGGATCTCTCACCAGCCTCTACCAGCTGAACAGACAGGATCTTCAGTAACTAAACTGGGAAACTGAAAGCTGGCCCACTTGTAGACACCTATATTTAGACATATAAATGAAGGCATCACAGCCTGAAATGGAATCTTTCCCTGCCAGACTTACCTAGTAAAACTTGAGAAGAATGTTGATGAGATCTCTGTTCAGTGAACTACTTAATACATTCCCATGAGGACTACTCAATAACATTTAATGCCATTTCTCCTTCTGCTAGAACTTTTGAGTCAAGCCTTGCAAGTGTTTCAATTTTAGGCAGTTGATAAAAAAATGTTTGTTTTCTGTGGGTGATATCAAATTCCAGAGTACATGCATATCCAGTGAGTAATATTGTGAGCATATATTGCAGTTACTGTGCTAGCTAGAAGAAAACAGCATACTCTGTGACTTGTGTGGATTTAATTCTTATTTATATCAGATCAAAACTGTAACAGTCCTTCAATCTCCAAACCTGGACTTTGTTAGGACAGCATCATGCCAAATGATAATATGCAAAACAACACCAGATGAAACAGCTATGGGTCCAACATTTTCTCTGGCTAAAGAAATTTGAGAACAGGTTTTATAAAAGTGTCTCGTTTTAGGGAACAATTTGCAATCATTACAAACACAAGCACTTTGCTGAGATAAGGGGCTATCATGATGGTGAAGTTCACTTTACATTTATGCATTAGTAGTATCCTGGGGCGTATTTATTTAGCAGAAAGTAGGTTAGGATCAGACTTGCATGATCCCTAGCTGATATTAAAAATGGTATAGACATATACTGTTCCAGAAATAACACTTAAATCCATTTTACCTTTAGGAAAACTGTTCCACAAGAGCTTTCTATCCTATTTTTGAGATGTTTTGTATCAAAAAAGCTAATTTTATCTTGTTTCTTTATTGGTCTCCAAGTCACCAAAGGGTGTTATGTTTAAAAAAGCCACTTGGGAACTGCTTGTTTAATATATATTATATATTTATGTATATACATATACTATACTATATCATTATATATAATATAATAAGGTTAATATCTGAAAAGGGGGAAATAAATTGCATTTTGGAACATTCCTATTTTTATATGTAGCTAGAAGGGGGCAGCACAGTTTAATTCATGGTATTAGTAGGATTTAGCCATGCATGTAAAAGAGAAAATCCTAATTAGATATTCATTTATATACATTATTCTTAGGTTTTTGCTGACTTGAGTAGCCCTGTGAGAAGAACATCTGCTTTTTTATGAGGTTCCTAATTTGAGGTGTTTCTTACCAAGTGAACACAAACCCCACAATATTAGAGGGCAACTCTCTCAGTATGGTTAAAAGGAATCCATTCTATACA
Source organism: Strix aluco (assembly GCF_031877795.1). Taxonomy (NCBI): domain Eukaryota; kingdom Metazoa; phylum Chordata; class Aves; order Strigiformes; family Strigidae; genus Strix; species Strix aluco. The sequence continues at coordinate 87,183,759 of NC_133932.1, read as the reverse complement.
TGCTTTAAGCAGCTTCTTCATTTAAGTGAATTAGGAGGCAGTCACTACTAGCTTCAGCTAGGATGTAAAAAAACCTGCAGGCTAAAACTTTTATACTATATATATAATCAGATTAAGCTGTTTTAATATAAACACACAGTATATTCTGTGTGCTCATTCATTCTCATCTATAAGACAACAAAGGAATAAATTTTGCCTTCCACACTGAAGGCACACAATACCTCCTACAAAACATATGGAAACATTTTTTTCAGGCTAAGAACTGAACAACTAATTGACATAATTGTAATGCAGCACCATTATACACAGTCAATGCAACTGCCACCCAGACTCACAAAGACATCTTCCGATGTAAGATATATTTTTGAGGGGAATAGCTGAAAGTGGCATATAATTTGGAAAGCAGCAGGTGGAATCATAGAATCACAGAATAATGCAGGTCAGAAGGGGCATGTGGAGGTCATCAATTCTAACACCCCCTTCAAATCTGGTCCAGTTAGGCTAAGATCTTCAGGGCCTTGTCCAAGTTGGAGCTTTGAATATCTCCAGTCATGTAATTTCCACAGCTTCTATGGGCAGTCTGTTCCTGGGCTTGATCGCCCACATGACAGATACATATTTTTTTCTATGTAGTCAGATTTTTAAGCGTTCCAGCTTGTGTACTATCACTGAATCTTTGAGAGGAGTCCCTCTTTTTTTTCTTTAGATCCTCATATTAGGTAACTGTAGACAGCAATGAGATCTCTCTTCTCTAGCCTGCACAAACACAGTTATTTTAGCACCTCCTTATATGGTCCCTGAAAATCTAGGTGGTCTCTGCTGGACTCACTCCAGTATGCCCATGTCTTTTAGGTACTAGGAAACCCAGCACTGAATGTGGTACTCCAGTGTTAAACAGAGAGGAAGAGTCATTTTCCTTGACCTGCTGGCTATACTCTTGATAATGCAGTCCAGGATGCTGTTGACCTTTGCTGCAAGGGCACATTGAAAGAATCAAGGACTGAGGTCTGCAAGAGCACAAGTCTGAGGACTGGAAAAAATCTTACAATCTCTCAGCAGCATCCCACATCTGACCACCCACCAAACAGCAAAACTCCCAGAACATCAAGTCAGGTTGGCAGATGGTTGGTCCCATCCCCTGTAGGACATAGGCTCCAGTAACTATCATCTGCCACCATGTTTGATGCAGACATTTGTTTCTATTCTGAGAGCTGTTCCTCCTCACCTGTTGTTAGAGTAATATATCTTTTCTGAATGAGTGGAGGGGAAGAGTGAGTGCTCCCTCTGCTGCCAGAAGGCACATGCCTCCTGCCTTTCCTGTCATGGTCCCTAGTGCCTCCTTCAGTGTGGTCTCTTATTCCTTGCAGCATGAGGCTCAGGCTTTTGACTCCAAAGGGTCTCTGCACAGTGTTGATTTATGTGCGGTGTGATTTAATTCTGGTAGGTAGCTAAACCCTACACAGCCACTTGCTTACTCCCCCAAAGAGAGACTAGGAAGATAATAGGAAAGGCAAGAAAAACACATGGATTGAGATAAAAACAGTTTAATAGGTAAAACAAAAGCTGTGTGCTCAAGCAAAGCAAAACAAGGCACTCATTCATCACTTCCCATTGTCAGGCACATGTTCAACTATCTCCAGGAAAGCAGGGCTCCATCACACATAATGGTTGCTTGGGAAGACAAACACCATAACCCCAAACCTCTCCTCCTTCCTCTTCTTCCCCCAGCTTTTATTGCTGAGAATGATGTCATATGGTATACGATATTCCTTTGGTTAGTTGGGGTCAGCTGTCCCGGCTGTGTCCCCACCCAACTTCTTGTGCACCCCCAGCCTCCTTGCTGGTGGGGTGGGGTGAGAAACACTAGAGGCCTTGTCTCTGTGTAAGCACTGCCCAGCAGTAGCTATAACATTGGTGTATTATCAGCACTGTTTTGGTCATAAATCCAAAACACAGCACCATACAAGCTATTATGAAGAAAATTAACTCTATTCCAGCCAAAACCGGTACAATGTGATTCTGTGAGTCTGTCATCACCTGTTCCTCCTTCCTTGATGTTACAAGGGAGAAGAGCAAATGAGAGTTATCTGTTAGATGTGATACTGTTGACATTGTCATTGTTATCCCTGCAATAAAAAGAGAGCATAAAGAAGACAGTGCATATTCTAGAAATCTAAACATTCATGTCCCTAGAGCAAATAGAGGTTATTAGTTAACCCTTAGAAAAATAGATGGGAAATCATTGAAGGCATTATAAAGGCAGTAGAAATGGCAGACAGTCAAGAATAGTGTAGCTGGACATAAATTAGAAGAGTATCAATCCCAGAGGGAGCAAAAGGAGGGGACAGACAAATCATAACTGTGAAGAGCTCTCCCTATTTCAATAACATTAAGAGCTTCTCTAATGAATACAGTTGGCAAGGGAAGTATTTAGCAGTGTATAGTACTACTTAAGACATATTAGGCACTTGCATTTCCTTATGACTATTCCTCTGAGATATTTTGAAGGAATAATGGTCTCTTGTGGCAGAGTAGGAAGAATGCTTTCATATATTTTTTTTCTTTATGAATGTGGCAGAAGTAGAGAAATCTTCCTGTGCAGATGCTTTATCAGTTGTAAGAGAAACAACTTGCAAAGCTGATGTGTCTTTAGAAGACAGATTTGTACAGAAGAAGGACATTGAAATGTGTAGCAGGGCTAAATTCTGCATTAGTGAAGGAACAACACAAACAGAATCTGGTGCATCCCTTATATATCTACCAGAACATAATGCATTTTTGTCCCGTACCACTCTGCAGTTCTTGCAGTTATGCAGTGATTAACTTCAATTATAACAATATCATTACAGAAATCAGAAACTTTTCAAAGACCTTCTAGCATGAAAACAAGCTATTACATATTGTACTACCCAGTGCCACTGATGTACTTAAAAAGCTATCTTTTCTCTCTGTTGTATGTAATTACAGGTGAGACTCCTACAGCGAATAATTCCTAATGAGGCAGGAGGGCATTCTGTCACCATAGTTTGGACAACCTTTCTGGATTTTAGGTGAGGATCACCATTTTTACTTCATTGTCACCCCACTGCCTTACCCAAAACCACACTAAGGAGTGATGAGTGGATTGCAGGCAATGCACCCTCAAGAAAAGTGAGTCCACTCTGTATTAGAATAAGCAGTTTTGTTATCAATGCATTCATATGCATCTGCACCAATGCAAATTAAGTAAAAAAAAGACCACTGTATCTTGCCTCCTCTCTAAAGTCTAGGACAGAGAGTGTCATCAGCTGGCAAGAAAACTATAGTGGCCTTTCTTTAGAAAGCATCCAGTCCTGTTGAAAAGGAAAAAGCATTCACCAAAACTCTAGGGCCTAGATAATTCACTTGATAGTTAAAAAATCCTTGTTCTTATTTCCTGTCTGAATACCTCCCCTTCTTTTTTCCAGCATTGTGTATCATTACGTCCTGCCTTATAGACATGGGTTATAAAAACTTACCTATATGACATTAAAGGAATGGTCATGGGACCACCTGAAGATGGGCTTGGAGTGCAAGTAGAAAGATTTTTAAAGGAATCTAAAGGAAATAAAAACATGTGGGAGTTTTAAAATCCATTATACAAACACAAATGTTTTTTTGGAACAAGCATGTTGGGTTATTACTCTATATTCAATAAATCTAGGCAAGTTTTTGCTGATAAATTTAATTCATAGCTGTTTTTTTAAGACAAGTTTCATCCCAGAATGTCTGAATATAGATGTGAAAGAATACAGGGTTCTGGGATTATGGCATTGGAAAGAAACATGAATAACTGCAGACAACAGCTCCTAAGAGATGACACCTAACTCATGCAAATAGAATTGTCAAATGACAGTTTTGTTTTGGTTTGTTTTATCTTAATTTAATGGGGATTCTTTTTTGTTATTTATTTATTTGTTTAACACAGTTTTTATTAATGTAGTCAGGTTTAATGACCACCAAGAATGCTGCCAAACGGCTTGTGTGACAAGGTCCTTTGGAGATATCCAACATACAGTCCTGAGAGATTTACAGGGGATATATTGTTGCTCTCTTTCTATGTTAGTATGTTGAAAACCAATGTTGAGCTACTGAACAGTCATAATTTTTTATTCCATTAAATGAGTAGTTCTGAAAATTTAGCTTTAAAATTTTTTTCTTGGATTTATAATCTTAATTAAAAAGCAAAAAAATATTTTTTTCTTTGTTTCTTAAATAGTTTTCCAGGCATAACTTTTGCACTCAGGTCAAGCTGCCTGGAAAGACCCATATTATTGTTGATCTTGCAAGTGAGATCATTCCTCAAGGGAGGAAACTTCTGTTACTTTTTCTTACAACAGTGGCCTTGAACCTCTTGTCATGTTTATCATACATGTCAATCAGGTTCACTAGACACCCACCCAAAACACTTCTCAATCTTGCTTGTAAGGAGTCCCAACAATACTGTGAGAAGGTAATCTAACCTTAGAGAACTGCCAAAATGCAGTTTGGCTGCCAGTCAAGAAAACATTTAAAAAGAAATATAACCGCAAAGGCCCAAAAACATTTTAAAAAAGTAATTGCAAATTAAAATCTCTCCAGCAGATGGAAAACTGGGACCACCTGGCAATAGGCCAGAAATCATTTTTGTTTCGCTTTTAAGTTTTTTTGGATGCATGCCACTAAACCAAATCCAGCATCTGCTTCTGAGGCTGCTGCACAGGGCCACAATAATTCCTCAGGCTAAAAGTTGCACAACAACAAATATCAGAGTAACTCAATTGATGAGTGACCAGTAAGGGACAGGAAACTTTCCAATTCTCACTCTTATGATCTATAAATTGAAATACAGGTAGTGAATTTAAAGAGACTGATTTAGAGCAAATCCCATTATTGATAGAAGCTAATTTTGCGTTCTCAAATAATATTTTTGCATTTTAATTTAGTTATACACATATGTATATGTGAAAAGTACTTAGCATATGAATGGAAAAGAAAAGCTATCTTTCATGAACCATTTCATCTCACATAGAATCCCTTTTTATTCAGGTTTTAACATATAGCTCAGCAGTCTAGAAATCAAATCTCTGACTGTGAGATGATTAGTTTGATCTTCTCTATTGGTTTGATAAGGGTGATAAGCTGCTGCTCTGTAAACCGATTCAAGAAATCTTAAACTAACTATATTATAGAGAGGCTCAGTGTGAAGGATGAAATGAGACAAGATCCTTATTGTGTAGATAGGACAACTTAGTGATAGATGGGGTAATAGGGAACTAATAGCTCCTGCATCTCCATTACTAAAATTCTCATTCCTTCCTTGTTACACTTAAAATCTTATTAAGAATAAAAAGAAACACACCTTATATGTGCAACCAATAATTTTTTTTAGTCTAATTAAGGCCTTAGAAGTCTAATCAAAATGCAGCAAGGAGTTATTACAGTTACACGGAAGCTAACACTTACAGTCAGTAATATAATGCAAATACATACATATTATATCCACTGGAGTCTTTTTTTTTAGTGTTATGTTTATACTTCCATGGGTCCTCTGAGTCCTAAGGTCTACAGCTTCGGTCTTCAAGAAAAATTGGACCAGAGAGTTATTATGACAAGTCATCAGTATGCTGAGATACTTGCTCAGAATAATATGATGCTGATGATGGAAATTTTTTTCTCCTTGGTCTTGGGCCCAATTTTAAGAATTCTCATGTATTTTTAATATGTATATATTTATACATATGATCATGATATGAAAAGAAAGAGCTCCATAACAGCTTTTAGGAGAACTGAAACTTCTAGAATAAAAATCAAGTGGAGTATATTGTGCGAGATATATGTGGGATCTTCAGTGAATGTACTCTAGATTGAGTTATACTCATTTTCATTTAATCCAATTGGCTGTCCTTTCACCTTGCAGACATGTCCAATTCTGTGTGTTTTTTTGTAGTCATACCTTATTTTCTGTTTTTATTTTGATATCTTTCAAAGCCTTCCTATTAATATTGCAAACCTTTTCAGATCTGTTTAGTTTAAAATGGTAGTCATTACAACTTTTAGCTCCCTTTTTTTCCAGTTTCCTGCAGTTACTTTCACAAGCGTGGCATCACTGCTGCTATCAGTGAGTCAATGAGACACAAATGGGAAGTAAATACACTTCAGCACCATCTTGGTTTAGGGATGAAATGCTGCCAACCTCCTGCTCTTACCTTTAGTTCAGTGAACAGTAGCTCAGCCACAATCCGTGATTGAGAAATAAAGTTTTCACATTCATTTATTCAACACTGTTATAAACAGACTCTACACAGGAACCATCCTCAGACTAAATCAGCATAAATTAATACATCAACTTCACCAAATGGCAGATTAAGAAAAAAACATATCATCTCAGTTGAAGAAATTTGTCTATTATTTGACAAAATAAAGATCATACTGTTGTAGAATAACTTTGCATTTTAGTAACTGTGAAAATAACTTGGATGATGAAACTATTTCCTCTTTCTACACTTCTAGATGGACATGAGCAGTTGGTCCACTTTCACAAGGGCATTGACAAGAAAACAAAATGATCAAACTGAAATGCCATTGCCTTGAGGGCAGGACTTTTGAGGAGCAGCTGAGGTCACTTACTTGTTCAGCTTGGAGAAGAGGAAGCTGAGGAGTGACCTCATCACCATCTACAACTTCCTCAAGACAGTGAGCAGAAGGGAAGGTGCTGATCTCCTCTCTCTGGTGACCAGTAATAGGACATGAGGAAATGGGTCAAAACTGCATCAGGGGAAGTTCAGGTTGGACATTAGGAAAAGGTTCTTCACTGAGAGTGTGGTCGGTCACTGAAACAGGGTCCCCAAGGAATCGGTCATGGCACCAAGCCTGTCAGAATTCAAGGAGCATCTGGATGACGCTCTAAATCGTATGTTTTAATTCTAGGTAGTCCTGTGAGGAGCAGGGAGTTGGGCTCAATGATCTTTATGGGTCCCTTCCAATCTGTGGTATTCTATGATTCTATGAATCTCTTCCCCCAAAGAGAAAAAAATATAATGAAGAATATCTGCAATATGATGAGTTGCTAAATCTCATCTGAGGTCTGAAATGTGCCATTTTTAAATTTTGTTTGGTTCTAAATGTCCTTTTTTCCACTGATCTCTGTGTTGGGTCAGATCTGAAGAAAAGTAAAAAAATCTTTTTACAAAACAATGACATGGAATTTGTTTGTTTGGTTGGTTGGTTGGTTTTTTCCCCAGAAATCTTTATCTCAAATTCTTCCTTCCCCAATATTCTGCAAATAATCTGTAGATTATGGAACTATATGGCAAGTCTGACATTCAAAACAAAGGCTTAAATTAGAGCTTTTAGATTACAGCCTTGTATATTAAGAGGACTGTCTACCAAAAAGCCATCCTACTAAAGAATCAGTTGAAACTATTCTTTTTGCACATGCATATATGTTCACATGCATAAAAGTTCACATTTCAGCAGTTCAGCTTTAGTTAACCACTCCCTAATGAACTAAAATTCCACTATGCAGATCTTTTGCTGCTGACTCCTTAGACGTCCTAAAAGTTCAACATCATTCCACCTTTTTAATCCAGAAACTTGATCGTATAGTTATCAAATAAATCATGAAGTATTGTTTGTTTGTGAAGGTACATGGACATCATATTTCCTGTAGTATTTTCAGGGAAATAGTAAATTTGAAATGTGAACATGATCTTAAAACTGAGCTCACTGGTTTTTTTTAAAAAAAAAGTCAAAGTGTTTTAAAAACTTTTTATTGTTTATCTCACATTTTATCCATTCTAAACATTAGTAAATTTTAAAATTGCTATTAATATAGAGAATACCCTTGCTGGAAATATTTTAAAAATTGCAATCAATATTTTCTGTATTAAAAGCTTTTGGTGTTCTTTTTTCATAAACGCTTCACATAGGTAGTGTTCTTCTTACCCATACCTGAATAGGAAACATATCCTCAGTAGTTCTAACAAGATGACAATATTCTAGAAAGGGCATTATTTGGTAATTTCTTCATAAAATCATTGAAGACGCATTTGATTTCTTAAGACTGAATGGCATAATCAAACCTCATTTTAAGATTATAATTTATTAGAAAAAATATCCATATTTTACTTCTCTTATTTCCTAGAAGTTAAAGATATACTCAATTTGACATTAATAAGAACCAGGTTATAGTTACTGTTATAATAGGAATTTTATGAATGAAATTAAAAGAGTAAGATGGCTAAATTCAAATAAAAATTTGTATTACAATATAGACTAATGAACAATTTCATAAGTCTTAATGAATTAATTATTTATTAAAACAACTACATATTGTATAAAATAGAGTAGTTTCAAATATTGGAAAAAAAGATTTAGTACAGGTATTAAAGCTGAAAAGAAGATATCCTTTTCACATCAAATTCTTTGTCTGGATAAATACCAAAATATTGGCTTTTGCTTACTATACAAACAGCATTCTTCATCTTGATTGCAGGCACAAAGAGCAGATGTTTGATTTAAAACAAGGATGTAATGCCATGTCATAGCAAAAACAGGGCAGCTTAAGAAAACGACAGCACTAACGTTCTGCTAGCTTACGCTAATGAGAATTGGCAACATAACAGTGTATGTCATTATAAGCTGTCATCATGAAAAATTGTAAGAGACACCAACTTGCCAGAGCTGTTACATTTACTGAGGCCTTTACTATTTAAGCTATTCTTCTGCTTGCAGAAGGAAACAAAACAAAGTCAGAAAAGTCTTCTAACAGCCATTTAAAAGGAAGATTTTTCCTATGATTTTTCTGTTTCTTACACATTCCTGCATGCTCTACTGCTCATACACTAATCAAAACCACTAATTTTCCTGCCATAAAATGGACAAGATGAGCATATAAGTGTTCATGTAATAAAAATTCATATTAAAAAATGTAAAATTTAATGGTATTTATGATGTCCTCAACAGTATACCAAGGAGCATTCATTGTTCACAAATGCACAAGTTAAGTCTAGATTTGTTAATTATAGAACTGGAAGAAAACCAGAAATGCCAAAAAACAAATCCACCTGAGCTAATTAATCCTGTTGCAACAGACTTCTGAGACAAATGTATTTTCTCTTCCATGGTATTATGCCGTGTAGATATACCTGCTCACTTGGTGATAATGTGGATATTTTTAGATCAGTGTTATAAATTTATCCCCTTTCTAAGATACTCAGAAGAAACAGAGAGAAATTAAGGATAAGAATGCAGAAATGTGTTCTATTTCCAAATCACCATTGTCCCTCGGGGTCCATATTGGGACTGGTACGTTCAATACCTTTATTAATGACATAGTGAGCGGCATTGAGTGTATCCTCAGGAATTTTGCAGATGACACCAAACTGAGTCATACAGTTGATTCATTTAAAGGAAGCAATGTCATAGAGAGGGAACTTGACAGGCTTGAGGAGTGGGCCCATGTGAACCTCATGAAGTTCAACAATGACAATGTACTGCACCTGGGTTGGGGTAATCACTAGTATCAATACAGACTGGGGGATGAATAGATTGAGAATAACCCTGCAGAGAAGGTCTTGGGGACACTGGTGGAAAAAAAATTGGGCATGAGCCACCAACGTGTGCTGAGAGCACAGAAAGCCAGTTGTATACTGGGCTGCATTAAAAACAAATATGGCCAACAGGTTGAGGGAGATGATTCTTACTCTCTACTCTGTTGCCATGGGACCCACCCCTGGAGTATTACATCCAGTTCTGGGGTTCTCACTACAAGAAAGACATTGACCTGTTAGAAGGGATCCAGAGAAGGGCCATGGAAATCATCTCCTATGAAGAAAGGGTGAGAGAGTTGGGGTTGTTAGCCTAGAGAAGGCTCTGGGAAGACTTGTTTGTGGCCTTTCAATACTTAAAGGGGGCTTACAAGAATAATGGAGAAAGTCTCTTTATAAGGGAGTGACAGGACAAGGGTCAATGTTGTTAAACTGAAAGAAGGTAGGTTTGTATTGGATATAGGGAAGAAATTTTTGATAAGTGTGGTGAGACACTGAAACAGGTTGCCTAGAGAAATTGTGGACACCTCATTGTAGAAAGTGTTCAAGGTCAGGCTGGACAGGATTTGAGCAACATAATCTAGTGGAAGATGTCCATGTCCATGGCAGGTGGTTTGGAACTAGATGAAATTTGGAACTAGATGAAAAGGTCCCTTTCAACCCAAAACATTCTGTGATTCCATGATTCTATGAACTCGTAGCTTTATCTGAAGTACTGTGGCAATGATGCTGTGTAATTGTATTTCTACAAGAGGAAATGTTTATGTAGCAGAAAAGCATCCTTTATATATGCTTTATAAATATCGTCTTGTACGGATCCATACTTATTACTTGTGTGTCAACTATTGCACTAAAGTACACAGAAAAGGAGAATGATTCTATGCTATGATTTGTCCAATTAAGTCTTTTTACATTTTTAAGCCTGCAACATATGTCAGAAGAAAAAGGAGTCTGAGGTCTTAATGCTGTGCTTATCTCAGTGCTTAACACTTTTTAAGGTGTACTTCCCTGGCTGAAAAAAATAAAGCTCGCTTATTTATTATTGTAAGGAAAAAACCCTCCACTAAATATATATTAAAAAAAAATGACACAGTGCTGGAGAAATGAAGGTAATTTCTTCAGATTTAAAAAATGTTCCAGGTGAAATATATTTGGAATGATAGCCAGGGCTTGGTACAGTTTATGAGTACCTGTGCCTCAGTGACAGTAATTTCAAAGAATATCTTTTTCATGCTTATTATGAACTGTAAAAAGATAATCAAGAAATTTACTATGACATGGATAATACAATCCTTACATATGACTGTGGAAAATAGCTACCAGAAGTATTAAGGAAAAACAAAAAAAAAACCTAAACTGAAAATGTGACAAGATATAATGTGATGTGAAGGACTTACTTGTAAAATAGTATTCAGTGTACTGCCACTTACAAAATCACACAGCCACATTTCCCTTTATATTTTATATATGCCAGTGAAGAAAACTGAAGAACACTGTCTTTCTGTAAAAAACTATAATAGGTCATTAAATGAAGCTGTTATAGTAAGGATTTGGAGACCAGCATTGTATCTCTCAAATAAACTTCTTAATAAGTTTGAATAATTGAGTGAAAAACTGAAAAAGAATATTTTGTTTCATGTAAGTAACATTGAAAATTATTTATATAATATGCCTATCTATTAATGCATTTTTATAACATTATCTCATTGCAGGAGTTCTCTGTGTGTGTGTCTGTGTATATATGTGTATTTAAATCACATAAATGAATGTCCTGCCTGGAAGGAAAGGAATACATTGAGAAATATTTATGTTGACATTTTTCAATTTGTAAAATTCATGTTTAATTGAAAAAAAGAGTGTTCCCTGCCAATGGCGTAATATAAACATAAAAACATAGTTTCTAAATGAAACAGAAGAAACTCTTTGATGCTTGAACCAATAGTAATGAGAAGTAGCAGGTTTAAGAATATAGAGAATTTGTAGGTTTAGATATTAACGTAGGAGAAAGAGAACAAAAAGCAACAAAGTTAGAGATGGACTTATATTAAAATAAGGTTTTTTATGCTACATGAGATGAACCGTCCTTGTGAAAATTAGTTTAATTTTAATGTATCATATAAAAGTCATTTGGGTTTTTCTTTCTTTTTTTTTTTTTTTTTCTTCTTTCACCACTTGATTGTCCCTTTAACTTCTGTCTCAACAGAAAGATATACCACTCCATCTTACTAACAGGATCAGCTAGCAGAATTTCCTCCAGTGAAGAAGAAATGTAACGTCTGGACACCAAACAGCACTTTCTGTAATAGACTGAAGACACCAAGCACTTCTGAGACTTCAACACAACTCACAAACATATCAAGAAGACAGGACAGACAGAAAGGAGCAATGGCTACAGGTACTGCCCTTCTGCTAGTGCCCTATAGACTCAAAAAAACATATTTTGGCCTTCTGTAGACTAAGGCATCAGCCATAACTTACCTCTATGTGACAGAAGAGAGTTTCATAAAAAGCAGAGCTTAGATAATCGAAGGGGATTGTTGGACAGACTTGCCAACGAAAGGGAAACAAGCAACATAGTTGACCTCTGAGACTAAGTACTACAGTTCTCAAATCAAAACAAAATACTGTGAAAAATATTAGATTACTTGGGCACAGGCAAAAAGTACCCCCGTTCTGCTTTCTGGGCTTGGAACTGCTGAGCTCCTTATAATTTCTTACCTACTGCATAATCATAGCTTGTGAATGTGAACAACTATCAGTCTGGGAAATACAAAACAGGAGCTTGAAGAAAGTTAACTGGTAGCCTCTGGAGATTCAAAACTTTTGTCAGAAGATGGGACACAACACTTAGTGAGGATGGGACTGTTTCAGTTAGTTTCTGCAAATTTTCTGTTGACACCAGCATCTCAAAATTATGGGGACTTTGCCTAGACACATATTTCCCTTTGTTATTTATTATAAAAAAATTTTCTATCAACACTTCATTTAATATTGTTTTTATTGGCTTTTTTCTCTAGTGACTAGCGATAATGATCACTCTCTTACCTAGCCCATTATGTCTATGATTCTCAGAGACACGTCGCTTTTCTAGGCTATGTCTCCTTGGTCACGAACTCTCAGCTTTGTTCTGCACTTCTCTGAGAGACTCCTGAGGCCCGAAAAAAATATTTCTAAACTTTTCCTTACTTGTGTTGGATCCCTGAAATTTCAGGTCTAGAACCCTTTTCTGAGATGCTACTATAAATTGTTTCATTACACATTTTGATGTATGTTTTAAATGTAGTTTATATATGCCAATAGTGGGGATAAACTTATTCTAAGCAATGTATTTTACCCACTTGCTCTCCTTCATTAACAATTTTTATTTCAATGCTACTATAAAAACTCCTGTCAAAGACCAGCTTGTGCACCTGTGTAAAATGGTAAAGAGAATTAATTAAATAAGATTCCTGTTTTTATTCAGAATAATAAACCATGTATCTTCTGATACAATGATGTTCACTATTCCCATGGGAATTTCTATGGAGCTTCTTCCTTTTCCACAGTTTTTACTTTCTTTATTTTGGTTCTTGCCCTATTTCTAGACTGAAAATGGGTCACTGTCTTATTCTGTGTTATGTATCAGAAATACTATACCTACACTAGCAGATAAAACAGGCCAGAGACCATTTGATAGCCCTTCAGGCCAGTAGAATGGTGTGACTCATGTCTGAACAGCTGTATTGTATAGCAGCATCCACCTTGTCTATCACAAGTGGAAATCACCTGTGGGAGACTGCTAGTTTCTCATGGACCATAATGGTACTGATGTCCATGCTAATAATTTCCTATGATACGCAATTATGTGTCAGTGCTTAGGCTGTGGCCTGGTCGTTTTAATTCACAGATGTATCTGAAACATACCACCATGTGTGCTGCTTTGTGAACACAGTGTATCTTGCTGTCTTAACACATTTGATTCTTTAGAGTGTTATAGCGGCTCATGCAAAATTTTCAGGACAGTCAAGCTAGCCCTCACCCAGAAAGATTTTTCTCAAGGATTAATTTTCTAACTGGCTATTAATCAGTCTCAAATATATTTAAGATCCTTTCAAATTTGACTGTTTTTTTCCTAAGCCTTAAAACTTTAATTCTTTATTTTTTTCCAGATGAAAATCCTTTCTTGTTTTGTATTCCTCATGAATTATGGATTCATATTTAAACTCCTGACAGAATTAGATGAAACTATTAAAAACATTAACTTGCTTTCCAGTGAATGGATGCTTGTCAGAAATGAACTTACCTTCCAGCTGTCTTCTTTCCTACTGGCACCAACTCCTAATGAAGTGCTTTTCCATATCTTTTTGTTTATCCCTAATTTATCTAAAAATTCAAAATTTGTTGAGTTTTTAAACTACTCCCCCAAACTCCTTTGAGTCTCATGTTTAACTGTTGGAGGTTTTGTGTTTTTTTCTTATTTTGTCTTGTTTGTTTGTTTGTTTCTTTTTCTTTCTTTCTTTTTTTTTTTTTTTTTTTTTTTTTTCTTTCTGGTTCATTTTAGTTCTGGTACTTGATTTATTTCAGTTACCACTAAGACTTTTGAAAGCTGACAGGTCTGCCTTCATTCAATGTCTGAGATCCAGCTAGTAGGAAGGACTGGTACAGAGAGTTCAAATAAAGCTTGAAGGTGGAAGAGGGTTTAAAACACTTGTGAGAAGATACTTGAATGCAATGTGAAAGAAAACAATGCTATTTTATAATTAAAAATTAAAGAGGAGGAAATAGAATCAGAATGAAAAAAACACTGTATACAAAATAGTTGCTGGCTCAAGATGAAGACAAGAACAAGAGTCAGGGTGCTCTAAAGATTAATGTTATGATGAAATTTTCTGTTAAAGAGAAGGTGCCAGTCCTATGTTATTTCTCTCTGAGACGTGGAGGAGGAAGGCGAATAAGATATGAGGATTTTTTAAGATAATAAAATGTCTCTTATTGTTTATGTAGTGATATCTCAGAAAATGGACTGATATACACCACCTACATACGGATGGCATTCTTGGTTCTTTTACATGTGTTGTGGTATACCAGTATACCTCACACACGCTTCTGGCAACTGTAACTGCCCATTAGCTTAGCTTGATAGGATCTTTCTTGTAGTCGGACACGTTAACAACTTCAAATGGCTTGTTTATAGAACAGTGACCACATTGTCAAGGGAACTTTCATTCTGTGGCAAAAAGCAATCCGTAAACTGTCGTATTCTCACCATACATGAACACATGAACCTGTTTCAAACTTAAGATAAGGAACGTTAATATCTAGTTTTTCTTATAGTTATCCTTCCCTTTTTGCTAGTTTGTTTGTATGCTTTCTTAAGGTAGAAGTTTTATATCTTTTGGTTCTGTAAGACCATAGTGAAGCACTTTGTTCCTCTGGGAAGAAGATTGTCCCCATGAGACTTGCATTCACTTTTAGCCTGAAGAGCTATGAGATACTGGAGTGTAAAGCTGTGACATTTTTATGAATAGAAATACTATTTTAGGTCATTTAAAGACATTTCTGGGCTCTCTCTGGGCACTATACAGTCACACTAAGATTCAAAAATAGATCCAATTAAATTTTTAAAGGCTGAAACATTTGTAATTTCTTTGCTTATCCTAAGAAAATCCAGTGTCAAGCTGTAAATACATGTTGGAAATGGGTATCTCAGCTGAACCAAAATAGAAAGAGAAATAAAGAAAAACATTTTTAAAAATAAATTTACTCTAAAATCTATCCCAAATGTCAGGGTAAATATAATTATTAAATTCCTTTATATTAGAGTAAAAATATATATAAAAGTTTTCTTCTTCTTTCACAGTACAGCTATAAGCCTCCTCTCAACCTGTTTTTCAAGGTCAAAAAATCCTTTCGAGAAAAGATGCAAAAAAATACGCCAAAGGAGGCTATTCCTATAAATACCAGTGTGGTGAGTTTACCCTGGCTAGGCTTCAGATGCCCACCAAAACCACTCTATCACTCCCCTTCCTCAGCTGGACAGGGAGAGAAAATATAATGAAAGGTTTGTGGGTTAAGATAACGACAAGGAGATCACTCAATAATTGCTGTCATGGGCAAACCAGACTTGAATTAGGGAAATTAGTTTAATTTATTACAAATCAAATCAGAGTAGGATAATGAGAAATAAAAACTAAACCTTAAAACACTTTCCCCCCACCCCTCCCTTCTTCCCGGACTCAGATTTTCTCCCCATTTCACTACCTCTTCCCACATGAGCAGCACAGGTTGATGGGGAATGGGGATTGTGGTCAGTTCATCACACGTTGTCTCTGTTGCTCCTTCCCTGTCAGGGGGAGGACTCCTCACATTCTTCTTCTGCTCCAGCCTGAAGTCCCTCTCACGGGAGACAGTCCTCCAAGAACTTCTCCAACGTGAGTCCTTCACACATGCTGCAGCTCTTCATAAACTGCTCCAGCACCGGTCCTTTCCACAAGATGCAGTCCTTCAGGAACAGACTGCTCCAGTGTGGGTCCCCCATGGGGTCACAAGTCCTGACAGCAAACCTGCTGCAGAGTGGACTCCTCTCTCTGCATGGGTCCACAGGTCCTGCCAGGACTCTGCTCCAGCGTGGGGTCACAGTCTCCTTCATGCATCCACTTGCTCCGATGTGGGGTCCTCCACGGGCTGCAGGGGCACAGCCTGCCTCAACATGGTCTTCTCCACGGGCTGCAAGGGTATCTGCTCCGGCACCTGGAGCACCTCCTCCCCCTCCTTCTTCACTGACCTTGGTGTCTGCAGAGTTGTTTCTCTCACATATTCTCACTCATCTCTTTGTTTGTGTTTACTGTTGTGCAGGCTGTTTTTTCCCTTCTTACATATGTTAACACAGAGCCTCTACCACCATTGCTGATGGGTTTGGTCTTGGTAAACAGTGGGTCCATCTTGGAGCTGGCCAGCATTGGCTCCATCATACACAGAGAAAGCTTCTGGCAGCTTCTCACAGCATATGCATTGATAATGCAATGGTCTAAATACTCAAGGTCAAAAATCCAGTTGCTTTCATCTAAGAAAAAGTAATTAACTAGAGCAAGCTCTTTATAAAATGATAAGAATGGATATCTTCTCCCTTTTCCTACAGAAGGCTGGCAGTTGCAGGTCATGCTGACAAAGAGGAAAATGGAGATTTGAGGATTTCTAAGATCTAAAAAGAAAAAATATTTTTTTTCCCCATATAGTTCATTCACATATGAGAGGAAAGAGATATAATTACTAGGTTTCAGGCATTTCTAGTTAGGAGCTACTTTTGAAGACTTCTGTTGAGTCTCAGCATCGGTGCAAAAGCATAGATAAGATCAGAGAGAAGGAGGGAATGCAACTGAGTACCAAGGCTGCAGCCAGGGCTCCAGTCACTCTTTTCAGTACCTTTTATGCATTTTTTCTGAAATAAAAATGATTGCATACAACATATCTATAAATATAAAATATATAAAAATGTAAAATATAAAATACATCTCTAAATAAAAATATATCTCTTCTGTCCCAAAACACAAGCAAGCGATACAGGTAATCCTGAAAGCAGGCATTCAAAGACTTCTTACATTAATGCATCAGACACTAAGTCACAGATATTTCCAAAATTTTGGGTTTGATTTAAAAATCTTGTTGTTTCTTCTATACCATTTGTCACGGTTTGAGCCCAGAGGGCAACTGAGCACCACGCAGGTGTTCACTGATCCCTTCCTCCCCAGGGGTAGGAAGGAAAAAAATAATCAAAAGGCTATTGAATGGAGATAAGAATAGGGACGGGTAGCTCGCCCATTATAGTCACAAGTAAAAGACAGGCTCATTAGGAGAAGGAAAAAAACCTGTCAATTTAATTCAAAACACTAAAAACAACACTTAACAGACAGAATGGGACAGTGAGAAGCATTACCATATCTTAAAAACACCTCCCTCCACCCCTCCCTTCTTCCCAGGCTCAGTTTTTTTCTTGATATCTCTACCTCCTGTTCCGGCAGTGCAGGGGATAGGGGGTGCAGTCAGTCTACTGCTTCTTTCTACAAAAGTCAGGGAAGCACTCCTCTGCATTCTTTCCCTTGCTCCGCATGATATCCCTCTTATGGGAGACAGTCCTCCACAAACTTTCTCTGTGTGAGTCCTTCCCATGAGGTGCATTCTTCTCAAGATGCTCAGGTGTGGGTCACCTCCACATGTTGCAGTCCTCCCAGTGCTGAACTACAACAGCAGGAGCTACTTCACACAGAGTGGATGTCCTCCACAGGCCATAGGCAAATCTCTGTTCTTTCAGAGACCTCCATAGTTGGCAGGGAAGGTGGCCCTGCTATCTCATCACAGGATACAGGGGGGGGGTCTCTGCTCCGGCACACCTCCCCCCCTTCCTCTTCCTTCTTTCCACTGACCTTAGTGTTCCCATAGGTGTCCTTCTGGTAACTCCCCCTCACATAATCCCAACCCCCTCTCAGGTTCCCCTTCTTAAATACGTTATCAAAGAGATGCGGCCACCATCACTAATTGGCTCGGCCTTGGCCAGAGCCGGGTCCTTCATGGGGGAGCTTTGAGAAGCTTCTCACAGAGGGCCACCAATTTAGCCCCTTCCCTCGCTACCAAAAACCCCACCACTCAAACCCAGCACACCTTGCCTCATATTAGTTTACTGGAATAAAGGATGTCTTGACTATTTAAAAGATCCTAGTCCGTGGGTAATGAAAATTGTAGGTCTGAAATTCTTTAGCTGGAAGAAGATCTAGAATCAAGAGATCTATTTCCAATGTATGTACTCCTGCCCACTGGATTATTTGAAAGATGAATGGTAGCACTACCATAATCTTTTAAAACGAATACAATTGTGGCTTCCAAATTAATCATTTTAATGACAGTACCAGTCATTTGGGGAAGATTCCAGTTTATGTCTTATGAGTGGATGCACAAGTCTAATGCATCATTCCTATGTAGTCCTTAGCATTTTCTTTACATTTTTGCAGCATTACACCTCTCCTCTCCTCTCCTCTCCTCTCCTCTCCTCTCCTCTCCTCTCCTCTCCTCTCCTCTCCTCTCCTCTCCTCTCCTCTCCTCTCCTCTCCTCTCCTCTCCTCTCCTCTCCTCTCCTCTCCTCTCCTCTCCTCTCCTCTCCTCTCCTCTCCTCTCCTCTCCTCTCCTCTCCTCTCCTCTCCTCTCCTCTCCTCTCCTCTCCTCTCCTCTCCTCTCCTCTCCTCTCCTCTCCTCTCCTCTCCTCTCCTCTCCTCTCCTCTCCTCTCCCCTCCCCTCCCCTCCCCTCCCCTCCCCTCCCCTCCCCTCCCCTCCCCTCCCCTCCCCTCCCTCCCTTGCCTCTCCCTTATTACATGCAGAGGTAAATGGCCTAGTATATAAACTGCATATAATATCTACATGCTTACCTCTTGGTTTTATTTACCTTTATGAAAGGAATGTAATATTTAAAGTTTCAGTACTAACCTTACATGTTTGCACATTACACTTCTTCCTCACATTCTTGTATTCCTGCTTTGTATTGCAGATCCAATCACCTTCCCTGCAATCCTGTTCTCTGTTAAAGTAATATATTTCATTCACTTCTGGTCAAACTTTTTTTAGTCTAGTTTCTAACAGCTAAATTTTAACAATCCTAATCTGGAGTTATTAGAAATGATTCACTGTCATACCTATGGGTAAAACAATTCCAAAGCAAAGCCAATGAAATAATCTTGAGAAACTGTCACATTTACTAGTACAGGTACAAACACTACACTTGCTCTAGTTTTTAATGATGGACATGATTATGATAGCATACATTAACTGACAACCTGAATTCTATGTAATAATTATTTACTCAGGATGAGCCACCAATGTAAATTCTGAAACACAAACGTTATCTGTATTAAATGCAAGCATTTCTAAACTACATATTATGTAAGAAGTTGTCAGATTGCAGCTGATAGTCCTAACAAGTATTCTAGAATTCATTCTGTAGCTATAGTAGTGCCACACAGTTGAAACTGGAATAATAACATGAACAAACAAATGAAATAAAGAAAATTCTTTTGATTGCTATTTGCTATAGAATGCACTGGATGCAAAACAATGATATAATTTATTCTTTTTTTTTTTTTTTTTAATATATCTCTTAGTGCTTCTAACAAGTATTCATCAACAGATAGCACACATGTTAAAATCCTATTACAATGTATTGTATTTCAAATAATTGTTCTTTTTTTTTATCCTCATACAGTCCATAAAAGGCTTATTTTGCAATGCTGTTTCCCTCAGAAGGAAAGAAATAAAACCCAATAAATTAAAGAGACTTTAAATTCTTAACAACTTTTACAAAACAAACTAGTGAGTTACTATATCAATTTTTAGGTGCATAAAATCTAAACCTGAATTTCTTTCACTTCATGCAGGATTATGTTCTTTCCCTCTAGGCTACAAAACTCATTGAGATCAATAGGAAACTTGATAAGGTTTAGCTCAGGTCCTTTGTATGAACATTATAGCAATAAGATTTTATGGTGCTTGCACAAAAGCTAATAAAAATAAGCTTTGAATTTATTTTCCCAAATGATCCACAAACCCATCATCTGATCCATGAGAAAGCAATGGTTAAATCAACAGACAAGAATCTTACTATCTGCTTTTTAGCTCAGACCACATCTGCCTATATAGTGAGCCAGACATGTATTTTGTGCAAATAATCGTAGATGAAACAAATTCAGGGTAGCTAAAAGTCAATTATACTAGCTGAGGATCTGGCTCAATAACTTGCACTAGTATTTAAGTGCAAGAGCGGCTATACACATATTCACTTAAAATAATTTGTGAATCTGGTTGAGCTATTGTTACCTACATAATTGATGTAAACTCATTTTTAGTGATTTTGTTTATTTATAAGGAAAGAAGCTGTCTTTTACAATAAATGTGCATTTGAAGAGTGCATTGGGTTTGATAATTTGCTTATCTATTTAATGTATTAACTTACTGATCCCTGACAGCCATGGGAACCGTGATGTCTCAAGTGATATAATTTTCCCACACTCATTTCAGACCCTTGCAGCTGGAAGTAGTCCCAAATGCTTGTAATATTAACAGTTGTTCATATTTTATTTTGTCTCTTATTAAAGGCCATAACACAGTCAGGTGCAGGGCTATGGGTTCACTGATATTGCTACTTACTTCCTAGGGAAAGTGTTCATCTTTTGCTGACCTCCATCAGAGTCACTCTGTTCTTTAGCTTATTCCCCCATGAGATAAGAATTGGTCTTGCAAGTACCATCAAGCTGCATTCTCATGTGACATGCATTCTGACATTTTCCTCCTTAGGGAGTCTTTATACTTTTCAGTATCTCACTTTAAGTCAAACTGTCTTTTCAAGAGCCAGAAGTGCTGATTGACACTACTGTTTACACCTTTCTCTATTTTTGGAACTAATCCACTCTATGTGATTTTAAAATGTATATTTAAACTAGGCTGTATCAAGGATTGTAGCATGTTCAGAAGGTTGAACAACTTCTCAGCAATGATTCTGCTTTCCTTGAATTATTTGCAGACACATCATCTTCACTGCTTTTAGGCCTGTTAACAGTCACTGATACAAAATTGTTTTAGGGTCAAGATATAAGAGACCTGGATTCACTGTGCAGAAGGAACAGAATATAATAAATTTCATGCAAGAAGTGGATGAGCAAAAGCCTCCACAGTGAGATCTCAGGGGCTCCTTGCAAGTTACCCTGAGGAACATGCACAGTCTAGAAAAGGAGTATTTGGACATTTGTACACAAGGTCCACGCTAAAACTGCGCACAACTTAAACATGTTCAGCAACTGTATGGCAATCTGTACTCAACCTCAAGTTCTCCCAGCTTCAGTGACAGAAACATTGCCTGTTGCTCAGGTGTTATTCCTAGGCTGGTGTACAGAGACTCTGCTTTCTGGAGAGATGTCTCATTGCTCTTCAAGTCAAGGCTATAAATGTACAGCCAGATGAGGAATGACACCTCTCACATGTGACGTTTCCCATTGTACACATGTACATTTTTCATAGTTTAACTTTTTATGAACAAGCTAACCTAAAGTCTATGACTTTTCTTCCTTCATAAAAATTTAAATATCTTAAATATTATTTGTACTATGAGTTGCTTTTATTACTTGGCCTGTATGCAGATTTATCCCCATTGGCACTGTTCTGTGCAGTATGTATCATCCTGTATCATTTACTAAGGTCATAAACTTTACCATGTTCCCCGTTTAGACCAAAACGGAACCTGTTCTTGTAGGACACCGAGGTATGTCCTACTGGGGAAGAGGCCTTATTCTTCCATACAGAATGCTCCGGGGAAAAAAATGAAACAATCCTCCAAATACAAAAGACAACAATTAATTAACACTGTGATATGAAAATATGTGAAATAGGTTCTCTTCTTGCAGGAAGAAAAGAAAGCCATATTCCTTGCAATTAAAACTGCTCAAGTAGTGCTAGTGAATCCAGCACTTTTAAATTATTTAGTACTGTTATGCACAAGCTAGTCCTAAAGCTAGCGTCTTTTGTTCATTGTCATTCAAACTTTATGAGAAGATCATTTGTTCTGTGTGTTGCTCATAAACTGTTCATAAATTGATTTCTTGGACTCTATACAGTATTATTTGAACTGCATGATAGATCACTGAAATTTCTTCTTTATAACATAATGCAAGTAATGAACAGCAAACAGCTTATGGAAAATGAAAACATGAGACTAGAACAAGTTAGTAAGTTAAATATTTTCAAGTTTTAAGCATCTGGTAATCATCTGAATATTCATGACTGCTCTGACCCAGTAAACACTTACTAGAATGCATATTAACAGACATATTTTTTAATGTTATTTGGTAATCTTTAACTTTCATGGGCAGATTCCAATATCTTTCTTTGTCTCCCCTATCTATGATCTCACAAATGGTGTTTTAGTTACATAGGCACCACCTTTTATAGTCATACACAAACCTGTATGTATCAACAATTTCTATACTCTGTTGCATTTCCCTTCAAACCATCCTTTCCCCAAGGACATGACTTTTTTTTTTTTTTTTTTTTTTTTTTTTTTTCCCCCCTCTGCAGTCTGAAACAGACAGAGATTGTCCTTTCATTTTTTGGCTTTCCAAGGATTGAGATTCACAATTTCTTTGTTCAGGTGAATACAGAAGGAAACTGCTTTGGCCCATCCAGTAATTTTCTCTTTAGAAAGAGAAGTGTCTAGATGTGGCCTTCATTTCTTTGTTTTAGCAAGACACCAAGAGTAATTATGACTGTCTTCTGAAATAACCAGCTGTTTGTTAAAGACAGAAGAAATATCAGGAAATATTAAGTAGGGAAACCTTTAAAATGTATGAAAACGTATATATCGCATGTTAACTTGAACAAGTGACAGCAAAAAGATTAAGCAACTCCATCCCCTCAGGAGTCCAAGATATGAATTTATAAGCTAATAGCTTCCAGACAGGACAAGAAACTTTTTCCTATTTCAGAAGTAATGAATGGTATAAACTTAAGGAAAGGACATTACTGTGACTTTCTATATATAGGGAACCAATAATAATTTGTGAAGGCATCTGACAGAAACAGCAGATAATAAAAAACCCTGAACCAACATATCCAGGCCTCCTTACACCTAACAACATCCAAATAAAGCACACAGGACTGGTTGCTCCTGTGGCTATCTATATTTTGGTTCAGAAGAAAACAAAAATAAGGAGTAAACCCAAAACTTTTCTGTTTTTCCTTCTTTTTGGAAAGGCCCAGCTTGCATTTCAACAAGAGAAAAAAAATACACCACTCTTAATAGTGGTAAATCAATTAGTCAATTGTTTTTGAGTTGCTTATCTGCTTCAAAATAGCATAAGGTAAGCCTAAAATGCAAGCAATTGTGTAATGGACTCACAATCAACAACACTAAAGGACTGCTGAAACAGAATTCCCTTCCCTTCCCTTCCCTTCCCT
Source organism: Strix aluco (assembly GCF_031877795.1). Taxonomy (NCBI): domain Eukaryota; kingdom Metazoa; phylum Chordata; class Aves; order Strigiformes; family Strigidae; genus Strix; species Strix aluco. The sequence goes on along the minus strand of NC_133932.1, from coordinate 87,160,249 downwards.
TCCCTTCCCTTCCCTTCCCTTCCCTTCCCTTCCCTTCCCTTCCCTTCCCTTCCCTTCCCTTCCCTTCCCTTCCCTTCCCTTCCCTTCCCTTCCCTTCCCTTCCCTTCCCTTCCCTTCCCTTCCCTTCCCTTCCCTTCCCTTCCCTTCCCTTCCCTTCCCTTCCCTTCCCTTCCCTTCCCTTCCCTTCCCCTCCCCTCCCTTCCCTTCCCCTCCCTTCCCTTCCCTTCCCTCCCCTCCCCTCCCCTCCCCTTCCCCCCCCCCCCCCCCCCCCCCTTCCATCCCCGACTGGATGGAAGACAATTGGAAGAGTAAAGGCAAGAAAACTTGTGGGTTGAGATAAAAACAGTTGGTAGGTAAAGAAAGATCCACACAGACAAGCAAAGCAAAACAAGGAATTCAATCACCACTTCCCATCAGCAGGCAGGTGTTCAGCCATCTCCAGGAAAGCAGGGCTCCATCACACATAACGATTACTTGAGAAGACTCTGAACATCCCCCCACTTCTTTTCCTCCAGGTTTATATGCTGAGCATGACATCATATGGTATGGAATTTGGTCATCAGGGTCAGCTGTCCCAGCTGTGTCCCTTCGCAACTTCTTGTGTACCACCAGCCTACTCTTTGGTGAGGTGGTGTGAGAAGCAGAAATGGCCTTGACTCTGTGGAAGCACTGCTCAGCAATAACAAAAACATCCCTGTGTTATCAACACTGTTTCAACACAAATCCAAAAACATAGCCTATACTAGCTACTATGAAGAAATCTATCCCAGCAGAACCAGCACAGAGGATTACTTTGCAGCCCACTGAAGTATTTCATACTGGTAATCTGAGGGAAACACAGAGTTGCAGCAACGTCAACATAAAAAAGGGGATCAAAGTGATGGTACCTTTTTCCATGTTTAAATATCAATACAGTCTGATGTGATTACAGCTCCCATTTAGCATGCAGACCTAGCCAAATAAAAACAACAAAATTAAGACATATAACTTTAGATAAGCTTCTCCTTCAGTCTTCTTGACTGACCCAAATCAAGTAGAAAGCTCCTCTTCACAATGACCTTTGATGACACTGCAGTTTTTAAAAAGCTACTCTTGAATAAATAATGATGCATCAGTAACATTTGTAATGCAGTCTTATCTTAAGATTCAACTGCTGTTTCACTGAGTTAGTTAAATTTTCTGAAGGAATCAGTAATCTCCACATTCTCCTGGATTAGTGTTTTGTTTCAGAGTTCCAGGTCAGACAATAAATCTTTGTGAAGAAAAAAAAAAAAAAACAACCCAAAGAAAAAACCCACACTAAATATCTCAGGAGAATAAGAGAGAGAATGCAATATAGTAAAAAAAAAAAAAAAAAAAAGAAAAAAAAAATCACATTTGCAATGTGGAAGTATATCTTTGTATGAAGAGATGCTCTAATCACATTAAATGATACTAGATGATCCCAAGATCAAGATTCACTTAAAAGAACTGTCAAGAGGCTACTTCAAGGGACTCTAGTGGACTTCATAAGAGGATGAGAAAAAGTGGTGAGAAGTGAGAAATTGTTTTGCACTCAGACCCATCTAGAGTAGAGCCAGCCTCGCACAAGATGAGCAACATGCTGACTAACAAGGAATGGCTCCTCTATCAAGACCATTCACTTCTAAATAAGTGTTAGGAACTACCTCTTCCTTCAGAGGGCAGACCTTCAATGTCCTCTTTTCTAAATTTAGGGTACTTATGCTTGATGGTAAAAGAATTGTTTCAGGCCATCTCAGCTGCAAAGGGCTTTTTAATCCACTAGGTTTTGAATGTACTTGCACATAGATTAAGTGATTATTGTAGAAGTTATTATTTTCCCCCAACTCTTTCCTAAATGAAGCACAAATGCTGCAGTTAATATTGCAGAGGTTACTGAAGAGACTTTAAGAGGATCTTATCACAGCACTGTTAGCTTCTGCTGGTTTCACTTTTCACAGTCAGAGAAGCAACCAAAGGTGAATGTCTTTTGTTTTTTCTTCCGGAACAGTTTATTAGCATAAACAGCTGTCCAACAAATACCCTCAGTCTTCTTCTCAAGTCTGAACAATTATTTTTTTTTTTAATAATATTAGTTTGGTTAATGTTTTAGTTTCTATTCCTCTCTCAAATACAGTTTAAAGTCCTTGGTTTGATCTAGTAAAAAGTTTCTCTCTCCTGTCTTCCATCCTTTTCCATTCACAGAACTCACTTCTATCTTTTTATTACCTCTAGTCTTCTAAGCAGAATGGGTCTCTCCAAATATCCCAAAATCCAGACCACAAATATTTGTCATTTGCTAATGAAAGTATTTCTCTATAGAAGGCAATGCATCAGACTACTATTCTGTGATTTGTCTGATTTAACAAAACCTATTGGTTAACGCCAGTAGGCAGTTAAGCCCCACACAGACACTCGCTCACTGCCCCACACAGACACTCGCTCACTGCCCCACAATGGAATGGGGAGATTTTAAAGAGTAAAAGTGAGAAAACTCGTGGACTGAGATAAAGACAGTTTAATAGCCAAAGCAAAAAAAAAAAAAAAGCACTTCCCATCAGCAGACAGGTATTCAGCCATCTCCAGAAAAACAGGGACTCCATCACGTGTAACAGTTACTTAGGAAGACAAACGCTATAACTCTGAATGTCCCCCCTTCCTTCCTCTTTCTCCAGCTTTTATTGCTGAGCATGATGCCATATCGTATGGGATATCCCTTTGGTCAGTTGGGGTCAGCTGTCCCAGCTGTATCCTTCCCAACTTCTTGCACACCCCCAGCCTACTCACTGGTGAGGTGGTGTGAGAAGCAGAAAAGGCCTTGACTCTGTGGAAGCACTGCTCAGCAATAACAAAAACATCCCGTTATCAACACTGTTTCCAGCACAAATCAAAACATAGCCCCATACTAGCTACTATGAGAAATCTATCCCAGCCAGAACCAGCACAGAGGATTACTCTGCAGGCCCACCAAAGTATTTCATACTGGTAATCTGAGGGAAACACAGAGTTGTATTCTGTTTTGGTTGGCACATACCCATTTATTGGTGTAATCTCAGTGACAAAGCAATTTAAAATACTTGATGGACCACATAAGATGAGAACTAATTACAGTGGAAAGCTGGATATTAAAGGTTTCAGAGGTTCATAACTTAACAAATTTTTATTATGATGGTAACCATCTTGCCCTTTCTTATTATTTTTATTTTATCTTCAATTTTACTTGTGTCACCTATATTGGTGATATAAGAAGCCACATGACAGCATCTTTAGAGAGCCAAGGTCCACAGGACACAATCTGTAGAACTTGAAAAATGAAGTGGGAAGAGTTTCCTAGGACTAGGATGTAAGTAATGATAATTTGGAGGAGACTGTAACACTCCACTATGGGAATCACTGAAAGCAAAACTGATCCCAGACCTACAGGGTGTTAGCCCTTTGAAAAAATATCTTCTTCCCAAAGACTCAGTTGTCTTGTTATCTGTCTGTGGGACATCTGTCTGAGGGCTTTGTCATCATCCTTCATGGTAACACAGGTCTACCCCCACTTGCACAAAATAACCCCAGCATGAGAACTACATCTGGACTGTGACCATCATATATTTTATTAGCTTCCTCCTCCTAGAGCATGAAACAATGCTGAAAAAAACTCTGCAGCATGCTGACCTCATCTGATAGCCTTATGTGTCCATGAATTCAAGAGATTTACAGTAATCTGAATGAATCAGTCACATAGCATTAGTTTAATCTGAAATATTACCCAGTTCATATTGTGGCCTCTCTTAGGCTAAAATCCTTCTAATCTAAACTAGATGTTGAAGTTAAAGCAAATTGTTGGAGTTTTATTTCTAATCAATAGAGAAAAATAGACATCTCCAAAGGATTATTCATCAAACATGTTCCAGATGAGATGAATCATCTTTTGGAGGTGTTTGTTTTCTCTTGACTATGAAGGGGTCTATTCCTAGTTTAAATTTTACCTGCACAAGTTACGGTAGATAAATCCCTTTATTTTCTCAGCTACTACATCTTTCCCACATATTACAAAGATTAATCAAGATTGCTCTTGACTTACTCTAATAGTTTTCAATTTCTTCCTTCTTCCCACCTACTTTGTAAAACTGTCTTAAGTAGACAAAAAGGAAAAAAAAAAAGACTGACTGGAAAGTTAAAATTTTTATTGTCTTAATTTATGAATGATTACTTTAACAACATAATGTTTTTTGTGTTTTTTTCTTTTATTTTTTTTAAATTATAATAAGAATGGCTTTACCACAATGGTTATATATATAGCTAGGTTATTTCTTTCGTGTTATGTTTTTTGTTATGTGTATAGCTAGATATTCTGTAGTCTGTGTAATCTACTAATCATTATATCAAACATGAAACCTTTTTCTGATCATAAGCTACTGTGTAATTGACATATTGATGTTCTAGAGCTAATTAGCATAATTTAAGTATTATTTATATGTAATTGTGTAGAAGAGCTAAAGAAGCCTGCATTGGAATAGAATAAATAGAATTGTCAAACCCTATAAAAAGCCTCCTTCATTTATACTAAGAAAACGTAAACAAATATTTCTTTTTCAAATTAAACAATAGTAGAGATAATAAAGACTATGTGGCATGAACATCTAAACTTTGTCTTTGCTCTATTAGCGGAAGAGTATTGTATTAAAGAATACACTTTTTTAGTACAACATGATTGACTCGAAGAGCAGATAATTTAAACGAAAAGACCTATTTAATACAGAAATAATAGTAATAAGCCTTTGTACTTCAAATGGAAACAATTCAGTTCTTCACAAAAATAGAAAAAACTGACTTGAACAAAAAAAGATACAAAAAAGAAGGATAAATTTTGTCCTCTTACCTAAAATCAAACAAATAAAATTAATAGTAAAGGAAAAATATTTTATCTAAGAATTATTCAGAGGATCAGAACAAAAAAGAGCAAGAGAACTGGGGAAGTGCAATGACATGACTGATATTATATAAATGGTGTGAAATGCTTTTTATTTTATGACAGCATTGATTAGATATGCATGAGGGACCTACAAAGATGTTGCATATATACACACTCAAGGTTCCTGGCTTTATAAACTGAACAGAAAAAGAGTTAGGGTAAGAGTTAAAAGACATGAAAAAAGACCTGTATAATTTTGGTCACTTTAGTCCACAAACAATGAATTTATAGCAGAGCTAGTACAAAGAAGGGCTACCAAATTGACCTGGGGAAGGTCAGCTACTCATGTAAGAGTACTCTAGGACAGCTTGACTTATTTAGTCTAGCAGAATGAAGGTTAAGCAGGTGTGCTTTCTTTCAATATCAGGGTGTAAAATCAGGAAATGAGATGAGCTTTTCCATCTGAAGGACAACGATCAGTCAGAAAATTAGAATAAGGTTTCCCAAACAGATGTGTGAGTTCCTGGAGTAGCTGCCTAGTGGGTACAACAGATGCAGAAGGCTAATTACATGTATTCCACTTATACCAGATGTATAAGAGTTCTCTCTGACTCCTGGAGTTGTTTCTGTGTTTTACATTAGACAATTATGGGATAAAACAGAAGTAGCCAGGGAAGAAGGGGCATAAACCCACAATTCCTTCTATGTATCCTAGCCACTGTGAAACAGCTTCTTCCTTCATAGATCTAAAATGCCTCCAAAACTTCACCTTATACAGTGAAGTGCTACATCATCACAAAGATGAGTCTCAAGCATTCGTATTCCAGCTGATTTTGGGCCTGATGTTTAGGATGCCAGCTAGAGAGGTAGAAAGGAAGGTTTCAACCTACTAAAACCAAAATTAATGTTCATCACACCTGTGTCTTATGAGAACAATGATCCATTAAGCCCTACTTCCATCCACTGTATGTAGTCTGGGAGCATCAATAATGTTAAATGTTTCAGAAGACTTCAGCAGAGGGATCTTTAAGATCCAGTCATCTTCAGTACACAGCTTCTAATCTAATTTCCAAAGGACAGCCAAAACAAGCAGTGGGATTAATCTCAACTAATTTTACCCTTCTTAAATTAAGCATTTAGTCTAAGACAATTGCCTGCAAAATATTTGCAAATGAAAAACAAACAAACAAATACATAAGCAAGTGTGACCCATTGCAGTGAGCAACTGAGACCAACCCTTCACCTCATGACTGATGTCTGCCTGGCCAGCAAAGACCGTTTGCTTATCTTATCAAGATGTTTTCCACATTACTGCTTAGCCTCATAGCTCCTAGAAACCTAGCTACCTTTTGTGCATCAGCTAATAATTTTGCACTTTTTAGTTATGTATACCATGCTTGCAGAGTAATTGCACTCAGCAAAAGGTGCTGAAACAAAGTGACTCAGTGTGGAAGGACTACATCTAGAGAATACTTTCATAATCAAGGAAGAAAATTAATAAACTCCAGAGGGTGACTGCACCCTTTCTTGGGAGTTCTCTCTGGAATTGCTTTTTGGAAGTACCCGGTTTTCTTACTTAACTCTAGATGGAGTCACTGATATGGGTTTTTTTTACTAAAATCAGATGAGATTGATTCTGTTTCTATCTTCTAGATTCCCATTCACTACAAGTGTGATCTAGATATTGAGTTGTGATCTTTGTTGAATCAGTTAAACCCTAGTGATGATGACACAACTCTAAACCACTCAGCAATTCTCATGATAAAAATTGAAATGTGCAGACTCCACACAAAAAGTTTGTAGTTTTTATATGTCTTTCTGCTTAGTCCAAAAAAAGATTCATAATATTGGACTTAAATGCTTTGTTCCATTTCAGATACTATGTTATTCTTTGGGTCTGGTCCTTGTGTCTTGACCGTCAGTATACGTCTTAACTGTGAAACAACTTTCTTCACTCTTAACATTCTATATTTACTTTTATAGTTATTTCAAATTAATTTGAATAAGCTTTAGGATATTAATGAAAAATGACACTTTTCCACTTGTGTCCCGATCCAATGTCAGGGGAGGTTTCAATATGATCCCAAGAGTGAGATTAAGACACAAACAAGGTCAAATGTCGTATACCCAAAACAGGTTTTTATTATTAAAAGTGAAGAGGGGTAGCGATAGGACAGAATGGAAGGAAAAGACAGAAGTAAAGCAAGCATCCAGAATAGAGTTGCAAGAATAGTCACCACCATGGATCCAGCGGCGTCCCATTGGCCCTCAGTCTTCAGGTTTTTTGGTGGTGGGTGCACACACAGCAAAGTTTTGTGTTGCCTTTTAAGTTCATCGTATCAGCTGATTAACATATCTGCCCTCCTTTAGTTTTTCCTCTGGTCCCACAGGTTTTTTGCTGACTTTATGCTTCTTGAGCAATCATCTGGCTTCTGGGGCAGGAACGTTTACCTCTTATCAGTTCATTAGCAATGCATGCATGGGGTCTGGCATACACAATAGCGTCACAAGTGGCTACAGGATGGAGCCGCTGATAAACATTTGGTTTCCCTCAGTCTATGTCTTCCCCTTTGAGGCTTGTCTAAGGAGTCTGAAAATGCAACTGCAAGGGAGTGGGGGGTGCATCCTTCCATACACTCCTGCTTCCTTGGGTGGCATTCCTTAGACTAATCCAAAAGCCTCAGTTTGTCCTTGAGGTTTGCACAGACACAAGCAAGCTTTGAGACAGTCATTTGACATTTCTCTCTCACAAATTGCAGAACCTCTTGTCCAACTGGTTCTCTAAGCCAAACGGTGTTTGGCTGACTACACCCTGTATGATTTTAATAGTTTCATGTTGCTGGGAGTGATTGAAAAGAAAAAGCACTTCACACCTACCTAAGAAATGATAATTAGGATATAATTCAAGAAATGTCAGAACACCTAAACTTATTTTTTACTATGTCCTTCAGGAATAATATGTTTGATGAGAGGTGGACCATGGGAGATCAATAGAACTATTGGCCATGCAAAAGGAATAATAGAATTTTTTTTCATATGTACACTAGAAAACCAGTAGAAAGAAAACAGGAAAGAAAGGTAGTGCACTATAAACCTCAAATGCTTATGAAGTTTTTTTCTAAACTGAAATTCATTTGTTATTAAGGATTCTCTTTTAACTTCCTCTATTAAGTTTCAGTCTATAGTAATTTTAGAACATCTTTGTTACAAACTTGTTAATATATAGATTTTAAAGGAAGCTTCGATACATTCTTAATGTTAGCTATGTCAGTGATGTTACTGTAATACAGTGCATGTCAGAAAATGCTGCTGATGGTAAAATAATTGTAAGCTTTGATTCTGCTGACAAATAATCTTCATTATATTGTGCTTACATACTGTGAACATATCTATTGTGGTTCACTGAATTGAGTGCACCCTGATCGCATACCATGAAAGTTGTCAGTTATGTAGTGTTCAATAAGCGTTGTTGAAAAAGATTTTACAGTGCTTTCCATGACCTAGAAGTTCATAAAAATAGAAATAACTTTCGTATTTTCATTTGAGCTATGAATTTTCTATATGAGAAATCCATCTGAAATCAGCATTTCTGAGTGCAAATTAAGCATACAACAATACCTGTATAATTTTTACCAAAAAAAATGTCCTTAGTGTAATTTATTTTCAAAAATGATTAATTGATCATTGTTTTTTCCACATATTTCAACATGAATGACCAGGATAAAACCCAAAAGATAACAAACAAAACAGCCAACACATGCTCAAAGGCACAGAAAAAATCCCAACTAACCATGAACATAGACACACACAAACATGTTCAAGTAACATTCATAAGCCTCCCTGAAAAAACACCTATACCCAATGAGGTTTCACCATTGACAAATTCAAAGCTTGTGACCCAAATATGTAGCCTTAACAGGATTAAGTAGCATGACTGTTTTTAAGTACATAGTATTAAGAGATAACTTTTATATAATCTTGTTAAATATTGAACTGCTATAAAATGTAAACTGATATCATACAAGAAGTATCTCCTGTTGATAATTTTAGGAGCATGAAACTGAACTAGTATGCTTTATATTAAATTAAATTAAATTAAATTAAATTCCTAATTCTATATACATCTCTTCCTAAATGTTGGTTCCTTAGCCCGCAGTCTGTACAGCATTAACTGAAGAAAAAGTCATCTGAGCAGATACATATTTTGGAAATAGTTAAAATGTAGGAGTGAAAGACGCCTCTTCTGCAGTGGGACCCAGTATCCTTCCTGCTCTGACAGGTAAACATGTTCTATCATGCCAACTTTTTTGATATTCACCTTCTAAGCATTTTTTTTTACTCTAGCTCTTCTATCATCAGACACTGTCCCAAGGAAAAGTACTCTTACAAGGATTAGATTTCTGTGTGATTCTCTCATCTAAATCTATTTCCCATCAATTTATAAATGTCTGTTCTTCACAAATCACAGAATCATCTAGGTTGGAAAGTACCTTGAAGATCATCTAGTCCAACCGTTAACCTAGCACTGACAGTTCCCAGCTACACCATATCCCTCAACGCTATGTCAACCCAACTCTTAAACACCTCCAGGGATGGGGACTCCACCACCTCCCTGGGCAGCCCATTCCAATACCTAGCTACCCATTCTGTAAAGAAATACTTCCTAATATATAGTCCAAACCTTCCCTGGTGCAACTTGAGGCGATTCCCTCTTGTCCTATCGCTCATTACCTGGTTAAAGAGGCTCATCCCCAGCTCTCTGCAACCTACTTTCAGACAGCTGTAGAGGGCGATGAGGTCTCCCCTCAGCCTCCTCTTCTTCAGACTAAGCAACCCCAGTTCCCTCAGCTGGTCCTCGTACGACATGTGCTCCAGACCCTTCACCAGCTTCGTTGCCCTTCTTTGGACACACTCGAGTAAATCAATGTCCTTTTTGTAGTGAGGGGCCCAAAACTGAACCCAGGAATCGAGGTGCGGCCTCACCAGTGCCGAGGACAGGGGTAAGATCACTTCCCTGTCCCTGCTGGCCACGCTATTTCTGATGCAAGCCAGGATGCCATTGGCCTTCTTGGCCACCTGGGCACACTGCTGGCTCATGTTCAGCTGGCTGTCAATCAACATGCCCAGGTCCCTCTCTGACTGGCAGCTCTCCAGCCACTCCTCCCCAATCCTGTAGCGCTGCTGGGGGTTGTTGTGGCCCAAGTGCAGCACCCGGCATTTGGCCTTATTGAAACTCATGCAGTTGGCCTGAGCCCATCGCTCCAGCCTGTCCAGGTCTCTCTGCAGAGCCTCCCTACCCTCGAGTAGATCAACACTCCCACCCAACTTGGTGTCATCTGCAAACTTACTGAGGGTGCATTCGATCCCTTCATCTAGATCATCAATAAAGATGTTAAACAGGGGTGGCCCCAAAAACCGAGCCCTGGGGGACACCACTTGTGACCGGCCACCAACTGGATTTAACTCTGTTCACCACAACTCTTTGGGCCTGGCCATCCAGCCAGTTTTTTACCCAGCAAAGCATGTGAGCAACCAAGCCTCGGGTAGCCAGTTTCACCAGGAGAATGCTGTGGGAAACGGTGTCAAAGGCCTTACTGAAGTCAAGGTAGACAACATCCACAGCCTTTCCCTCATCCAATAAGCTGGTCTCCATGTCGTAGAAGGAGATCAGGTTTTTCAAGCAGGACCTGCCTTTCATAACCCCATGCTGACTGAGCCTAATCATCTGGTTGTCCCACACGTGTTGTGTGATGGTACTCTGGATGAGCTGCTCCATCAGCTTCCCTGGCACGGAAGTCAAGCTGACAGGCCTGTAATTTCCTGGATCATCCTTCTGACCCTTCTTGTAGATGGGCATCACATTGGCCAATTTGCAATCTGTCAGGACCTCCCCGGTCAGCCAGGACTGCTGGTAAATGATGGAAAGTGGCTTGGCGAGCACCCCAGCCAGCTCCTTCAGCACCCTCGGGTGTATCCCATCCAGTCCCATAGACTTGTGTATGTCTATGTGATGCAGTAGGTCACTGACTATCTCCTTCTGGAATGCGGGTGGGTCGTTCTCCCAGTCTCTGTCTTCTGGCTGAGGAGGCTGGATTCCCTCAGTACAACTGGTCTTGCTATTAAAGACTGAGGCAAAGAAGGCATTAAGTACCTCAGCCTTCTCCTCATCACTTGTTACCATGTTTCCTCCTGCGTCTAGCAGGAGTTCTTTGAAAGAAATTGCTCTTTGCTTACATGGCTAACTCCCTTCCTTTTTCTATAACTCCTGAAGCAATTTTATTTGACTTCATTTTGTCAGACCACTCAAACTGAATTCTGAATTCTTCTGATTTCCATTCTATTATTCTACATAGTCCTTCTCAGCATATATTTTGGTTATTTTCCTGATCTAGGAAATTACCAGAATTGTATGATTATTCAGATGAGGTTTCACAAGTTTTTGTGATCACATTAACACATTAATGACAATTCTGTCCCTGATACATTCTGGGAAATGTTTGCTTTCTTCCAACTGCTTCATATTATTTTTTCAGAATCACATTGTGATAGCCTGTTCTTATTCCACCTTTGCATTTATAAACAACAAAAAATCTCGTCTCCCACATTGTTTTATTGTTCATGATCTCCTGTTTTCTGAATAAAGTTCATTCTCCTTCTATTTGGCCCTCAGAGTCATCTATATCCATCCACTTAATAATCTAATTCCTCTCCATATTTATGATTCTTCTCAAACTTCAGTCATTAGCAAATGAATGTTCATTATAAAAAAGACAAAACTCAAGACTATTTTAAAAAACAACTGAGTCTCAACATAAATAATTTCTTTACACCGTAATCTCCCATTCAATACTTTCTGATAGTGTTTGCCTTTGAGCATGCTCCTTATTCACTTTGCAAGCCCTCCATAACTGAAATTCGTAAATGTCAGTCATCTTCAGTATGACTAGTAGTTTTTTATTTAGCAGTATATGCATTAGTAATGCTCAGATAACTGACATGAAATGAATTTTCGTAGTCTATAAAGTTCTATCTTATGAAGAAAGTTGTCCATCTAGCAAAATCTACCTTTGTTTAACTCACAGTGTATTTTAACCCATTGTTTATTTATCTTCAAATATGTAATCATACTTTTATTGAAAAAAATATTTAAGGCCTGTATAACATTGAGGTCAGATATGTAAGTTTAGTCAGATGTCTTTTTATTTCCTTTTAGATTTACTCGTTATATTTGTTATTCTTGGGTGATAAACCTGACTTTATAGATTTATTAAAAATGTTAATTACCAGACTGCAAATACCATGTTCATGTTCTTTCAGAATCCAAGGATAGAGATTACCTGATCTCTTCACCTAATTGTATTAAGCTTTTTTGATTATCCTACCTTTACCTCTGGGATCTACACAATTACCTTTACTGAAAAATGGAGACAATACATTCATATCCCTTAGAATTTACCTCATCTTATTTGCACACATATGTCACTTTATTTGTCTTTTTAATTTTTCCTATGGATAGAATTTTAAGCAGGTTTGGGTTTTTGGTTTTTTGTTTGTTTGTTTTTTAATCATTGACATGAGACATGTTGCTGCTGATTTAAAGAAGTTTTAGGTAGAAAATTCCTAAGTACATGCATATTCAGTCAGCCATTTCCTACTTTATCTACATTTTTGGGATTTGGATCTATGTTTATAGATTTAGATCTTTGTTTATATGTGTCTGTGCAACACTAATTTTTCAAATTCATTTTGATTAGAGAGTTAAAATTTGCTATAGCTAGTTGAAAGATCTATTTAAGCAAGCATCTGGACTCTCAACTAGGCTACCTCTGCTCAGGTCAATTCTCCCATGTATCTTGCAAATTAATCTTGGAATAGGATAGTAGAGAAATGTCCTCTGAGGTGTCTGTCTTTGTCCTTTGGCTTTCTAAGGTATCTAATTTTTTTTTTTAATGTTTAATTTTTAGAGATTAGAAGATAACTGAGAATGCTACTACCATTTTTATCTCAATAATGTTGCTCATCTGGAAAAAAGGATTAAAAAGAAACCTTATTTCAGGAATGTCAAGAATATTAAAACTACTGAAATTTCATTGGAAAGAAAGTATTTTCCCAGACTAAATGTATTTGTTTCCCAAGATACAGCCTAAAGACAGAAGGTTTAATTCAGTTGTCCATACATAGGCATTTAGTGACATTTTGGCTGCTCCAAGAGATCAAAAGCATTCAAGTGGAGGTGATAAATTTGATGCACATTATGGTCTCTTGCTCCTACAGAGAAGCAGCTGGAAGCCAGGTTGAAACCTACAGGACATCTCAAACAACACTATGTGCATATGTGTAGGAAATGTCACATTTAAAGTCTTGTTACAGGCAAGAAGAAAACACACCGAGAAGGAAAGCCAACAATTTATTCTTATTGTAATGAAAATCTTTACAGTTTAATTAGAGAATTATTATTTCAAATACAGTTAATACAGAAATGAAATTTAAAACAAAGAAAAAAGAAAAGGAAGTATATTGTTGTAGAAAAGGTCTCAATAACAATAATTTGGTTAAAAATGCTACACACACACTTCCTAGCTACTGTTACTTTTCCTCTGGTACCCTCTCTAGGTACCAAGATTTTACGGTACCAATCATCACCACACAGGAAGGGGGAAATTACAGGAAGGCATAAGTGTCCTTTGCTGCAAGGAGTGAGATATGTATGATAGAGTTTCTTCTTCCTCCTCCCCCCAGGGCTCACTTCGGACTATTTGCCTAACACACTTTTACACCTTGATCTTTCTTTGTTGTTCTGCATCTCCACGTTGCACCTAAATTTAGTACACCAGATGCATTTTACATATGTTGAATATTTGTTCTTTGTTCTCTTGTTATTCCTACAACTGTTTTTGTCCAACTCCTAGTTCTTTCACTGATGATTGGTGAGTTATTCATAGTCTTGCAATCTCCAGTAACAACCTGTGCCTCCCATCTTAGCATCCCATGCCTGTTCTCATTTATACTGCACCGCTGTGACTTCTTTCAAGGCCTTTGCTATCAAAACAAGCATTTATTTCTCTATGCTACATCTATATATGTTAGAGCCATAAATGCTGTTTTACACAGAATAACTATATTGCTACCACTATCTATATAAAAAATATAACAAATTAAGCATGACCACCTGCTAATAAAGAAAATATTGTTTCAGCTAAATCAAGTAAAAAAAAAAATCCTCCAGATTCACAAAACAAGAAAAGCTCAGACAAAACTTGACAAGTTTCAGATGTGAGGCCTAGCAAACTTAATACTAAGCCTGTGGCTGGCAATTAGTAATGGCAAAGTTATATTTACTGGGTTTCTGGGCTAGAAAAATCAATTAAGTCATGAACAACTGGAGGTGAAAAAAGGGAATTAAACCACTGACAGATACCAATATTGATATTCTGCATTTGCCTAACAGTTTGCTGTTCAGTTATCGTGGTCCTCTCTCCACCTCAATATTCCTGCCACTATTTTTGCACCAACTTTTCCTTTATCAAGATTTTCTGGGCATTTCAGTATGCTGAAAGAGTCTGCAAAGCATGAAAAAAAGCACTCGAGCAAGTGCAAGTCAGGAAGAAACAATATGCATCTAAATTAGGGGGAAGCTGAGACTTCAGTGCACAGAGTGCACAGTGCACAGTGCACAATAATTTGATATGGAATTGTCTAAATGCTGAAGTGTTATGCCAGATCTCAGCTAATGTCTTTTAGAAGGATCTTCCACATATCATTCCCATGTTATTTTTTTTCCAAATATGATCCAGAAACATTAAGGGATAGACAGGGACTTGTACTCTTATGTTACTTAGACACTCTCGAAAGTCTCTATACTTCCCCAAATCCAAATATAAACCCCCCAAAAACATGTAACAAACACAAATAAGAGGTTGTTCTTATTGCTAATGTCAACACAGAGCTGTGTTTATCTTTTCATATTTCTACAGAAATCTGAATTGTAAATTTCATACTCTGTCCTGTATTTAATAAAAAAATTAAAATAAAATAAAATAAAATAAAATAAAATAAAATAAAATAAAATAAAATAAAATAAAATAAAATAAAATAAAATAAAATAAAATAAAATAAAATAAAATAATAAAGCTGGTAAGACAGCATTAAAAGGAATGAGCAATGTCCTTTCTGACAAGACACAGTAAAAAAAGCTTTAGAAAAGTATGTAAGTGAACTATCACTATTTCAAAAGTTTTAAAAGTGTCGTCCCAGTTCATTCATATAGAGCTTTGATGGTCTTTAACTTCAGACAGCAGTATTTGATTTACATCTAAAATTTTGCTAAAACTGCAAAAGTGGCCTATAATACAAAAAGGGTTTGATGCACACACTACAAAATACACAGTATGTGCATTAGCATATATGGTGCTACACAATTCTGATAAATAGAATTCTGCAAATGGTTCCTTGTCAGTGAACCCACCAAGAGGAACACCCACATTTCTGCAACATCAGGATTCTGGGTTTTTAAGAGCAAGCTATAACTGTTTTCTTTACAGGATAAACAATGAAGGTACTGAAACAGTAATAATAAGCAATGCAAAAAGAAGATGTAATATTGCATACTATTTCAGAAGAAATTTCAGGCTGATAAGTACTATTACATTTTGAAACTTTTCAATAAATTAGAGCGATCTATTAAGATGATATGGAGAAAAAAGAGCCTAAGATATCACATTAGAGTAGGATAATGTCTATACCAGATAGCAAACAGTACTATAGGAATGTCTGGTTTATGCAAAAGAGCCCCCTTGAAGACATTATTAACTCTGAAATCAGGTTTGTTTTCTCAGACTGGCACTGTGGTTGTAAATCAGAGCTTACTTTTTTGAGCACCTCAGTATCCTCATACAATGATGTATCTTTTCAGTGGTTCCCAGTGACAAGACCAGAGACATTGACCACAAACAGAAACACGGAATGTTCTGTCTGAACATCAGGAAATACTTTTTTACTACAAGGGTGTCTGAGCACAGGTTGTCCAGAGAGGTTGTAGAGTCCCCATACTTGGAGATATTCAAAATCCATCTGGACATCATTCTGGGCAGGCTGCTCTAGGTGGTCCTGTTTGAGCAGGGAGGTTGAAGCGGGTGACCTCCTGAGGTCCCTTCCAATCTCAACTATTCTGTGATTCCGTGATCTTCTGGTTCTGGAGAAATTACAAACAACAACAACTTAGTGCTTTCTGCATCAAAATCCACTGTAGAAAATAGTCATGGTCCACAAAACACTTTTGTTGTTAAAACTGGAAAAACAAAGGCAGAGAGAAAACATGACTCTGTCTATAAATATAGTTGCAGAATTAACATCAGGGAAGAAAGAAGACCAATGTAAGCGAATGAACAGTGCTGGCATAAGAATGGGAAAGTATATAGTGCTAATAATAAATTTGCATTCCAAATTAGAAGTAGATTCCAAGCAAAATTGTTAAATTGTAGTAACCTAGAAATAGGTGGTATTGCTGTTTGCTGGAGGAGCAGGGAAATTGTCTCTAGCTTCTTTTAAAGTAGAGCTCACACATTCAAGAAGCGAGAGACTGAGAGCTTCTAGTTTCAATCTCAGAGTCTCAGTCTCTCTTTAGGAGACTGAGAGTAGGTTAATCTCACTGAGTATGTCTACAATATTAAATAAAAGCCTGTGAAAAAGTGAGTTCAGAAGCTGGAGCTTTGAAACTTACACACACTCAAAAATTTCTGCTTCAATAATTTGATTTTAAGGTTACACAAAGAAAACAGGATGATTCATAAAATTATTTCATGCAAAGACACTCTGGCCATAATATCGTGATTTATAAAATAGAAGAGGTTTCAAAGGTCTGAGTAATTATTGAGAATTTACAGATTTCCTTTCATAGTGTCTTATGAATAAGAAATTGGATGATTTGAAACTGTCATTTTTGCTTAAAAAAAGAGAGATAGTGTGAGGTTGTATTGTGTATGTGTGGCAAAGTTTTTGTAGCAGAGGGGCTACAGGGGTGGCTTCTGTGAGAAGCTGCTGGAAGCAGCCCCCGGCTCCAAGATGGACTAACTTCTGGCCAAGGCCGAGCCCATCAGCAATGGTGGTAGCGTCTCTGTGGCACCATATTTAACAAGGGAAATGAACCCCCTGTGCAATAGGGGGAGTGAGAGGGGAATGAGAATAGATGAGAGAAACAACTCCGTAGACACCAAGGTCAGTGAAGAAGGAGGGAGAGGAGGTGCTCCAGGTGTCGGAGCAGATTCCCCTGCAGCCTGTGGTGCAGCCCGTGGTGAGGCAGGCTGTGCCCCTGCACCCATGGAGGTTAACGGTGGAGCAGATCTCCACCTGCAGCCCGTTAAGGACCCCACACTTGAGCAGGTGGATGCTCAAAGGGGGCTGCGACCCTGTGGGAAGCCTGTGCTGAAGCAGGGTCCTTTCAGGAGATAGGAGCCTACGCTGGAGCAGTTTTCTGGCAGGACTTGTGACCCTGTAGAAGCCCACACTGAAGCAGTCTGCTCCTGAAGGACTGAAACCTGTAGAACTGACCCATTCTGGAGCAGTTTGTGAAGAACTGCAGCACATGGGAAGGACTCACGTTGGAGAAGTTCTCGGGGGACTGTCTCCCGTGAGAGAGACCCTATGCTGGAGCAGGGGAAGAGTTTGAGGAGGAAGGAGGAGCAGAGACAACATGTGATGAACTGACTAAAACCTCCATTCCCCATCCCCCTCTAATGCAAAGGGGAGAGGAGGCAGAGAAAACTGGAAATAAAGTTAAGGTCAGGAAGAAAAAGGGGTAGGGTGAAGCTGGTTTAAGATTTGGGTTTATTTCTTATTATCCTACTCTGATGTGATTGGCAATAAATTAAATTGATTTCCCTGAGTTGATTCTGTTTTAGCTGTGATGGTAATTGCTGAGTGATCTCACCCTGTCCTTACCTTGACCCACGAGCTTTTAGTTATATTTAATCTGCCCTGTCCAGCTGAGGAGGAGGAGTAATAGAGCAGCTTTGGTGGATAGCTGGTGTCTGGCCAGGATCAACCTCCCACAGAGGTGGAAGCCAGAGAAGTTGCAACATCCTACACATACTGAGATTATTTTCTGAAAACAGAAATTTATTAAATCTTTAGTACATTACAAAATGAGGTAATTATCTTATCAAATAAGGGTGTTTGCTAAGGCTTAACTATTATCACACTTAGATTGGCATAAAGCTCATAACATTTTAAAGCTGACCATGCTTCCATGTCTTTCATTTCTCCAGATTGCTTAGACAGTACAGGATTATAACAGCAAGGATATTAAAAGTCCCATTTGTTTAATCAGGCTTCAGCTTCTTGTCAGTGTTTATATATTTCTACCATGTTTCTGGATATAATTAAAAATAGCTAAAGACAGGATTAGTAGAAGAAGTATTTAAAAAAAAAAAAAAAATTATAGAGATAGTGTGAGGTTGTATTGGATGTCCCCTCCCTGGAAGTGTTCAAGGCCATATTGGATGGGGCTTTGAGCAACCTGATCTAGTGGAAGGTGTCCCTGCCCATGGCAGGGGAGTTGGAACTAGATGATCTTTAAGGTCCCTTCCAACCCAAACTGTTCTATGAGTCTATGAAAAAGACTCTGGCATCTAAAATTGTCTAGTTTTCTTGCACCTAAGAAATCTTTGGTAAGTGACATAAATCACAGTAA